>NW_025421485.1:5000000-5625000 GCF_011764305.1 Mustela putorius furo
TTCAGGAGCAGGCTGGCTGGGTGGCTGGGATGCAGGGTCTCTCACGAGGGTACAGTCAAGACGTCAGCCAAGGCTGCCTGGGCTGGAGGACGCCCTTCCTCGCTCGGATGCCCAGCTTCAGGCTGGGGGGCTCAGTTTGTTGCCCCGTGGACCTCTCCATGGGGCTGCCGGAGCCTCCTTGCGACACAGCAGCCCAATTCCCGCAGAGGTGTCCGAGGACGTGAGGGACCAGGATGGAAGCCACCGTGCTTTTATCACCTGTACCAGAGGTCAGACGTCATCACTTACTCTTTTTCCCATTTATTAGGAGAGAGTCACCAAGTATAGCCCATGTTCAGCGGGAGAGGAATTAAACGCCATCTTCTGAGTGCCAGGGGCATCAGGCCCCATTATTTAAATGAAGTGAATACGGTACACCTGGTGAGATTTGAATTTCAGATGAACACGTGACTTACCAGAGTGAGTTCCATATATCACATGGGCCATACATTAAAGAATTATTTGCTATTTATCCAAAATTCAAATGTAATGGACGACCGTATTTGTGTTGGCTAGCTCGGGGAGCCCTAAAAAGGATCTGTAGACGTAGTTTAGAATCAGCACAGTAGCGAAGGAGGGAGGGGGTGTAGGACACAGGTCGAGGCAGTGACCTTCCATAGACACAGGTCGAGGCAGTGACCTTCCATAGACACAGGTGCAGGTTGTAGGGGGAGAAGAGGCAGGGTACTCGGGTGTGTTCGGGGAGGTCGGTGGTGGGTAGGCAGATAAGGAGCAGGAGGCAGGTGGACATTCCCTTCCAATTGCTTCTGTTTCCTCCTGAAATAAGAAGCAAGATTTGAACCAAAGTGAACTACCCCCACCGGCCTTGTTCTGAATGTCTGTGCTGACATACCGAGCTCACTCTTGATTCAGAGCCTTCGTTCTGCCTGAATCTCTTAATCCCCAGTGGCCTGGCCTGATCCTTCTCTCCGTCCTGCCTCCCCACCCCACCATCATTTCTGGAGAACACCCGACTGCTTCCTCAAAGTAATGAAACACAGGACATGGAGTTGAGAAGTGCGGGCTCTGCTTTTTCTCTTCCCCTGGTTTTATTGCCTCCCTGGGTTTCCAAAATTCTATCTCAGTGTTTTCATATGTTGTACTTTGTCCCACGGTAAGAAATACATTTGACATTGTGATACAAAACACATGTATATCCAAAGTGTTATAACCCGTAACCCGTAAAGCACGCTGGGATTGTTCTAGTCTCTCCTGCAGCAGTTCCCTCATCCTCACCTCCACCCATGTGAAAGGCTCACACCCATTCAGCTGACTTCACAACCCACTGATGACAGATCCAGCCCCAAGCTGAAAATCCCTGCAGACCCTAACACCTGGGTTGTGTTCTGGCATTCCAGGAGCGCAGGGCAGAGCCCTCGAGATTTGTTTCTCAGATGTGTGCGTGTAATCATGATGCACTGTGTAGTGAGCCATTTTGCTGGACCTTCCATGATTTTTTTTTTCTTTTACTAAATGCACAAGATGAATATTTAACTCTTTTTCAAAGCTCTATCATCAGCATCGTTTAAATGCAAAACAGATTTTTTTTAAATGTTTATTTGAAATAGAGAGCCTCACACATGGGCGAAGGAAGGGACTAGCAGAGGGAGAGGGAGAGAGACTCCAGCAGACTCCCGTGCTGAGCGCAGAGCCAGACACGGGGCTGGATCTCAGGACCCTGACCTCATGACCTGAGCGGAAACCAAAAGTCTGGAGGTTCAACAGACGGAGCCACCCAGGTGCCCCATAAATGCAAAACAGATTTTATACAAGAAAAGCTCTTGTGGTTTTATAAGAAAATGTAAAAGTGTTTATAGTTCTTGGGCAAATTTTCAATGCATTAAAAACTTGGGGATTTTACTTGATTGATTTTGGTTTTGAAATGATTTTCAAACTTCATTTTTCCTATGCAGCCATGAGACTGAAGCAGAATTATGGAGTTGACACTCATTGCTTTTGAGAGAATGTAGAGGGCAGGGTTCACAGAACCATTTAACGCTTGGTAAGAGAGACCTATTTCCATGTTACAGATTCAGTAGGAAACTTGCCTCTTTGACATACGAGAATACCAAAAGTAATGTATTTTAGTCCAAGGAAGTCCACAGTAAATGAATATGTTGAGTCTTAGAGTGACTGAATTGTATTCATACTTTGAAAGAGAAGAACAAAGTATTAGAAAACAGTGTATATATGTAAAAATAAATAACTAGATGCTCGATTATTTTTATCAACATCCCTAAAAAAGTTGGCATAATTTATTTTCTCCCCCTGGGGAACATACAGGATAGTCTTATATTTGGAATTACCTTCTATTTAGGCACAGCTAATAACGTGATTTAGGATACCATACCTCTTCTTGAACATGCATGGAAAATTCCAGTCCTAGTAATTTTTATTCTTGAAAGTCAGTTTTTATGTCCATGTGAATTTTCCTAAATTAATTAGTGCCATACAAAGATCTAACAGTTATGTCCAAATGAGCTATTTTGGGAATTAGGGTGTGTCCCCTACTCAGAACAGGTACCTTTCCTCATGCCTGAGCACGTACTGGGTGGAGAAATTTATTGGAAGATACGCTTGCTTCTGCCCGGCTCTCCTGATGGGGAGTGGGAACCCCTGATGGTGGTGGGTGCCTACAGGGGGATCTTGAAAGTCGTAGGGCCACATGCCTTCCTGTTGGGAGGGAGGGGGAGCCCACCTGTATTTTTCTAGAAGATTTGGGTTTCTTTCAGACCAGGACAGGCTCATGAGTCTGAGAGTCAAGATTTGAAGGAAACTTCGCGTTGAGCCACAGCACCTGCCTGCTCGGAGTCCCACCGTCCCACCGGTGAACTCACTGTCCCGTCCGTTCCCGCTCACACAGCCGGCTGATGAGCGTCACTCTCCCGTTTCAGATCCTGCAAGTGTGAGTTCGAAACTGGGGAGTTGAAACCTTCCTCCCCACCCACCCCTTCCCACCCCTGCTGGTTCTGGCTCCCACGGTTCTACTCAGCGAGTTGAGGTCTCCCCCCGCCCACGTCCCGAGGCCTCGTCTGCATTCCTGCACAGTCCCTCCTTCCGGCCAGACCCCACCTTCCAGGCTCTGCTCCATGACCAAGGACCGGAGTCTCCTCGTCTTGCCAGATCTAAGACCGGACTTCTCGGACTGTGCTTGACTCCTTTGTCACGTTGGACACTGTCAGGCCCTTGGTCTCACGCCGGCTCCTGTCCTCACCACCCACCCAGGTGCTGATGTGCTCCAGGATTTCTTCTCGCCCCCCTCGATGTCAGCTCCCCTGGATCACTGATCACCCGTCCCGGGTGTCACCCGGCCACCCACCACAGCTGTCCCCCTTGTCTGTGTGGGCCACTGGGACCTCAGGCTCAACGTGCCCAAAACCAGACCCGTGGGCACCATGCCCCCCGACCCAAATACATGTTCCTCCCGTCCCTCCTCCTGGGTCACAAACTGAGGTTTGTGTGGCTATTGACTGGCTACTCCCTGCCAGTGACCTGGCGGGAGGCCCTGGTGTGGAACCCGCGTGGTCCGGCCGTGGGGGGACGGGCGGTGCCCGCCGAGCATCCTGAAGGGGAGGCCCACGACCAGGCCCGGGAGGGGGCCTGCTGCTGTGTTAGGGAGGCGGTGTCAGGACCAGCCTGTGAAGACGGGAGATCAGGGAAGAGGCTTGAAGGACATCTCGGGGAGGAACATTCCAGGCTGAGATCCCGGAGAAGCCCCCAGAGGCCGGACAGCTTGTGAAACAGTTTCTGAATCTGCTGATTTGGAAAATGGCAAATGCCACGGATCTGGGCCGTGCTCTGAGCCACAGCAGAGACCCCCGGGTGGCCACGCAGAGGGGCAGACCCTCATGACCGAGCAGGAGCAGGCTGGTGTCAGTCAGCCACCAAGGCCTGGCTCTGCCACATGACGCCAGGGTTGCTGCACGTCCTGTGCCCCCGCCCCCGCCTTCTGGCAGCCCCACCTCCCCTCTCCCCCCCTCCCCCCCTCCTTCCACCCTGCGGCCTCCCCACCAGGGCCTCCTCTGCACTCGGAGGGCAGCGGACCACGCTGTGGGAACCTGAGCCTTTCGTGAAGAAGGGCTGTCAAACCCGAGAATGGAGTCTGCTGAGTGGAGGCAGCAGAAGGAGACCAGGGGAGGCCCGGGTCGGGCCCAGACTCGCTCGCGGCACAGCTGCCCGGCCGTGGCCAAGTCACTTAACCCGTCCGTGCCTTGGTGTCTGTGTCTGTAAAATGGGTTTAATAGTATCTGTCCCCTAAAGACTTCAGAGGCTGTTTGTGAAGCTTAATGAGTGAGGTCCATTAAACCCCTCAGAAGAAAGGTGTAACTAAACACAAAGCACTATTGTAATTAGCTCTCAGGCTCTTTAAACCAGGTCGCATCTTGTTTTAAGAGAGTTGCCACGACGACGGGTTTGTTTGAAAAACACATAAAAAAGGTGTGGCCATAAATCTCACAATAATAACTAAATTTACTTTGCTGGTTTCTATCATAATAAAGAACCGTCTAGCTCCTGACCAAGAATCACGCTGGCGGCAACCGTCACTGCGACTAGGGACGCCGGCAAACTGTCACCACAGCATGGACGGCACCAGCTTCCCTCTGGGGCACACGGCAGCCACTTCATAACTGATTTGGGGTTAATGAGCTCACAGTGCCTGACACTCCGTAGGCTCTGGAGTGGAGACATGTTCATGGCACCGGTAATGTGGGTCCTGTTAGCGTTCTCCAGAGAACAAACGCACAGAACAGAAGAGATACGTACAGATTTGCTGTGGGGGCCTGGCTGACATGGTGATGGAGGCCGCCAAGTCCCCAGATCTTCCGTCAGCAGGCTGGGGCCCCCGGGCAGCCAGCATGGCTCCGTCCATGTCCAAAGGCCTGAGAAGTCGAAGAGGCTGTTGCTGTCAGGAAGCCAGCGGGCTGGAGACTCGGGAAGACCTGTGCCCTGGTGGTGCCGTCAGGCAGGAGTTCCCTCTTGCTCTGCTTTTCTGTTCTATTCGGGTCTTTGACTGACTGGGTGAGGCCTACCTTCATCGGGGAGGGCCATCGGCTTTACTCAGTCAACCAACTGAAATGTGATTTCATCCAGAGACTCTCAAAGACACCCCCGGGATGATGTCTGACCAAACGTCTGGGCATCTGTCCACAGGCCATCAACCAGTGCAGTGGCATTCACAGAGCCTCAATAAGTGCCTGGCATGGAATTCAGCACACAGGGAGCTCTGGGTCCAACCTTGTTGGATGGATCAGCGGATCAATGGACACATGGGTGTGGGGAAGCTGCTGGACTCGACCTCGTGCTTTATGGACCCTGCGCTGTTGTTGGGGGCCCCAGCGAAGGTTTGGGAGCAGATATTAATAAATTACTGAAGTTTCAGAGAAAGGTGAGGCTAGGAAGATAAGGAAGAAAGCGGAGAGCACAGCTCCTAATTCACCCACAACGGGAGCATGAGGAGGGCCGGGTTTGAGGCACAGACACCCCAACTCCGAGGATTGGCTCCCTGGCAGCTGGGTTCTTCCCTCTTGGGAAAGCAAATCCCGTCCGAGGCCCGAAGGCCTCGCTGGCTCCAGCAGTCCACTTTGAGCTGCTGGACCGCCAGGCTTGGAGCTCGGCGTGTGCCCCCACTCGGCCTCCTCCTGCGCATTCCTGGGAAGGGGGCGCCCAGCATCCCCAACGGGGCTCAGCGCGGCGGAACGTGAAACTGCAGGTGCACGATGAGGGCAAAGACTTGATTCCCTCACTGGGACTAAACTGACCGGAGGGGGCGCCTGGGGGGCTCAGTGGGTGAAGCCTCTGCCTTTGTCTCAGGTCATGATCCCAGGACCCTGGGAGCGAGTCCTGCATCGGGCTCTCTGCTCAGCGGGGAGCCTGCTTCCCTCTCTCTCCGCCTGCCTCTCTGCCTACTTGTGAGCTCTGTCAAATAAGTAGATAAAATCTTTAAAAAAAATAAAAATACAAAATAAACTGACCGAACACACTAGCTCTTGGGGATGTGCCACAGATGGTCAGATAGGAATGGCTTCAGGAAAAGCAGGCTTTGAGATGGAGAAGAAGGAAGAACGTGCTGGAGACGTAGGAGGAGGGACAGGGCTGTGAAGGCAGGTTAGCTGGAGCTCCAGGCGACTCGGCCTCGTGGCCTCCCAGAGCCAGCACCAACCCGGGAACCTTCCTGTCATAGGGACATGGATCTCAGTGGGGGTTGGGACAGGGAGACCAGGGGACAGACCCGGCTGAGAGCTACAGACGCCCGCTGGTTTCCTGCTGGTGAGAAACCGCCGGGGCAGCAGCGGGAGGCAGGAGATGGGGAATGAGGAGAGACGGGCCCGCGGGCCAGGGGAGGAGGGCAGGTCCCCGGAGGCGAACAGCGAGGGAGGCCTCATCCCTAGGCTGGGCTCCAGGCAGCAGGGCCCGGCTGAGAGGCCGCTGTCCTGAACGGCAGATTGTTCCAGGCCTGTGGGCTTCTCTGCACCTGGGAGGGGCACCCCCTCGGCAGAAGGGGGATGGAAGGTGGATCTTTGAAGAATCCTTTAAGAAATTTCTGCTGCGAAGTAATTATTTGCCCTCGGGGTTTGGCCCAGCAAGCGGGGTCCCTGCCTTTCATGTAGTCAAGGGCAGCCCTGCAGGAAGAACACGCAACGTGTTCTTTCTTCCTGGAGAGTCGGAGGCAGGCGCTGTGTGCAATCAGATGAAAAGACTCGGGTTTTGGGGCGGACACTGGCCAGCTCGCACTCGGCCTGGGGAGTGTCCGGGGGCCGCACCACCCAGGAGCTCCGTCCCTACCTCCCGGCTCTCTGTTCTTCAGTTTTCATTACTACTTTCTAGACCTTAGCTAGTCCGTGCCCGAGGCCATCCATCCGCGTTAGCCTTAACCTTCAAATGAACTACTGGAAGCCCCAGCAGGCAGGTCCCAGGAGGTCGGCTGTGGTCTGCTGGTTCTCAGCCCATACAGACACAGGGAGGGGAATGGCGGGGTGGGGGCGGGGGAGGGTAAAACCATGCACCTCTGCCCACTTCTGGTTCCTGGCTGGGACCTGGTGACCAAGGTGACATCCGGCAAGGTCAGGAGGTAGGGACAGAACTCTCCCCATTCTGGAACTGAGCATGCCCTTTCAAAGAGGCCTGGGTGGTCTGCCCCTTTGTGAATTTTAGCAAACAAGTGAAACAAGTTTCTTCCGGTTGCTGGTAACCATAGCAACGTCCTCCACAGGGACCATTCTCCCCACCCCCACTGGGCCTCCCAGCGGCAAGGACCAGATCTGCCTTTTACCATAGCTGCAAACTTGGAAATCTTACTAAAACATGCTGGATTTCTTCATCTGTAAAATGGGCATGATTATTTCTACCTCACAAGGCTGTGGGGGCATTTAATGAGGTAAGGTGTGCAAAGAACCCAACAGTGCCTATTAGATGGTAGGTTCCTAGTGGGTGTTCAACATCACCACCTCTCCACCAGCATGGACCAGCTTCACCACAGGGTGGCCCTGCAGGGCGCCATTCTGCCCGAGGGACAGTTGCCTGACTAATGACAAGATGGCGCCCGGGGAGCTCCTGCTCCAAATGAGGTCCCAGGCCCTATGTCGGGGACATGGGCTCCACACTTGGGCCACAGACACCGAAATCATGGAAATAGGGCTCCTGGAGTCCTGGGGTCCCCTCCCCACTGCCTGGCCCTATTTGTGCCACCACCTGTTCATCAGCTGAAGCCAAAATCTCCAGTAGATTGTCCCTCCTCCTTCCTGATACCACCTGCCAGGTACTTTCTGTCTTTCCAGAGTCATCCCTTTGGACCAAGAACACAGGAGACTTCCTTCCTGGCTCAGGCTGCCTGGTGGTCTGCCGACGCCCACCTTCCCTTCTCTCGGGATGTTACCAAGACCCCAGGTGGAAAAATCCCTTCTCATTTCCCGGCCGTTTTCTGGATGGGAACGAGCCCCAACCTTTGAATGAATTTCGAGTGTTTCACCGCCTCCATCCACCGCAGCCTTTCTCCCTTTGGTTTCAGAATCCCGATCTCCTGGGTTTCAAACAGTTGCCTTTTTTCAAAAGCAGGTCTGTGGTTTAAATCACTACACAGGGCACCTGGGTGGCTCAGTCGTTAAGCGTCTGCCTTTGGCTCTGGTCAGGATCCTGGAGTCCCGGGGTCGAGCCCCGCACTGGGTGCCCTGCTCAGCGGGGAGTCTGCTTCTCCCTGTGCTCCCTACCTCGTGCTTTCTCTCTCTCTCTTCTCAAATAAAATAAAATCTTCTAAAAAATTTTTTAAAAATCACAATACATGAATCTGGCTTATAACTCAGGAGTTATTATGAAATATTTCCAGCATTCCTGGCTTCAGAATCTCTGGTGGCAAAATGTCACGGTGGGGGCCTGCGCGTTGTGTGGCTGGTGTGTTTCTGGAGGGCCGGCGTGTCGCGCGACCCCCGGAAGACGTGCGGGTGCCGGGAGGGGGTCACTGGCATGACATCTAAAGGCGGGAGCCAGGCGGGGCGCCAGGAGTGACGGGGCGGAGGGACGGCAAATGCCTCAGAGGAAGGCCCCAAACTGCCGCCTTCAGCTCCGAGGGGCCTCAGGCCCTGCAGCCCCGGACCGTGTTCCCCTCGCTCGCCTGACCACATCCCCAGCTTCCCCCATTAGGACCTGATCTCTGAAGAGGATTTGGGACTCCCGAGAGTTGCGTCAGTCATCTCCGAAGCTACTCTTCAGTCAGAGTGTTCTTCGGACTCTGTGGGGAAGCCTTTCCCTGAGCGCCCCTGGGAGCCCTTTGCCCTCGGGCAGGGAGGGGGGCAGGGGTAGGACTCCTAGGAGACACTAAGACCAGGCGCCTCCCTCCAGCTCAGCCTAGAAAGGCCTGGCAGGCCGCACAGTGACAGGGTGGGGTGCGCCTAAGCCTCCAGGCACAGGGCCCAGCCCCGGAGGGGGCAGGGGGCTTCGTGTGAGCCCCGAGGGCCTGGGCCTCCGTCCTGGAGCAGAGGCTCCGGGCGGCTTCTTGAGCCCAAGGATGACTTGGCCCGTTCAACCCGCCTGTGGCCCCGATCACCTCACGTCCAGGGAAGGGCGGCTGATCCTCCGGTTCTTTTCAGAGGTGGGGCTGGGGGGCCCGAAATGCTGTAGGAGGAAGCGGGGGGTTTGCTGTGCGTTGGATGGCATTTATACCAAAAGCTTGGGAGCCCTCGCCTGTTCTGACCCCTTGTGTGTGTGAGGACAGGAAGGAGCCGGGAAACCCATGTTCCGGGCCCATGTCGCGCGCTGGTCATCTTAGGTGGGCGCCAGCCTCTTGCCTGCGGGGTGGGGGCGGGGGAGAGTCTGGGGTTGCAAGCCGGCAGGCCTCATCCTGCTGGTGGACCTTATTTTCTGTTGCTAATCGGAAGAGAAAGACATGCTGATTATTTTATAAGACTTATTAAACATCACAGAAGTGTAACCAGGAAAGCCAAGTCCCCCGCCCTCCGACCCCCTTCCCCAGCCCTGTCTCTCCAGAGACCATACTGTCAAATCAGCAGACCTCACAGAGTTGACTTGGGTTTTGCCGGGCAGAGGGGCAAGTTCAGGGGCTGGCACCTTCCCTTCGGCCCCAGCCGACCCTCGAGACCTCGGGGCTGGGGGTGGGCGGGCGGTGCATAGCGCTGCTCTGGGCACTGTGAGGGTTCCGGTGTAACAAGGTAGGACCACCGTCCACAGCAGGTGTTGGGTCCATGGTCAAAGGAGCGAGACTGCTAGAAAGCGAAGGTCAAGCAAAAGTTTTATTTCGCACCAAGCACCTAGAATCAAACTGACCGACACCGAGAATCAAACTGACCATCTCTTGCAAAGGGGTGACCTCTCTCTGCCTTACAGATGAGGTTTTAAGGGCAAAGGCCATGTGGTTGGGCCTGGCCACACACAGGGGGCCAATGAGATTGTGACACACAGAGAAAGCTGCACAGTCCTGCTAGGTCACACACGGGTGACCAACTGAATTACAATTTACCCTAGTAGAACCACCCTATCACCTAGTTCAGAATTGGCGCCCAAAAGGTGCCCAAAGGGCGGGGCCCATACTCCTTGGTAGCTCGGAGACATTATGCGCCCCCGCTGATTGGATACCTCCACCTGGCCGGACCCACCCTTGTACTTGGGCTTTGTTACCTGGGACTGGTTTCCGGGACTTGTTTTTAAGTAAGTCCCTTGGGGGGAGGGGGGAGAGGGACAGTTTAAGTTTTACGGCATAAACAACAAAATCACGGTTTAACTG
The DNA here is from genome assembly GCF_011764305.1 of Mustela putorius furo. Lineage (NCBI taxonomy): Eukaryota > Metazoa > Chordata > Mammalia > Carnivora > Mustelidae > Mustela > Mustela putorius. The sequence goes on from NW_025421485.1 coordinate 5,010,271, forward strand.
GATGGCGTCGCTCTGGCTAAATAGGCCCTTACACAGGGAGACCAGAAGACTGAACATTATTGGTGTTCTAGGTAGAAGCCTGGCCCCGAAAAGGACAGCGGGCAAAACCAAGGACATCCGTGCGAAGCATGAACTGGATATCCGCGTCCCGGCCTTGGTTCAGGAATTGAACGACACGTTCCTAACAGACCCAAGATGGTGATGACAGGTGATGGACCCTGGTGCTGGGTCGACAGGGGACACCCTGCCCTATAGTCTGTTTTTCTGTAAATCTGTTTGAGAAAACGAAGTCTACATTTCAAGACTTGAGTCAAAAGAAAACAAGACCCCCCCAAAACGAGATAAAGCAAAACAGTAAATGGCTCATCAAGGCGGAGGGAGGCAGAGGCTCTGTCTGAGCGTTCTCCCTCCTCTGGCCGGAAGCTGCAGAGCTCACACTCCCGGGCCCTGTAGGGCGCCCCCCGCCAGCCCCCGCCCCACCCGGCAGCCAGCCTCCCAGTAATGCAAAGGAACAGAAGCTGGGATTTGGGGAGAGAGCAGTGAGGGGCTCCGTCTGCACCCCTGTTCACATCCCTCCCTGGCGGGGCCCAGTCAGACAAGCAGCACCCTTAGCCCCGGAAATAGCCCACAAGGAGGGGGGCAACTCATGGGTATTCCGAGGGCGGAGGCCGGGCCTCCCTGCTCTGGCTTTAAGCCCCCGCTGCCAGCTTCTGGGAAGGGCCCCGCGGATGCCCACTGAGCACGGGAGTCCTCGAATGAGCCATGCGTTGGTTTCCAGATCTTGCTGGAAGGGCTGCATGGAGGCCTAAAGCCAGGGCCGGTGCAGGTAGGGGCCCTGACTGCCACTCCCTGCGCCTGGAGGCCTGAGGTGGAGGCTCAGAGGCTCATAAGCTTCCTTGACCCACTTCCCATGCTACTGTTTTTCAGGGACGGGAGGTCAGATCCAGAAAGCGCTTCTGCGCCCCACAGCTTCCTGCCCCCGGGTGTCCCCACACTGCCTTCCTGTCCAACACCTGAGCGGAGTCGCGAGCCCAGGGAATTGACCGGCCGGCCTGGAGAAGCCGCGTTCCTTCGGGTTGCTTCCCCTGGACGTGTGTTTGTGAAGGTCTCCGCAAACACAACTGTTTGGAAAAGGCTTGAAATAGGAAACAGAGTCCCAGTTGAGTATCTAGGTTACAGGAGAGTCTAAAAAAAAGAGAGAAAAGAAAAAATTAAAATCATTTCCTTCGAGGTTGCCAAGCGTGGAGGTCCTGTCCGGATCCGCATATCCTGCAGATGAGTCAACTTGAATTTCCCTCCCCGGCCTCCAGTCTGGCCCCGTCCGCTCACCCGGGGGGCCCCTGAAGGAGCGGGCGGCCCCGGGTTGGGGGGGCCCGGGCCAGCTCCTGCTCTGTCCCAACGTTGCCCTTCCTCTGCTATTTCCGGGTGCGTGGCACAGTGGGGCTCGGTGTGTTCCCGCGGCCGTGCTGCCCTCATCACCCTCTTCACCCCCCCAGACAGAAACCCTGTGCCCACGAAGCACTCGCGCCCCCTCCCCCAACAGCCCCTGGAAAACTCCATCCTACTCTCCATCCCTCTGACGCTGACAGTTCTCGCTGCCTCACGGAGGGGGAGTCCTACAGTCTTTGTCCTTTGATGTCTGACTTCACTTCATTTACCACAATGTTTTCAAGGTTTACCTGTATGGTGGTAGCATGTACCCAGATTTCATCTTAATGGCTGGATAATACCCCCTCGCCTGCATATACGCATTTTGCTTATCCATCCATCCCTTGACGGGCACTCACGTTGCTTCTGTATTTTGGCTGTTGTGGACAATGCCTCTATGAACACGGGGACACAGTATCTGTTTGAGTCCCTGCTTTTAGCTCCTTTGAAGTGAATTGAGGGCAGCTCCAGCCCCTGCTGCCCGAGGACAGTCCGTCCCTGTTCTGTCCGGTGTGCTCATGTGTCGGGCTCCCTGCTCAAGGACACCCCAGCTCCCTCCCTGCAGGCTCAGCTTGATCAGCCCCTTCCTGCACCCCGCACTCCTCCCCGCATGCTCATCAGCGCCCATCAGCTCTGGGTGCAGGGATTTTGTCTTCCTGGTGCATCTCTGGGAGCAGTTTCATCATCCAGGGAAGCAATGAGCACAGATAGTAAATAATAGTTATGAATAAAGGAGAGCAAACCCCACGCTGGTATTACACAAGGTGTGATGCATTGGAAGGACGGGGTACACTTACCCATCTGAGTCACATCCAATTTATTTGTCAGATTCCTCAAATTGTGCAAACGGCCCATTCCTCATCTAATGGGTGTTTGCCACCCACAGCCAGGCTCCAAGGATTCGTGCCTTCCTTGTCACTGCTTGGGTGTGAGCTCTTCTGGGAGTGAACCCCAGCTCCACGGGAGCCAGCAAGTGAGAGGTAGTGAGTAGCCTGTCAGAGGGAAGATGCAATCTGTCTGAACAACTCTCCTGCCATTATCCCTGGTGGACTGTTGGTACACAAGAGAAAAATCTGGATTTTTTCAGAATACCAGTGCTCTCCACTTTCCCTCCAATCATGTCAGTAGAGAAATCTCTGAGCACCAGTGGGCCGCGGCCACACTGGCTGCCTCCCAGCAGCCTCCCAGGCCACACTGGTCTGGCCTCCAGCCTCGCAATAGGGGGCTGAGGCTCCCAGCCTCTCACCTGACGGAAGGAGGTGTGCACTTGCCCGAGGGGACCTGCACCCGGGCTAGACTTGGGGACTTCTTCAGCACCTGCTTCCCCCAAACATCCCTGCACCTGCCCCCCCCCCCAAATACCCCTCACCTCACTTACCTGCCTCTGTGTCCCCTCGGTCTCTCCATCCCCTTACGGCCCAGTCGGGCAGCTTTGTTAGCTTTGTTCTTCCTCTTGCCTTAAGTGGAGAACACAGATGTCCCAGCTGTCCCAGGCTCAGAAGGGAAGCTGTCGCCCTGTGCCATGTGGTGGGCCTGTGTGGGGGGCACAGGGGCTGCCACAGAGTTGGGAGGCAGCAAGGGACAGGGGAGGCTCATGCACAGTCTGAGGCTCAGAGGGCAGGGGACCTCCTGGTCAGAGATGGTCCCAGGACGGGGGCTTAGACGTGGGTCTCCCGCTCACACACCCCACCCCCTCACCCCCCGCCACCGCCCCAGCTTGTCCCCGACACGTGCACACCCGAGAGTGCAAACCAGCAAGAATCCCGCCTCTGTTCTTCCCCCCATGCTGACCCCCATCAGGTTGGGATGACCCCATCCCAACCTCAGATGTGGGACAGACGCAGGGTTTCTGCCCCGTCTGCACAGAGACTGGTCCTTACTGCAACTGCCTAATGTCTCCAGAGGAATTTGCTATTTAATGGCATCCTATGATCGTTTTTTAAAGAAAAGAATCAGCCCGCTTTTCTGTTGAGAATATCTGAATTTTCATAGGTAGGGTTTGCTCAAGGTAGGATTGCTTGTTGAAAGAGAGACAGAGAGAGAGAGAGAGAGTGGGGAAAAAAAGTACCAGGTTGCTTAGTGAAAACTGAATTTCAGATAAACAACAGATAATGTTTGAGTTTAAGTACGTCCCAACTCCTGCACGGGACCCACTGAAATTCCCATGTGCCTGGGGACCTGTAGGTGGTCTTCTGTTATGGGATGAGTGTATCCCCCAAGATCCACATGTTGGAGTCTTAACCTCCCATACCTATGAGTGTGACCTTCTTTGGAAATATGGTCATTCAGATGATCAGGTTAAAATGAGGTCATTAAGGTGGGCCCCCATGTCCCCATAAAACGGGGAGACCGGGACGCAGACACATAGCTGGGAGAGTGTGTGTGAAGATGAAGGCAGGCGTCCCCATGATGCTCCTACGAGCCGAGGACCACCAAGGATTGCCAGCAAACCACGAGGAGCAGAAGGAGAGGCTGGACCAGATCTCCCCTCGCAGCCTTGGAAGGCACTAACACCACCAACGCCTTGACCTTGGACTTCCGGCCTCTAGAACTAGGACGTAAATGTCTGTCGTTGAAGCTTCCCAGCGTGTGGTGCTGTGCCCCGGCAGCCTTAGCTAGCCGACACGGCGGGCAGCCCGGGCCGGAGCCCCCCGGTCCTGCCCTTCTCGCTCTTCCCGGTCAGGCCCCGAGGGCTCGCCGATGACGGACGCAGGTTCCCGCGGCTCCTGTGATCTGTCCCGTGGCGCTCGGGGTGGTGGAAGGAAAGGTCCCGCGTGGCCGAGGGAGGCCTGCCCGAGGAGCGCCAGGCTGGGCGGTGAGCGAGGCCTCGCGTGCCCTCGAAGGGCAGTCGGTGCCGCCGAGCCTCGCTGGCCCGGCTCCTGTGTGCCGGTGGCGGAGCGCCGCGGCAGCCGCGGGGGACGGCCACCAGTCCGTGCTGGAGGAAGGATGCGGGCAGCACCTCTCTGTCATGGCCTGAAGACTAAAGCGGCCGTGAAATCAGTGATACCACATTATTGCTTCCTGGCCGTGCGGGGTGGGCTTCCTTCCCGTGGCCAGCGGCCCCCGAGCGGCGGCTCCTGCTCTGGAAAAAGGCTGCAGACACGTGTATCCTGGACAGCTGGGGTGGGGAGTGTTTCCTCTTCATTGTTTGAAGGAGCACTCAGGGGAAAATATGGAAAAAGCCGGAGAGTACACGCAGGTCGCCTGATCCAGGTGGTGTGGCCAGGCCTTGGGGGACGCGGCCAGCCGGCTGCAGGCCCCGGGCACGGCCTCCAGCTCCCAAACGCCTGGCGCACAGCGTCCCACCCGCCTGGCCCCTTTTGTCCCGGCGGCCTGTAGAGCTGTTGTTCCTCCCAGAACAAGGGCAGTGTCATTTCGGGGGACCTGGGGGTCCCCACTGCCCACAGTAATGTGGGGGCCTGAGGAACCATGCTGGGGGGCACCCCACACACACACTGCCCTCACAAGGGAGCTGCCATGTAGGGCTTTCCCTCAGCTTCCTCCGGGGCTAGGGCTACTGCTGACGGTGGTGGGTTCTCAGCTCTCAGGGCACCTGTCCGGCTTGCCCACAGGGTAGACTCCCACACCCTCCGGGTCCAGCACCACCACGCGCACACCGGGAGCTACGTCAGAGTCCCCTGTGCCCCCCACACCTCATGGAACCTGCACCCCATCAGGTTGCTGCATTAATTGTTATTGCATGGAAGTTTCCAGAAGGTTTAAGTCCAAGCTAGAGAAGAACCAGGTGAATCAAAGAAATGCAGACTGCCTTAGCAGGCGATGAGTGACTGCCCAGCAAGCGGTGGGCTCCAACAGAAGAGGGGCAACCACACCGTAAGAAGCAGCGTTAGCCATTACTAGGGCCGAAGGTACGGGAACAAGTGGTCCTCCACGGCCTTTCGACTGGAGCTTCTAAGAATCTTTATAACTGACCGGAGCACCAAGGCCCTGTCGCCCAGCTTCTCCCTGACGCCACTGCCCTCCAAAACACCATTGTTTCCTTCAGGCTTTGGGATTGTAGAATACGATATCCCCAACATTTCTTCTCCCTTCTTCCAGCAGAAACCCCAAATGTTAGCACAGGACCCCCATGAACAAAGACTACACTTCCCAGCCTCCCTGGAGCTAGGTGTGACCGTGCCAGTAAGTTCTGGACCAGGGGGTATGACAGAAGCGGTAAGTACCATCTCTGGGAGTCAGGTTCCTTCAGGAGGGAGCATCCTTCCTAATCTCCTGCCTCCTCCCCAGGGGCTGGGATTCCAGCACAGTGGCCAGATTTCAGCAGCCATTTTGGGCTGTGAGGGCAAAGGTTACACCCGTGGGGTGAGTCTCTGAAAGCCGGGAGGACCCCAGAGATCCTGGTGATCTTGTGGAGCTCCTGTACGGTCTGACCTTCTGGAACACCGGAGGGTGCTGCTTTGGATCCTTCTGCGCCGGATGGAACAACTAATATATTCAGTTGATAGTGATATCCACAATTTCCAATTTCCTTGAAGGGAGGAACGGTGTTTTACATTTCTTTGTATTCTTTTCAGCATCTGGCCCATAGTGACTGTTTTGATTTGATTTGATCTTTTAAAGGATGGGTTAGCCAGGGAGTCACACAATATACACAGCAACTTCCTGCTCTGTCCGCTGACACTTCCCTCTTGCGTTCTAAAAATTACCTCTTTTAGGTTGCACACAGGCCCTTTGTAAGAGATGCCAAGCTCACTTTGGACCCAAGTGAGGCTGATGACGGGCCTGGCTGACCTCGCTTCTTAGATCCAGTTCTTTCCAGATGGGAAGTTCCCTCCAGCTGCTGAGAAGGAAGCCTCTGATGAAGCCCATGGGTGAGCCGAAGGCCAGGGGAGGAGAGGCCTCCGGGAAGGAAGGGCTGGGGTCAGGGGACCGGTGCAGGGCAGCCCCTGGCCGTGAGGCAGGCTTTCTGGTGTGCCCTGGGGCCACAAGCACAGGGGACCCCTGGAGCTGGGGCCTCGCAGCAGCCCCAACCGCTTCACTGAGAAGGTGTGCGCTGCTAGGAATGGCAGGACACAGAATGTTGGGTGCCGGGGCCCAGCTCCCCTGGGTGGGCTCTGGATGTGGACAAGCTGTGGCTCTTTTCCTGACAGCAACAGTTTCTTCCCAGCTTGGGGGGGGATGGGACCTCTTTATATCTTCCTTTATACACATCTGCATTGTTTTTCTGTTTTTGAAGCCTATTTGCTTTTGAAGGACTCCTGTCATTCAAAAGGAAATATTTAAAATCAATTCTTAAAAAAAGGGAGCCATTAGCACGGAAAGATAAAAACCCAGGAATGCCTCTCCACAGCCTTCTCTGGGAATGGAACTCGTTTCCAACTGTGGGGTCAGCCAGACTCAGGGTCACGGGTGAGAAAAGCTTCGGGAATTCCAGACGCGGCTCTGGGCAGGGGTTGGGGGATGTCAGGTAGTCACAAGGGTCAAGGAGCCTGGGACGAGTTATGTGCATGTCTGCCAGTGAAAGGACTCAGGAGAGTATCTCTATTTCCATACTGTTTGTTCCTGCAGCCACCGAGTTGGGCTCCATAAGACAAGGCTAAAACCACACGGTTTCGGGGCTTGGCTTCACGGGAAGGACCCGGAGTTAGGGTGGGTATGGGAAGCGCGCCCCTGGCCATAGACAGCATCTGGGTACTCTCTCAGGGTGCACTTTGCACCCCTAGGAGCTAGATACCATGTAAGATGCTACTCGTTGTGTCCAACTGCGGCTCACACTGACCCTGGGGGGCCCCATAGTGTCTGCCCATTTCATAGATGAAGAAACTGACTCTGACCAAGGTTCCCACAGCCCGTGAGTTGCCCGGTTGGAACGGGTCCCTCTCGGTCTTCCAGGCTGAGCTGTGTCTACCCAGACTGGACGGGCAGGCACAGTCTGTGCCCACTGAATTGATCCAAATGTGCGGGAGATGCTTAGCACAAATTATACTAGGGTTCACACATTTTCGTTTGCTTATCAGGCACCTGCTGTGTGCGTGGCCTCGTGTGGAGGTTGGCAGAGGTATGGGGGCAACATGATGTTGAGTGTTTCTTCAAGTGGCTGAGAAGCAAGGTGCACACAGAGGACAATGCCCAGTGTGAAGGGTTGGGATCAAGAGCCCCGTGGGACACAGAACCCAGCCCCTTCTGGATTAAAGGTATTATCTGAGAGGCCTTCCCAAACAAAGTCCGGTTTGGGCTGAGCTCCAAGGCATGCGCAGGGCAGGGGTAGGTAAGAACAAAGAAAGAACTTTCCAGAAGGGAGAAATGGCATGTGCAAAGAAAGGGTCGGAGACAGGCACGTGTTGGGCATAACGGGGAGACGATAATCCAGGCTGGCGGTACAGCAAAGGTCCTGCTGGGGTCTGGAGGAACCTCAACTTGGAAGGCACCCTTGTGACCCATGCCCAGCGAGGATGAACACTGAAGACATTATTTCTTCACTGAGCAGTGAAATAAAGAAATTATAAAAAAAAAAAACCCAGATCAATAAATGAATCCAGAGCCTCATCGTTTACTTGGGCTAAATCATGTTTCTCTTTCAAACCTACCAATTACACAAAGATTTTTGGTGGCTGCTAAAATCTGGCTAATAGCTTTCCATCTTCCCTGTTGTCATCTGCGGTTTGTGTAAACTAACTGGAAGGTTTTAGAGTTTTAATAAATGTGTTCGGAGTTCACCAAATCTCTTCATCGCGACGGTTTGTAAGCCGGCGGGCGAATGACGTGCTCAGGGTTTTGAAGTGTGCAAGTGTGCAGATACGGAATCTCTTTGGTTGATGCACTGCCAGTGGTCCCACCACCAAAAAAAAAAAAAAAAACCCCACACACAACAGTAGCATTTTCAAATGTATTTTCCCAATGCTCAATTGTACAAGATAAAGCGATTTCTTGGCATTACCAGAATGTCATTTCCGTCGGAAGGGACAGACTTTGCGTGTGCGCGCCTGAGGCATCTGCCAGGCGATAGTCCCGTGACTCAGAGAAAGGGTCACTAAGTTGGGACACTTGAGTTTCATTTGTCTTCAGCTCCGTGGGCCTTTTCACTGTCCTGTCACAGATCACGTTTGGACCTTTGTGGAACAAAGGATGTTCTTTTCCCTCTGTCATCACAAAAAATGGAGAAGGTTCTACTATGTTTAAAGGTATTTTTTTCTCTAGTATCAGAAAGATAAGAAAAGATATCAGAAAGAAAGATAAGAAACAACAAGTGTTTCTACAAGTGGCAAGGACATGGACAAAAGGGAATCCACATGCCCTGGGGGAAATGTAAATTGGTGCAGCCACTATGGAAAAGAATACGGAAACCCAAAATGATAAAAAAAAAAATACAATTATCACACAATCCGATAATTCCACCACTGGGTATAGAAAACAAAACCACTATCTTGAAAAGATATATACACCTCAATTTTTTTTCATCATGTTGTACATGTGAAACTAATATAACAGTGTATGGCAACTATACCTCAATTAAAAACATAGTTAACAATTTATTTCATCAAAAAAAAGGTATTTTTTCCTATGATTTTATTTATCCATTCAACAGAGGGCATGAGAGAGAGAGAGAGAGAGAGCAGTGCGAGCGCACAAGCAGGGGGGAGGGGCAGAGGGAGAAGCAGACTCCGCGCTAAGCAGGGAGCCAGACCCCCGCCACGGGACTTGATCCCAGGACCCTGAGACCATGACCTGAGCCGAAGGCAGACGCTTAACCAACTGAGCCACCCAAGCGCCGCAAGGTTTTGTTTTTTGGTTTTTTTTTTTAAGATTTTATTTATTTATTTGACAGACAGAGATCACAAGTAGGCAGAGAGGCAGGCAGAGAGAGAGAAGGAAGCAGGCTCCCCGCCGAGCAGAGAGCCCGATGCAGGGCTCGATCCCAGGACTCTGAGATCATGACCTGAGCCAAAGGCAGCGGCTCAACCCACTGAGCCACCGAGGCGCCCCAAGGTTTTGTTTTGATGAAAGTACCCACTGGTATTTGCATGCGGTTGTTTCACGTGGATTACCTTGACTTCCTCCACAATGAAAGGAACGAATCCCCTGCTTCCCTATCTTTGTAACAGGAACGAATCCCCTGCTTCACTATCTTTGTAACCGGATCCGGAATTCTTTCCTTAAAAAAAAATTCCAAGTGAACATGCCTCTTTGGTAGCTTGCAGAGCTTCTCAATAACACATTGTTTTAAAGAGGTCATTTACAGTTGAGAAAATACCTTCCTTGAGTGGCTCATAAAGGGAAAAAGAAAAGTAGCTCTTTGTGCGTTTCATTTAGTGACAAATAATCTTTTCCAGATACAGTCGCAGGATCTGTAGTTTTATGCAATGGCTGAGCACACTTGCCGCTGAGTAAGTGCTTTCACGATTGCTCAGGGTCTCCCCGCTGTTCTCCAGCATTTGCAGCAGCGTTTGCGGTGGAGGGAACAACGGGCGTCTGCTGTCACCTGCTAGTCCGTTCTTGGATCCATGCAAGCGTTTCCCTGCCGGTGACGCCTCTTAGACTTTTTCCACTAAAACTGAACTCAAAAGAAGCTTCTAAACACGTTTCATCCAATGTGCCAGGGTTGGCGCAGAACCGGAGTGGGCAGCGCCATCCCGGAGGGTGTGGAGACGCCGCTGGGGCTCTAGGTGCTGGGTTTCCCAACGTGTTGCTGAGCGAGGGGGCGTCACCCCGGTCAGGGCCCGAGAGACCCAGAGGCAGGGGTCTGGTCAGCAATTGCAATGGATACTGACCTCCGCTCCCAAGAGCCTCAGTGGGTTTTCAGATTCAACCTGCGTTGTTTTTATGGGGTGTTCGTCAGCTCCGCGCCCTACTGTGCAGTGTGCACTGATGTCACTGCGGGCACGAAATGCACGCTGCTTTTGCACACCCGCGACCAATTCTGCATCTCCTTGACACCTGCCGGTGACCAGCTATGCAATTCCCTGCTGACGCCATCCGGCCGAAGCTCACGTCAGACACCCCCAAGTTAAAGGTTCAGCCCCTAAGACCATCTCCGCTTCCGGCTCACGCCCCAGTGGGGTGTCCAGGGCGCCCACATGTCTGCTCAGCCACCTCCAAATTCAGGGCTTCCCGCCCTGTGATAACTCACAAGAATGGCTCCCAGAGCCCAGAACACTGCCTTCCTGACCGTCACAGTTTATTATCCCAGGGACACAAACAGCCAGCACAGGGCCAGGTCTGGAAGGGTTGGAAGCAGGTGAGCCTTGTTCCCTTGGAACTCAGTGCGCCAACTTCCCAGAACGTGAATGCGCTCGTCAGATCCCGTCATTTCTGGGGTTTTGATGGAGGCTTCATGACTTTGGTACAATTGATTAGACGGTTGGCTGCTGCGGACGGAACTCAATCTCCAGACTCTCCCTCCTCTGTGGAGGGACTGAAAGTTCAAACACCCTGATTTTGGTGGGGTCTTTCTGTGGACCAGCACCTACTCTGGAACTTTCTAACACCCTTTGGGTCATCTCATTAGCATATATACAAAACACTCTGGAGATTCCCGGGGCTTTAAGAGCTCTGTGCCAGGGACTGGGGACAAAACCATGTCCACTGTTATTATTTTCAGTTTATTGAAAATAAATTGATTTTTTTTCGATTTTAGGATCTTTTTTTTCTCCTGAGCCATTTTGAAGTCACATTTCCATTTGAAGACAGTCACTGTAGTTAAAATCAGATGACATATAATCCATAGATCCCTCGTGACTGTTCTGGGGACAAGTGATTTGTAAAGATCACATGATGCTAAAAAGAGACAAAACATCGGGCAGAATGTGGGGGAGGGCTCCCTGTATTCTGCACGCAGGAGCAACCTTCTGATGGTGTCAGTCTGAGGAACAAATATTTGTAAATTTTACTCTCTTATGATAACTAAGTCAGCTAGGATTCTTGGGGCTGAGTGATTCATGCACAGTTTCATCCCACAAACACATACGGGGAGCCTCTTGGCTTTCAGATGCTGTGGGGATTTGGAAGATACGGTTGCTTTGAGACGCACATAGTACAGTCATCGACCCAGAAGGGCAAGCCAACAATCCCACTATCAAGTATCAGAATCACAGGCGATGACAGGTGCCCAGGAGCAAGGCAGGAGTCCCTTGTATCAGCCTTGAGTCATAGGAAAAGGGTCAAAGATAGACTTCCAGAAGGAAAGGATACACCGGCTGAGTTTTGAAGGTCAAAATAGAGATGACTGATGTCGGGAGAATAAGATTCAGGAAAATAGAAGGAGTGGGGTGAGGCCCAGAAAGAAATTTCCTGAGGTCAAGCTGGGCAGAGGAGAGGTCAGCGAGAGGCCAGGTTCTAGGTCTTGGTGTGAGGGGCCACGGAGTTTCGACACCCCCCCCCCCCCGGGTAACAGGAGCCAGTGACGGCTCAAGGGGAATGTCAGGGAATATGTGAGTTTTATGCAATCCTCTCTGAGAGCAGACTGGAGGACGATCCAGAGAGAAGGAGACACGAGAAGCAGGCAGCCAGCGAGGGGGCACTGTACCAGTGGGTGGTGCCTCGGGAAGGGGAGCTCCCTGGGGCTAGCCAAACTCAAGGTCAAGGGCCATCCTCCACAAGCGAGACCTCACTATGGACATCCACCCCAAGCTCAGGGGGCCCCAGGACCACCTTCATTTTGGAGCTGCCGGCAATGAATTTGGAGGTCTCCATAGTCTCTCTCAGGCTTGATAATTCCCTGGAAGGGCACACAGAACCCAGAAAAGTGCTATTCTTGATGGTTACAGCTGTATTATAGCCAAAAATCCGAATTAGAACTGAGCAGAGGAAGAGATACACAGAAGAACTGGGGAATGCAGAGCCCGCACCATCACGAGGGTCATTCTCTTGGCATTGAGTGTGACAATACTCAAAGGCTATTGTCCTCTAGGGGTGCTCACTCGAGCTCAGCATCCAGCATTTTTATTGGCATTTAATTACATAGGCACAACTGATTGAATCATTGGCTGTGGGATTGACCTCGACCTCTAGCTCCTCATCCTGCCCCCCCAGGTCGGGTCTGGGAGCGTGTGGCTTCAGTCCCAACCCTAGAGTCACACAGCTGGTCATTCCGGTTGCGGCCGGCCCCCCATCCTGAGTCGTCTGCTCCCATAAAGTATCCGGACTCCCCCATCATCTCGAAAAACAAGACACTCTGTCACTCAGAATCCTGAGGGCTGAGAGGCTTGTCCCAGGAAGTGGGACACAACCACTGGTCACAGGTCACCGTAGGAACATGTGGAGTCCGGGACCTGGAGATGGGACATGCCGGAAGGAAGGTGTCTGAGCCGTGGGGGTGGGAAGGATGGCTGTGGTCTGGACAGGGGGCAGGGCTTGTGAAGCAGAGTCCGTATCTTTTTTATTCCCTCCCGTAGCGTGTGCATTTGGGGTCTGGTACAGGAAGTGTTTTCCAGTCTCTGGGTTACACAGATTCTCTATCATAGTTTCCTCCTACAGGCACAGCCCAGAAGTATTGCGTGTTCAGTTCCAGACCATTGCAATACAGCAGATATTGCCATAAAGCATGTCAAATGAAGTATTTGTTCTCCCAGGGCATAGAAAAGTTCTGTTTACACTACACCGCAGTCTCTTAAGTGTGCGATCACACTGTGTCTGTTAAGTGTCCGTACCTTAATCAAAAGTACTTTATTGCCAGACTATGCTCGCCATCATGTGAGCGTTCAGTGAGTCACAATCGCTGACCACGTAACAAATCACAGGTCACCAAAGCAACTGAAATCATGATGAGAAAGTTTGACGTATTTACCAAATATTTCATTACCAAATTGTGGTGCAAAGACACAAAGTGAGGGGCGCCTGGGTGACTCAGTCGGGAGTCTACGGCTTGAGTTATGATCCCAGAGTCCCCGGATCGAGTCCCCCATCGGGCTTCCTGCTCAGCGGGGAGTCTGCTTCTCCCTCTCTTTCTGCCCCTCCCCCTGCTCATGCTTTCACTCGCTCGCTCGCTCACTCACTTTCTGTCAAATAAATAAATAATCTTTAAAATACAAAACAAAACAACAACCAACCAAAGACACAAAGCGAGCCCCTGTTGTGGGGAAACTGGTGCCAGGAGACTTGCTCCATGGGGGTTAACGCAAACCTCCAGTGTGTAAGGAACACGGCGTCTGCGGGGGCACGAGCCGAGGTATGGCTGTGTCATGTTTGCGATTGAAGTTATTATCCCATCTGGAGTCCACCATTCAAGATGTGCCACAAGGTAGAGGAGTCCAGCTTAATTTCGCACCAACAAGGGCCAGTTTCCTCAACCCCACTTTCCGACAAGCCCCTCTCCCTCGATGCTGGCTAGCAGGTGCCTGCGTACGTCTGGAGACATTTATGAACGGTCTATCCCGTTGGTCACTTTACTCATCTACCCCTGGCCTAGAGCTAAACTGATTTTATTTCTGACTTTCCACTTGCAGACTAACAGCCCTGGCTTGGGGAGACTGGGGCCTCGAGCTGCCTTTGCCCAGGAGGGCCGGGCAGGAGAGGAGGAAAAGCCTCCGAGCCCTGCTCTCTGGGGAAACCACCCCCCCCACACACTCTGATGACCCCGAGTCCCGCTCTGTGGACCATAGGCCTGGCGTGACTGGGGGACTTTCATGCTAAAACAGACCTGGGCAAACCAGCAACAACTCAACCCAGAAATGAAGAGACAAGGCTTCTCTTCTCAAATACCCTGCCTGAGCTACCATCAGCCTGACCAGTCTCAGAAATAAAGCTTTTCCAGACACGAGATTGAAACTAAAAGCCAGAAGAGTATTAAGTTCCAGGGCAAGGAATTTCCAAACAACCAGGCTCCATTGTTGGTGTGTCTGTGAAGGCTGAGATAGGGAAGGCCCTGTCCTTTTGGGGTCTGGACTGTCTGGTCTGCCCCTGGAAACAGAGCTAAGCAGACAGCCACGGCTCGGAGCAGCCGGAAAAAGTGGATTTGTTAACAAGGCATGGCCGGGGCAGCACCGGGGAGGTGGGAAACAGTGGCTCTGGCTTTAACAGCCAAGGAGAAGGCGGACAGGAGGTGCCTCTCTACCTGAGTGCCAGGGTGCAGCCGTGCCAATACGGAATGCTGGCCCAGACAGGAGACAGCACGGGCGGGTGTACTAGGAGGCCTGGCCACGGCGGTGCCGCCCAGCCTCACCCACACCTGGGGAAGATCCCACGTGCAAGATGACACTTGTGAAGACCAAGAGTCAGGTGATCAGGCCTGCTCTGGGTCTGAACCTGGGCAGGGGGTCCATGTATGCCCCTGAGGCCTGGCCCCATGGCGGTCTCTCAATGCACCGCCAGATGCAACTGAGGTCCTTTGACAGAGGCTCCGGGTGCCAGGAACGGCATTCCAGGTGGCCAGGTGTCTCCGACCCGGAGCACGTCCTCCCGGTGGAAGGGGGAGCAAAACCCTGTGCAGCCCTGCAGCGGCTCTGATGTTCCATCGGCCTCCTCCCCAGCAACCAGCCACCAGCCTCGGTGCCCCCCTCAGGGTCACCCTAGACAAGCCCGAATCTTCTTTTCTCGGCTGGTCCCCCAGACGTCCGCTCATCATTTCCTGCTCCGTGACCCTCCCACGCTCTCCGAGGTAGGACACCCAGCCCCGCAGCGGGGTGCAGGCTTCCCGAGGCGCCTAGCCACCCCGGCTGGGCCTGGCTACGGAATTTGTAGAAACATTGAATAATTTAGCAAAGCCCCCTTGTTCCTCCTGTGTCATGCTGCTGCCATGCTTGACAATTCAGACACCAGAGGCAGGGGGTGGGGGGTGGGGGCGGGGGGCTTTCCCTGGATTGGGCGAGTCCTTGACCCCGACTGGCTGTCCCAGCATTGAGCTTGCTTCCGACGCCATCCACCTGGAGAGAGCGTCAGGGCCCACGGGCTCGTAGCTCCGGCCCCCAAGACTGTGCCCCCACCTTGGGCCAGCAGCGGCGAGTCCAGATTGTCACCCGCGCTTCTGACCTCCTGGCTGCCAGCTTTAGACGCTCGCAAGCTCCTCCTTCGATTAATTTGCTAGAGCAGCTCTCAGAACTCACCAAAACGGCTTGTTTACTGTTCACTGTCCCTTCTAAGAATATACAACAAAGGACACAGGTGAACATCCGGCTGGAGGAGATGGGTCGGGTGAGGTGTGTGGGAAGGGGCTTCCCTCCATGCACGGCGCCCCCCCACCCCCACCCCAGCCCGTCCGCGTGCCCCCAGCCGGGAAGCTCTGCGAGCCACGCCGCGGTGGGATTTCATCACACAGACACGATGGATCATTAACTCCACCCCAGCCTCTCTCCCCTCCCTGGAGAACGGAAGGTGAGGCTGGAAATTCCAACCTTGTCATCGCGGCGGGGTCTTCCGGTGACCGGACCGGTCCCATCCAGCAGCGCACCCAGGCTCACCGTAGAACAAACACAGGGCTATGATCCAGGAAATCCCAAGGGATTTAGGAGCTCTGTGTCAGACCCGGGTCAAAGACCAACGATTCCAACAAAGGATGCTTCTGGGGCTCTTATCACTTAAGACTTCGCAAAGGTTTTCGGAGCTCTGTGCCAAGAACCGGGGACAGAGATAACTAATGTATTTTCTATCATGAGCCCACAGTATGGAAGAAAACTGTGGGGCCCTGGTTCAGAAATCTGAGCACATTACAAAACAGCAACCGTGGAGGGTTGCACAGACCCAGGGCCCTGTGTGAAGGCACAGATCACACACCCAGGAAGACAGCCCCGCTCACTCCCTCCTGGGTACCCCCTGGCCTATCGGGGGTCCTCCTCAAAGGCCAGGGGTCAGGCTCCCTGGGCCTGCTCGGAGCGGCCATCAGAGCCGGTCGCGTCTTCCTTCCCTTGCCTGGTGTTGCAGCCTGTGGTCAGAGAGGAGTCACTGGCCTCTGAACCCCAGCAGGGCTGGCCAGGAATGCAGATTCCAGGCCCCCCAACAGCCCCCAGCCCCCTGGATCAGCATCTCTGGGTGTGAGATGGGGCCTCTGCCGGTCCTCAGCTCGCGCTGCTACAGGGGGGCAGCCGGCCCCGGGGCTGATTCTGCAGCCTCTGGGGGAGGAGGCTGGGCTGTTCGTGGAGCTGATTGTGACCTAAGTGTCTCCTTTTCCTGAGGGCTGCTGGTCAGCCTCATTGCCCCGTCTTTGGCGCGAGCGAGTTCCTTCTGACCTTCTCCCCGCGAGAGCAGGCCTGAGCCGACATCAGACGTGGCAGGCCTGAGGGCTGCCCAGTTGGCCGAGGTGGACGGCTGAGGGGTCCTGGGGCCCATTCGGAGCTCCTGCCACATGTCCCAGAGGCCAGATGCACGAGCAGGGCCACTGGGGTCGAGGGCAGCTGGGAAGGAGCCATGGAGGGCGGAACTTACTCTGGATCGGGGGGACAAAACACAGGACTCCTGTTGGCCGCCACAGCCACGAAGCTCAGCAGGGCGCCCAGTGGACCGGGACCCGTGGCTGAATCCGTGGCCCTCATGTCAGGCCCTTCTCTTTTCTGGGCGCCCCAACCTGGTTTCCTTCTTAGTCTCCAGGCCAGCTTTCCTTGCGGCTTCAGCAGCTCAGGGCATGACATGTGTCTCCGGGGGCCTCCCAGCCGGTCAGAGCCCAGGGCTCAGAGTTGAACAAAGGTCTGTCTGGGGCCAAAACCCAGAGTCAGAGGTGAGAGAGGAGCCACGTGTGGGCCCAGGTGCTGACCTGCACCTGCCTTGTTGGGAACGTTTGAGAAAGGAAGCTGGTGGCCTCCCCCCCCACCCCCATTCCTACCTTTGGAGGATGCTTTCCCACCACCATGTCATCACACCCTCGGTCTAGGGGGCGTGGTCTCTGTTTCTGAGCCGCAGAAACTGAGTCTTCACATAGCAGGTGGGAAAGGGTTCAGGAGGCAGGAGAGGCCACCCCCAGGTTTCTGGGAGGAACGTTACTATGTACCCTGTGAGCACTGCAGAGCAAACCTTTAGGGACAGAGGTTCGCCCTAGGAGGGAGGTGGCTCCAGGGACCAAGCCAGGAGATCTGTGCCCCTGAGGGGCTCTGTCAGGGCAGTGGGAGATGTGCATGTTTCTGGGCTGTCCTTGGGACCAGGCGTCTACACCCAGCACTTCAACCCCGGCTCTGGTGACTGGTCCAGGTCGGGTCTCCTTTCCGGAGCACAGGAGGCTGGGGTTGGCGGAAGGGGAAGCAGGGAGTGACCCCGGCAGAGTGACACAGCTCTGCACGCGGTGCAAACCACTGAGCCCACGGGTTTTCTCCACGACTGCGGCAGTGGCCTGGGCACAGCTCGGGGGCTGTCACTGTGTGGACCCCAGGAGGAGAGTCCAGTGGCGACAAACTGCTCGAACCCCGCCAGGTGGGTGGGGGCCTGGGCAGGCAGCAGGGGCTCGGGGACCCTCCCGGGCTTGACATTCATTCACGGTGTGCGAAGGCGGCCCTGGCATCAGTCAGCCAGGAGCAGGGCGGGAGAGGCGCTCCAGAACCTGAACTCTCCCAGGGCCGCTGCCGGGGCACACGCGCGCTCAGGGGGCTTAGTCCTGCATGTTCTGCTCTTTTGTCTTTCTTTCTTTCTTTTTTGCTGGTTATTTCTTATGTAAATATCACAGTTCTTCTGTCATCATCAAAGCCCTACATGCTTATGTGTCTTGTCTTGCTCGGACGTTTCTGAGCTGGTTAGAGTCCCATGTCCCCAGATGAACTCAGGATTTCAAAACGATCTTTGGCCCTGATTGATCCCCAGTCTTTCCAGAACCATGCTCCACATGCACAATCACCGGGGACTGAAAAGCAACCCCAATGCCTGGCCCCATTCCAGAGCCCCGGATTTAGTGGGACGAGAGTCTGCTCCCCCAGTGACTCCAGCACCAGGCCCAGGCAGGACCCAGGGTTGCAGGGAAGCTCGCCCGGTAGCGCTGCTGGATGCCCGCCGACCAGCGAGAGGCAGGAAGGGCCCTTGGTTCTTACCAGGTGTGTGACTTCGGCAAAGGCTCCGAGCCCCCGGGGTCCTAGGTTCCCCTCTATGAGTCGGGAGAGCAGCCCTGCCTTCTGTGTCTCCCAGAACCATGGAGAACATCAGGTGATTTCGAGGATGGGCCGAGAGCAGGCTGGCAACCGGGCAATGCTCTGCCTCTTCCAAGGTCTGGCTCCTTGGGAAGGGCTCCGAGCCCGTGTGTAGCTGGAGACTCGAGTACAGGGCAAAGCCCCGCGGGTCCACCCTCCTGAGGGTTGTACGACTATGCGGAGGGTCCGCCAGGAGGTGGTGCGGGGGTTCCTTCCACGGGCTTCTGTGTGAGCAAGGCGACCTGCGACAGACAAGATGACCACCAGGCGCTGTGACCCGCCGCCGGGAGCCGAGAGGACTGCAGAGCGTTGCAACAGACTGCGGGGTGAGGAGGACCTGCGCCCTGGCCGGCAGGGTGCTCCCCACCACGGAAGGCCCCGGGAGCACCCAGCCCTCACGCCGGCGCCAGGTCCGGGCCTACGACCTCTGTGGGGCTGAGCCCTCCGTGTCGAATGTGGCTCCCCGGGCCGGTTCGCAGCCTTCTCTGGGACCCCCAGCCGGAGGGGCTCTGCCCTCCAGGCTGCCACAGCCGTCGGGCCCGCAGCCGGACACCCGCACCGCCTCCTGTGTGGGCCTCTCGGCTCGTCCCCTGATAAGACCAGAAAGGCAGCTTGAGGAGCAGAGAGAGCAGCCGGGGCTGGCCTGGGTCTCCATCACGGGGACCCCAGCGCTGGGCAGGTGACCTGTCCTGTGCCTACACGGCAGGAACGGGGGTGACCGGCAAGCCAGCCGTGGGGGTTTTTCTCTGGAAACCCTTCAGGGTTTCTCCCACAGGGGCTCGTCCCGGTGACGGCATCCAGCCCAGTCGTCTGTCACTCTCCGAGGCTCTGAGCCTCACAAGCCTGGCTGCAGCGGGCTCTCGTCCGCACCCCGAGACCCTCTGGAAATGAGGATCTGGCCTCGCTTAGAGCTGCAGGCCGAGTGGCCCCGTTGCCATTAGAAGGGGGACGCGTGGCCTATGGTGGAGAAGCGGTCACCTCGCTTACAGCCCGTGCTCTGCAACGAAGGCCTGCGGAGCCCAGGGGTGGCCAGCCGTGTGGTCGCAGGGGGAACCACTTTGTAGACTTTATTGATTAGAGAGAGAGAGAGAGAGAACACAAGCGCACAAGAGCAGGGGCCCAAGGAGAGGGAGAAGCAGAGAAGCAGCCTCCTCGCTGACTCGGGGCTCCATCCCAGGACCCTGATCACGACCTGAGCCCAAGGCAGACGCTTAACCGACTGACCGCCCCGCCCCCCAGGCACCCTGGGGCGAACCGCTGTGAAGGCTGTGACATGAGCAAGACCGCTGCTCTTAATCATGTGGCGGGTTTGAAGAAAGAAATGACAGGCTCAGGACATGCTAACGGAATCACAGAGCTTGTCTTTGCAGTCTGGGCTAATGAGACTCAAAACAGAGCAGAGAGGCCCCTGGCTGGCTCGGTCGGTTAAGCGTCCGACTCTTGATTTCCGCTCAGGTCATGAGCTCAGGGGCCGGGGATGGAGCCCCGCGTGGGGCTTCACACTCAGCAGGGAGTCCGCTTCTCTGCCTCTCCCTCTGTCCCTATGCCCCTCCCCCTGCTCACTTCCTAATATGAATAAATAAATCTTAAAAAAAAAAAAAGATTCACTTGTCATTTCATTATTAAGAGAAACAAAACAATACTGAGCAGAGTCTGACTTTAACACCACGTGCATTGGTAGCCCCTCTGGGTCTTTTAAAGGAAGGTGCCAGAGCCTTGGGGATTGTTGGGACTCTTTGGGAATGTTTGCTTTGCTGGGATCCCCAAACCCCTGGAGCCCACAAAGCAGCTCGTCCCTCCCAACTGATAAAGCTCAACCTTTCTGTTTCCTCCTCACCCGCCAGCCTTGGCTGCCCATCGATGAGGGAGACCACCTTCCCCCACCAAAACCCCCAAACTTGCCAATTCATTGAATCCCAAACGCGGGGAATATATGTGAGAATGGATTTGAGAATATTAGACGGGGAAGAAAGAAATTGAATATTAAACTGGGCTGATATCATGGATAGCTGCTCTTAGCAAAAATCTGGAGTCGCTGGGTGAGCTGGGAGCAGTGCCGCGGGCCAGTCACGGGCTGGAACCTGGGCTCTGGGGGCCTAAGAGAAAGGAAGGGCGGCTTGCACGACCATGGAGCAAAGAACCAGTACACGTCTGGAGATAACAGTGGGCGGAGCTACGCAGCCCCTCCCCCACCCCTGCTGTGGGGTGGACACCCTCCCTTTACCTAAGACCAGCTGTCAAGGTTATCTCTGGCTTCTTTCTTTCTTTCTTTCTTTTTTTTTTTTTTTTAGGATTTCACCTATTTATTAGGGAGAGAGCAGAGCAAGAAAGAGAGCGTGGTAGGTGGAGCAGGAGGGAGGGGCAGAGGGAGAGGGAGAAGCAGGCTCCCTGCTGAGCAGAGAGCCGGATGCCAGGACCCTGGCTCCATCCCAGGACCCTGAGACCGTGACCTCAGCAGAGGGCCGACACTTAACCCACTGAGCCACCCAGGTGCCTCTCACCAGCGTCTTTGAAGACAGATGAAGTGGCTATCCCTGTCCTTCCCCGGGGCTGCCGGGACCACCTAGGATTTGCTGCCCCTGAGATGGGCTCTGATTCAGAGAGAACGAAGGGATCCCTGAGGGGCCGGGGGCCGTGTTCCTGAGATGGGCGGCAGGACCCAAGTGGCCTGCGGACATCTCCCATGGATCGCAGGATTCCCGGGACCGAAACAGAACAGCCGCTGAGGTCCTCCTTGACTCTACGACCGAAGAAACTTCCAGCCTGGCAAGCAGAGACCAGGCTTGAGTCATCGTGGCGGAGCGTCACGGTGCTCAGCCATACCACAGACCTCAGAGCCCCTGGGATTCCTGAGAGAGGTTCCCCGAGGTAACACCACAGGCACGAGCTCTGCAGGTCAGCACTGCAAAGGCCTCCCGAGCTGCCTTTGGCCATCGTGGGGACTCTGGGCTGGGCAAAGAGGAACCGAGACATTGCAGGGACAATCTGACATTGGTCCTGAGTTCTGACGACCTAGGATGAGTTAGTAGGGTCTTGTGACTGTAGCCCCCCAGTCCCCACACTGGTTTATGGGAGTCAGTGATAAAACACCTTCTTGGATGCTTCCATGCATAGAAGCCCGTGGCGCCAAGACCCGGTGCCATGGGGGAGTTTCCTGACTGCGTGGCTGGAATCCCCACACCGGCTTCCCAGCTCACAGAACGGGGACCGTCACAGTGGAAACCAGCTACGCAGGGGTCTCCAAATCTCCCTCTCCTTATAAAAAGTATCAAGGCACTACACACTCCCGCTGACATCAGAGATACTGTGTTTACCATCAAGCCTCAAAAGATGGAGAGACCGTGGTCAAAAGCCTATCAGTTTGGGCTTTGCGGGGACCTACGGGTCCTGGAGAATGGCAGTGGAGTCACTGCAGCTTAATCGGCGGAGGGGGGCGGATTCTACTTGCAGCTGCTGCTCTCCCCGGGGCCCTTTGCTGGAGCAAATATGGGCAGCGGTCCCCCCCCACCCCCGTCTGGGCAGCAATGGATGTGGGACGGGCCCCTGGGCAGTCTACCATGCAAGCGGCGTGGGGTTGCTTACCTGCAGTGTTCTGGGTCTCCAGGGCTGCTCTCCGGCTCCTTGCTACAATGTCGTCCACAGGGACATGAACTCCTCATTGTTGCAGAAGACATCGGGCTGGACCATGACACGGATAATGCCATGCCGCAGGCACCTGCTGAGCGGGAAGTTCTAGGTATCATCTCAACGTGTCTGCGAGACTTCCGTGTGCCCGAGGACAAGATAACCCTCCAGCCCGAGCCAAGTTCCTGGGACTGTTGGGCGTCTCCCCTGCCAAGTGAACCTTGTAGTCCACACTGAGAAAGAGGTGCAAAGCACGATGAGTCCCTGCGCATTTGGGAGACAACAGACATGATGTCTCTGCGGGCTGCCCGGTCCCCTGTACTGAATGGGTATACCACAGGCTCTCTGCTTCATGGCGAGGGCGGGTGGAGGCTTTCTAGCTGATTCAGGCCTCTGTGCGGGGAGCTGGGCCCCTGAGAGCACAGCATGCAGAGCCAGCATGCCCTAAGTGTCTAGCGAGACTAGAAGGTGGTAGACCAGAGGACCCGGGTCAGCCCCGATGGAGGGACAACTGTGCAGATGCCCAGCTCCAGGAGCAAAGCCACACTTTCAACAGCAAGTAACGGCCCTTCATTTGAGAAACAGCCCCTAGGCTGAATGTCGGCCATGGAAGATATCGAGTAACTGTGACCTTGAGCGAGGCATGTGGTGCTGGGTGTGGTCCGAGCCATCCAGCCAGAGGCCTGCTGTGTCCAGCAGCCGCTAATGATCAGGGCGCTTGTTCCCTCTGAAACCTGTAGGAGCCTGACTTGCCTCTACCGGCTCCTGGTGATCCTTGGCTTTCCTCGGCTTCTAGAAGCATCCATCACTCCAAACTCTGCCTGTGGTCACGTGATGTTCTCACCTTGTGTGTCTTTCTCTTGCCCTCCTCTTACAAGGACACCGGTCATACTGGATCATGGGCCTACCTACTCCTCTTCTTAGCTAACTACATCGGGAAGGACTGCGTTTCCAAGTAAGGTCCTGTTCTGAAGCTCGGGAGGTTAGCACATCCGTGTATCTTGGCGGGGAGGGCACACAATTCAGCGCACGGCCCCAGCGGACTGAGGAGAAGTCTGTGTGGGTTAAGGATGGTTCGGCAGGACCCGCCCCAGGGGTCATGGTTTGTCTCTCCATGGCCTCCAGGGGAGGCCTCCCGCACTGCTGACCCCTGGGGGCCTCCCCCTGAAGGCGGCGAGCGGCAGGCCTGACCGCCCTCATCCACAGTGGGAGGCTAGACCCAGCCAAGCCTGTCTCCCTGGCTGTCACGCAGGGCACCAGAACCTAGCTGGGCTATTGGTCAACTGAACCCTCTCCGAACCATGCTTCTCGAAAGTTGCCCATGTGGGGGGTGGGCAGATCGGTGTTGCACTGCCTGGAGCTCACTCCGTTTAAGAACAAGCATGCACGATTATGAGTATCAGATTGCGGGCTTTGGGAGCCTCCTGGAATAGGACAGAGTCAGGGGCCGTTCTGGGACTCAGAGAAGCCCAGGGGGACACCGTGGGGAGGAGACCTACAGGGGCATGTGGGACCCACCGGTGGGGCTCTGGGCAGCTGGTGGCCAGCGGGAGTCGTGGGGTGGGGGCGGGGTTTCTGGGGACCTGGGACAAGGCAGAGGGCCCCGTGGAAGGAGCCGGCCTGGGGGCTGCAAGGGAGAGCGGGACGGGGTCCAGACCCCGCGTCGGGGGAGCCGGCCTGTCGGGTGAGTGTAAGAGAAAATGAGTCGGCAGGGGTGTCTTGAGTAAATTAAAGGGAACAGAGGCAGGGAAGCTGGGAGCTGGAGAGGGATGTTCCTGGCGGCACAGGGTTGGCGACGAGGAGGCCA
Source organism: Mustela putorius furo (assembly GCF_011764305.1). Classification (NCBI taxonomy): domain Eukaryota; kingdom Metazoa; phylum Chordata; class Mammalia; order Carnivora; family Mustelidae; genus Mustela; species Mustela putorius. Next base: position 5,034,121 of record NW_025421485.1, read on the forward strand.
GCGCAGGTAGAGCCCGCATAATGCAGGCTTTATATCATGGGAGGAGCAGGGCCTGGCAGCCGGCCCCGGGGTTCAGGGCTGGAAAGGGAGGGTAGGAGGGAATTTGACCTGAGGGGGTTGCTGGGGGCGCTGGGAATCTGCGGGAGGAGAGGCCAGAAAGGGGGCGGGGGGAGGGGGAGAAGAGTCCAGAAGACGGAGGACGGGGAGTCAGTGGGCACCGGGTGTGCGGAGACTCAGGCCCTGAGAATGATGGGCTGTGGGGAGGGGAGCGTGTCCTTTGCAGTTGGAGAAAGGTCAGTAGGAAGTGGCCCAGGCAGGTGACCAGACAGCTCTTCTGGGGAAAGGAAGGTGAGTGGCCAGCCTGGAGCGAACCCACCAGGGATCCGTCTCCGAATCTAGTGACGCTGATTCCAGTACCAGTCCCTCCGTTCCACAGCTTCCGCCTCGAGCTGGTCGGCCACGGGCGGACTTGGGCCAGGCAAGTCAGGCCTAAGAGATTTGGAGGCACTGACGTATAATGGAGAAGAGACCCTTCCAGAAGACAAGCCCGTTTTCTAGCAGAGAGAGGGGGTGAGACCTGGCTCTGCCCTGACATGGTGAAGACACTGTTCAAAGATTCAGGTATATTATTCTATCAAGCTACATGACAATCCGTCAGATGTGCAACTGGCAGGGATGTCCTGTTTTCTCCCAATGTTCCTCCCCCTTCTTCCTGAGCATAAAGACCCTACTTTTATCAGGACACATGGGTGCTAGAATAAAAACTACGTTCGTTGGAATGCCTGGTTGCTGGGTGGGACCATGTGACAAATTCTGTCTAAAGGCCTAGAAGCTAACGTGTTGTGTGTGACTTCAAGAAGTGCCCTTTAAAGAGAGGCATTTTAAGATTTTATTTATTTATTTGACAGAGAGAGAGATCACAAGTAGGCAGAGAAGCAGGTAGAGAGAGGGGGAAGCTGGCAGAGAGAGGGGAAAGCAGTCTCCCCACCGAGCAAAGAGCAAGACGTGAGGCCCAATCCCAGGACCCTGAGATCATGACCGGAGCCAAAGGCAGAGGCTTAAACCATTGAGCCACCCTGGAGCCTTAAGAGAGGCACTTTAAAGAGAGGCACTCCTTACTTCTTTTTGCTAGCTGGAAATAAGACGTAGTGGCTGGAGCTTGGCAGCCACATTGGGCCGAGAGGTGAGAGCTTCCTACAAGAGTGGCAGAACAGCAAGAAAGAGGGGGACTATATCCCTGCAGATTGTGAAATCACCCTGTCAGCCCAAGACTGCTTACCTGTGGAACTTCACATGACAGGAGAATAAACTTTTATCTTATTAAAAAAAGATTAAAAAGCCTTGGCAGGACTGTTAGAGCCCTGGGCTCTTTCCATAGATAGCTCACTACTATTAGGGAAGATTGTTAACATTTATTGAATGCCTACCACTTGCCAGATGTATTATATACTGTATTTAATTAAATGTAATGTAATTTAGCTTAATTTAATTTCCTCAACAACCTGCAGTGTTAGTATTATTATCCCATCCCAGAGATGAAGGAGCTAAGGCTCAAAGAGGCTGAGAAACTGGTCATGTCACACAGCTAGTAAATGGTAGAGTATGACTACCCAATTTCTGTCCTCCCGGCTCCCCCCACCCTCCCAGACTCGGCTGGGTTCCTTGTCCTGCACTTCTGACAAGATGAGCTCCCACCGGAGGAAGTTAAGCTGCTAAAGGTAGCTTTGCCTCTTTTTCTGCCGGCCTCACAGTTGAGCTGAAGTTCCAGAAACCACTCCATTTCCCAGGGGTGTGAAGGAAAACTTAAATCATGTTTTAATATCATAAATTATTTTCTTCACTTAAGGGGGGGAGAAAAGCCCATCGTCAGCTATAATAAATCCAACTCAATTACACTTATTACCGTGATGACTGTTCATGCCACTCTAATTGGCTTCTCTCGGCATTTTCATTAAGAACCTGCATCTTCAAAGGTTTATAACTCAGACAGTTCTTTACTTGGAGCTGAAATTTGGCGTTAACAGCCAGATGGGGAACCCAGGCGCCACAAGAAGGAAGAAAGCCCAGCCCCCACCCCTGGAACCAGTGCTCAGTGCTTTGGATGGTGCTAGAAGGTTCGTTGGGGGACTGGTCACTGCACAGTTGTCCCCACACAGACCAGAGTCTTGTCGGGATGGGTCCCCGGGCTTGTCAGATGGTAGCGGGGCCACAGCCTGGCCAAGCCTGGGCTCCAGCAGGGATTCTGGAACTCATTTCGCTTTGAAACAACTCCCCAGGGACCAGCCCCCCCAGGGCTTGTGGGGTTTGGTGGAAGGGGGCCAGTACAAGAAGTCAGACCTGGGTCCCGGTCCTTCTTGCTGTCCCACGGTTTGGGGCAAGGTGCTTGGCCTTCTGAATGCCTCATCTTCAAGGTGCGTAATAGTTACCATGAGGCTCAGGGAGATCAACCCTGCAAAGCAGTTATGGAAAGTGCTAGATAGATGGGAGTCTCTATTATGCCCCCCTCCCCAGGACACCCACTGACTTCTCTCTTAAGTAGAAAGCTTGGACAGACTGGTTTTCTGGACCAGTGAGACTCAGACTCAAGTCACTTCTGCCTGTGTATGTCAAGCCCCTTTGGTGGACGGGCTCCTGGGTGGCTGAGGCGCTCCTGTGTGGCAAGGGGAAGGGTGCTTTCTTTAGACGGCCCCGGGTTCCAGTCCTGCCTGCTCCCCTTATTCTTCAGGTGACTCTGGGCAAGTCACTTAGCTTCCCCGAGCCCCGCTTGTCACTAATCTAGAAGGCAGGTAATAATTGTGTGAGGTACAGGCCAGCACAGGCCGGCCCTCTGCACAGCGGACCTATTGTTATTAGCAGTGGGTGACCTCGCACAATTCAGAGAAACTGGTGCGTGGCGGGGAGCTGGCTGGCCCTCGTGACTGCTGGTGAAGGAAAAATAAAAACTCTCCAGCTCAGGGGGACCGACCAGGCCCCATCAAGAGTGGCTTTGAGGGAGTTTATCTGGAGACCTCTGCCTGGGGATCCCCCACTGGGACTCCCAGCTCTCCCCTCGGCCAGCCCCACCTGCTGCATTCCTGCCGCTCATCTGCCTCAGTTTACTTCCTGGAGGAAGACAGAGCCAGCCTTGATTCAAGAGGTGTGCAGGGACAGGGACAAGGGGGTGGCCCCTGCAGAAGCGCCAAGGAAATGTCTAGGAAGGGCTCCTTCATGTGGCCGTGATGCAGGGTGGCTGTGGGAACAGGGAAGCTTGAACTCACTCTTGGCTCCCCCTCTGGCCCCATCCACCTGCCCTGGGGCATCTCTCCGTGTGACTGTCTCTCCTACATGCTGAGGCCTGACCACCAGTAACTGTACACTGGAGTGTGGGACCTGGACTCAGCCACTCGCTTGTCGGCTGGAGCCGCTTTCTGGGCCTCAGTTTCCTCATCTGCAAAATGGGGTAACAGTGCATACCTGGCAGGATTGTGGTCAAGGTTAAATGAGACAGTGCACTCCGGGGGCCGCACTGGCCCAGCATGCAGCAGGCTTTCAACAAACAGAGCAGATGCAACAAGTCAGGAGCCTCCCGGAGCCTCTCGTGACCAACCAGTCCCGCCCCGTCATCTAGCACGCCGACGGTCCAGGCATCTGGGGGTGAGGGCAGAAGCCTGCAGCTTGCCCCCTCGCACCCCTCCCATCGGGCCGGCTATACGCACCCCTCCCCATCAGTCTCTCTGCCTCCAGCCTCTCCCTTTCCCATCCCTTCTATGGCCCATTGCCTGGGCTGCCCTCCTGAAGTCTCTCCATTCAGAAGTGCTCAATGGTACTACTGTGCGAGTCCAAGTACATGACATTCTGGAAAAGGCAGAACTGTGGAGACAGTAAAAAGTTCCGTGGGGGTCAAGGGGAGGGACAAAGGCAGCACAGAAGGGTTTTAGGGAAGAGAGTACTCTGTGTGACGCCGTTGTGGGGCAAACACGACATCACACACTTGTCCAGGCGCCTAGAAGGTACCACAGCGAGAGTGACTCTAGACTATGCACTCCGGGCAATAATGCATCTACACGAGCCCGTCAGTTGTGACAAACGCACCGCACCGCTGCCCTGTATTAACACTGGGAGAAATCCGTGGGAGGCGAGGGGGAGTATGGGAATTGTAGTTTTTGCACAGTTTTCCATACACCTAAGACCACTCCAAAAAACAAAAACAAAAACAAAAAAACACTCTATTACATTTTCTTTAAGCCTCAATTGTTGTAAACCTCTCGATTTCAACCCCTCGGTTTGGCACTGAGGCCTTCTAGGAATGGACTTCACCTCCACCCCGGGCTCCCACTCCAGACAGGGATACCCACTCGCGGGAGGGGGCCGTCTGGCATCCCCAGAGCCCTGGGCCCCGGCTCTACCTGCGGGCCAGAGGCCAGCCTGCGCGGGATCAGCACACTGGAACCTCCCCTGCTCTGCGGGGGCGGTGGGGGGTCCTCACAGCCACCCAACAGCACCTTGGGCTCATCTGAGCGGTTTGGCCTCTCCCTGAACCCCCATGTGCAGTGTTGGGCGACAGTCTCAGGGTGCCTAGGGGCACTGCAGGGAGGGGCCATCATCACGGCTGCACTGGATCCCATGTCCCCAAGGGCAGGAAGTGCAGGGCAGCACGAGGGCATGGTGGCTGGTCACCCGGTCCATCCCGTGCCAGCAGTTCTAAATGTCCTGTTTGTGATTCCCTGGAGCCTCACGACGACCCAGATTTACTCCCCCTTCTCCCCCCCACCCAGGTTTCAGACAGAAGGTGTGGTCAGCTGAGTAGTGGCCCCTGGACGCCTGCGCATCCTAATCCCCAGAGTGTGGCTTATGTGTCCCCAGGGATACATGCGGGGCCGTGCGGATGGGACAGGGCAGAGGCTCTGGAGAAGGGGGGAGGCCCCCAAAGTGGCCGCCACGGGCCCTCCAGGGAGCAGAGGGAGCGCCGACGGCAGAGTTGGAGGAACCGGCACAGACCAGGTCCTCCCACCGTGGAAGTAAGCGGCTCTGAGGTCACCCAGCTTCAGCCCCAAGACACTCAGCCCCAAGTTCTGGCCTCCAAGAGCTGGAAGAATAAATCGGGTTACAAGCTACTAAGTCATGACTTGTTACAGCAGCGACAAGGAAGCTAATGCAAAGGGGAAGCGACTCACCCAAGACCACACAGCCACCCGGCACGGTGGTGTCAGGCCTGCGTCCCCATGACCTAGGGTGCAGGTGGAACTCTGCCACCCGCGCAGTAAGGCCCAGGGACCGCAGCGGACCAGGGGTGCGCCACACAGCCTGGGCGGGCTAGACCTGACGGGATGGGCCACTGCGAGGCTGTCCTGGCCACTTCCCTCCCTTCCAGCTTGGCACCTGCGACCTTGACCTCAGTGCCAGCGCATGTGGCCACCGCACCGGCACTCCTTCCCTCTGCCGGCCTCACACCCACCCCCCGTCCCCAATGCCAGGCCAGGCCCCTGCCTCTCCTTTCCCCATCCCCCCTGCGTGGCTGTGCCCTTCCCCTCTGCCCACTGCCCCTGCTCTCCCCCTGCCTGCCGGACTCTGTGGGCCCAAAGCCCCCTGCCCAGCTCATCGGCAGGCTCTGGCCTTGTCACCCGCTTCCCACACCCCTTCCTCCCCATCCCTCGGTCCCTCCAGAGCACTGATGCCCACTGCTCAGGGCGGAGGCCCACTAGCTCACTCATGACTCGTTGCTTCACTGGTTCTGCATTCGACAAACGTCCGTCAAATCCCCACAGGTGCCAGCCGCCTCTGGGTGCTGGGGACACATCATGAACCAGACAGAAAACTCCTTGCCTTGGTGGGTTCCATTCCAGGGGACAGGCCCCCATAAAATATTGTAGGCCCCTCCAGCCAAAGGTCAGGATGGGGTAGGGAACAATGCTGCCCCCGACCCCCACTGGGCATTCGGCGTGGGAGGGGGAATCATAAACATGGGAGATGGAGGACCCGCCGAGAGGAGGGGATGCAGTCAGCAGAACTGGGAGGCTCAAGGGTGCTGCCAGGTTCTAGGCCCGGCTCCTGGGTCCCCAGAGGCAGGCCGGAAGCTGCCGGGACATCGCGGACCTCATGGAGCCCAGTGGGAAATAGGCAGGAGGTCCCTCCCCTCCACCTTCCAGGCCCCATCGGCGGAGCTAGCCACAGTGAGTGTGGACGAGGCTGTCTGCAGGGTCCCGCTCCTGCATCCCCAGAGCCCAACAGGGAAGGGCGTGGCTGGGGCCGGGGGAAGACAGAGCCATCCCTGACGTCAGTACAGATCACTGAGGTCTGAGAGCCGCTCGGAGAGGCGCAGCAGCACGCCAGACACCGCCCCCCACCCCCAGGCTCCATCTTGGGTCATCACCTGCTCCTCCCAGTTCGGCTTCTAAATTTGGGGGGTGGGGGGATCTTTTCCTCCCCCTTTCTCACCTCTGGCTTCTCTTATCCAAGTAATTGCAACAGCCTCGACTCAGGCTTCCTGCCTGTGCTGCCTCCACACCACAGCGCGGGGGGCCTACCCACATCACAAACACACCAGCATGGACCCCTCTGGAATGTCTCCTCAACCCCAGTGCCCCAGCACCACCGAGACAAAGACCCTGCTCCTTCTTGGGGTGTGCACAGCTGCCTGATGGGGAGCCCTGCCCGTCCCTCAGCCTCAGCTCTGGCCTCCCCGCAACAAGAACACTTGCTCCTGGCTGCACCTCTCCATCACTGTTCTCACACCTTGACCTTGGTTCAAACAGCCCCTTGATGCCAGGTTCTTCACCTCCCCACTTTGCTCAGCTCACACCTACACTGCTTGAAAGACTTGGACTGGATGTGGCCCTCCAGCAGGGCCAGAGCTCCCCCCACCCTTCCTGGGTGTTGCCGAGGTGTGCCCTTTGAACCGGAAGCAGGGTGTGAACAGGATGCAGCCTTGACCGGGGACCTTGACTGGGTATCTTGACTGGGGCAGGCATCTGTGGTACTACACAGGAGGGCCCCGGGTGAAACTTGCTCTCCTCAGCTCTGCTGAGCACCCACGGCAGGTCAGGCGTTGTGGGGTGCTGGGTTCAAACTCACTGGAGAGTCTGACTGACATGCAGAACAGCCCAAAGAGCTGGGTAACCCCTACAATCCCAAGACCTCTCGTGGGTGTCCTGGTCTCCAGCCTCCCCTTCTCCAGCCCTCCCTTCTCTAGGCTCCCAGATGGCTCTTTTCAAACAAGGAACAGCCACTTGATCCGGAGAGTCTATGAGGAACTGATGTCAAAACTGAAATCTGAAGACTTGGCAGAAGTATCTAAATCGAGCTGTGGCTGGGAGATAACGTTTCTTGCAGAGGAGCATGTGCAAAGGTCCTGGGTCCCCCAAAGTGTATGAACCATAAGAGAAATAACAAGAAAAATGTGGCTCGCTCAGAAAAAGCCTGCTCTTTCCTTCCCAGAATATCCCTGCAGGGATGGATTTCTCCTTTCCACACCCTCCCTGTGCGACTCACCCACTCCCGGAAGCCCTATCACTCACCAGCCTTCTAAGACTGAAGACCAAAGATATTTTGCCCCTGGTAGGAATATGGAAATGGGAGGCCCTTGCAGTTGTTTCCCCAGTGGGATCCAGATTTAGGTTTCCAAGAATAGGCCCAGCCATAAATCCTGTAAAAACCAGGCCAGGTGCTCCTTTAACTACCCAAAAGAGGAAGACAGCTACTGATGCCTACAGACCTCAGCTTCGAAGTACAACAGGTGCGCCCTATCTGATGTTTATGTGCAGAGAGAAAATGCTTGGGTGTAACTTGCCAGAGGGATTGTGAAAAGTGGGAAGCTCCTCTGGTTCCAGTATCACCGTCTATACCTCTTTCTGGCACCGAGAAGACAAACCCTCATGAGTTTGGTCACCCGGAGGCCTGGCCTGGAGACTGCCTGCTTTCTCTACTTTGACAACATCTGGACTCCCCGCCCTCCCCTGCCTTCACCTGCATCCATCCGGATGCTTTTTCAAGGGCAGTCATCGCTCCCAGGCATTTGGGGGATTTAAAAACAACAGCTGATTAGGAGAACTGTCCTCCTGCTGAGAAGCCCACTTCTGGAGGCTCCCCTACACAGCAGGCTCTCAGCTCCGTGACTTGGCTTTGTGCTGCTTTACTGGAAGGGGGCAGTGAGCACAGTGAGCACCGAGCATGTCAGGCCCTAGATTGCTTCTCTAACATGGTCTTGGCTGTCTTTAGAGCAGGAGTGTGCAGAGTCCAAGGGAAGGACCAAGACTGGTTTAGTCATGACAAGCTAATTCCTTTTGCTGGATACTTGGTTTCTTAGGGTTCCTCATAGCTAGGACTAGTCATGAAACCACATATTGGACAGTGAGATGCCAGGGAGGGGTCTGCTGGGGAAGCTTTGGTTTTCCTGATAAAACAGACAGATGGGACTCTAATTCCTTCCTCTTTTCTTGCCCTCAAACAGGGTATGATGTCTTGAGTTATGGCAGCCATTTTGTAACAATGAGATGATCAACATGAAGAAAAGTCAACACATATGAAGGGACGTGTAGAAAGAGTCTGGACTGCCCTCCCCCCGCATTCTTGAGCATTTGAGTCAACACCCCCAGTTGTCTACCTCTAGACTTCTATTATATAAGAAAAATAAGCCCCTATCTCTTAGGTCTCTACTATTTGTAGTTGAAAGCATTCCTACCGGATTCATCTTGTACCTCTAATAACCCTAAAATTCTCTAAAGTTGGTTCTGTAGCACTTATAGTTCCAGAATCTTTAATATAAGAAAATAAATCTTTAATATAAGAAAATACCATGTCTGCAGCAGAAAGAAGGCCATCAGTTTCATTTCAAGGAGCCTTGTCTCCTTTCATAATTTTCTGAGATTTAGCACACTTCTGTAGATTCATCACTATGCTTAGAAGAAGAAAATTAACCTAGGATTCAAAATCAAAGCCCAGGACCCATGTAAGGTGGAGACACTACTAGCAGATCTTGAACCCATTATGCTGGAACTCTAAAGGGACACACACCCAGGATTAGCGCAGACCAGAAGTCAATCTTCCCTTCTTCCAGCACTTTACAGACTACAAAAAACAGTTTCTTGGCCCTGAGGAGATGGGGGGGGGGGATCTCAGCTCTGGGAAGTTTTGACCCTATATTAACCCTTGTGCAGATGGGTGGCCCAAATATACATTACCTGAAGCATCCAAAAAACTTCAAGAAGCAGGTGTACATTACGATAATTCAGGAGTGGAAGTGTTCCTAGTCCATGGCAGAAGCAAGGGCAGATCCTTTCTAGAAGAAGTAACATCCATCCCATCCTCAAAAAATTCCCACTAAGTAATTTTTCAAGGATAGTAATCACACTCAGTAAAATATAAAAATCCCAAAGGGAAATAAGGCGACAAGAGCAAGAATAAGCAGGAAAAAAAAAATAGCTAAACTGACACTCAAATGCTTCTTATATTGGAATAATAGGAAGCAAGCCATAAAGGTGTTTAGTATGCTAAAAGAAATAAAATACAAACTTAAAAATATCTGCAGGAAACAGAACTATAAAAAAGTGACCTGGCAGATTTTTTTTAAAGAATCAAACAAATGTTTTTTTTTTTTTTAATAGAAATGAAAGCTACAATAACTGGAATTTGAAATTCAGTAAGTGGATTTCATAGATTAAATATAGACAAAGAGAGAATCAGTGAACTGGAATACAGGTCAGAAGAAATCATCAAATGATAGTGCAGAGAAATCAAAAGGTGAAAACCATGAAAAAGAGGTTCAGGGATGGGCAGGAGGGAGTGAGAATGTCCAAAAACATTCGGTTGCAATTCCAAAAGGAAGAGCAAGACCGAATGGGGTCAGACTATTATTTGAAAAGATAATGTCTCAGAACTTTCCAGAACTGATGAAAGAGGTCGATTCATAGATTTGAGGAGCCCAACACATGCCAAAGATGAACAATCAAAAGTGAAAAGGATGTTCAGACTCTGAGGGCGCATCACAGCCCTGTCTCTTATGAGCAGGGTAGACTGGTGACGTGTCCCAAGGACAGATTTACTCAGCCCATCCTGAAATGCAGAGCTCCTGCAGGGGCATGAACAAAGCAAGTACAAGTGTGATAACTGTCTCTGCAAAGTCCATTCCTTCTTCCTCACCTAGGGCTGCAGCAGGCCATGATCAGAATGACAGCTGAGGTGCCAGTATGTCCTGACCCTCCTTCTGTTTATTATGTATAGCCCAAGAGAGAGGGAGGAAAAGATGGGAACCCCATTCCTCCAAGGCCGGATTAACTTATTATTGAGAAGTCTAACATAAATTCATTGTTGACCCCACCTGGCCCTTTAACTTAGTCTCCATGCCCACCTTTGTAGTGCCATGCACTTAGGATTTGATAGCAAATGCTCTGGGATCTATTGTCTAGCAAAACTCTTAGAGGAAAGTTCAATCCTGTAAATTTTGGAATATTGAAGCTTACATCTCATTTTCAGGTGGAAAAACTGAGGCCAGAGAAGGTCAGGAACCCATAAGGGAGGTCTGAGATCAAGTCAACCTGCGCCGATGCATGATTCAGGGTACTCTCCACCATTTGCCTGCCCACTTCTTGAAGCATAAGGAGGCGGGCCATTTCATTCTTAAGGATGGCTTTCAACAAGTGGTCATGACAGCATGTAACAGAGTGAGTGATAAAGAAGATTCCAAGCTCCCCAAGTGTGACATGGAAGCATAGATACACACGCACCCCAACTCCAAACAGCCCAGTTACATAACAGCGACAGCGAATGCTGAATCACTGCCGTGTAATGGAAAAATCAGATTGGCTGCTAGGAAAAGTAAAAGGATCACTGTGGTGAGTCACGGGGCCCACCCTCACGTTGAGTCTCCGAAACGCTACACCTACCGGTTGATTCAGAGTTTGGGCTTTGTCTTCCTTTCTTCCACATCAATGTTTCAGATATTTCACAATGGAGCTTTCCAAGTGATGCGAATTTCTAAAGAAGGCTGGGCCAAAGCCCCACATGTTGTCTCTGAACTGTTCTAATGGGTGGGCTCTGCACCTACACCCAGTGGAGGTGACGGCTTAAAATGAAATAGGAACTAATATTAGTGAGTGCTTACCATATTCCAAAAAGACACTTGAACTCCTGAAACTCATTATACTGATTCATACTCATCACACCTCTATGAGATCGGCACTGTCCCCATTTCACAGATAAAAGAGCTGAGGCTAAGAAGGATTAAGAACATGCCCAGAGTCTCACAGTTAGCAGGAAATGACAGAGGAAAGAATCATCCCAGGAAAATCCATCCTAAGGCCTACCCATATTCTACCAGAATAGAAGACCTCCTAGGATTTTGTGACCTAAGAGAAAGACAGACCCAGGTGGTGGTTGTCATGAGGGGAGAGGAGAGAGTGAATGGAGAGGGCCCCACTCTCCTGGTACCCGTGGTGACTGTGCAGTAGGTATGATTTCCCCCTTTTTAGGAGATTGTAAGAGTTGAAGTGAAGTGGGACAAGAAAGGCAAACGCAGCCCTTGGAATAGGCCTTTTTGTTCAATGGAGGGCAAGGCTTAAATTTCTCTGTTACTCCCTTGGTAGACCATGTGGAAAGTTCTGGAAGGCAACCTTTTACTCAACAGTGATGAGGAGCACTGACCCATACTGCGTAGTGGAAACTCACCCAGAATAACATTTTCCAAAGCAGCTGTTCACATGATAGGCTGGGTGTGGAGAGTGCCTCTCCCGCAGGAAGTTCCAGCTGAGCACAAGTAAACATGATATTTTGATGGCCTGAAGAGTAATTCACTTATTTATATACATTACTGGTGTGATCCATGTCCTCAGCCACTTCTCCTTGTTGTATTCAAATGAGTCAGCTGAACCATTGCCCCAGAGCCTCAGGTACTTAGTTCAAAAAAGCCAGACCCTCTGTCTCCAGTTGTAGAGAAGCTGACTCAGTTTCCCTCTGCAATGGTTTCATTGTGGACATGAAAGATCATTGCCACGCAGAGGTCCATCTTGTTGTCTTCCCCACCTTGGTCTCAAGGACATCCCAACTGGTCTGGAGGCGGCTCCTGGGGGTACCAGCAAGGAGGCATGGTCTCTGCCTGCATCAGCTCCACTCCAGCTGCCCCTGGACAATCCCTCAGCTGTGCGTCAGACCGAGGATGCTTGTGCCCAAGCTCACCTGTGCCCTCTGGGTCCCAGCCCTTAGTACACTGAACCTCTATCCCGGGGGGCAGCAGCCAGGCCAGCTGTGTGTGTGTTCTGGTTGGAGGCCTGGGGAGAGCTCAACCAGCTCCTACCTGGTCACATACTCCAAAGCCCTCCCTCCTAGGGCCTTGTCTCTCCTACCTCAGAGGTTCTGATGATGCTGAACCTTACTGGCCTCACTCCATGTAAGTATTTACTGAATCAACTCCAGGTGGACTGGAGACCTAACTGTGAAAAGAAAAACAACCAAGCCTCTAGAAGAGAAAATAGGAACAAATCCTCATGGACTTGGGGTGAGCAAAGTGTTCTTAAACAAAACACCGAAAGTGCTAACCATAAAGGAAGAGACTAGAAAGTCAGACTTGACTAAAATCGAGAACTTTCAGTCATCACTAAAGATGTCATCATCATGAAGACAGTGGAAAGGCCAGCCACAGACTAGGAGTGACCTGCCATACATATTTGTGACAAAGGACGTGTACTGGGAACATGTTTTTAAATATTTTCATGAACCACTAATAATCAGACAAGCCAACAGAAAAATGGGCAAACAACTTGAACAGGCTCTTCACCAGAGACGAAATCCAACGGCCAGGAAGAGACGAAATCCAACGGCCAGGAAGCAAAGGAAATTGTAGTCTCCTTCATCCACCACTGGGGTCGGCACCTGGAACTGTCATCACTGCTGCTGGGAGGTGAAAATGGGGGCAACTGTTTCGGGAAGCAGTTCGGCCCCCTCGACTGGACCTGAACAGAAATTCCCTGCCAGTCCCAGTGCCCCCAGCGGCCACGTACACACACGTGCACGGAAGTGTGTGAGGGACTGCTCACGGGAAATCAATCAGTCTCCCAGAACTGAGGTAATGAAATAGGACATGCCCAAGGCCATGGTGCTGATTCTCTGAGCAGCCTGTGTAGGCGCCAGCTGGCCGCTGAGCTGCGGAGAGCACGCTGCAGGCTTTCAGCCATGAACTTCTGAAACAGGACAGAGGAGGGTCTGTGGTGGAAGAAGTCAGAAAAAAGGTTACCCTTGGGTGGGGGCCTTAGTGACTGCAAGGGGCACAAGGTGGCTTCTGGAATATTCTGTCTCTTGCGCTGGGCACCAGGTTCGGCTTGTGAGAAGTCACCAAGTTGTTCACTTAGAATGTGTGTGCTTTTCTGAGGCAGGTTCTAATCAATGAAAATTTTTCTTCAAAAATGTGAAAGGAAAGAGGTCAAGGTGTCTTGCTCTTTTCCTCCAGGAAGTGGCTCCTACTGTTTGTGGATTTACCCACCTCTGCTATGATCCTTGAACTCTGTGTTTCGAGGATTATATCCAGGAAGGGACTGCGACTCTTCCATGCGTGTAACCGACTCCGGGACCTCTGCCAGAATGCGGGGCACCAGCTGTGCTTTTCCTGCTGGAGAAGCCTCTGGCAATCGCGCCACGACAGCTTCTCTCACCAAAGCAAACAAGTAAGCTTTGCCTCACATCCTGCCACACACACACACACACACACACACCCACTCTCTTTCTCTGATTATGCAAGAGCCGCAGGCCCATTGTCAGACATCTAGAAAACACAGAAAACAATAAGGAGAAAAGGAAAGTCATCCACAATCCTTTTTGCCCAAAAACAAAAGAACTTCTCATTTTGACATGTTTTCATCCAGTCTTTCTTTCCACATATATATATGAATACATTTATTTAACGACTTCCTTGAGGTATCATTTACACACAGCGGAAGTCACCTGCTTCAAGGGCACAATTCCACACCTTCCAGGAAAGTCACACAGTTGTACAACCACCTGCACGACCCAGCCGTAGGACATTACCCCCACGTCGAAGGATCCCTCGAGCCCATCTGCTCCCCCTCCCTGTCCCCCTCCCAACCCTCAGGCAGCCGCGATCTGCTTACGGCAAATTTGTCCTTTCTGGACATTTCATATAAATGGAATCATACAATAGGAAATCTTCCTCATTTGGTCTGTCGCATTTACCGTAATTATTCTGAGGGGCAACGCACGGTGGCACAAACCAGCCATTTGTTCCTTTTTACGGTTGAGTATCACCCCATGCAGGGAGATGCTGTATTTCGTTTATCCATTTATCAGTTGAAGAGCGTTTGGATTTTCTCCATTTTGGCCACGAGTGATGTTGCTGTGAAGATCTGTGTACGACCCTTTGTCCAGCCCTCTCTTTTCATTTCTCTTGGGTGTGTGCTCACAGGGGCAATCTTGGGGTGTATGGTAAACTTACGTGTAACTTTTTAAGAAACTGACACACTGTTCTTTTGGGGGGGCTAGCCTGTTCCATGTTCCCAGCAGCCATGGGGACCCGTGTTACTGCAAGTTCTTAAAAATGATAGCCATTCTGGTCAGTGTGAAGTGGTTTTAATTTGCATTTCCCGAATGACTAATGAGCCATTTGAGTATTTGTTTGATGAAGTGTCTTTTCAAATATTTTGCCTATTTTAAAATTAGGGGTTTTTTATTGAGTTGTCAGGGTTCTTTATATATTCTGGTACATGTCCTTTGTCAGATATATGGTGGACAAATATTTTCTCTCAGTCTGTGGCTTGTGTTTTCATTTTCCTCAGGGAGTCTATTGAAGCACAAACATTTTTAATGTTGATGAAGTCAATTTATCTATTCTTTTTTCTTTTACTACTTTCGGTTTTCGGTGTTGTATCTAAGAACTCTTTGCCCAGCTCAAGATCACAAAGGTTTTACCTTATGTTCATTCCTAAAAATCTTATAGTTTAAGCTCTTATACTTATGTCTAGGATTTATTTTGAATTAATTTCTGTGTATGGTGTGAATTCAGGATCTAAATTCATCTTTTGGCACTTGGGTGTATAATTATTTCATTTGTTGAAAAACCATTCTTTACCATCCTTGAATTCCTTTGGCATCTTTGTTGAAAATCAATTGACCGGGGGCACCTGGGTGGCTCAGTGGGTTAAAGCCGCTGCCTTCAGCTCAGGTCATGATCCCAGGGTCCTGGGATCGAGCCCCACATCAGGCTCTCTGCTCAGCTGGCAGCCTGCCTTCCCCTCCCCTCTGCCTGCCTCTCTGCCTACTTGTGATCTCTGTCTGTCAAATAAATAAATAAAAAGCTTTTTAAAAAAATGAAAATCAATTGACCACAGTGTAAGAATTTATTTCTGGGTTCCTGATTCTGTTCTCTTGATCTAAGTGTGTGTGTGTGTGTTAAGTCAGTACTATACTTTCTTAATTATTGTAACTTATTTGTAATAAATTTTAAAATCAGGAAACATGAGTCTTCCAACTTTATTTTTCTTTTTCAAAATTGTTGTGGCTAGTCTGGGCTCTTTGCATTTCCATATAAATTTTAGGATCAGCTTGTCAATTTCTAAAAAAAAAATGCCTGCTGGGATTTCGATAGGGACTGTACTGTATGTACATTCCCTTTGGAGACAATTGCTATCTCCCCAATAGGGAGTTCTCCAATCTATGAACATAGAACGTTTTCCCATTTATTTCAATCTTTAGTTTCTTTCAGAGATGTTACTGGTGTACAAGACTTGTGTTTCTTTTTGTTTACCTTATTCCCAAGTATTTTATACTTTCTGGTGCCATCATGAGTGAAATCGCCTTTGTAATTTCATTGTTGGATTGTTACTTGATACCTGTAATTGAACTTTAAACTGTGACCTTGATGAGTTCGTTCATTACGTCTAGCAGTGTGTGAGTGTGAGTGTTCCTTAGGATTTGCTATATATAGGATCATGTTGTCTGCTAATAAAGACAGTTTTGCTTTTCTCTTTCCCAATCTAGATGCCTTTTGTTCCTTTTTCTTGCTTGATTGCACCGGCCAGAATCTCTAGTAGAGAGATGAATAGAAACAGTGAGACTGATCGTTCTTGTCTTGTTACCAGTCTTAGGGAGAAAGCATTTAGCCTTTGGCCATGAATTATCACGTTAGCTGTAGGTTTTTGGTAAAGTAGGTTGAGAAATATGCTTCTATTACTGATAGTTGTGTTTTTATCATGAATATTAGATTTTTTTTCAAATGTATGTTTTTGTGCTATGCGATTTTATTTTTTATCTTATTTATACGATGTATCACATTGATTGATTTTTCTTGCATTCCTGCAGTAAATCTGAGTGGGTCATGGTGTCTAATTCTTTTTATATGTTGTTCTGTTCAGTTTACTAGTATTTTTGTTTCTTTTGAGAATTTTTGTATTTGTACGTATAAGAAATATTGGTCCGCAGTTTTATTTTCTCATGCTGTCCTTGCCTAGTTTTGGCATCAGGGTAATTTTAGCTTCAAAGAGTTAAGCGTTCCCTCCTCTTCTAGTTTCTGGAAGAGTCTGTGGCAGGTTGGTGTTATTTCTTCTTTAAATGTGAAGTCATCTGGGCCCAGACTTTTCTTTGTGGGAGGTATTTAAATTATAACTCCACTTTCCTTACCTGTTAAAAGTCTATTTAGATTATCTCTTTCTGAGCCTGTTTGGGTCATCTGTGTCCTTTCCATCTTATTTGTCTGTTGGCCTAGAGTTTCCCGTGGGATTCCCTTACGATTCTTTAATTTCAGTTGAGTCGGCAGATATGTTCACTCCTTCATTCCCGACTTTGGTACGTGGTGACATCTTTCCTTTTTTCTTGGTCAGTTCAGTGAAAGGTTGGTCATTGTTGCTGATCATTTCAAAGAACAGGCGTTGGTTTCATTGCCTTCCTTTTTTGTATATTTTTTATTTTATAGAGTCCACTTTCATCTTTATTTATGTACACACATAAATGTGTACATATTATAAATGTGTGTGTACATACACATCTGTGTACATATCACATGGGTATGCATGTCATATATGTGCGTGCATATCACACACATATGTGCACATAACACATATGTGCACATTGTGTGTGCACACCATGGGTGTGTACATATACACATGTGTGTACATATCACACAGTGCACATTTGTGTATGCATGTCGTACATGTGTGCTTGTCATATACGTGTGCACACATGCACACATAACATATATGTACACATCATTCCTATCACGTGTGCATGTCGTGTGTGTAAACCATGTGTGTACATATACATATGTGTGTGTGCATATGTATTTTTAAAAGTAGGCTCCACACCCAGCGTGGAGCCCAGTGCAGGTTCCGAACCCATGGCCCTGAGCTCAAGACCCAAGATCCAAGATCAAGAGTTGGACACTTAACAGATTGAGCCACCCAGGTGCCCTGATATAAATATTTTTTAATGAAATTTGAGTCACACAGCTTTATATCCTGTTTTTTTCTTAAAAATTTTTCTTAAAATTGTCACAAATCTATTCCCATCATTAAACATTCCTTGAAACTCAGTTTTTGTGGACGCTAAATGTTATATTATGCTTATTATTGATTGCCCTAAATGCTGAACATTTGAGCGGTTTTCTGATTTCTCCTGATCAGGAGCAATTCAACTTACCTCTATTTCTGGAGAGCAGTTTCTCAGATGTAGGTTCCCTGGGTCGAAGAAATTCCTGTCTGGAAGGTCTTCACCAAGTTCTCTGTCTCCGCTGGGACGCGAGCATTTATTTGACTGCATTTCCATTAAAAATGTTAAAGGAGGAGTCCTGGCCCAAGTTTTCTGGGGCTCAGTGACAGTGGGGACCCTGAGGGCTGCGGCAGGGCTGAATCTGAGCATAGGCTCCCCGAGCTGCGTCAGGCTGGGGACAAGCAGAGGCAAAGCGGACGATGTCCTCTTGCGGGTCTGATCTCAGCGCCTGATGACCGGCGCCTATTGGCAATGGTGGTTCAGCACTGCAAGGGCCGAGATTAAGCTTCCTCAGCCTCTGTGATGGGGACCTGGAGCCTGGTTCAGGGTCCCCTAAGAGCCACGTGGTTCCCTAGGGGTCAAGGGACCTTCAGCTCAGCACAGACTTTGGTAGGCACCACACATCAGCCACCAGGATAGTTTGAGCGTGATGACATTGGCTCCCCCCATACCCAGAAACCTGCCATTGGTCTTCAGGGAATGAAGTTCAAGTTCTTTAGTTCCGTATTCCACACTTTCCTAGAGACGGGCCCAACTTCATTTTCCGGCTTCGTTCATTTTTTCATTCATGTGTGTAACAAATGGGCGTGCCTACTCTCTGCTGGGCACTTTTCTAAGGCCTGGGACCCAGCCGTGGTGAACACGGGAGGCCTGTCTTTGGGGAGCTTCCGGGGTGCGTGGGCTTCCCAGCCCCCGGGCTCTCCCCACACACACCTGTGGGGTCACCACACCAGCCTCCTGCTCCTACAGAACACCGAGAAGCATTCTCTCACCATAGTTCTGCCCCGTCTTTCTAGAAAGTCTGCTGCCACCATGGGGATCTGGGCCGCTGCTCTGTAAGACAAAGGATTTGGCAAGATGCGAAGTCACCAGAAAGTAGGAACCCCAACAGTCCCCCTCTGGGAATTTTGCTACAGGTCAGAGTCCTCCTGGTCCCAGCTTCAGAGGGCCTGACTCAGGCGGCTGTGGCAGGTTCCAGGAAATGGCGTCTTCGATGACTGGCCATCCTCGGCTTGGCAAAGACTGGACGAGGGGAATTGTGAGGTCTCCCGGTTCCTGTGCTCCTTGGATCTAAATGCGGTGACTCAACCTGGAAGTTCTGGGGAGTCGCTAATGAAATCGGCTCCTTAGGATTTCTGCCGTGTTTCTCCCTTTGAAGACAGGGACCGCTGGCTCGTCCAGGTTTGGGGGAGTCACGTCAGCTGAAAGCTGTGTGTAGCCCTCGGCTTCCAGTCGTGCTGTGGCCCGAGTCCCAGCCTGGGAACCCCGTTTGCAGCGGCCCCTCTGCTCTCCAAGTGATCTGCCCGCCACGGGCACCCTGCAGGGGAGGGTGTCGGGGACCCACACCTGGAGAGTCGCCGCCTCACTGAGCCTCGCCTTCCTCTTCTGTTCCGTGGGGGCCCCTCCAGCCTGCCTCAGAGGAGGTCCTGATGTGAGGGTCTGAGCCCCCTACCCCGGCAGGGCGCCGTGCTCCACTTCAGCCCTCGTGCTGAGCCCGGGGAGAGGGAAGCGAGAGGAGCAGGGGCAGGACTCCGACGGAGACAAGCAGCAGCTGGACCCCCCGACACTCGTCGGGCAAAGACCCAAGCCAGGAGCCCGACCCAGTGGCAGGCGTTCAGGAGCGGGGCAGAGAGTGGTGGCCTTCGGTGCCCGGCGCTGGCCCCCGGCCCCGGGTGACACTGCTGTCCCCACAGCTCCTAGAGGCCCAGGGCCCGCCCAGGTCAGCTGCTCCTCGAGGTTGGGTTTCCTTCCTCTTCTGCAGCCACGGAGAATCTAGGGACCCACCTGGGAACGCCGCATCTCAGAAAACCTGCACGGGCAGGAAGCGGGCTCAGAGTGGGCCTCGCCGAGCCCGGACTCCGGCCAGCTTCGTCTGTCTCCGCTGCGGGTTCATGCGAACTACAACTGGGGCCAGGGCCCTGGGTGGACCCGAGCGTCATCGAGTCCCACACGCCCATTTCACAGATAGGCAAGCGGAGGCCAATCAGCAGAGTACGGGCTCGGGGTTCCCCCGTCGGAGAAACATTCCTACTCCACTGTCCTCTGCTGCTTTCCGCCCTTCCTGGGCTGGCGCAGGCCGGCGTCGTCCTGGGCGTTTTCCTCGAGAAATACCCGGTGAGTCCCGACCCGCCTGAAGGGGCTTTGGTGGAGATGGGGCGTGAGGGGGTTTCTCTTGTCTCTGCTGGCCCTCCCCTTAGCCGCTGACCTTGGCTGGCCTCGAGGGGAGGAAAACAAACAAGAAACACCTGCTTATCTGCCGTGAGGCCGACTTTGGACTGAGGGCTGCTGGCGGGGGACAGCGAGGCGGGGGTGGAGGGTAGGAACTCTCGTCTCTTCCTCACGAAGCTGGAAGAGCCCAGGCTCAGAGCTGTCGGTGCAGCCCGGGAGGTGAACCCTGGCCCTGCGACTCCGGGACAGAGCGCCGGAAAGAGAAGAGAGAACTCTGAAATGGCGCCAGGATTTCAAGCTCAAAGGACGAGACCGCGAGCAACCCCCCTGCACCCCAGCTTCGCCTGAGCTCCCGTATCTGATTTTCATTTCTTGGCCACAACAGTCCTGTGAGGGGGACATGACTCTCCCCACATGGCAGACGAGGACCCTGAGGCTCTGCGGAGCACATGTCCTGTGTGGGGCCATCCAGCTGGCAAAGTGGTAGGCAGAGCTGGAGCCTGGTGCTGTCCGACCCCACATCTGCTGACTCCATCCAGAACCTCTAGTAGGGTAGGGGCAAGGGTAGTGCCAGGGCTGGAGCTGCCCGTGCTGTCCCACTTCACGCGCAGGGAAACTGAGGCTCGGAGGGGCATGCCAAAGCTCACATCACACACAAGAGGCTCCAACCAGCCCAGCAGCCCTTCCTAGGTGTGAGACCCCCTTCCAATTCCCGAGTTCCCCAGCAATTCCCAGACCTGTTGCGGATAGGCCGGACCTGAGGCCGTCCGGGGAGGCTGCCCGCCATCCCAGCCAGGGACCGGGCCCGCGGCTGGGACTGGAGGAGGCAGGGAAGGTGTCCGCGGAGCCTGGCACAACGCTCAGCCATCTGGTACTTTCAGCTCTTCGCAAATCCTGAAGTATCACCTTCTAATTGCTTAATTTTCTGCATTCTTCATTTATTTAGACTAGCCTGGGGCTCTCCCGCCTGGCGTATTAGAGAGCTTTTTACTTTTTAATAATACTTAGCATTTATATCGCGCGTTTCACGTTCAAAGTGTTTTACCGAGTTCCCTAATTAATCAGAACGCTAACTGCCGCCCTGGGCAGGTTTGACCAAGTTCTCGGGCTCCTAATTGTGAGGGGTGGAATCCCTGCTGCTGCCCGACCCCTGGCTCCCCCACCCCATGGACCCCCATTTCCCTCTGCAGCCGAGATTCTGGCCACTGCTCACAGCTCGGCCCCTGCCCTGGGCCAGGCCTGGGCTGGGGACATGGAGGCAGGACAGACAGACTGCCACCACTAGGCGCCCCTGGGGACAGAGGGAAACTGACTGTGTGCAGGTGACCCTAGGGCTGGGGTCGATGCCAGAGGGGAGAGAACCAAGGGACCCACTGCGGAGCATAGCGCGGCTCCCGGAAGGATGGCGATCAGGGGACTGCCCAGGAGACCTCCTTGCAGGGGAGGCAGGAAGGGCATTGGAGACAGAGGGAACAGCCTGTGCAAAGAGGTGGCATGGAGAAGCACGAGTTCATTTTGACGCAGGAGGTGGGGGCAGACAGGCACGGAGGCCAGGGCCCAGGCTGCGGGTGCAGAAGGGCCCGCAGAGGAAGGGCGGTCTCCTGCACAGACCACGGGCTGTCAGTGCGGATGTGCTCTTTCCAGGAGAGCAGGGAGGCTGAGTCAGGCACAGGAGTAGGATGGGGGCCTGAGCCGGGACAAATTCAAAAGTGAGATGGGGACTATGCGCAGGACGGGTGACCTTTATGTGGGCGTGGAGGGGCATGTGGCCGTGGGGCAGGCTGGGGTTCCCAGCTCATTGCGGGAGGGTCCAGGAAGGGGGTGCCTGCAGACCTTGTCCCAGCTACGGGGAGACGGGCTGTGTGTGAATCTGTGCGTCTAGGGCTCGGAGGGGATTGGAGAGAGTCCAGAAGAAGCCAGACTTGGAAGTCACCGGGCGCAGGCGGCATCTGAGACCTGGGAGTGTCTGGGTCTCGGGAAACATCAGCCTGTCGGGCGTGGGTTGAGGAAAGGGACTGACATGGGCAGCAAGGTGGGCAGAGCAGGGCAAGGTCGGCTGCACAGGGCGGTGCCAGCGAGGTCGGCGGTGGGCTTGGGGGGGGGTTCAGGACAGCCGTGGTGTGGCAAAGCCGGGAAAGCAGCCCTGGGGAAGCACAGGAGCGCTGGGTCCGGGAGAGCGGGCCGGTGTGTGCCGGGGGTGCGGGAAGGGTGGCTGGGCAGTGGCCGATGGGAGAAAGGGCAAAGGAGAAACTGGGGGGGGGGCACCCAGAAAAGAGGAAGGAGACTGGCTGAAGCGGGAGAGCCCAGAGGGGCGTCTGTCTTCACCTCGGTGGGCCGTGTGAGGACACACGTTGGGCGGGCTGGCGGGAGTCGAGGGGCTTTCCTGCCTCTGCATGCTGGTCCTGTCGGTGGAGGAGACGACGAATCTTTCCATAGGGCCGGGAATACTGGGCCCTGGTGTCCGAGGCTGTGACCCTGTCCCGGACCTGCCCCGTAGCTGGGCCTGCAGAGCTGGAGGGAGCTTAACGGCCATTAGGACAGTGGGCAGGTTTGTGGTTTACATCGTGGGCACCTGCTGTGCCCACGGAGGGCTCCAGGGGCCCACCTGCGGGTCCCGGACTCCCCAGAGGCTCCCAGGAGGATGGGGCCCAGCTGTTTGCTCACGCTCCGTCCCAGCCTGGCCCAGCACCGGGGCCTGCTCCATCAGGAGTCTTTTTTGGATGAAGTGGACTCGGCCCTCCTTTTGGTCAACTCTTGGAGTGTGGCAAGCAATGGGGGTCAGGTGGCCTGCCCTGATTCTCAAATCCCTATCCAACCTCCAGCATGAGGGTCGGAGACGAGGCTTGAACCCCAAACCCGTGGGCCCAAAGGGGCATAGAGCCTCAGAGCCCACTTCCCACTCATCATGATGCACCCACAGCTGGATACACCCACACCTGAAGCAGTCCTCTAATCCGAGAAGACCAGGGAGAGAGCGGAGAAGCCTGAGGGCCAGCCAGACGGCAGGGCCCAGGAGCTGGAGGCCAGAGAATCAGCAGCAGCAGCCTCCCGTGGCCACAGGCGTCCAGGCCGTGGGAAGACAAGGGTGGGGAAGGTGCGGATGGAGAGAAGCGGTACCTGGGGGGAGCAGGGGAAAGGGCAAAGCCCGGCCCATGCCCCGGTGTCTCTCTGATCATCTGATTGTCTGATTGTCTTCCCAACAACAAAACCAGGCCAGGCCAGGAGGGAGGCGGCGCTGACGCTTGCTGGCTGGGGCCCTGCCAGGTCTGCGGCAGCCCAGAGACGTTGTTGCCCCGGAGGGAGGGAGGGGCGCGCCGGTTCTTAGTCTCCAGTGGGGCTTCTGACTAAGGGGGTGCTCAGCGCCCAGGCCCAGCAGCCTCCTGGGTCCGTAAGTCCTCGGGGCTGGGAAGGAGAGGAAAGTTCATTGAACAGCTAATAGAGAACAGGCCCCGTGCCAAATACTAATGATTAGCTTTTACCGAGCGCGGTGCTTGGCCCTCCCCACGGCCCTTCACACGGATTACCTCAGGGAAGGTTCACTACAGCCCTCAGAGGGAGCAGTGTCCCGCCTTACAGATGGGGAAACTGAGGCAGGCTGCCAGGCAGGGGCATGTGAAGAAGTCACAGCAGCAGGAGCAAAGGCAGCCCCGAGCTCTGTGCCGTCGCCCACCGAGGCTCGGGATGCCCAGAGGATATGGTGTGTATGTGGTGTGCGGGTGTGTGGAGTGTGGGCTGTGTGGGCGTATGGTGGGCGTATGGTGTGTGTGTGTGTGTGTGTGTGTGTGTGGTATGGGACAGGTGTGTAGCTTGTGGACAGACAACTTCTTCCTCCCACGGTCACGGGCTCGGCTCCTTCACGGATGAAACGAGCACTTTGGGCCAGAAGTCGTCCAGCCTTTTTAACCACAAACTCTTACTCAATGGCAATCTGACATGAGATCGTCGAGATCGAAAAGAGATTTATAAAAAAAAAGAGAGTTTCCAGGGGGAGCCCCAGCTGACCTGACTTCTTTCCTGGCCCCTGCGGTCCGGCTCCCACCCCCACTGGTGCAGGAGACGTCCGTGGTGAGCCTGGCCATTGGGGGTGCCTTTGGGATTGAGGAGTCCAAGGGCACAGCTGTGCTGTGTGCATTGTTCATTCATTCATTCATGCATGCATTCATTCCTGTTATTTATGCATGTGAAATCAGTCCACAACTAGTGGGTGCTTTCTGCCCAGCCGGGTTGGGGGCTCCGAATCCTGGGGGCCGGAGAGGTCACACCTCCGGTGTAGAAGAGTATCCCTATTGCAATGGCCAGTGTAGATAGGCTGGGGTGCTTGGGCCTCACGTGGGCACCTGATCTTCCGCTTCTGCCCCCACTTCCTGGGCCGGGGTGTTGGGGGAAGCCCCTGGGAGATGGGCCGGCAGTGCGAGGACCGGCCCGGACCCCCAGAGAAACCCACAAATGAGCCAGCTTGGGGTGACAGCTGGGAGGGGCTGTCCCAGCACTCTGGCTTCCCCAGACATAGCCCTGGACACGACCCTCTAGCCATCCTTCGCTTCCTTCTTCAGGGGCCTGGCCCGGATGGCCGGGATTCTCACTTGCATGGTAAGGAATTCTGGCACAATGACCTGAGGCAGTCACCTAAATGGGTTTGTCAAACAAATCAGAATCCTTGAGTTTCGCCATTGGAAAGTCCCCTTGACATTACGCAATCCATACGAATGTGGCCTGAACAGGAGGCTAGCCTGCCCTTGCTTGAATACCTCCCACGACGGGGACCTCACTACGTATAAGGCAGCTCCTTCCTTTTCTTGATGGCTATTAGAAATGTATGAAGTTTTCTCCTTGGTGGTTGACACACGTATCCTTACAGCAGCCCAGGCCAACCTTTATCCTTTTCTACAGAACATTTCAGCTGCTAGAAAACAGGGCTCACGGGGGCCAACCAAAGCTGCAGTCACGTCTGCAGGGGGTACCACTCATGCCCACCCCCTTCAGGGGCGCAGGACCCGGCATTGACTCCTGTCCCTTCCACGGAGCATGCCCAGCCCCTGGCTCCAGCCCCCAGCCTTCCTGGGCTCACGGCTGCTCGCCGTTCCACAAGAGACCTTCCGTCTCCTATTTAAACCAGAAACATCTATGTCAGCTTATAATTTTTGCCAGAGGGTCCATTGAGGTGATCACCACTGTGAGTCCTTTGGAGGCAGAGGGAGGTGGTGTGGCTCAGGAGAGGGTGTATGGCAGGATCTCGGGGGACCAGGTTCCACTGCCCACTGGCCACAGGATCTGCGGGGCAGAGCTGGGGCTTCCTGGTTAAGGGGTTCCCTCGCCAAGCCGAGTGCCTGGTGAGGGCTGTATCTTCTAGAGATGTTCCCCCTTCTGGAGCACAGGAACGCGGCTCTCAGCACCAGCCACAGGCCTGGGGAGTCAGAGCATCTCTGAGCCTCAGTTTCCTTATCTGTAAAACCATGTGAGTACTGACACTTGGGGGGTTCTCAGAAATCTTGGAAGGAAGGACGGAAAGGAGGCAGGGAGGCAGGCAGGCAAGCCCCCTTACTGGGCGGTTGTAAAGATTTAGTAGGATAAAGGGCGCTTACGCCCACTGGGCACCCAGCAGGTACAACATATATGAGCATTTCCTTATTCTACCTCCTTCTCTAGGTCAAAGGAAGAAAACCTTGCTGCATATTCGCTCCTTTGTACACGAAGGCCCCGCTTTGGGGGCCTGCCTTGCATTTCGTTCTCTTCCTATGCCGCGCTCTCTGCCGGGATGGCCCCAGCCGAGCATCTGGCCCGGGGCTAAGGGGAGCCTTGGCGGCCCACAGAGGTTGCCTGGTGGCGTGGCTGCTGTTCCGTGCTGGGCTGGCTGTCTCAGCTGCAGGCCCTGCCACACCCACCCCCTCTCCCGGGGGAGGCGATCCCAGGCCGTTGACAGAGGAGGCAAGTTAGTCCGTGGCCCTGGCAGCCTGCAGCGGCCACGGCCTCTTACATCACAGCCCGCACGCCCGGCCGCGGTCACCCACCCAGCACGCAGGACAACGCCCCAGCCCCGGTCCCGGCCCGCGATGCATCATGCCGGGAACTCCCTACGGCCTACGTCGCCAGCTGGCGGGCCCCGTCTTGCCTCGGCTCCCCGGCTCCTGTTCTTGCCCGGATCATTACGGGGAGTGTGTCGTGAGCAGCCTCTCTGTCTCCTGGGGTGAGGTGGCTCCGTGGGACCTGGGGTTGTCTCCAGTGGGCCTCTAGGACCAGCCAGCAGCCCGGGGACAGCTTCCGTCATCAGGGTCAGTGATGCACATGGAGCACATGGAGTGATGCACAGTGATCCACATGCGGGCTGGGGTGGCGGGTCAGTGGGGGGCGAGGGCCGCCCCCCACCCCCGGCCGGCTGGGACCCTGGGAGCCATTCTAGCATCTCTGAGCTGTTCCGCCAGCCGGAAACCTGGGATGTGACGGCACCTGCTTCTCCCGGCGTCTCAAGTTCAATGCGATGATGCCCCGTGGAACCCACGCCCCACGTGCCCAACGCAGAATCCGGCGCGTCCCTGAGCGGCGCGTCCGGTGCAGCCGGAACGACACTCGACGGTTCTTTTCCTCTCCTCTCCATCAAATGGCCCGGTGCAAATGCTCTTTTCAATGCAAGAAAAATCCTGAATTACAGAAAATCCTTCAGGCTGCGGGGCCGTGGGCGGCAGAAGGATAGAACAAAGATGGTACCTGTTCAGGCAAGGCCAGGAGCACACGGGGTCCTTACGCCCTTCTGTCGACACGGGCCAGGTCTGCTGTTTTTCGTAATAAAACGGTTAAATGAAAATCATTGTCTGTGGGTCAGGCCAACACTAGGGTTGGTTCAGGACACTCCCATTGACTGACACGGGACAGATTTAGCAACGATTTTTACTGAGGCTGAGTCTACGGCAGGCTGGGGAGTCGAAGTCGAGGAGCGGAGGGGGGGCTCCCGGCGCTTGCAGCGGACTCGGGGAGGGAGCCATCAACAGCTCATCTGCAGGAGACGAGCCCAAAAGGAGCCCTTCCTAAGGAGATGAGGTCTGTTCGAGGTCTGCAGCCGAGCTCGAGGCGGGGAAGAGCGTTTCAGCAGTGAGGACACCCTGAACGAACATGCGGGGCACACGGCGGGCCCCAGGCAGTTCTGAACGAGGGTGACTTGTGACACCACGTGTGGGAGATAACAAAGCTGGGCAGGTGGCCAGCCGGCGGTAGCGGTGGCTGCCTGCATCACTGGGCCTCCATCTGGAGACAGGAAGAGCCCTGGGGGTTGCACCAGGTAGAAGGGCTTACAGCGAGATGATTTTCAGAAAGTTCGTTTCACTCATAGCCCTGGGGAGAAGATTGGAGGTAGCCAAGGACCAGCTGGGGCGCCCCTGCAAAGGGGCTGGTATCATTGCAGAGAAGAATCAGCAGGGCTAGGCTTTGATCAGATGGAGGCGGGGGCAGGGCTCTGGGCGCCCCCCACCCTGATACCTGGCTGGGATGACTTGTGGAATCTGAAGAGTGGAGAGGAAGGCATGTGGGAGGGACCCCAAGGCTGAACGTGGCTCCCATTGAAACTCTCCGGGAGGTGAGTGAGTCCTCCTCAGCCATGGGTGGAAACTGAGGGTTGGCATCGTGAGCGGAGAGGTGACAGCCGAAGCTGTTGGGTCCCTCAAGTGGATCCTTGAAAGTGAGAAGGGAGGGGTCAGGTTAAGGGTACCTCTACCTAAAGGGTCAGCAGGGCAGGAAGGAGGGAGCAGTCATAGGAACCAAGATGGAGAGAGGATCTGGGAACAGTCTTAATGTCAGATGGGGGCTGGCCAGACACGGCATTTGCTCATTGGATTGACAGCACAACCATTGCTGGAGAGTTCTACCAGGATGGACCAGCACTACAGCCAAAACCCCATGGGTTGCATAGTGCACAAGAGGCTGGGTCATGGGTGCCCTGATGGAGTAAGTGAATTCTGCAGAGGAGGAGGAAGGGGACAGAGCTATGCAGCAGGTGCGCCCATGGTGGGGTTTGTTTGGGGTGGGATACGTTTCTCAGAGACGGCCCCACCTTTCTGCAGGGAACTCTAAGCCTCTCGTCCTGACCACAGGCACACCAATGCCAGCTGGACCCAGTCACACAGCATCGGACCGTTTGCACCACGGAAACCCAGTGATTCAAATGGGGAACCACGGGTCCTAGAAGGAGGTCACAGAAAGCGTCTGTGACCTCGATTCTTGTTGCAGCTCTACCCATCCTCAGTGTTCTCTTTGGTGAAATGGACATAAACACATTGGGTCATCGCCAAGCTTGGGCAAGGTCGCACGTGTGGACGTCCTGTGGGGATGGTATTGTGTAAGGGGAACGTGATTCTTCCCAGACAGTACTGGCCTCAGTACTCAGGGAATCTCATGTGTCAAGGGTCAGTCTCCATGATCCCACTGTGAAAAACCACAGTGGTCTTCTTTGCGTTGTAGCTCCCCACCGACTTCAGGGACCTCATCGGGCACAGGGTGTCTCCAGAGCTCACCCGAGTCCACAGCACTGTCCCATGTTCTGCTAAAATAAACACGGCTTAGCCTTGATGGCTCCCTGAATGGTTTCCGGGTGAATCAATGAGAGAGTGTACATGTCCTGTTAAGTAATCGTCTTCTCTCCTGGGAGTTCCCCTTTCCAGGATGTGATCTATAGAAAGCTTGTTGTCTCCACATGGGCTCTGACCCAGCGTCATGGCCTGGGTTGTGCAAATAGCCCGTGAAGAGTGCAAACAAAGGCCAGCTGCCAAGGTAGACGCTTCCAGTGAAAGGTGACGTAGGGCCCAGTGCAGGGAAGACACAGGTTCCTGAAACCGCCACTGGTGGTTCTGGCCCCTGTTCTTATGTTGTGTGGATCTCAAGGTGCCAGCCCAGAGGACAGGCAGACCCTGCCTCCGAACCTACAAAGCCAAGTCATCTCCAGGGTGAGACACCTGGCTTCCTTGTGGTATAAGGTTCAATACCTTGAAGGCAGCTCAAGCCTTAGGGCCTCGAAGGGTAATTCATGAGCAGCTGAACGCAGCAAACATCCCTCTAGGCACCGACTGTATACTCAAGAGAGCTCCTCTTACCCTGTCATGAAATGACAGTGTTTTCCGGTCAGAAAGGACATGCATGGTCATCCAGTCCAACCCTGCCTTCCTAAACTACGCTTGAGTAATCCCTCCAGCCAGACGGATCAATCCCTGCTTTGTTGAATCCCTCAGTGCCAAGGAACTCACTGCCTTACGAAGTGGTCAGGGCCGTCTTATAGCACCTTACACTGGTAGATTTTCTTAAAAATGAGGATTTTAGTAAATCCTTAGCAAACCATCCAGGATTTAGTAAATCACCCCAGAAGCTCGGATTGGATTTGCACAGACTCTGGAGCCAGGGGCCCTCACCCACCCTGCCAGCCCTCCAGGTGTTGTAAACACAAACCTGTTGACTGTTTCTGCTTCTCATAATTTCTCTCCAATACTTGTTATTGTCTGTTTTTTTAAATTACAGCCATCCTAACTGATGTGTGGTGGCATCTCATTGTGGTTTCATTTCCACTTTCCTAATGGCTAACGATGTTGAGCATCTTTTCATGCGCTTACTGGACAGTCGTATGTCTTCTTAAGAGTCACGTCTATTCAAAACCTTAGCTCAGTTTTAAAATTGGATTCTTTGTCTTTTTTTGTTGAGTTTAAGAGCTCTTTATATATTCTGGGTACTAAACTCTTTTAAAAGATATGATTTGCAAATAGTTTCTGTCATTGTTTTTTTTTTTTTTTTTTTTTTTTTTTTTACTTTCTTGACACACAAACATTTAAAAAAAATTTTTTCCAGCTCTATTGATGTATGATTGACAGTTAAATTGTAAGATATTTAAAGTGTACAACATGATGATTTGAAAAACATTTAAAATTTTTAAGGTCTTGTTTTTTAAAAGTAATCTCTGTGCCCAAGGTGGGGCTCAAATTCACAACCTGAAGATCAAGAGATACATGGTCCACCCACTGAATCAGCCAGCTGCACCCCCAAAATTTTAATTTTGATAAGGTTTAATCTAGCAATTTTGTCTCTTGTGCTTTGGGTGTTACATTTAAGAAGTCATTGCTTCATTTAAGCTCACAAAGATTCATAGGTAAGTGTTTTTTTTTCTAAGAGTTTTATAGTTTTAGCTTTTTTTAAAAAAAAAAGTTTATTTATTTATTTGACAGAAAGAGATCACAAGTAGGCAGAGAGACAGGCAGAGAAAGAGGGGGAAGCAGGTCAAGACCTGAGCTGAAGGCAGAGGCCTAACCCACTGAGCCACCCAGGCACCCCAGTTTTAGCTCTTATATTTAAAAATCTTTGATCCATTTTGAGTTATTTTCTGTATATGGTGTGAGGTAGGGGTCCACCTTCATGCTTTCACAGGTCACTATCCATCTGTCTCAGCACATTTGTTGAGAAGACTATTCTCTCCCCCATTGAACTGTCCTGGAACCACTATTGAAAATCAATTGTTCATATGTGTATGGGCTTATTTCTAGGTTCTCAAATTTATCCCATTGATATGTCTGTCCTTACACTAGTACCCAGTTAGTAACTTTGTAGTAAGCTTTGAAAGTGGCAAATGTAAGTCCTCCAACTCTGTATTTCCTTATCAATATTGTTTTGGCCATTCTGCATCCCTTGTATTTCCAGATGAATTTAAGGATCAGCTTGTCACTCTCTAAAAACAAACCAACCAAAAAACCACTTGTCTGGCATTTTGCTAAGGATTGCATTGAATCTATAAATGAATTTGGGAAGTATTGTCTTCTTAACAATATGAGCTCTTCCAATCCATAAACTGGGAATGTCTTTCTATTTATTTAGGTTTGCTTTACTATCTTTCAACAGTGTTCTCCCCCTCTCTTTGGGTCCACTCAAACTTTTTTCATACCTCAAAACCTACAGTCCTTCCAGTTACACCCAGGACATGAGTATAAGCCCCTTGGCCTCCTGACTGGTCCTCTGAATGTGTTCCTGTTTGTCCAAAGAACCCCTAAGCACCATGCTCCCAGTCTGGCCTGCATCTCAGGCGAAGAGGACTGCTCCTTGGGACCCCCTCCGCTCCCTAGGATGTCATGCTGACCTCCAGTAACCCACTTGCTCCTAGATGCCAGCATGCTGGTCCTCGGTGTTCACTCATCTGCTTCCCCCAGGACGCTGTGAACTGGCCAGAGGCAGTAACCCAGGCTCAGCCAGCTCTGTGTCTCCAGGGACTGACTCCAGAGCTTTTGCGAATGTTTGCAGAACAAGGGGGTTTCCTTGTTCTGGATCTAGAGAGCTGTGAATTCCACCAAAGAGAACACCTTGGGATGCTCCCAGAAACCAGTGATCTCATGGCATATCTGAACGTTAAAATCCGTCTTTGGAAAGCAAGCGTTCTGACCACCATTGGAAATTCCCATCCTACTTCTCTCATTCCATAGCCTGCTTCAAACTGACGACTCAGGACATTTAGCTCTAGCTTGGGTGCTTAAATAGGACCATTGTTCACTTTATGAGAACCCAGAGGCTCAGAGATGGAACCCTTTAAATGTGATAAATAATAATAATAATAATAATAATAATAATAATAATAATACTCTCTTCTCCTGGGGCCTAAGTCTTTAAATTAAATGTTTGGTTTGGGTGGCGCCTTCCAACGCCTGCAGGCAACATGCAGCACGTTCAGATAGGAATTGCAAATAGTGAGAACCATGACTCAGGTTCACAGGAGACGCTCAGGAGTGTGTGAAGAGGCTGTTCTTGAGGTACAATGTTTCAGGGGACAGAAATAGTCGGAAGTTTCCCCAGTAGGGCAGAAACAAGACCAGTCAGAACAGAAGACACTGGATATGAGCCTGAGAGTTTCCTCCGGGAATCAAGCTGTGAATTGCCAGACATTCTGCCCACGCTCCTCACTCCGGAGGGTCTCACTGAGTTAGGCTACCTAGAGAAACCCCACCAGCTGGGTCGCTGACACCCTGCTGCTGTCCAGATACAAGGTGGGTATAGTACATTCTCTTTTGACTAACAGAACATTCTGGATCCTCACCCCAAGCAGCCAGGGTGATTCTGCTCACCCAACGGAAATTCCAAAGTAGGTGCCATTGGTATTCCTTGGTCTGGTCCTACCTTCTGGGGGCATCGTTCTTTCTCAGAGCACTATAGAAATGTGAGTTTTATGAACTGATCCTGTTTTGTGGGAATCTGCTCTCAACTGCTTATTGATGGATTGGCTGGGGGTCGCCCAGCCTTGCCTCTCAACCACAGCGGGTTCTGCTTTGCGTCTTTCAGATCCTGAGACTCAAACCCTTCCATCCTGAGGTGGAGTGTTGGACTCAGTGAGCTCCTGCCCTTCAGGCCCTGACGCCCCAGGGTCCCTTCTGCCCCCATGTTTGAGCCACAGCTGAACCTTGGGAAACCAGGAGCCTCTCCGCAGCGCCCCTCGGCAAGGGGCAAGCACTGGGCTTCAGCCCCACAGCCTGAACCCTCAGGCTTCTCTCAGAGTTGGCAAATCTGAGAAAACCCAACAAGTTTCTCATTGGATTCTCTGTTCAAAATATAAGAATCATCACACAACAACATTTAAGGTTTAAATGAGTTCTAAAACACCAGCCCTACCTTTCTCTCTCTCTTCTTGACCTGTGGGCTTCTCTGTGTTCTGTTCGGCCCAACTGTTGAATCTGAATTTATCACGAGAACCTTTTACCCCAACACTCAAGGTCTTGGTCAGCTTGATGCTAAAAGTTCCTCCCGAACTTGCCCTTTCTCTGCCCCAGTCACAAGCAGGCTGGGTGGCCCGGCCGGCCCTCCACCGCACGGGGCGAAGCCAACCTGCGCCCAGAGCCTTTGGCCGGGTCCCCACGGAGGCTGACAGGAGCAAGGCAGCGTCGAGGCTAGAAGGTACCTTGAAGAGGTGGAAGAACCAGGTGGGCTGGGGAAGGGGGTCTGGCAGCAGGAGCAGAGAGGCCCGTGAGGGGAGGGGTGAGCACTTTCTCCTGGCCAGAGGGGGACCCTGGGTAAGCATTGCCAGAGGCACCCGAAGAAGGCCTCCCAACGTAAGCCCAGAGTACAGGCCCCCAAACACTGACTTGGAACAACATAAGCCAGGGGCGTTGGAGCCTCAGACTGGCTGGGCCACCAGGCTTCCAAGTCTTCCAGGCTTCCTACTATCCTATAGGGCCACCACCTACAGGACAAGTCCTGCTGTCCCTTGTGTCCCCCTCACTGGACAGTGTGGCCCTGTGGTCGTGCTCTTAAACGAAAGAGGTTAGCGAATAACCCCCAACTGTATCTTCATACTCCGTTGCCTTTTGGAATTTCCACCAGCACAAAAATAAAAACTCAAGGATATGCACATGGTTGTCCCTCCCCCAAAAAAGTCCTCAGACAATGACCGTACAGCCCCGTCTACATGCCTGTCTACATTGCCGTTTCAGCACCTCAGACAACCAAGGACCCAGGACCTAGACATACAGAGACCTAAACAAATAAGCCAGAAGAAATAGTTTGTGCAGAGGAAAGAAAAAAAAAATCATTCTTATTAAAATCCTGAAAGAACTATTAATTCCACTCATGAAGGAAGCAATAATAAAATGCTTGATAGAAAGACAAGAAAATTAAGGAACTCTCCCAGGAAGTAAAGCAAAAAGGTAAGTGAAGATGTAGGAGAAGAGAAACAGGAAAACTAATGGTCTAGTGCAAAAGACCCACTTACAGTAGAGTAGAAGGGAATACATTCCAGAAAGAGAAGCCAAGAAAAGAGGAGAGGAAGTAACAACAAAATAATCAGGAAAAAGTTTCCCAACCTAAAGGCCCGAGGGTCGAGAATGGCACTGAGTTACAGTACGGTGGAGGCAGATGGACCAATGACCAAGGCTTCCCTGGGAAGGTGGCTTGATTTTTATTTCTCTGAAAAGTTGTAAAATGTGAAGGGAGGCCCCTGGTTCTGGTGGGTGAGGAGGCTTTGCAGGGGAGGCTTTGCGTGCTGGCCGCTCAGACAGAGCGCCAGGGCCTGTGCCCTGTGGGTCCCCACCACTTCTTGAAACATGCTCCCTCCTTCCACCCTTGGGAACCACCTGCGACTTTTCTTGTGTCCAAATGTCACAGGAGGAAATGTAGGACGAGCAGGGTCTCATCAGTGGAGAAGCTTACCGAAGGGAAGTGAGGTCGAGCCTGAGTGTAGGAACTCCATTAGAGGTCCAGGCGCCCTCAACACCAACCCTCCAATGCCTGCTGACTCCCTGGGGAGCTGGAGAAAAGAACTAGGGTCTGGAACAGGGGCATCAGGAACAGGGATCCTTGAAGGCTCCACGGGGTGAATCTGTGATGGGTGAGGGAGGGGTGCTTTAAATGCATTTTGGCAGAAAGAACAGACGATACCATGACACCCCCCCTACCCCCTTGGGGTAAACCTTCATCTGCTGTCATACCTGTATGTGAGGCAGTGACAACATGTGTTTCGAAGCAGGTTGAGCAATCCTCTCATATTTACTTTGTGGTCGGGTGTGAAGAGACCAAGGCAAGGATGACAAGGCTGAGGGCCTTTCTCCAAGCGCAGGATTGATCTGTGATTCCTGAGTCACAAGCAGGCGAATGGGAGAGGCTTTCAAATCGGGGCGTTGGAGAGAAGCTTGGGTTATGTAATAGAAGCATGGTGAGTTGTTCTTGATATGATTACCACTCTCAGTAATTATTATTATTATTGTTTGACCTACTCAGATAAATCCAATTAAATAGAATTATTTTGCAATCAGCTGTTCCAACGATGGCAAGGAGCTCTCTCTGTGGAAGCATGAACAATCCCTTGGGGTTATACTACATGGGCTGGTTAAGAAGACAGCCCCACCAGTATGGTCTCTTTTTGATTTTTGATCCACACAACCAGAAGAAGAGGAAGAAGAAGACCAGATACGATTCCCCCATTTTATGAGCAAGGAGTAATTTTATGGCTCAGAGATGCCAAGTGACTTTCCCAAAGTCACACAGCAGGAAAAAGACAGAGCCAAGACTGGGCTGGTCTTGGTGCTTCCAGCAAATGCAATAAGATAAAAATACTATAAAACTAATTTGAACCTTGGAAAATAAGAAATTTATTTTTCTTGATAATATAACTATATACTCAGAAACCCCCAATTAGCAAAGTGACCAAAATTAAAAAGTATTTGCTAACATGGCTAGATAAAAGATAAATAAGCAAATATTGACAGCTTCTTTTCTAGCCTTAAGTAATTAGAAATGAAAAAATATATATTCACAACAGCAAATAAAACTATCAAGTACTTGGGAATACAATATACAAAAAAGAAAAACATTTGCCTAAAAACAATAAAATACTGGGGCATCTGGGTGGCTCAGTGAGTTAAAGCCTTTGCCTTCGGCTTAGGTCATGATTCC
Source organism: Mustela putorius furo (assembly GCF_011764305.1). NCBI lineage: Eukaryota > Metazoa > Chordata > Mammalia > Carnivora > Mustelidae > Mustela > Mustela putorius. The sequence continues at coordinate 5,069,347 of NW_025421485.1, forward strand.
AGAGTTCTGGGATGGAGCCCTGTATCGGGCTCTCTACTCAGCGGGGAGCCTGCTTCCTCCTCCTCTCTCTCTCTGCCTACTTGTAATCTCTCTGTGTCAAATAAATAAATAAAATCTTTAAAAAAATAAAATAAAATAGGGCGCCTGGGTGGCTCAGTGGGTTAAGCCGCTGCCTTCAGCTTATTATTATAATAATAATGGTGGTAGTATCATCATTGTTTATAGTATCATCATTGTTTAGTTCTTGATTTCACTGATTTCATTGTTCTAAAGTTTCACCATTTAGAAAACTACTCCCTGTTAGTTCCTGGTGAATGGTCTTTTTTCTAAAGTTTCCATGATCTATAAGGTCGTGATCTCAGGGTCCTGGGATCGAGTCCCGCATCGGGCTCTCTGCTCACCGGGGAGCCTGCTTCCTTCTCTCTCTCTCTCTGCCTGTCTCTCTGCCTACTTGTGATCTCTCTCTGTCAAATAAATAAATAAAATCTTTTAAAAAAATAAAAAATAAAAAAATAAAATATTATCAAATTACATAAACCAAGACATGAATAAAAGGAAAACCATATCCTATTCTTGGATGAGAAGACATAACATATATTTAAATTTGCACCTCCTAGAATTAATATATGTATTTAATTCAATTTGAAATAGACTCCTAACAGAGTTTTGTGTGTATGTGTGTGTTTTAGGACAGATAATTGGACAAAATGATTATGAAGTTTATTTGGGAAAATAAGTTCTTAAGAATATCAATTTTTTGAGGGGCACCTGGTTGGCTCAGTCAATTGAGCATCGACTGTTAATTTCAGCTCAGGTCATGATCTCAGGGTTACGAAACTGAGCCCACATTGGGCTATGTGCCGAGTGTGGAGCCTGCTTAAGATTCTCTCTCTCCCTCCCCTTCTGTCGTTTCCCTGCCCTGTGCACACATATGTGTGCACTCGCTCGCTCGCTCTCTCTCTCAAAAAAACAAAACAAAAAAACCACTTTTTCTAAGAAGAATAATTAGAGAAATTTGCATTTCCCAACCACGACATACCAGAAATCCACTCTACGTGAATAAATATGGTATGGATATAGGAAGAGAACATTATATCTAAAACAAAATAAGAAAGTAGAAATAGAAAGCAAAAAGCAGTATTTTAAAAACATAATACATGAAAATGATGGTCTTTAGTAATGGGAGAAGATAAACTGGTCTTCAAGATTACAACTTTACAATGATCAATTTCAGATAAAACTTAAATAGAAGGGCGCCTGGGTGGCTCAGTGGGTTAAGCTGCTGCCTTCGGCTCAGGTCATGATCTCAGGGTCCTGGGATCGAGCCCCGCATCAGGCTCTCTGCTCAGCGGGGAGCCTGCTTCTCTCTCTCTCTGCCTGCCTCTCTGCCTACTTGTGATCTCTCTGTGTCAAATAAATAAATAAAATCTTAAAAAAAAAAAAAACTTAAATAGAAAAAGAAAGACAATAAAAATCTCAGAAGAGGGATTTCATTTCTTTTCTTTTTTAGGAAGCTATGTAACAATTTAGCAATAAGAAAATCTTTTCCTAGAAACTCAGAAGCTATTAAGAGGGAAAAAAAAGATAGGCTTGTTTATCAATATTGAACCACTTAGAATTGTTCACGGCAGAAGATACCTTAAACAAGCTGCCAATTATATATACTTGCAATTCAGAGACAAACAGTGGCTTAGGATCTATTACACAGAAATTGATGAGAGACAATCACCCCGTTAAAAAATGGAAATCAAGGATATGGAGAAACAATTCATAAAAGAGCAAATCCAAGTGACTAACAAATTATTTTAATGATTCTCAAAACTCTAATGGTATAGGAAAGGTAGTTCATATTAACTGAGGTAACTCTTCAAAATGATAAAATTAGTGAAATTTAAAAACAACAATAATACCTTTTACTCTTGGGGATATGGGCGAATCAGTACTCAGTTACTGGTTACAGCTTAATTGAGAGGCAATCTGGTAACATCTATTGAAATAATGCATATATATCCTTCAACCCAACAATAATTCCATGCCTGGGAATCATAGAAATAAAAACATCAGGATATAAGCCTTTATCTTCGAGAATTGCGGCCCTGGACAACTGTGGGAACATTATATAATTGATTCGCCGTATCTTGATAGAAAGACCCAGCATGGAGGCTTTTCCTCTAATATTTAGGAAGTGGAAACTGGGAGACATGAGCTTATCAGTTTTTGCTTAATGGGACTCTGAGCTGATCAGTATATTATTACTGCAGCTTCTTTAGCAAGAAAGCAGTAATGGATATTCTCACCTTGTCCGTCCCTCATATGGGTGGTGAGACGCAGTATCTGCCCCACCACAAACACTTTCCGGGACAACCTCACTCCCCACAGTGCCTACAGCCCGTACGGGCCACCTGACTTGGGTAGCTTGTGCACTGGCAGCTGAGGCAGGCCAGCCGGAGTCGGGGTGAAAGTGGGAGCTGAGAAGACACCAGGACAGTCACTGGTCAGTCATTTGGTGCCTGCAAGCTTTTGCACTGGGAGGTCATACCGAGCTGGGGTTGGGGTGACCACTGGGGCTGAGGAAGCAGGATTGCTGAGAGTGATGATGAGGACACCTGACTCCATCGGGGAGTTCTGGAAGACCAAGGGCCCTGTGCCTCTGCTGGCTCCTTCCTCAAAGAGTATTGATGGGGAGCAGATTCCTCCTGGTGCTGAACACAGCAACAGCCTATGTCCCACGTTCCCCTGGCATGCGACACTCACAGATACGGGCCGCCCCGTTCCCATCTCAGCTTGGTGGCGTACGGGATCTGCACCCCAGGCAGGGTTTCGTTCCACTTTCTCATCTGTTCGGTGGTGATGGTGACATGCCCGTCAGCGGGATCCGCCAAGGGGGGTATCTCGGGTGCTCAGCACAGGGTCTGGCACTTGGCAAGTACTCCGTGAGCATTGTAGTTAGTGGAAACCAAGTCAGTGCTCATTCGCTGCCCAGACCAAGTGACGAATTGGTTTCCATAACACAGCACAGGGGCACCTGGGTGGCTCAGTGGGTTAAAGCCTCTGCCTTCAACTCGGGTCATGATCCCAGGGTCCTGGGATCGAGCCCTACATGGGGCTCTCTGCTCAGCCGGGAGCCTGCTTCCCGCCCCTCCACCTTTCTGCCTGCCTCTCTGCCTACTTGTGATCTCTGCCTGTCAAATAAATAAATAAAATCTTTTAAAAAAAAAAAAATCATGACACAGCGCATTCTTGTTTCTCTCTTTCTCTGCTCTCTGATAACCTTCAAGGAACTAATAAGACTTTAGATCACTTTAGGCTACTAAAGAGTATCGTGATTTGCCACATTCTGCAATTGCATTGCTAGGTATTTACCCCAAAGATACAAATGTAGTGACCCCAAGGGGCCCCTGCACCCCATATCAGCAGGGTCCACAATAGCCCAACTATGGAAAGAGCCCAGAAGTCCATCAACAGATGAATGGATAAAGAAGATGTGGTACAGATATGTACACACATAGTGGAGTGCTATGCAGCGATCAAAAAAATAAAATCTTACCATTTGCAGTGACATGGATGGAACTAGAGGTATTATGTGAGCAAAATAAGTCAATCAAAGAATGACAATTATCATACGATTTTACTCATATGTGGAATTTAAGAAACAAAACAGAGGAGCAGAAGGGAAGGGATAGAAAAATAAAATAAGACAAAATCAGAGAGGGAGACAAACTATTAGAGACTCTTAATCAAACTGAGGGTTGCTGGAGGGGAGGAGTGGGGGGATGGGTAAGTGGGGGATGGGCATTACGGAGGGCACGTGACGGGATGAGTACCGTGTTAAATAAAACTAATGAATCGCTAACCTTTTCCTCTAAAACTAGTAATACACTATATGTTAATTGAATTTAAAGAAAATACAATAAAATTTTTAAAAATTGTGGGTCATTTCACCATCTTGAAACTGCTGATAAATGTTTTCAGGTGAGCACATCTACTCATGCTGCACTGAGTGGCGTACGGCCCCCAGAACAACTTAATGGTGGTTACTCTTCACAAATTCAAATATCAACTTTAAGAGGTGGCTTAAATTTTGCGTGACGGAGTTTATACGACCACCACTGTTAGCTCTAAATCCAATTCGCACAAAACCAGAGAAATTTATTTCTACTACCTTGAAGGGAAGAGAAACTTCATAAAAATTAGTGATTTTTTTTTTAATGGAAACTTCCAGAGGAACATTCCATAGACACAAAGTTCATGACCTTTGCAGAGTGGCAACATTTCTCTGCCATTTCTCCTCTCTGATTTCCCACCTCTTCTTCTTTTCCCCGCCATTACAGGGTGGCAAGGTCAGACGGGGGTCAACGACCATCATGAAGAGGAGAGCTAAACCCTCCTCATCTCTTGCTGACAGGAAGACACAGGCAAACACATTATGGTTTCTGCTGGGGTTGATGTGTGGGGCACACACCCACACACTGCTGTGTGGACTTGTTCCCACGAAATGAGTCTTTCATGGTGGGAAAGGAATATTAATTTATTTGATTGGATGCTTGTCAGCATTGTTCTGGAGGGAAAATACCAGAACCGCACCAGCAGACATAGTGATGACAAAGCATCAGCTGAAAAGTTTTCCTTGATTTACTTTAGCCTTTCTTCACCACAACTCCTGGCTGCCCCTGTGCCTTGCATACACCAACTGAATTCATTCCATTGTTCATTCCACAGGTATCTGGTATCTTCCACGTGTTGAGGATACACAAAGAACCTAGGATCCCACCTTAAGGAGCTCCCACTTGGGGGGCAGAAGAGGAAACACACAAAGGACCAGGGCCCAGTGCCCTGCAGAGAGCAGCTCTGGGCCGTTGGGTGGACGGGCAGACCACGGCTTCACTCGGGATAGAGGCGGCTCCCTCACTGGGTCTGGAAGGATGAGTAGACCAGGAAAAGAACCAGCAGGTAGGTACAAATGTTCAGAAGAGGGAAAGGCAGTGACCTCGGACTCCTCCAGCAGCGGGGTGGGCGGCCACCCCGTAGACACCCCGTAGACACCCCAAAGTACCAGCCTTGTTTGTTGGGCTGCGTATCTTGCCCAGTGGACTGTGAAGGTGAGCGCACAGATGGCGTTTCCTTCCTTTGTGGGAGCCCCGGCACCCCACAATGGGCTTGATACAGGTGGGGCTACTCATGAGTAGATAGTGATTCAGAGGCCATCACCTGGCGAGCCCGCCGTGGGCTCCGTCCTGTCCAGGCCCAGCCGGCACTTGGCATCCTTCCTCCTCCGGCAGAACCTCAGACTTGGGATTCTGATCTGAGAGCTTCATGGGTCCCTCAAAACCCCAAGATTCTTCCTCTCTCTGTACCCGTTTACAGGAAGAACACTAACGCCATCCCCCAAAACCAGGATTTTTTTTATCCTCCTTTTTGGTCTATCAATTAATGTCAAAGAAAGACAAATGGGTAGAAGATCATACCCTTTAAAAAAAAATTAATTCTTGGATCAAAGAAGAATGTTTGGTAAACTTGCCCAGAGTTAAACTAATTGGTTTGGGAGCTGACAGAACCTTCCTGAGGTGTTCTGTTGCTAAATTAGTATTGGTCAAGGTGTTTGAAGTTCAGAGGAGAGCGGATTCTCAGAGGAGAAGCCATTTGAATAATTGGCGTCACGTGGTGCTCGCAAGGCCCCGTCCTCCAGCACCCAACCCTCCTGGAGAGATGAAAGAGACGCTTCCTCTCCCGCTGACCTGGCTCCCATGCCCACGGAGATGTTCTGGAAGCTTTAAAGAGCGAGTGGCTTCTGGAACACTCACGAACAGAACGAGAAACACAGGGAGGGCCCCCTGCCCCCACCCAGGGTCTAGACCACAGCGAGTTTCCCAACCTTAGCGGTGCTGTTGACCTTAGGACCCAATCACTCTCCATCGTGGGGGCTGCTAGGGGCTTTGTGACGCCGGTGGCAGCATCCCTGGCCTCCCCCCCCCAACCCCCAAGATGGCAGGGGCACACACACCCCCCATTGTGACAACCAGGTGTCTCCAGACATTGCTGACTGTCCCCTGGGAGGCCCAGATCACCCCAGTTGAGAACTCCTGGGCTAGATGTGTAGCGTCTGTTCTTCTATTCTTGGCTCTAAACAAAATGTGGTACCTGTAGCCTCAACTCAGAGACTTCCTTGGTCAGAGAGTGAGTGCTCCTTCCTCTAGCTGGTGGCCATCCTCTGCCTAGCCTTCGGTGTTAAGATAGAGATTGACATCATAGGGGCGCCCAGGTGGCTCAATCAGTTAAGCATCTGCCTTTGGCTCAGGTCTGTGATCCCAGGATTCTGGGATCGAGCCCCGGATCAGGCTTCTTGCTCAGTGGAGAGCCTGCTTCTCCCTCTCCCTCTTCCTCTGCCATTCCCTCTGCTGGCTACTAAGTCCTCTCCCTGTCGGCTTAACTCTGTTGGCTTAACTCATTCTTACATATTTGGAAAGAGCCGGGAGACTACGCTCTCTGGGACAGGTGCTCGGGGCAGAGCGCCGGCCTTGGGCTCAGTCGGGCCGCACCCGGGGCCTGGCTGTACTGTGGCAGCCCTGCGGGGAGACAGATGGAAAAGTTCTGGGTGCAGAGCAGGTTCACAGACATGGTATATGGTCCCGTCTGGCTCCGTCCGAGTGAGGAGGCCAAGCTGTGACGGCACAGCGCAGAGCGTGACAGCAGTGCTGTCGGCGGGGGGCGACCAGGCAGCTCTCTGAAGGAAGGTGCTGGAGCTATTTCACTCGGCCGGGGCCTCTGGGCTACGTTAAACCAGGCGCAAGCTCCGTGGAAGCCTGGTGGCTGACCACCCTTAGGTTCTAGAACCATGAGACCTCAGCGCCAAGGGGACCATTCATGATCACCTCCTTCAGGGCTTCCCGGCTGTCGGTTTTAAGTAAGAAACTCAGTTCCTCCGAACTAGGTCACTGGTTCCCCTGAGACCATAAAACTGTCCCAGGCAGTGACGAAGAGCTAGGGGCAGGTGGGGAGTGGTGGGGGTGGGGGAGGAGGAGATGTCAACTCCTCTGGCGTCTCCCCAGGGGACTTCAAGGTCAGAGACACACAAGTCCAGAAGCACTTACTTCACGGTCTTAGATGTAGCACGCAGTTTGCTTCCCCTTTTTCTTACTCTGAGACCCTTGGTTCTCAACGGCACCACCGTGGGTCCTGCTGTCGGTGCTCACACACGCCAGGCATCCGCCTTAGCAGGGTGAGGACAGCCACCGAATGCAGTGTAGACCTCCTGGTGGGTCCTTCAGGCGATTGTCTTCGCCAGCATCGCAGTGCCAACGGAAACCACTTTTCCATGGACGTTTACGTCACCAGGTTGATAGACAACCTGGTCTATCAGCGTGTTTTCTTTTGTATGGCTGGCTTTGTTGTTCTTTTACTAACCTTTGTTTTCTTTAATTTTGTCAGTATGTGCAGTTTCCAAAATTAGCCCGGGAACATAAGACACATCTGAAGGCGTCTGGTTTCCATGCCCATGTCCCCTCTGGCTCTGCTCTTGCCCTCTGCTGACGGGCTACCTTTTAAATGAGGGCGCCCTGTGGGGGGGGCCTGCCTTCCGCTCAGGTCATGATCCCAAGATCCCAGGAAAGAGTCCTCGCTTAGCAGGGAGCCTGCTTCTCCCTCTCCCTCTGTCCCTCCTCCTGCTCATGCTCTCTCTCTCTCTCTCTCAAATAAATAAATAAAATCTTCAAAAAATATAAATTTAAAAAAATTTTTTCAATTAATCAATCAATCGTCATTCACTCATTGATTTTTTGTGAAAAATGAGTGAATATATCTCGCATCTACATTTTGAATGTGTCTCTGCATCATGTATATATACATGTTATATCACCTAATATACACACAACTTTTATTTTTTTATATTTATAATTTCTAAGTTCGCATACTATATATGCACCATGCTTCTATGTCTCAATTCATCTTGAAGATCTCTCTCTCAGCAGAGTATGAAAGCTTTTTTTCATTCCTAAAATCTGTACCTCCACCCCTTTCGCTCTGACAGGTAAGGACACCGAGGCACAGAGACTGCTGTCTGCCCGCTGAGCCCCGCGCGGGGAGGTCCAGAGACCGCAGCTCCCGCCCGGGACTCCTCGCATTAACCACAGATGGACCGAGAGTCCAGGGCCCAGCAAGATGACGGGCCGGGTCCCACGCATGCCGCCTTCCGCTGTACCTCAGGCAGAGGGCCAGAGCCTCCCGGGGACCCCCTCCAGACCTCATCCAGACCACAGGCCCCAGAAAGGTGGCTAGAAAAGGCTTAGGCTACCGTCAGCCCCCTGCATCTCCCCCTGCACAGGCCAGAGGCTGGGCGAGTACGTGCACAGAGATGGCCTTCCCCATAGCCTCCCCATGCTCTGGGGCCTCAGGTGAGTCCCCTGACAGCACTGAGCTCCAGTGCCCTCATCTGTGGAACAGGGATGCCCCCACAGCTTCCACTGCAGGATGGGGTGAGGTGGCCACACAAGGGGGTGAGCCTTTCCTGCACCCCCTGGCCAGGCGGGCTACGCACGGCAGCCTGATGTCTTCAGAGACGGCCACCCAGTGACAGCCGTCCGGAGCACCAGCCAGTGGAAAGCCGGTGTGGGGGGCCGGTGGGGAGCAGTGCTGGTCAGGGAGCAGGGTGCCCTCCCCAGCCTGCTTCCTCATGAAACGGGGCCTGCGTCGGCCCAGAGCTGGGGCGCGCCTGGATTCAGCGCAGGGAATGAACATAGAGCGCCTTCAGTAGAGGCTGGGAGAGAAGCGTGGCGAGGTCCTGACGAAGCCATTTCTCCAAAAGCAGGCCCAGAAACACCAGAGCCCCAAAGCCCGGCCTCCAGCCCCCTCTCCCGGTTCATAGATAATGGCCCGCGGCCCTCGCCACCCCCAGGAGGCCTTGCCAGCCATAGTTTCCATTCTCGTGACCGCTCAGGCCGCCCCACAGCCCTGGGAGGCAGGCCCAGGAGCCGGTTATCCCAGCTTTGCAGATCGGGAAACCGAGGCCCGGGAGGTCCCCAAAATGTTAGAGTCTGTGAGAAATGTAGTAAGGGGACCCTGGTCTTCCCCACCCAGGAAGAGCACGTCCTCTACTTTGGTACCATAGGAAAGTCCCCGGGCCGCTCTGAGTCGCAGCTTCCTTATCTATAAATTCGATTCTCTCAAAAGTCCCCTCACTGCTTAGTTAACTCCTCAAATTCCAAGAATTGGGGAAAAGGATTTCCTTCCTCTGGCCCATCTGTGCCCAACCCTGCCTTGGGGGTCTGAGCCAGCAGAGCCCGGGGCCCAGTCTGGGTGCCCATATTTGGTGGGATCGCAGCCCCAGTGGCCTGATCTCCAGGTGTTGGACTCTTCCTGGCTCTTAGTCACCTGCCCAGGAATGCAGGCACTTGCAGGAGATGACAGAGTGTCTCCGAGCTCCCGCCTGCCAGGTGCTCTCCAAGCCCGAGGCTTCCTGTTCAAATCCTTCCCAGAAGGCTGCTGCGTGCGCCCTGGAGACCGAGAGAAGGCTCTCGTGCCTGCCCTATGATGTCTCAGATTTTATCTTGCTCCCTTTGTTTCCGAAGAAGGAGATTTTTTCTGGAAGGTAAAATTAAGATGCTAACACTTCACCTCATAGATCGCTTGGAGGGAACTGATGAAGTGAGACTTTTTAAAAGCACCTTCAGCAAGGAACTAGCCCAGACGGGGCACCAGGAACCTGAAGGTGGTCAGTTCCCCAGGTGCGGAGGGGCCATGGCCTCGCCGTGGGGAGGGCATTCCTGTTTTCCAGATAAGGAAATGCCCAGAGAAATGAAAATACTCCCGGAGTCACAGAAAACGAGTGGTAAAGCTGAGATTTGAGGAAAGGGAAGTTACTGGCCCTTCCCCATTTGGGACCCAGAGCAAGCAGCTGGACTGGGCTGTGACCCCGATGGTGCTTTCGGCATTGCCTCGATGTACCTACCCCCCGCCTTGTCCTTTCTCAGACAGCTTCCCCCCCGCCAGCACAGACCTCTCCCCAGACGTCCGGGATCCTGCAATGAGCAAAGCCGATACACCCTTTTCTTTTCTATGGATACCCATTCATTTTATAATTTTCAAGTCTCAGTGTATTATTTTTTTAATTTGCCAGAGAAGCGATGAAATTATATGACTCTTCTGCCTACCTTGCATTCTCTTGTTTCTCGGGGCATCTGATCTACAACACAATAGCACTGTCTTTCTCGGGTTCGGTTGCTTTATAAGCATGACTAATACAAAACAGGGGCTTAACTTTCACCCCCAAATCTCTCAGCGATTGGGGGCCGCACTAGAATTGATCCAGGTCTCCTCGGACCCCAGGCCCGTGGCTACCCCACTCTTCCCCCAGGAGAGAACCCGCCCCAGGGCATGGGTCTGCCTGCCCACCTGCCCCAGGACTCCCTAGTCTCGGGCTTCATTGCGCACAGGGCAAGTCTTCCTCTTGGAGATGAAAGAAGCAAGAATATAGACTTTTCCACACACGGGCTTCTCATCTGGAAGCCCTATCTATCTATTTATCGTCTACTAATGTTTTTAAAAGAAGGTAACTGACTCTCCCGACACAGCTCAGAGGCAGGAGGAGATGGGGTTTCCTTTTTTTTTTCTTAGGAAGAAAGAAGCCTAGAGGTGCGGGCTGGGCAGCTTTCTGCAGGTCTGGGCCTTTGAACATGAGCTAGAAAGCAGAATGGCAACAGCTCCGCTTTCCCATCAGACAACTTGACCCCCACCTGTCTCCGTTTCCCTTTGTGGTCGTGTCTCGGGCCTGCTTAAAGACCACCCGCCCAGGGAGATCAGCGTGTCATCCAGCCCTCCTCCCAGCTCAAGCATCAAGAGCAGTGACCAAGGCCAGGAGAAGATTCTAGACTGTCCTGGAGTCCTCTCCTAGGGAGATGACCTTCATCTCGTGGGGTTGTCACGGGATTCCAGGAGATAGCTCGCAGAGAATCCTTAACCCAAAGCTCCGCACATGTATTAGACACTTACTGTTACGATTTGCTGGCCTCTGGCTGAGATCTGTAATTATCATGCTGCATTGATTATTGGCAGGGAGCGAACACAGTATAATTTTTAAAAATTATATAAATTATCTTCTAGAGTTTTTTAAAACTTTCTATGACTATATCTGCCTTTGTTTCTGCTTGTATGGAAATTAAAATTTTGCCTTTTCCTGCAAAATTATCTTTTATAGCCTACTAGATTATGATAATAATACTTTATACTTTTGTCGGGCCTTTTATCCAGGAATCTCAAAGCACTTCATAAACTTTAATTAATTCTTGCAGCAAGCCCCGTGAGGTAGGTAAGCATTATTAACCCCATTTTACAGATAAGGAGAGCGAGACATTGAGAAGTTAAGTAATTTGCCAAAGGCCCAAAAGCATTTAGTAGCTAAGTCTGAACAAGACCGCAAAACGCCTGTCTCAGGCCCTTCTTGGCCTGCCGGGGCTGTCCTGCTGGTCTCCCCGGGGGCCCCCGGGCGTGATTGATGGGGAGGCCTCAACTGATCGCAGCGCCCATGGTTAAGTACATGTTGTTGGCCTTACAGGCGTTATGGGGAATTAATGAGGCTGACTCACGTTTCGCCCCCGGGTACTGGCCTATCTTCAGGAGAGCTGGGCAAAGCCTGCGAACCCACTTCTCAGATCGGAGCGCTCCTCGGCTACAAAACTGTCTCGGCCGGTAGACACCCTTTTCCCTCCTATCTGGACTCGAGCAAGCATCTGCTGTGAGCCAGGCATGGGCACAGGGACACTTTACCTGTGTCACCTCCTCTAAATTAATTCTTGTGGTCATCCTTGGGGTGATGTCATGACCTCTCCCTTGCAGGTGAGGACACTGGAGGCTAAGAAAGTGGAGTGACATGTCCGAGGTCCCATGGTAGAACCAGAACGCCAACCAGGTTCTACCTCCAAGACGGGCGATCTCGTCATTCGGCCAGCTGAAAACGGGCAGCCGGCTGTGTCCCAGGAAAGGCTGGGGCTTTTGCATGGGCCAACAGCAGGAGAGTAAGGGATTTCTATTGTCGTTGGAAGCCAGGTCAAGCTCATAGCTTCTCTTCTTGGATGCATGAATTAACCGGGAACTCTCCTCGAAGGTCTCGCTCTATGTAACATTTCAGGAAGGGACATGGTTTCTCCAGAACCTTTCCTCTTTCCAAAGAGCGCCAACAGATGGCTTTAACGGCCTGTCCACACCACTCCGTCCTTCCTTACTCAATGGCCTCTTACCACGGGCAGCAAAACTCCTTCCCTGGGGCTTGAGACACTGGGATGGCTCGGGATGCTTCACTTTCCTCCAACATTACTGTTGGAGTTGGACAAGCCTGGATTTGAATTCTGGTTCTGTACTGACTTATGGTTAATCTTGGGCAAGTCCCAACCTCTGCACACCCCAGTCTCCTCATCAGTAGAGGGACTGGTTGCCAGGATTAAATGAGCTGATGAACACAAAAGGCTCATGGCACAGGGTCTGCACTCAGTAGGCGCTCATTAATGTCCTCTCCCCCCTCGTGGTCTTGCCTGGTCATTGCCTACATGCTACCGTCATGGAGCTGAACGACTCATACCAGTGCTATCTTGTTCTTTGGTTTCCTTGTTGGCTTTGCCAACAGCCGGGCTCAGACTCGTGAGATCCTGCCACACCTCCCCCAGGTCATTGTCACACCCACCAGTGGTCACCAGAGCCCTCCCCCGCAGTCCCCTGTGACCACTGGGCCTTGGCTGGGGGTCCCCCAGCCCTGCCCCTCACCCCGGTGGGTGCTGCTTTTGCCTCTTTTGGATCCTGAGCCTTAGACCCTCGTCCCTGAGTTGGAGTGTTGGACTCAATGAACTTAATGGCCCAGGACCATGAAGATGTGTCCTGATGTCCCAGGATCCCCTCTGCCCCCATGTTTGTTTGAACCACAAACAGAATCTTGGGAAACCAGGAGCCTGCCCCTTGCCAGCACCCCCTCAGCAAGGGGCAGGCATAAGAGTTCAGTCCTACGGCTTGAACACTCAATGGCATTTGCATTTTGAAGACCATCCGAACCTACTGAGCAGCTCATGTTTGAAATGCTACACACCAGTCAGTAAAAAAAAAAAAATACTAGACTCTAATGGCCCTAGAACCCATGAGATCCTGGTTGTCCTAATCTCATTCACCTAGGGGTGCGGGCAGGTCCAGAAAAAGTGCATCCAAGACCTTCAGTAGCCCTCCCCACAACTGCTCACACAGGACCAGCCCCCTAAGAGCCATCCCATGTCCTGTGTCTGTCTCTTGCAGACCCTTGCTGTGGGTGCTGAGCCACCAGCATATTGCGGGGGAGAGCCCTTGAGCAGCCTTGCCTTGGTACTACCGCCATCTTGAGTCTCGAGGGCCTTTAGTCACTAAAGCCTCACCCAGGGCCTTTAGGGGAGCTGGGAAGCGGGCAGGGCGGCAAAGCCCCTTTACAGCTCACTCCAGCAGACTCCAGTCAGATCTGAGCAGCCCACACTTACCGACTGGGGTGGATACAGTTGGATGTCACTGGAGGCAAATGATGACTTCATGCCCGGTCATTTCTGCTGAGGCCATCACAAGAACTTTCCAGAACTCAAGGTTGGAGAACCAGAGAGCAACCTTCCCTACCCTTAATTTGTTCATTCAGCCTGTACATCTTTACTGGGCACCAACTGTGTGCTTGTTCTTCAGCTATAGACCTAAAGAAGCCCAGTTATCTCGGGACAGAAAGCCTGGATGTGCACCTGCTGTTGGGTCAGAAGCACAGGATTCCCCTGAGCTTTCCTTTCCTTGTCTTGAACAGGGTCTTTGCCTTGCTGGGCTGTGGCAAGAGTTAAAGTTGACCAAGCCCGCGGAAGCATTTTTGTGAACTGGAAGCACTAGATAAATGTCAAATAACTAAGGAAATGGGGAGAGGGTGGCCAGATGATTTTGAGGTGTGGGTTCTTCCGGGGTCTTCTTGTCGTTTGCTCGATGACAAAAGTTAATAGTCGAGCAAAGACTTGGACCCATGACCACCTCCGAACGTTGCCCCGTCTAAAACAAGGTGAACTCAAAAAGAAGGACATACATACGTGACAAACTTCTCATTTTTCAAAATCCAGAAATATAAAAAGTAAAGAGAAAATCCCTCTTCTCCTTCTGCACAGGTGTACCCATAACGGCATACAGAAATGATATCCCAGCAGACGTCTTTGCTTTCCTAGAGACCCAGGACAATTCCTTATTTTTTTTTTTAAGATTTTATTTATTTATTTGACAGAGAGAGAGAGCACAAGTAGGCAGAGTAGCAGTCAGAGGGAAAGGGAGAAGCAGGGTCCCCACTGAGCAGAGATCCTGATGTCGTGCTTAATCCCAGGACTCTGGGATCATGACCTGAGCCTAATGAAGGCAGCTGTTTAACCGACTGAGCCCCCCAGACGCTCCGACCCCTGACAATTTTAAATGTTTCAGTGTGTGGACCTAGAGCGGAGGTCCATTACCTGTCCTTTGGATGGCTTCCCGGGGGGTGGGAAGGCCCTGAATCGGGGAAGGGAGCATGTGATATCACAGATCCTACTTGCACAGCCAGTGCCCTAGATCTTCGTTTCTCCAACATCTGTGTGCTCACAGATCTCCTGGGTCTTGTTAAAACACAGGTTCTGGGTCACTAGGTCTGGGGAGGGTCCTGAGAGTCTGGATTCCTACCAAGCCCCCAGGCCTCCTATAGGTCAGGGGTCCCTCTGAAGGGCAGGGATGGCTGGAGACAATGGTCCTTGTCCCTGGCAGCACATCAGGACCGCCTCTAGGCTCTGCGGGTCACGCCTGGGCACCACTCCCCTCCAAGCTTTCTGCTTTGCCTGTCGAGGTGGGGGTCTGGGCACTGGTGTACTTTGAAAGCTCCCCAGATCATCTCAATGTTCAGCTGAAGACATTTCATTGCAGGCCGGCAGACTTACCAAGCAAATACAATCTTTATAGTCTGTTTTTTTATTAAAATAAAATATGTGTTGTTAACGATAATATATTATTTCAATATTGATTCATCAATCTTAACATACCACATTTAATGCAAGATGCTAATAATAGGGAGGACGTGGTGGGCAGAGGGCAGGTGTATGAGAACTCTATTTTATGCTCAAGTTTTCTGTAAACCTAATGTTCTGAAAAATAAAGCCTATTAATTTTTAAAAAATTAACAGCTGGCTTTATGCAGACACTGACCAATCAGATGGAAACAGAGTCCATGGGGGATGGGCTGCAGCTCTACCGGGAATGGAGGGAGGGAGCGGGAGGGGAAGGGAGGGTCTCAAGTCGGGGGCTGAGCGGTCAGAAGGCTCAGGACTGCAGAATTACTTCAACATGGAAACAGCGGGCATGGTCTCAGCACCCATGTTCCAGCTCTGGATAATGCTCATATTACCAGTTGTTGCACGGGAGTTAAAGGCAGAAATGAAGGATGCCAAGAAGTGACAAGCTCGTATTCAGATATTGTTTTCCTCATTTTATACACGAGGAAGCAGAGGCGCACAGATTCGTGACTCACCCAAGGTCACACGACTATTCAACCGCAAGCCTAAGACCCGAACCCAACCTAGTTGTCTGCCTCTAAACCTAAGCTCTTCTCTAGCTAAGGCAGCTGTTTACCAAGCCTTATCTAAGCTGACCAGTTTACTTCTCCCTGAAGACGGGTCATGAAGATGGTGTTTGCAAAGCGCCAAGAAGTACGGCTCTGTTCGTGCACAGGAAGCTAGAGCTCCTGCCCTGTTCGGCCACTCACCCCACGAAGTGGAACTTTTCCGGAGGGAGCTCCTTCTGCTTCATTTTAGACCTGGAGGAAGTCAGCACTGCAGAGACCTTAGGGCTCCTTGGTCAGTGGACCCTCCCTTCCATTTTATAGACCGGAAAAGTGAGGCTCGGAACAGGGAGGCAACCTGGCCAAGCTCTTGGCAGGGTGCGGGTCAGAGCACCGTAATTCTCCCAAGCGCACAGGTGCAATTAAGCCGGAAGGAGCCATCACCCCCCGCGGTCAGGGAGCCACAAGGCCTCTCTGTGAGCCGTGCAGGGATGTAGATGGGAGTTGTCCATGTGTGACTTCACAATGGGGGACAGGGATGGCTACACTTCCCCTGGGCTTCAAATCTGCAACTCAGCATCCCTCCGGATCCTTCATCCGGCCAGCGCGCGCTTCACGAGAGTAATGGTTAGAGGAGAGTCCACTTAGCGTAATAAGAGGTTTGGTTTTATAAGCAGGAGGAAGTGCCTTTGTCCAGCAGCATGAAAAAGTGGATTTGAAAAGTTAAAATTATGTCATGGGGTGGCTCTCAGACTCCGGCAATGTCTCATACCTCAGCAGAGAGCTACAGGGATGCTTTCATCCAAAGGGAGGTCAGGGCTGAGGCTGCCCAGCCTGGCTCAGGGAGCCGTTCCCACTTGCTTCTAAAGTGCTGAGTCAACAGGCTTTCCAAGGAATATCCTGTCCTCGGCCGCAGTCCCGTCCTGGGAACAAGGTTCCTGGAGGGCCAGGCTGAAAGGAGTCACTGGCTCGGTAGCTTCGGGTGGTCTTCAAAACGCAAATGCCGTTGGGCATTTGTAGGTTGTACAAATTGTACAAATGTTGCAATTTGCACGTCTGAAACCAACATTGATAGTGTTCCCCTGGAGCTTCGGGATCCGACATGGTAACCACCAGCCAGGCACAGCTATTTCAAAGTTTACACTAATCAGGAGTGCCTGGGTGGCTCCGTGGGTTAAAACCTCTGCCTTCAGCTCAGGTCATGATCCCAGGATTCTAGGATCGAGCCCTGCATTGGGCTCTCTGCTCAGCGGAAAGCCTGCTTCCTCTAATCTCTCTCTGCTTCCCTCTCTGCCTACTTGTGATCTGTCTGTCAAATAAATAAAAATCTTTTAAAATAAATAAATAAATAAATAAATAAATAAAAGTTTACACTAATCAAAATGAAATATAATCATAAATTTGATGTCTCAGTCACTCCGGCTCATTTCAAGAGCCACATGTGGCTCGCAGCTGCCATATTGGACAGCAGAAATACCCAACTTCCAGGGCACCTGGGTGGCTCAGTGGGTTAAAGCTTCTGCCTTTGGCTCGGGTCATGATCCCAGGGTCCTGGGATCAAGTCCCAAGTTGGGCTCTCTGCTCAGCTGGGAACCTGCTTTTCCTCCCTCTCTGTCTCTGCCTGCCTCTCTGCCGACTTGTGATTGCTATGTCAAATAAATAAATAAAATCTTAAAAAAAAAAAAAAGAAATACCCAACACTTCCATCATCAGACATCGACTGGTGCAGGTGTAGAAAGTGAGCACCTCTGGCAGGAGGGGTGCCAAGAGCGTATCATGTAGACCTGGAGAGCCAATCAGAAAGGCCCACACTACAAGAGCATGTGGGAGACTCTGTAAGTCTAGATGTGATCAGAAGATCTAGAGTTGGGGACAGTGAGGCCATCCTACAAGGAGAAATTCGCCAGCTCCATCGAGGTGCCAGACTGGCTCTACCCAGAATACAGCTTCATAGATCTGTTCTCACGTTATCACATAACACATTTGTCCAAATCATTATAAAACATTCATAAACACACTTGTAAAGACGGAGTACTCTTATCCTCCGGCTACAGCATAATTTTACCCTCCTTCCACTCGTGTTGGATGTTTGAAGTGTTTCCCATTTTTGTTATTATAAATGACATTTTCATGAACACCCTTGTGACTAAAACGTCATCTGCTTTTCAGAGTCTATCTGTGGATTGGCAGAGCCCTACAAGTGGGTCTTCTAGATTCAAGGGTACAACATGTTTAAGGTTTCTCATACTGAAGATTGTGTTCGGTATGTGTGGTACCGGTTTAAATGTCCTCACTGTATGGGAGAGCGACAGTCACACCCGCAGCCCAGACAGGTTCATCAGTGAAGGTCCCCGGGCAGCTCATGGCTCCTCCCTTCCTCCTGCCTGAGTAGTGCTTTCACCCTCCACGTGCTGCTGTTGGTTGAAAGCCTAGTCATGGCTTTCAACTCAGGCCACTTGAACTTGAAAGCTCAGGCTACTGTCTCAGATTCGTCTGAAAGGTCATTGGCGACAGGCCTCCCAGAATCCCAGAGATGGGCGTATGGCCTGAGCACAAGGTTCAGGCAGATGCATTCTGGGGAGAGACAATGAAAGAGGAGTGCCCAGGAGGCCATGAGATCTGAGAGATGAGGGGAGGGTCACCCAGAGGGAGGGGACAATGAGACTTCTCAGTCAATCCAAGACATGTTGAGAGTGAAGAGAACACAATCACTCATTACACAGAAACAACAGCGAAAGCCAGGGCTGACTGTCCCAGGCAAACCAGGATTTATACCCGCCTTACAATGTCATCTGGGACCACATGTCTACCCTAAAGTCAGCACCAAGAGTCTGTATGGAATGGCACCCCAGACATCAGAAATGAGGACCTAATTAGGGACTGTGGGTGTTTGGCTTCTTAATGGATGCAACAAAGGGAAAATATGGCCTTGTTGTCCTGTGAAAGTGCAGTTTCATGGGGTAACAGGACAACACGTGCCCCTCAAAGCTAATAAACCACCTCATCAAGGAAGCAGAGACCAGACAAGACCAGATATGGCCCAGAGACCCAGGAGAGGGCAGACGTAAACAGATCCGTAGGAATGTAGTTACTAGGAGTTCACTGATTCGAGATGAGGCAAATTTCAATCAGCGAAGATCTAAGGGGAAGGCATTCCAGGAGAGGGAACTGGCTGGGGTAGATTCGGAAGCAGATATGAGAGTTCTCAACTGTTTGTTGTCGAGCCGCTCCCAACTGTCAAGGCCGGCACCAGGCACCTATTCTCTATGGAATAATCCAGTAACCAACAACCATGCGAATTCCTACGTCCCGCAGTCCTACAAAATAACAGTTAGATGCCCCCACTCACAGAAAGGGGAGAGACTTTCCAGCAAGAGCCCAGGGCCAGCTGTAATGAGAGCTTCTGTTTCTGCTCACCAGGACCTGTGGCTTCAGACAGGAGGGACAGCCCCCAGGACAGGCAGTAGGGACCTGCCAGGTCTGCAGGTAATTTGAAAACGATAATAAAGCTGACCGGAAGCGGCGCTGCTGTCACACTGTTCCCTGGCCTGTCAAGTCTCTCCAGCGGCACAGATGAAATACTCCTCCTTAAAAATGTCCTTCGTTCTAAACAGTCGCCACGGTCATGATCACGTTTGAATAATATGTCTGTGAAACGTTTTCATTGCTCCGCTGGTTCATAACCGTCCTACTCTGCACCTTGGAGTAATTCGGAAATCTGTCAGTTCTGTACCTGGCGCCTGATTCACACAGACCTGGCTGTGTGTGTTTGCTGTTTCTCGTGGTTTGCAGAGCTTCAGGAGGCTAACCGGCTGGTCCTCGCCAGTTGCCCAGGACGGTTCTGCCTTTGACACTGAACGTCCCTGCCTATGAGCCCAGCCCGGGAACAGGCCACGTCGCCGCCTCCCATGACAGATAATGAAATAAACAACGGCACAAGGTTGTGAAGGCAGCACAGAGCTTGAATTATTCCGTCCTTCCCTATGTTTCAGTAGGGAAAGTATAAGCTGTATAGAAAGTGGGTGTGCTGAACGCAACATGGGATATTTGTATTTGGTGGGTACGGATTCTCGTTCATACGCGAAACGTTTAATTCAATTTGGATGGTATCTGTAGAATTGAGTTTTTTTTTTTAATTTTAAAACAATTTCTTGGTTGTTTTAAACCTCAAGAACAAATCAAGAAAGTGATCATTGCTGCTGGTTTTTGCAGAAGTTACTAACGGAAAACAATTTAGTTGTATCAAGGAGAAGGACGTTAAAAAGTTTTCTGTTGCAGGTGTCAACTTCAGGACACTGGCGCTATGTGTATATTATCTCATTTAATCCCCATGGCAATCCCAAGAGGCAGCTTCTGTTATCTCCCCCATTCAGAGACAAGACGACTGAGATTCAGGAAAACGAACTGACTTGCCAGGGAGGGCTAGGATTCAAATCCGTACACTCTGTCGCCAGAGCTCGCTCTCTGACTCCTGTCCTAGGAAATGACCCCAAAGCTGGGCTCTTCCAGAGCCCAGGTATGCAAGCCCAGCAGATTTATTTATTTTAGAGAGAGAAGGGAGAAGAGGGAGGCAGATGGAGAGAGGGAGAGCGAGCATGCCCGCCAGTGGGGGGGAGGGCAGAGGACGAGAGAAAAAGAATCTTCAAGCTGACTCCCTGCTGAGCCCAGAGCCTGACTTGGGGCTCGATCTCATGACTCTGAGATCATGACCGGAGCTGAAACTGAGAACCAGATGCTTAACCCACTGAACCACCCAGGTGCCCCATTCAGAAATTTTGGTAAGAATATATATTATAGCTGCTTCTTCCAGTTGTAAAGGCTATGTAACAAATTATTCCAAACTTTAGCGGGGTAAAGCTACCATCCATTACATGTGCAGATTTGGTGAGTCAGGGATGGTGGGGCCCGGGTGGTCTCTGCTCCATGATGTCTGGGTCTTCCGCAGGGAACATATGGTGGCCAAGTGACTCCCTGCCTTGGGGTGGGCTTGTTTGTGCCGGCGCTGGCTCTCTGCTGGCTAGGAGCTCAGTTCTGCTGGGAGAAAACATCTGCATGGGACTCTATACCAGGCCTAGGGTTCCCAGAGCACAGTGGCCTCAGGGCAGCCTCTTATCTTACAAGGTGACCCAGGGCTCCAAAGGTCAGCGTCCCGGCTTGCAAGGTGGAAGTTGCCTCGCCTTTGCCTCATTCTGGAAGTTTAAACAAGCCGGAAAGGCAGCCCACGCTGCACATCAGGTCTTGAAGGGTGGGGGAGGGGAGGGCTGCCTTTGTAAAATCCAATCTGGGTCGCTTCTCTCTCTCCTTATCCAGCTGCTTCCTCACTCTTCCAGGCCCAGCTCTAAGCTGGGCTCTTCCTGGCACTTCTGGCCTCCTGAAGGACCCAGGTCCCTCCAGAGGCCCCAACCCAGATGACACCGTTGGGCGTGCCCCGGGAGAGGCAGGAGATAAGGGAAGATTTCTAGTGCCAGTGGGTGAATAGAAATCAGTTGAAGCCAAACAGGGAGGTTCCGCCCTCCTCCCTAGAGACCGAGAAGGCAAGGGGATGTGATCCTTTCCCCTTAGTGGGACGGAAGGGAAGCCCGCCGGGGAGAGGTAGTGCTCGGGTAAGGAGAGAGGGAGGAAGAGACGCCTTCTCCCTCTTTCCAAGAGCCTTTGCTTTTGTAAACTGTGTTTGATGTCTAGAGCCAGGCCAGCCGTCTGCCATCATGAAGACAGCTGGGCCCTCACCCTGGGCATGGAAGTGAGAAAGACCAACAGGACCTGGGTCTTTGGTGGTGGGCAGGTGTTTCTGAATGGATGAATCTGGAGCCTCCCTTCCGTGACCCTTCTTGGCAAGCGAGGGGATTAGTTTTCCCTGTTGCTCAAGCCAATAGGAAACGGGATCCTGTGCTTACTGGAACTCTTCTTGGGACGTGTCCTCCAAGTCAGCAGGAAGATGTTGACAAGCCTTTGGGAAGGGAGCCGTGCTTGTCATCAGCCAGCTTGATCTTCATGCCCATCCCCCCAGCCCCCAGGTCAGGGCTGTTTTTCAGGGGGATGGAGACGGGGCAGAGGCTGAGCCCTGAAAATCACTTGCCAGGTCTCTTGCCAACAGGGTCCAATCAGGAGGTCCCAGTAAGAGAGTGGAGAATGGGAGACGCCATGTCTTTCTCCTCCTGTCCCTCTGCTTCGAGCAGCGTCCCTGGCATTGGCTGCTTTCCCTCGGTATGTCCAGCCCCCTCTGGTCAGTGCCTCTCTGTGGTGGCCACAGTGATGCTGGGGGCCCTTCCTCCCTTTCACGCCCAGCCTGTGGGTGGTAGGGGCTTTCTGCAGCTGTTAGATACTGTTATCTCTGTAACCAGTTCCCATGTTCAATTCACTCCACTGAACTGTGGGCTGGGTCTTGAATGATACAGGCATGGCATGCCAAAGGGGAATGTTTAATACCTGCATTGGGTGGCTAAGCCCTCCTCCTGCCCTTCAAGATCACTGGGTCCTGTTGTCTGCGAGGAATTGGTTGGGTTGATGGGAAATGCAGACTGAGATCTGTCTGCGCAACCAAGGAGTGGCCCCTGGGGGGTCAGAGGCTGTACCCAGAGTGAGTCCCATGCTACAGCCCTCAGTTCCCTCCCCAAGTGAAGCTCGGTACATGGATGGTGACCTCTCTCCATGCCTTTACGCTGGTGCCCTCTGCCCCTCCACAGCTCAGCCCAGCCCTGCAGGAGTCTTCCCAAGCCCAGGCTTTACTGTTTCTAATAACCAGAGCCTGCTCATGCCTTTGTCCTTGGGACCCCCTGGGAGTACCCCATGGGGCCACCGTGCTGGTGACCAGAAACAGAGCACTCGCCTGGGACCTGGGCTCCCCTCTGACTGCACATTCCTTAAGGACAGGGACCTTCTTGGCCCAACTCCTCCTTGGCAGCTAGAGGCGGCCTGGGCTAGAATCAGGGCCAGGGAAACATGTGTCCCCTTGAGTTACTCCTACAGGCTCTCCTGATAAGCCCAGACAGAAGTTGCCTTATGCTGCCCCCCCCTGGGGGGGCTCAGCCCATCATGATACTCTTGGCCCTTGGGTCTTGGGTCTGACATGGCAAGGATGTGGAGCTCATACTAACCCCAGGCAGCGCACACACTTTCCAGAAGGCCTGCACTGCGCCAGGGCCCTCCATATGCTGTTGCTTGCCATGGGAGAAAGAATTCTCGCTGGCCCCGGGGCTCCCACCACCGGGGTTCCAGCAAGAAGTGGGGTGGTGGCAAAACCCAGCACAGGGGTCACGACACGTGGGGTCACAGGCAGTCACCAGGAGGCTCAGAGAAAATCGAACAAAAGAGGTGGTGGTGGGTTGGAAGGCCGGGCCCTTGGCCGAGGTGCTGAGATGCCCAAGCACCCAGCCCTGAGCCCCGGGATCCTCCATCACCCAGACCACCAGCTGCAGGTAGGAGTCGCTCAGGATAAACACGGATTGAATGAAGGAATGTTCAGGAAGAATATTCAGTATCATTTTGCCCTCTGATTTTGGACAGCACATAGGGAGAAGTTCCCATGAGCTAATCAGCCGCGTAAACACAAAATCATAGATTTCCCCGGGGGGGGGGCTCTCTCCAACCTAACAATGTTGAGTGGCTGTCGTGTGCCAGGTACTGGGCTAGCGACTGGATGTGTGAAGGTAAGTAAGCTGTGGTCCTGACTTCAGTGGGAGTGGGAAGAGACAGGGGCCAAGACCCAAGGTGCCCATCCTGTGTGAGGCGCGCTGGGATGGCAGGCAGGCTCCGCCAAACGAAGTGGTTTAGGGGGGCTGGCACACAGCCCACTGCAGGAGAGGAGACTGGGAAAGGGAGCAGGACAGACCTCAGAGGGTCCTGGGTGCCGGGCTAAAACGTCCAGACTTTACCCTCTGGGCCCAAGGCCACCAGGGAAGAGTTATAGATAAAGGAGTAAAGTGGTCAGATCTGAAAACCTTTGTCCTGCTGTCAGGGTGAGGAAGGTGGCATGTGAACCACAGTCCGTTCAGTCGTCCTGCGCCTCTGTCCTCAGGCGGTTCGGAAGGCAGGCTGTGGGAAGGAAAGCATTGCTAGAATCAATTTGCCAGTCAAATGAACTCCTGCTCTTAATGTCTGGACAGAGGCCACCTTTTCTCTGCAATGTACCATGTGGCCACCGACCTGCCACGGGGCACCCTTGGGATCCAGGAGGTCCACGCTGCGTTCCAGCAACTTCCCGGGGAGCCACACCAGGGCGGGTCAAGGTGGGGCCATGAGACCACACTTTATAATGTCCTGGACTTCCACTTACACAGAGCTGTTCTTTGGCTTCTGACAGATACCTTTGGAGGTGCTCCCCTTCTGTGATGACACCTGTGTTGCTCAGAGCAAGGAGGGCCTCCCGGAAACTCTCTGTGCCTGGGGCACATCATTTGCATATTGGCAAAGATGGCACACTTTCCACCTTGGAGGGCGGACGGGATTTTTGGAAACACTTCAAGTGATTCGAGGGCAAGGCTAGTGAGTGGTGAGTGACAGAGCGTCCAAACAGAGAGTCAAACATCCACAGGTGACTAGAGCATCCCCTGACTGCTTCCAAGGTGTCCTGGGAAGTCTTCATGTAACTGGAGGTCACGCGCCTCACTCCAGAGCCGACTCTTGCGTTTCTGGGAAGATACCTGGTGCAGTAGCAGATGACCTTGGACATGTGGACAGAACACAAACCTATTTTCCAGGAGGCTCTCAAAGTCTAATATTCCAATAGCGACCGCGTGGATACATAAATGTTCACCGAGTGTTGTCTTTTATGTTATTTAATTATTTCCAGTAAAGGTGACTCCTTAAATTTGAATTTGCTATATACACCTTCATAAGCCCTTTCGTGTTAATAAGTTCATGAAGTAAAAACACCCCCTTCTTCAGACATAGCCCCATTTTTTAGTTCAAAAACATATATAGTAGATTTATACATGAGCCTCATTGTTAAAGATTCTTAGAACATCAGAGCGCAAGAGCTTCCCTGTTTTTGTATGCCGATCTAGCCACAGAGTGTTTTACAAGCAGCTGGAGACCCAGCCAGGGAAAGGGAAGCCCCGGGCTCCGGAAGGAGCTCGGTGGTAGGGGTAGCTAAAAAAAACATGGAGTTGGTCCTATAGCTTAGGTGGAATGACTAAGGATACAGATCCTACTGGCACATCCAACATGATTTTTTATGTTTTTTTTTTTTTTTCTTTCCTGCCATTACGGCTTCTGCTCCAAACACAAAAACCTCACCTTCACGTTAGTGTAACTTTTAGGCATTGGCCACCGTGTAGCTGACAAGGATCTGTTGCTTTTCTCCAAGGGAAGAGATAGTCTGGGAGACCGAAAATATGCAGAAAGACATTAATGCCACGCATTTGAATAAGGCCGAATTTAGTCATCACCAATTTGCCTTCCCAAATCCAGGTTAGTAGCTGGGTTTCATGACTCACACCCTGCTAACTCCCAGACCCTAGGCCAAGGGCCGCTCCAAGAGTTTGCCTGCAGCCAGCCGGGCCAGTGCTCGCGGAAGCAGCACGGCCTCTTTCCTTTGTTTCTGTTTCCTAATCTGGGTCAGATGGATCATCTGGGCAAGACGGGGCCTCCCCAGAGGAAAGTACGGTGTGCAGGCAGGGGTTTCCACATCTGGCATGGGCCAGCCAGAGCAGCAGCGTATCCAGGTGACCCGGGAGTGAGCTGCATGTATGTACAGGAGAGGGGCAGACCACCTGGCTTCCTCAATCGAGAACTTGCCTCTCATGTCAGTTATTACCTCTAAGTCTAAAATACAATCACACAGCTGAGTGGGAACAGGACCCTTGATCTGACCCAAAACGTTCCCTTAATGGCTGGAGACACGGAGGCTCAGAGGGTCAGGGAGGTGGCCAGGTCACACTATGAGGGCAGCAAGCTACTGGCAGGACAGGGGATGACCATGCTTCCCTCCACTCCAGGCCGCTACCAGGACCCCACAGGATGAGACATCTGGTCCCTGCTGCCTGGAGGAGGCTGCAGAGCAGGGACAATGTTCTCCTGGCAATCACTGGCTGATTGACCTGCCAAAGAGAGCCGAGGGTGTGGACACTCTTCCCCACTTGGCCACGGCACTGGACCCGCGAGACTTCTGGAATGTGAGGAAAAGTCTGTCATTGGGACAAAATGTTTCTTCACAGAGGGGGTACAAATACCAGGGTGCTTCCCGTGAGTCTAAAGCTGTCTCATTTTGCGTCTGGGCTGTCCGGTTCTCTGACGGGGGCTGTTAATCTCATCCTAGGGTAGGAATTAAGCTTGTCAGGGTGGAGATAACTCCCTGCCTCCCTTCCCCAGTTGAGCCGTGCTAGGTACCCACCCATGGGCTGCTCAAGGACTATGTAAAAAAAAAGTTGAGCAAGGTGTGCCTCAGGCCTGGGGACAGTGCAGGGGAAGTTTTTCAAAACCTCACAGGGATTTTGCAGCTGTAAACATCCTTGTATCCTCTGGTCAAACTTCCTTGGAGGCCCAGAGAAGGGAAGTAATAGCCCAAGTTCACGCAGCACTCCTGCACCAGGGATGGGGTACAGCACTGAGCTCCTCCAAGGTCCCTCTGCACCAAACTGGCAACCTGCCTGGACTAGCGTCCCATGCCCTTTAAATCCTCACGGGGACCCTGCGGTGGGGCACACCCCACACTCGAGGATGGGATGTGACTGTTGCACTTTGTCTTCAAGGGAAAGAATGATAAGATGAAAGAAAAAAGAATTGCCCCACATTCCTTCTCCCCTCCCTGGGGTCAGCAGGGGGGTGTGGCCCACATCCCAGAGAGGCATCGTCCTCCCCCACGGACTGCATACTCAGGGATAACCGAATGCCTAGGGCTTGGCCTCCGGCTTCATTGTGCAGCCTGTCGCTGTGCGGGGACTTACAGGCTCTGCCCAAACGAGGCACTCGCACCTGCCCTTAGAGACATCTAGTCACCGCGAATGCCGTCCACAATGGTAAAGGGCAGTGGAGGGACTTGGTGGCCTGTGGTCTCTCTACCTCCTTCCCCTAAGGCCCCTAGACAAGCCTCTGGCTTAACACCGCCCGCGTGTCTTCGCGTGGCGGTCGCTGCCGGCCATCCAGACGGAACACACCTGGATACGTTGACTGGCGCCGTGGGAGCGGCCCGAAGCGGGGCCCCCGACTTGCCAGGTGACCCTCAGCACGCACCTGGCCCCCGTCTGCGTCTGCGCCCCATTCTTGGGGTGAAGCCAGAATCGTCACAGGTCCCCTCTCCTAGGACAGGAGGCGCCTGGCAGGAGGGGCCAGAGTCCACTCGGGGTCCACGTGGCCCGCTTGCGCCCGCGATCTCCTTTCTCTGCCCTAGGACACGAGGCACTCAAAGCCAAGAGGAAGAACAGTTCTGCCCAGCGCGGATGCTGAAATTCGGCCTGGTTCGCCAGCAGGCGCCCGCTCGTGCCCCTAGGCTGGCGTCCCGGAGCGCGGCGGTCGCCGGCGGGCCCAGGACCTGAGGCGTCGTGCGCGTGCGCGGACCCGCCGCAGGGCCGGGAAGGGCGCGAGGCCGCCAGGGATGCCCCGCGGCGTCGTGCGCGTGCCCGCCGCAGGGCCGGGAGGGGTGAGGGGCCGCCGGAGGCGTCCTGCGGCGTCGTGCGCGTGCGCGAATCTGCCGCAGGGCCGGGAGGGGCGCGAGGCCGGGGGCGGGCCCGCTGGCGCTCGGAGCCGTGACGTTGAGGGCCCGCGCTCCCCATCCTCCGTCGGGCCGCGGGTTGGCCGCCGCGGGCGCGCTCCGCCCCCTTCCTCGGAGGACGCCCGGACGGAACCGATCGCGGCTGGTTTGAGCTGGTGCGTCTCCATGACGACACGCGCGGTGCTATAAGTAGCGGAGCGGCGGCGCGGCGGCTTTGTCAGTCCCTTCAGCCTCCGCCGCCGCCGCCCCTCTGCCAGAGCTCCGGCGCCACCTCGGGCCGGCGGTCCTCCGCGGGAGGCAGCGAGGCGGCGGGCGGCCGGCTGACGGGGGCGGCGGGGCGGCCGGCGGTCCTGCGCGCTCGGCGGCGGCGTCTCCATGGGGCTGTCCCGCGGCGCCCCAGCGCTCTGAGGTGAGAGGGGGCGCGTCCGGGCGGTTGGGAGGCGGGAGGGGGGACGGCCACGTGTCCCCGCGCGGCGGGCCGGACGGAGGCCCGGGGCTGACCCTGCGCCTGGAGCTGCGAGGGGCACGTGGTTGTCGCGCCGACCGCGGGTCCCTGACCCCCCTACCCTCCGGGGCCCGCGTCCCTCCGTGGAGCGGGACTTCGGACCCCTGATCCTGCGCGCTCCGGGCGGCCACCCTCGGCGCGGCCGGTCCTGCTCCGGATCGGGGCAGCCAGGGCTTGGGGCAGCCCGGGCCGGAGGGGACTGCGTCTCCCCTCTTCCACCGCGGCAGTGGGGACTCGGAGCCGGAGGCTGTCGGGCAGGCCCGCGGTTCTTTCAGCCGCTGTTCTTTTTCTAAAACCCATGCGGCCAGCCCGGCAGCAGGTGCAGGAGAGGGACGAGCGGGCCCGAGCAAGTCTCGGCTCCCGTCGCTCCGCTCACTTCCATTAGGGTGAGGCAGGCCATTGCTGCCTCCCTGCCGCGGAATTTTCTCTTAGTGTCTGTGTACGGAGGAAGCGACCCGATAGAGCCGCTCTCCGGAGTTGCTGGAGCTCAGATGGGAGAGAGCCTTGTCTTGACAACGGCAGTACAGTCTCCATTCGTTGTGCCCTAGAGTTGGCTCTGTGAGGAGTCTTGGGATGACTTAGAGATCTAAGAAGGGTCTAGAATATGGAGATCCCAGGCCAGGCAACAGATTGACCCGTAGGAGGCAGCCCTTAAGGTTTTCCAAACAAGCTGATGGTGGTGTTTTTGAGAATCCGAAATAATGGGTAAGTGTGGGGAGCGGAACTTTTTAGAAAGGTCTTGGGAGCACAAAGAATGGGTTGGCTTTATTTAAGCTAAAATTGGGCATGGTTTAGTTGACTTGTGAAATTTTGTTTCAGTTTGCTTAAATTGGTCTCTGTCTCTTGTGTAAGACTTCCCGGCTGGCAGGAGACTTCCCAGTAGGAGAGTGGTGTCTGTGCACACTGACCCATCCTTTCAAGGGACTTAGCTCTTGAGAACACTGAAGGGTGAAACTGTGTTGCAAGTTTTCAAAATAAAGCTTTAAAAGATACTTAACAGTAACATTTCAAAGTAATAATTTCCCAAGTTTAAGCTTGAACATTGCTTTAAAGCTCTCCTAACAAGATCCTAGCTAAAGAGTCCAATCTGTTACTGTGTGAACCTGCCTTCAGTGTGGAATATACCCGTCCCCTTAGACTCTTGACTTCCCCTAGAGGTGGTTTCAGCAACGTAGGAGGTTGACAATGCCAGAAAGTCACAGTAGATTAAGTCTTAGAACAAGTTCTTCCTCTGGCTCAGTCGGTAGAGGATGTGACTCTTGATCACGGGGTTGTAAGTTCAAGCCCCACGTTGGGTGTAGAGATTTTAAAAAATAAATAAAATCTTAAGAAAGGGGGGAAAAACACACACAACAAAGGACAAGCTGTACCGTGCATGGGTTTGGATTTATGGCAGGCTCGTCCCCCTGGGCCTCTCATAGTGTCCCATGCCAGAGCAAACCGCGGCCCCGAACCATTGCCTGGCCTCTGCCGTAGGCTACAGGCACTGAAGCGGGTCGCACAGTGAAAAAAAAGTCCTGCCCAGCAGAAATTACATAGGTTAAAATCAGTAATTTGTGTCACATTTTGTGAAGACCCAAGGACAGTGGCTCTGAATGTTATGAGCTTTATTTTTGCTTATTCGTAATTCTTGTCTGCCTCCTTATTTTTGTTATTCATAAAGTTAGCCAGAAATTACTTCCATGTGATTATCGTTCATTAACTAAGCAAGGACGAGATGAGATTTGCAGAGTCGCTGACTTGATCGCCAGCTCTGGTTTAAATACTCTGATTTCTGATCAGACACAGGAGCTGTGATACATTTTGTTGATAATGAAGATTGCTTACTGTAAAAATACATGTTTGGGGGGTGCGCCTGGGTGGCTCAGTGGTTTAGGCCTCTGCCTTAGGCTCTGCTCAGGTCGTGATCTTAGGGTCCTGGTGATGGAGCCCCGCATTGGGCTTCTCTGCTCAGCAGGGAGCCTGCTTCCCCCTCTCTCTGCCTGCCTCTCTGCCTACTTGTGATCTCTCTGTCAAAGAAGTAAAATCTTTTTTAAAAATATGCATGACCTGAAAATAAAATAGCATAAAAATGAACTCAGAATATTCTTAGGAAACTTCAGAGCATCAGGAAGTTTAGCCTTAGACATTTCCACAATGCCTTTCAGTCATTAAAACTTCTGTGAAGACTTAGGGAAAACAGAAGGTAGATGTTTATAAGGCGCCTTTTAGTAATTACTGAAGTGTTCTCTTAAGCTTCTAAAGAGTTAACATATCCCTGAAATCAAATAAACTGGCCATTATAAACAATTTTTCTGTTTTAGTGAAATGAGGATTCTGAAACCTGCTTTCTATAGATTTTTTAGCATGAATATTTGAAGTGCTTATTTTGAGGTATATAGTAATACATGTAGGATTTTAGCGTTGGGGCGCCTGGGTGGCTCAGTCATTAAGCCTCTGCCTTTGGCTCAGGTTATGATCCCAGGGTCCTGGGCTGGAGCCGCCATCCGGCTCCCCTGCTTTAGCAAGAAGCTTGCTTCTCCCTCTCTTCCTCCCCTGGCTTGTGTTCCCTCTCTCGCTGTCTCTCTATCAAATAAATAAATAAAATCTTAAAAGATTTAGTGTGTTGCTTTGAGAAAGTCTAGTGTTGAATGTGCAGTGTCCTTGGATAGTGGAGAGGTTTCTGGAATCCTGTGGCTTACGCCCAGAAGGAGGGGATTCCGAAGTCCAGTGGGTGAGCCAGCGATCTCCGGAGAGCGCCTGTGCAGCCCTGCTTTCTGTGTGCTCGCATCACAGTCCGTGCCTGATCTTTCCATTTGATGCCTTCCTAAGGTGGACAGCAAATTCGGTGTTGATCACACCATTCCCCCTGCTGCACTGGGGCGCACGCATCCTCGGCGGGATTTGGAATTCTGGAGAATTGCCTTTGTGAGAAATTGGCCACCATTTCTTTAAGTTCCATTTCTCCTTAGTTTTCCATGTAAGTATTCATGGTTGTTGCAGGTTATTGTTAACAATTACTGAGTGTTGGGGGCTCCTGGGTGGTTCAGTTAGGCCTGTGCCTTAGGCTCAGGTCATCCTGGATGGAGCCCCACATCTGGCTCTCGGCTCAGCAGGGAGTCTGCTTCTCCCTTTCCCTCTGTGTCATCCCCCACCCCACCCCGAACGGTCTTGCTCAAATATTTTTTTTAGAAAATGAACTGAGTATTGCTGTGGCTTCTGAGTAAATTTTTTCACCTTATTTGCAGTTTGTTACGTTTTTGGAGGAACTTCAAGAAACCATGAACAACTTCAATAATGCGGAATTAGACTGCCATTTCCTCGATGAAGGCTTTACTGCCAAGGATATTCTGGACCAAAAAATTAATGAAGTTTCATCTTCTGTAAGTTTAAGTCCGTGCTAGCAGTGCAGCTTTAAAAATCCTGGGCACCTGAGTGAGAAACTTGAGTGGGGTCTTAAGGAAGTAGAATGGAACATGGCATGTTAGGTAATTCAGAATTTATTAGCTACGAATCACTCTGTGGTAATAGTGACCAGGGTAAAGAAAAGCGGGTTCCTTGAGACTGATGGGAATGACAGGGGGAGGCTACATGTGGGAGTGTGATTAGGCCGCTCATGAGTTCCCTGCAACCACTCTTGCTGTAGGATGATAAGGATGCCTTCTATGTGGCCGACCTGGGAGACATTCTAAAGAAACATCTGAGATGGTTAAAAGCTCTTCCTCGGGTCACCCCCTTTTATGCAGTCAAGTGCAATGATAGCAGAACCATAGTGAAGACCCTTGCTACCATTGGGACGGGGTTTGACTGCGCCAGCAAGGTAAGCAAAGCAGCGGGACTCGGGGTGATGATTTCAGATGGCCCTGGTGCTCCCAGCAGGGCGGGTCAGAGTTGGGTTTCTTGGGCAATAGACAGCAGTGAAAGTGGGGGGGCTGAATTCCCATTTTCCTGTTTCTTTCTTTGATTGGCTTCATATCTATCAATAACATACTCCTGTTTTTCAGACTGAAATACAATTGGTACAAAGTCTTGGGGTGCCTCCAGAGAGGATTATCTATGCAAATCCTTGTAAACAAGTGTCTCAGATTAAGTACGCTGCCAACAATGGAGTCCAGATGATGACTTTCGATAGTGAAGTTGAACTGATGAAGGTTGCCAGGGCACATCCGAAGGCAAAGTGAGTTGTGACTCCTCGTTTGTGGGCAGGTCACATACGAGATCTACACGTGGTATCAAGATTCTGTACTTGAGTATAAAGTATAGGAGTGTGCTGATCAGAGGCAGAGTAGAAAATCTCAAATCCTCTTGATGAATAAAGCTGTAGGAGAGTCTTGGGGCGCCTGGGTGGCTCAGTCGGTTAAGCGTCTGCCTTCTGCTTAGGTCGTGATCCCAGGGTCCTGGGACTGATCAGGGAGCAGAAATCTGCTTCTCCTTTTCCCTCTGTTCTCTCTGATTCTTTCCCAGGTAAATACAGATTCTTAAAAAAGTATGAGACTCAAATCAGAGGGTATCAGTCACAGATTCTTTTTATTATAATCATGGCTATCAGTGGTCTTCTTTCGGGAAATTTGATACACTTTTTCTGCTTCTAGGTTGGTTTTGCGGATTGCCACCGATGATTCCAAAGCAGTCTGTCGCCTCAGTGTTAAATTCGGTGCCACACTCAAAATCAGCAGGCTTCTCTTGGAACGGGCGAGAGAGCTGAATATTGACATCATCGGTGTCAGGTGAGATCCTGGCGGTGTGCAGAGACTTAAGATACTGGACAGTGCATATCTCAGGTTTTTCTCGCACTATGAATAGCGATTTTCAGAAATAGCATATTCTCCTCTCTTTGCCCCAGCTTCCACGTGGGAAGTGGCTGCACCGATCCTGAGACCTTCGTGCAAGCCATCTCCGATGCCCGCTGTGTCTTTGACATGGGAGTGAGTATATGTAAACCCAGTTGCGGGCTGTGGGCTGGGGAACAGGGCTGACGGTAACAAGCCTCAGTTCTAGAATTAACCTTTTCCAAAAGTCACTGCATATTCCAGAGGCTTAAACCCAGCTGCTGCATACATTTTTACAGCTTGTTACTGATCTGGCTGCTTGATTGACTTGACTTTCTTGACTCTAGGCTGAGGTTGGTTTCAACATGTATCTACTTGATATCGGTGGTGGCTTTCCTGGATCTGAGGATGTGAAGCTTAAATTTGAAGAGGTAATTTATAGCAGAAATACAGCTATTTTTAGCAAGTTCCATTTTCATGTATTTCACACTTAAGTGTTTTAAGTAATAACAAAAGAAATTGTACAAACATAAAAATGTTTTGGTATATTTTCAGTGAGTTCTGTTATTTAAAATTGTATTACATGTGCTTTGGTTTTCTTAACCACAGTGAGTCCACTTCCCCTCAGATTGTGGGAAATAGTTGAGTAGGAAAGAGCATGCAGACTTCGGTACATCATTACCCCAAATAGGGTTTTCTAAATTTTGTACTTCCGAACATTTTAATTGTTTTAGTCACTTACAAAGTTAAAATGGACATCTTACTAAATACGGGCCATTTTGCAGTGGTTGAGTTTATGAAATAGATCCACTTTTCTTATTACAGTTTTGTGAGATGGGCAGAATAGAGTCTGTCCTATTGACGTGTATTTGGTAGATTAAAATATTTAGGCACCTTCATACCTCAGTAAGCAGTAATAAATTTAAAGCGTTGTTTGATAGAATTCTGCCCATCAAATCCCAAAGGGAAATCCATGTGAAACCGCAGGGAGATGCTGCTGTTGGTTTTTCTTCCGCTGCTGTTGCTCGACAGTAAACCTGCCTGCTGCTGGCGTCCTGTCACGGCGCTGGTTTTCTCTCTGCGGTGAGCTCTCCTTGGTGACACCCCTCGCTGTCTCTCGCAGATCACCAGTGTTATCAACCCAGCCCTGGACAAGTACTTCCCGGCCGACTCGGGCGTGAGCATCATAGCCGAGCCTGGCAGATACTACGTTGCATCAGCCTTCACGCTCGCAGTTAACATCATTGCCAAAAAACTCGTATTAAAGGAACAGACAGGCTCTGATGGTACGTATAAAGGCCGAGTCATCGCACACTTAGCTGTACGGTGGTAGAAAAAGTGGTAATTGAGACTCTGGTGTCCTTCCAGATGAAGAGGAGTCCAATGAACAAACCTTTATGTATTACGTGAACGATGGCGTGTATGGCTCATTCAACTGCATCCTCTATGATCACGCACATGTGAAGCCCCTCCTGCAGAAGGTACCCTCCGAGCACGGTCCGCACAGCAGCGAGGCTATGGTCATAGCGAGGGCAGCTAGGTAACGTTTTTCTCTCTCGATGCAGAGACCCAAACCAGATGAGAAGTACTATTCAACCAGCATATGGGGACCAACGTGCGACGGCCTGGACCGCATTGTCGAGCGCTGTGACCTGCCCGAGATGCACGTGGGCGATTGGATGGTGTTTGAGAACATGGGCGCCTACACGGTCGCAGCTGCTTCTACTTTCAACGGGTTCCAGAGACCGACCATCTACTACGTGATGTCGGGGCCGACGTGGTTAGTGACGACGGCGCGTGTTTCTGGTTTGACAAGAACAGCTTTCTCCTGGGGTTTCTGCTGGCTCTTGCCTGGTTGAGTCAGAAGAAAATCATCTTGTTTAGGTGTAAATACTAAAAAGGTTTTTAAAAGTAGTTCTCTGCCTGCATTAAGAATATATGCTTGAGGAAATTTAGAAAATATAAGTGGAAGATTCCTCTGGTGATACTAATCTGTATTCTCAGATTTTTATAGAGGTGTAACTCTTCCAAAAAAAAAAAAAGCCTGGGGTATTTCTGTGTAAATAGAGTATTGTCACGAATGCACATGACTTGTGCTTTCCCTGTTACTGAAAGGGTGGTCCTGAAGACAGGCTTGTTTCTGGAATGTGCTGACTCGCTTCCTGGGGAGGTAGTGGCCGAGGGGGCACACAGGCTCTCGGGGAAGGGACGCTCTGGAGGCCGCCTGGTTCCGGGGGACTTGAGGTTTCTGAACCTGCCACTTCTATCTCTCAGGCAACTGATGCAGCAGATCCAGAGCCGCGACTTCCCGGCCGAGCTGGAGGAGCCGGACGCCAGCCCCCTGCCCGTGTCCTGCGCCCGGGAGAGCGGGCTGAAGCGCCCCCCGGCCACCTGTGCCTCCACCAGCGTTAACGTGTAGGTGCTGCTCCTGTAGCTGTTAGCTTCGAGTTGAGCTTGGATTGGGGGATCGGGGGGGACTGTAACTTAATTCCTGCTAGTTTTGAGATGTCTGTAAGTAGGGTCGGCACGGATGCAACAGTGTGGAAGACGAGGAGATGGGGTCACTTATCTGTGTTCCTATGGAAACTATTTGAATATTTGTTTTATATGGATTTTTATTCAATTTTCAAACATGCTACTAAGGGGCGCTCCTCCGCTGCTGAGCAAGCATTTGTAGCTTGTACTTTGGCAGAACGGGCCAAAAGCTTAGTGTTGTGACCTGTTTTAAAAATAAAATATCTTGAAATAATTGGGCATTGGAGAGTTTTTGCAGCGTGTCCATTCCCGGTGGTGTGCCTCGAATGTGTTTTATAAGTGGGAATTGGTCCCAGTAGCTGAGAAGGTTGTCCCAGAGAACTTAGAAGTTGGTGGTTTTCAGTGTTTTGAAAATGCATCGAAATGCTGTCTTCCTGCTCAGCGCATCCATTTTGAGTCTGGGAGTCTTGTATGAAGTTTGCTGTGGATCCTCACACAGAAGAGAGGGTTTGGCCCACACATAGGTGGAGGGAAAAGCGTGGGTGACACAGGCCCTGAATGTCCCCAGACGTGGCTGTGCGGGAGCATCCAGAGCTCTTCGTTGCCTGCGGGTATCAGGGCTGTGCCAGAGGAGGACCCGTGGAGCCCTGAGCGCTGCCGCGGGACAGATGTTCCTTCCCGCTAATCTTCTCTCCAGGACCGAGTTGCAGAGCGGCAGGTTAGGAATGTGGTACAACACTGGGCGGTCAGCTCATTTAATAAATTCCGCAGTTACCCTGTGTTGTAGGTCTCTCCTCTCTTAGACTTGGACCGCTGGCCTTTTATATTCCCTTACTCGACTCGTACCCCTCCTGCCCACACTGTGGACCCCCTCAAGATCATCATGTCCAATCCTGCAGTAGCCATATGCGGGGAAGGAAGGTGTGCAAAAACCAGACGGGGCCCTAGTAAGCCCCTGGGCCCTGCTGTCACAGAGCAGTATTGTCTCACCTACCGGGGAGGTGCAGCAAGACCAGAGTCCAGATGGCAGGGAGTGCTGTAGAGTGGATTCCAGGGGAAGGACCTGTTTCCTAAAAACCACCTTCCCTGCCCAAGACCTGGGTTCCCCATGGGCACTGCATCGCTGTGGTGGCCGAATTTCC
The DNA here is from genome assembly GCF_011764305.1 of Mustela putorius furo. Taxonomy (NCBI): domain Eukaryota; kingdom Metazoa; phylum Chordata; class Mammalia; order Carnivora; family Mustelidae; genus Mustela; species Mustela putorius. The sequence goes on from NW_025421485.1 coordinate 5,105,396, forward strand.
TCTTCCCATTGCTCAGCCAGGCTCAGGCTGGGCGTGTCACCAGCTCTGCTCTCCCTAGACCTGAGGATACGGTTTTAGTTGTTGTACATACCAACATACATCAGAAGCTACAAACACAATAGTTCTGACTAGAGTCGGGTCCAAGGGGTGGGGGGAACCTCTCCGACTGTCCCACTTCTGTGAGCACATCCTTTCCTGATTCCTCAGGACATTCAAAATAGAGGAATTGGTGTTGAGAAATGGGAGCAAGTCCCCCAGCCTGGGATCTTGGTAAACGAGGACTTCAACGTGAACGGAAGGGAGGGAGATCTCACAGTGGCGCCAGTGAGCTTAGATGGAAGAGAGAGAGGGGAGTGTGTACTTCCCACTCATACGCCAAGGATCTGGAAAGTGCTCTGCTCTCAGCCAGTCCGTCCAGCTGGGCAGCGCCAGTGGGACAGAAGCCACCCCAGGTCATCCTGTTCCCACCCACACGACAGCCTCAGCCTAACTCCCGACACCCTGCTTATACACTTGTCAGCTGACAGGGCTTCTGGGATTTGCCAAGGCCATGTTCGGGTCTGGAGGATAGTATGGCCTGGACTGGGCGAAATGGCCTTCTCTGTCCTTAGACCCGAGAGTGGGCAGATGAGTTTGGCCAAAGAGGAGGAGATCTGCTGGGTGTGTGTCCACTCCAAGACCCCGCAAGTCCTCGGTTGCTGCGTGTAGTTACCTACGCCAGGTGGTGAAGAAAGATGACGCTATCTAGGGGCACCTGGGGGGCTGGCTGGTTGAACGTCTGACCCTTGATCTTGGCTCAGGTCATGATCTTGGCTGTGAGATTGAGCCCAACGTCGGGCTCAACACAGAGTCTGCTTCTCCCTCTCCCTCTGCTCCTCCCCATGCTCTGGGGTGCCCTTGCTCTCAAAAAAAGCCATTCACAGAAAACTGACACTCCCAGACTTTAGAGTGTGAAGTGACTGTGGCTCTGGGCCTGCACTAGGCAGCCGGGGGGATTTTCCTCCTGAGAGTGCCGGAGACTGGATAATAGGCTCCCCACGGGAAGAGACCCGGGGTTCTCAAGCTGTTGGTTCCAGGATGAAGGCGGGTCTCAGCCCATCGGGCTCCGCGTTCGGTTCACTTGGGGACCATCTTCTGAGGGCAGGTTGTGGGGCCCGCCCCGCACTCCAGAGATGGGGTGGTGGGGATGGGGGGTTACGGCCTGGGAAGAGCAAGAAGGGCCTCCCCAGCTCCTCATGTCACACATTCGGGGTGAGCGTTTTCATGAGCAGACACAAAGTTAACACACTTGAAGTCAAAAAGGTAAGAGACAGAACTGTGTGACCTGAGCTGCCTTTTTTCATATTAGCCGGGCTCTGGTCAGTAAACAAAACAATATGATAGCAGCCGAGACACAACATGGACTCAGAGAAGTCTGAGATTTCCAGACTCAAATGTGCATGACCACGGACGGTCCTGTGTTGGCGGGAGGGGGGGCAGATGAAGGGGTTTCCCTGGGTGCCAGCTAAGCAGGGCTGCTTGCCCCGGTTGTCGAGAAAGGCGACGGCGGGAGCCCTCTCTGCAGGCCATCGGGCCACATCGCAAATAATCCTAACTCTCTGACCCAGCAATTCTAAGGATTTGCTGACAGAAACCCCTTTGCGGGCTCTTCCCTGCACTGTGACCACACGTTGGAGACACCCCCATAACCGTCGGGTACGGACGGGCAAGGCATTCGGTGGAACGGGGGCCCGTGGCCGCTCGAAGCTGCCAGAGCTGACGGGGCCCGCGTGCCAGCCCGAGCGAGCACAAAGAGCGTGGGGAGAGCAAACATCCAGCAGGCCGCGCGTGTGAGTGTGTGTGCGGGTGTGTGTGCACATTCCGCCCTGCACAGAGCCCTTCTGGACGAGCAGACAAAGGGGGGGGGGAGGCTGGGGCCCGAGGAGACTACACAGCCCTGGACACGGGTCCGCGAGACTCATCTTAAATCTCGAGCCTCCCAAAGGAGGAAGAGGCTCAGAAGCCAATTGGTCGAGCCCTGTCCCACGGCGGAAGCCAGAGGCAGGCCCTGGGACTCCCACGTCCACCTGGCGCCTCTCCTAGCCCACAAATGCGTCACTGAACTTGAAGCCAGAGGCTTTCCAGTCCCGCACTGGCGGTTGTTACGAGGGAGGGTCAGTGAAGCCCCAAATGTAGGCCCCCGAGTGAAAAACGCTTGAGGAGTCTCGCTGCTGTTGCTGGGGCTGGAGGCTGGTTCCATCCCCGCGGCTCACTGGAGGACGGGGAGGGTCATGAGCGGACGGGCCGGGGTGGGCTGGCCTCCGCAGCTTCTGACCCGCCCTGGGGACCGCGCACACTCAGCTCCCTGCTTGAGGAGTAGAGTTGCCAGACTCAGCAAGTAAAAATTAAAGAAACTGCATGGGACACGTATCTCTTGTCTGAAATTGAAATTGAACTGTGTAATACTATCAAAAAGGCCTCGGAGTCCTGGGTATCAGGAGCCCAGCCTCCGCCTGTGTGTGCGGTGTGGCCCACAGAAAGGCGCTCCTCAATGTTCATAGCGGCAATGGCCACGGTCGCCAAACTGTGGAAAGAACCAAGATGCCCTTCAACGGACGAATGGATAAAGATGTGGTCCATATACACGATGGAGTATGATGCCTCCATCAGAAAGGACGAATACCCAACTTTTGCAGCAACATGGACAGGACTGGAAGAGATGATGCTGAGTGAAATAAGTCAAGCAGAGAGAGTCAATTATCATATGGTTTCACTTATTTGTGGAGCATAACAAATAGCATGGAGGACATGGGGAGATGGAGAGGAGAAGGGAGTTGGGGAAATTGGAAGGGGAGGTGAACCATGAGAGACTATGGACTCTGAAAAACAATCTGAGGGGTTTGAAGGGGCAGGGGTGGGGGTTGGGAACCAGGTGGTGGATATTGGAGAGGACACGGATTGCATGGAGCACTGGGTGTGGTGCAAAAACAATGAATACTGTTACGCTGAAAAAAAAAAAATTAAAAAAAAAGAAAAAAAAAAACAAAAAACGAAAGGCGCTCCTCAGAGCCTCAGTCTCATCTGCCAAGTGGAACAGGGACAGAAAGCTACATGAAGGGGTGCCTGGGTGGCTCAGTGGGTTAAAGCCTCTGCCTTCAGCTTGGGTCATGATCCCGGGGTCCTGGGATCGAGTCCCGAGTCGGGCTCTCTGCTTGGCAGGGAGCCTGCTTCCTCCTCTCTCTCTGCCTGCCTCTCTGCCTACCTGTGATCTCTGTCTCTCTGTCTGTCAAATAAATAAATAAAATCTTTAAAAAAAAAAAAAAGAAAGAAAGAAAGAAAGAAAGAAAGAAAGAAAGAAAGAAAGCAAGCTACATGAAGCATGTCCAAGAGGCTCTGAAACCGGGCTGGGAGGCCTTGGGGATTGGCACCCCCAAGCCTAAAACCACATTCCCAGCCACAGCCACCAGGGGGCAGCAGCACCTCGTAATCCAGGCTCCTCTGCCCAGCTGGGAGCGTGACCCAACTGTCAGGTTCCACAGTCACTTGGCAAACATGAGACCAAGGTCCCTGGAGAGCCCTGACTGTGCCAGGAGGTCTGTGGGAAGAGGAGCGTGCTCTGGCTCAGAAGGAAATCCAGGGCCAGTCACAGTAGTGGATCTGGGGCTTTGAGAAAGGGGCTCCAGGCAGCCTTGGCCCCAACCAGGCCATCGGCCCCCAAAACTCATCCTGAGCCCCCATAGGTGAAACTCATCCCCCAGCCCAGCCGTCGCCCCTCCTGCCTCACACCCGCTGCCCCAGCCTTTTAACAGCCTTGCCGCCCACGCCTGTCCGGAGTGGGTAACACCCCTAGCCACATCCTGAGTGACCGGGGGGCTCTGCCCACTAGCCCTCGTGCCCTGGACACAGCCCTCCCTGTCCTCTCCTATAAGATGGTGACATTGAGGCTCGGCCTCCCTGCTGCAGGGTGGGGTGGGGGAGGCAGAGGGCGCTGCTCTCATGGGATCCCCACCCACTGCGCTCTCCTGGGTCCAGGTCCCCGCCCACCTCCATGCTTCGGTACCTAAGGCTACCAGGCTTGCCCCCTCCCTGTCTTTGTGCATGGTCCCCGGCCCCCGGGTTCTTCCCACACCAGAGCTGCCTCCATGGCAGTGTGTGTTGGGGGGCAGGGGTCCCTTCCTAACCCTGGCTCTGGCCCCGTGGCCCCCACATCCGGGGGATCGAGGAAACACTTGGCAGCCCTCCCTCTGAGCTGGGGAGTCTGCAGGACAGGTGTTGACTCAGGCAGTAGCTTCCCCCTCCCCCAAGGCCCTGCAGCCCTTCCTTCTGGCAGCCGATGTGCAGGGTCAATGTCACCATCTTACAGGAGAGATCAAGGAGGGCCTTGTCTAGGGTCACGGGGCTCCTCAATGTCCAAGATGAGATTCGTTCCTCTGCCCCGGTGTCTGGGGTGGCCGTGGCTTCCCTGCAGCTCCAGGGATAGGGACGGGCCACGTGCTGAGTCTCAGTCATCATTCCCCGTCGCTAACCCCATGCTGGGCCAGGCACTGGATCCAAGGACAAAGGGAGGAGCTGGTTGGACAACCCGAGGTCAGTATGAGGGAAGCGGTGCTGTGACTGAGGGGAGCCTGGGGGGCTATAAGCCATCTGGGCGGAGTCAGGGATGGCTTCTTGGAGGAAGGGGTATTTGCATGTAGTCTTGAAAAGGGCCCGGAGTGTGGGTAAGCATGCGGTTCAGGGAGGACGAGGCAGGAAGGCCGCTGTCCTCGAAACTGGGGACAGGAGCCCCAGCAGCCAAGCCGGGCCGGGCTGAGGGCACAGGGCTTTCCGCCCCACACACTAGGATGGGCGGCCGGGGCTACCACTCAACGCAGCCTCACCCCTGTCTTCTGGAGCCAGCCACTTGCCCACACAGGCCCAGGCCAGGTGCAGCGGACCCTGGACGCCACATCTGCGTGGGACATGCCCGACTGTGTGACTGTGACCCCTCCACACGGGACGGACACACGCTCCAGCCTGGACCGGCCAGGCTCCCATCTGCGGAGGCTCCGGAACCAAACACACCACTGGTCCACAGACACACAGACACACACAGACACACACGCACACACATCCAGGGCAAGGGGCACGGTCTGGGGGCCGTGATGCAGCTAGTTCTCATTCTGCTAATGACTTCTGGGACCTGAGCGAGCCTGAGGGGCCTGGCTGATGGCTCGTAGAGCACTGGGAGCCGGAGGCGTGTCCCTGGGACCCGTCCCCTCCCCTCCCCAGTCTCCTCTTTGCTCGCCACCAGGTGGAGCACATGCACCACAGAGACCCTTGGAAACAGAGCAGCAGGGTCCCCTGGAGAACAGGGACGTGGAGGGTGTGTGTGTGTGGCGCACATGTGGGAGATGGGGACACACCCAGCCCACATGTGGCGAGACCAGCCAGGACGGGCCCAAGTGCGCCCTCTCGTAAACTGCAGGAGTCAGGTGGCCTGGCAGTTCCTCAGAGATGGCTCCCCTTTGGGTCTGAGCCCAGAGGTGTCCCCCCACCCCAGGGAGTCTCAGAAGCTTCTGGAAAGAGTCCTGTAAGGGACAGAGGGGAAGTTTGCCCTCCGCAGGCAGCTGCCTTCCCTCGCCAGGTCCCTGCACTAGCCAGGCGGCACTCACCCCAAGGCTCTTCTGGGCCCTGACTCTGGGTGGCGTCCCACGTGGCCATGACCCAAGCGCTCCCTTGGGAGCAGCTCCCGCATAAACACGCCTCCGTCCAGGCCCAGGCTCACTGGCCTCCTGCACCACTGCGTCTCCCACGTCTACTCGACTCTCACCCCTTGTCCTCTCAGAGGTCTTCTGGATGTCCCCCAAGCCCAGGAGAAGGCCATGCTACAGGGCTCTGACTCCCTGAGGACCCCCAGGGTCCCCAGGCTGAGGGAAACCGGCAGAGGCGCCAGGCCCCCCACTGCCTGCGACACCCAGGGGCCCTGGAGCCCGCCTCCACCGGCCTCGCGCTGGGCAGCCCCTCGACGGAACAGCCAACAAGGAGTCCGCGCCTGGCACCAGCTCAGCTCAGCAGACTCAGGATGGCCCAAGGCTGGTGGCTGGTGAGAAGCTGACTTGGGCCCCATAGGCCGAGACCTGTGCCCACCGCCCTGCTCGGTGGCGCATAACCCCTCGTCCCCTTAGAGGCGGTCAGGCCCAGTTCTGAGCTGGGGCCCTTCTTCTGGATGCCCAAGTCTCCCCTCTGGCCCCTAGGCTCCTCGAAGCAGACTATGCACTCACTGCTGGCCCGTAACCCAGGGCAGGGCAGCTCCGGGAAAGGTCAGGGACAGGACGGACTTTTGCACAAACTCTCCTTCCTCTGGAAGACCTTCTGCAGGCGTCTGGCCTCCCCATCAGCAGTCTGACGTCCCCTCCTCAGGCGGCCGTGATGGGACTGGAAGCCAGTGCTGGCGGTCCAGCGGGGAGCCACCTGGTCTACAAGGTCCGGACGGGAGTAGGGAGCACAGCAGACGGCCCCCCACTCCCGGCCCCCAGCGGTGCCCCGCGCAGTGCCTCGGCCGGGGTTGGGGATTAGGCCCGGGGACCCCGAGCTGAGCCCTACTTAGGGACCCAGGGACAAGCCCCTGCATTTCCCCAGACACATGGGGCCCCAAAGGTGGCTTCAGCTGTCTGAAGACCACTCCGTGATTAGGAGTCGTCCCAACTTGGGTCCTCTGCAGGCCCCTATCTGCAACCCCTTTCTGGAGCAAGCAACTTCTCTATACCCCAGGCCAGCCATCTGGACCACGTAGGTAGTCACGGCTAACTTGTAGGCTGCTGGGAGGTTTACAGCAGCGCATTCAGCAGTATCTGTCCTAAGAGGCCTTCAGCACATGGGGGCTCGCATCTTGCTGGCTTAATGCCAGTTCCCACAGAGGCGGCCAGCTTACCCAGAGAAAGCCTCAGTCTGCATTAATGTAAAGCCAGGGTTGAGAATGAGGGGGTATAGCCCTGCCTTCCCAGGCCTTGATCCTGAGCTGCCCAGATGAGTACCTTAGACGTGGAGCCCGGCCCTCCCACGCTCCCCTCCACATCCCAGGCCTCCTTCCTGAGCTCTGAAACAACGTTCCAGCTTCAGGAGTGGTTCCTACTGTTGTAGGTCCTTGGCCGGACGGGGTGGTGGGCTACACCGACTTTCGTGAGCTCCTGCTGGGGCAGGGTCGAAGAGGACCCCCAGACTCACATCTTCACATCTGGGCAGAAGCACTTGTGATAGCTTTGGGGTTATATATATTTTTTAAAGATTTATTTATTTGAGAGCACACACGGCAGGGGCGGTGGTAGGGGAGAGCAGAAGAGAGGAACTTTATCAGACTATGTGCTGAGAGCAGAGCCCGATTCAGGGCTCGATCTCATGACCGTGAGATCACAACCTGAGCCAAAAACAAAAGTCAGACGCTTAACCAACTGTGCTACCCACACGCCCCTGATAGCTTTATATGCCATTTTAACTGAGTCATGGGGGCCCAGATACCTGGTCAAACATTATTCTGGGTGTGTCTATGCAGGTATTTCTGGATGAAACTGACATTTCAGTTAGTCGCCTGAGTAGAGCAGATATCTGATGGCCCTTCCCAGCGTGGGTGGGCCGCAGCCAATCCGTTGAAGGGATGAACAGAGCAGGACTCAGTCAAGGGCAATTCTGCTCTGAGGGTCTTGAACTGGGATGCTGATCTCTTGCCTTCAGACCCTTTTTGGAATGATGCCATCGGTTCTCCCGGGTGGAGCTCCAGCTCACAGATATTGGGACTGTCCAGCTTCCAGAATCATGGGGGCCAATGCCTTATAATAAGCGTGTGTGTGCGTGCGTGTGTGTTTAGATCTCCGATTGGGTCTGCTTCCCCGGATGGTCCTGGGACAGCGGTCATTCCCATCCATGCCCTATCCCCATTCCTGGCCCCAAAGCGCCCCCAACAGGCAGTATTGATTAATGTCTTCTGTAAAATTCAAGTCCCTCATGGGAGGGGAGCCCCGGGGAGGCCCCCTCCCCCAGGCAGAGTTGTCAAAACACCACCTTGTCATTTCTAGCACAGAGAGTGCTGCCCGCTGAGGCCCACAGTTGGGGGCGCGCCGGGAACAAGCCGCTGGCGGTGCCATTGACTCGCCAGGCACTCGCCAGGCACTCAGGGACAGCTCGAGTTCACTAACGGGACAGCCACCGCCCCTGCCCACCTGGGAGGCAGGCTCCGAGTTCAAGCTCTGCCCACTTACCTCTCCGTTTCAGCCCTTCCGCCGGAGAAGACATTGAGGCTCTGAGAGGCCCCGCAGCCCAAGGCAGGTGTGACAGACGCGGCTGGAGTCTGTCTTGAAAATACAACTCCAGTCCTGATCAACCCTTCCCGCTGCCATGCCCTCCAGGGAAGGTGGGCCCTCCTCAGCCAAGGGTGCCTCTTGACTGGCCAGTCACAGTCACCTCACACCCCCCAGCCAAGGCACTGACCTAGGTTACAGCCAAGGAGAGGGGAAGCTGGTGGGGGGAATTCTGGAAAGTTCTCCTCCCTCTCCTGGAAGAAGAGAAGACAGGGTTGCTTCTTATCCTGCCTGTGGAATGCTGTGTCAGCTGGACTGCGGGGACCCCAAGGAGACAAGTGTGAGGACAAAAGCTAAATGAGAGATCAGGTGGTGGGGTGGTAGGCAGGGGTGGGGGGGTACCCAGGGGCTGCAGGGGTATGCTCTCTCCAGAGGCTGGCTTAGCCAAGCCTACAGCACGCTGCCTTTGAACTTGACGTGTGACACAAACATATTACAGTACAAACACCTTCTGCATGGTTTTGTGCTGCTGGGACCAGAGGTGTCCCTCCAGCCCCTGGCTGAGAAACCAGGTCTCCCTCCAGGCCTGTGCCAATGGCTCGGGTCCCTGCTCTGTCCTCACGGGGCCCGAGAGTCAGACCTGCCAGGGATGGTTACCTTTTATTTCCATGAGCATTTCTTGGCACAAACGGGACAGATACTGAAGAAAAGGCTGCGAAGATTTAACAGACACAGGGACAGGACCCGGGCCGAGCCGACCGACAGCAGCCCGCTGAACCCGCCTTGACCAGAGGGTCTGGAGCAGCCCGGAGGCTCTCCGGGGCCAACACGAAACTCCGAGAATTCCATTTATTTGATCATTTTTAATACAGGAAATGCCAGACCAATCAACAGGGAGGACAGACCTTACACAGATGCCTGCGTTCACGACCTGGACGGACGGTCGCCACGGCACTGGGCACGCATGCATTTCCTTGGAAACGGGCAGATCGAGAGAGCGCATAAATACCACAAAATAATCAGGTTCGGGGGCGGATCACGGGCCACTGGGGCGGGGGGGACCACGCATCACAGGCAACGGAGGCGTGAAATACAGGACCTACACGGCACACGTCACTTCACCAGGGGCATAATTTATACACGAAAAGGAAGGAGGCCACAGTATCCGTACGTGCAAGCAGCTTTGGTCAGAGGAAACGCACGAGCGAGGCGGGGCCATGCACGGGGAGGGCTCGCCCGTCTACTCTCCCTCTGCTCTCGTCCCCACCTTGCCCACGGCCACCTGCCGTCACCACATACAGCAGCTGGCCTGGTCTCGATCTCAGGAAGTCCCATCCGTGTCCTCGGCGGTGTTCTCCGGGCTCCCTGGGGCGGGGAGATGCCCCGGGAGCCAGAACTGTGAGCCCTGCGTGTCAACACCTCCCCGGGGGGTGGGGGGCGTCCCTGGCGGGGGGCCGGGCAGGGGGACAGGAGGAGGCCAGGTGGAGGAGGGAGGCCCAGCCACCAGGCCGGGCAGGTCGCCTGGGCCCCGGCGAGCAGGAAAGGTGGAGGAGGCATCCACTTCTGCAAGCAAAGCTTAGACGGCGAGACGAGCCTGGGTTCCTCCGCCACCGTCCGGACGCCCGGCCCCTCAGAACTGACTGGCACTGCTGGGGTCGCACTGCAACAACCGGACGATGGAGGGGTCACTCTTGGCACCTTTAATGAATTCTTCCAGGGAGAGTTTGCCTGTGGCGCAGGAGAGAGGAGAAATGGGGGTCAGCCAGGGCTCCGCACTCGTCATGCGTCCGGAGGTCCCCGCCACGCTCCCACACCAGGGGACGCCCCCTTTGGTCTAAGTCTCGCACCTTCCGAAGCTGGGCCAAAGTGGGACTCCACTAACTTTGCACTTCACCAGGGGCATAATTTATACATGAAAAGGAAGGAGGCGCTGTGGCTTACGGGACAACGTCAATCCTTTTGGAAGCCACCCCAGGCTTTACGTAAGGAAGGTGGGGCTCGTCCGGAAAGAAAGTCACCCGTAACTGATTCGGAGCTGAGGGGACCATGGCTGGGGGTCGGCGGGCAGCCGGGGCCCCCCCCCACCCATCACTGCCCAGTGCCTGATCTCCCCTGGTGGCGGCATGGTTCGCGGCTCGCGGGCGGGATCGCTCTCTGCTGAGGGACTCTCGCCCTCCGGGGTGGGGCCTAGAGCGGGCTGGCCTTGCTCTGGGTCCGGCCAGTGACGCCCTAGGGCATCCTCTGCCCCTCTCACACCACCGACCCCATTACTGCTAGGACCGGGAGTAGGAAGTGGATTTGAAAACTGATGTGAGTTCTGGGGGGAAGCCAATGTTGGGACACCCACAGGCCCCTCTCGGTGGTCTCTCTCCCAGGACTCCCCCCTGCAAAGCGGAAGGACCTAGGTCTGAAGCTGGCCCTGTTCCAGTGACTTATGCCTTGGGGGAGTCTGCAGCTGTGAGGCCATAGTGACAGTGACCCCGCAGATCGGCAATAAAGGGACCGAGAGGCCTGTGGCCCGTGCCACGCCACAACAGGCAAGATACCAATGTTTCCACGTCTCAAGATCTTTAGCCCTGACCTGGTCTGGAAGATGTGCTCAGTGAGCTGGGGCCAGAGAGCCAGAAGAGGCATCCAGAAGCTTCCAGGCAGAGACCTCCTGCAAGCCCACTGCCCGAGAGGAACACCCCCTCCTCCTGGCCCCCAGCAGGAGAGAGGCAGGCTGGCCCCAGGGGAGACAATACAACATCCAGGCTCAAGGATGGGCTGGGAAGCGCCCCCTCAATGGAGGAGATGTTCTCCGGGACCCTGTGCCTGCACAGAGCGGCTACTGGGCTCTGCTGCTTTCCTGTGCTTGGTAGGGACTATTACCCACCACTCCCCCATCTCCGATCACTCAGAGTGAGAAGCTTCTGAGAGAACAGCCCCTCCTCCTGGTAGACAGCAGGACAGGTGAGGGGGCTGATGGGGGACCCGAGGGGCTCTGGGGGTTCCTGAGCACAGTCTGGGTCTGTCTGGCAGCAGTCGGCGTGCTCCTGGCGCTCAGCCAGTCTCCATTCACACTGACGGCCGGGATGGGTGTGGACAGAGAATGCTGTGCTGGGGGCAACCTGCCAGGCCCCCCCTGACCCCTGGGGAGGATGGCAGGGAAGGTAAGACAACGTGCAGGGCCCTGTCCACTCTAGCAGCCCCTCAAGAAGGGGTGCACCTGAGCACCCCTGACTTCACCTTCATCTCTCCAACGGCAACTCTCCCTTCCCGCACCAAGGCCTGGGACAGATGGACACCGGGGCTCACAGAGGTGCCCTGCACCGCAGCGCACAGACTCGGGGTCCCAAACAAGCTGGGAAGGTGTGGGCCCAGTTGGTCTTCTGGAGGAGCGGCGGGAGGAGCTCAGGCTGGGAAGCCAGGCAGGGGAGAGGGGTCGAGAGTGCCATGCCCAGGGCTCTGTGCTCACAGCACTCTGGGTATCATCTCCCTGAATCCTCACAACCACATGAGCCTGCCTTTATCATGCCCATTTCACAGAGGAGGAAACCAAGGCTCAGGAGAGCCAAGACTCGGTGCAGGTCCATCGGAGTCCGAAGCCTGCGTCTTACTACCCTGGAGGGTGAAGCCAGGCTTTAAATCTGCCCAAGGGCAATGCCAGGCACAAGGCTGTCTTGTTTCACTCGTGACCATGACTAGGGAACCATCGCCACGCCGTCTGCTGCGTCCGGTGTACCTTCTGCCGCTGTGCTCACACAGTAAGCCTGTCCCTGGGCCAGCTCGGTCCTTAAACCCATTTGCCAGAAGCGCTGCAGACCTTACAGAGCATTTCCTAATGCATTAGCTTGTTTTTCATCTCCAGCTCAACCCAGGGGGTGTTTCCTTTTCTACTCTAAATGTCCCATTTCTTTATTGCTCAAAAGCAAATCCAACCTGACTCTGAGACTGCACTTGACAAAGCCGGCAGGAGGCCTGGACCTACCGGGTCGTAGCTGCCTGCTCTTACGTGGATCCTGCAGAGCCCCACTGCCACGGTCCCCCAACAGAGCCCCTGGGGGCCGCTGGGGAGCCTGCCATCTCAGGAGGACAGCAAGGGTCCCACCATTCAGGGACCTTGATCTGCACCCTTCCCCCAAACCCAAGAAGGGCCCAGGTGCCATCAGTGCCCCTGCCTCCCTGTCCCTGGGACACATCCATGGGGCTGACAGTCTCTCCTATTTTAAAAGCACTTTAAAACGACACTAGGGCTCAGCGGGGACAGGGGGCACAGAGGACACAGCCAGGACATAGACCCGGGTCTCCCCGACTGAATCCAGCCTCTTCCCTCAGGCCAGGAGGAGCTGAAGGAGGCCTGAGAAGCTGCTGAGGGAGAGGGAAGTGCTCTAAACATACCTCTGCTCTCAGTAGCCCTGCACACACGCACACATGCACACACACACACAGTCACACACTCACACATACGCACACACGCCCACTTCTTACCATCGTTGTTGGTGTCCATCTGCCTGAAGATCTTGTCCGTTCGTTTCTCCGGAGTGGACTCATCCTCGGGCATTTTCATCACAGAGGACACCATTTTGTAGATAGCCTGCAAAGAGACACGTAGAAGCATGTGCTCCGAGATTCTGGAACATTCCTGGGCAGGTGGGGGCAGGTGTGAACTTCTTCCCAGGCCACAGAAAGACATGGAGAGGTCGGGATGCAAGCAGCCTTCAGGACACTTCCTCAGCTTTCTAGAGGAACATTTCCAGAATGTTCCACGGGGACTATCACAGACAGCACACAAGGCAAAGGAAGCCAGACCAATTTATGTGACGTTCAAGAGCAGGAGAAACCACAGCACAGTGACAGCCCGGAGCCTGGCGGCTGTCTGGGGTCGCAGGTCGGAGAGTGCTTGGGACGACACCTGAGGGACGCTTCTGGGGGACTGCGAATGTCTGTAACTCACCAAGGGTGGTGGTCTTAGGGGCATATGTGCACGACCCCCGTCCCCCAGCACACAGCTGTGCGCGTTTCACTTTGTGACTGTTAGACCTCCGCTTAAAACAAGCAAGATTTCGCCCCCGACACACATAGGGAGAACCACATCATGACCCCCAGAAAGGACCGGCAGCAGGACTGCACAGGTCTCTCCAGAAGGATGGAGAACGCACAGGCGCACACCTCCCTGGGACAGGACATCCTCATGGGACTGGGCCACGCAGCATGCCCAAGGGCAGAGCCAAAAGCAGCACCAAGCCTCTCCAAGGTCTTGGTTGGCTTCCAAAGTACTAAAAACTCCAGTCCATGCTGAGAAGGGTATAGGAGGTCAGTATCCCACCGGTAGGCTGAGAGGCCACGGGGAAGGGTCTCGGGGTTTGGGAACGTGGTGGGGGCACCCAGCAGCCAGATCCCATTCGCACAGGCGTGGCGCCCATCCCTACCCTGTACTCGCTGTTTGCACAATCCCACTGGTGTGTCTCAAGTTTTGGCCAGGCCAGTCTGCTCAGCCAGCGATGGGCATGCCCGTTTGCAAAAGGGGTGACAGGTAGGCTAGGATTCCAGGGAGAAAGAATTCTCACTCCCACCGCCTCTTACGGTGAAGGACCAGAAGGGACAACTGAGCCGCACAGGCCCCACCTGTGCTGACTTACTCTGCATGAGAACCAGCTACGTGGGGCAGCAGGGTGGTCGCTCCTCAGGCCATGTGCGGCTGGCGCGGGAGCTCATGGGGTTGACGCTCTTTGCTCAAGACTTAGCTCCTGGGCCACAAAGTTCCTTACATGCAGAGAAGGCCTCTTCTCGGGAATTCTAGAACCGAATCCCCCCGGCTCCAGGGACCCCAGGGAGCAGCAGCTTCTGGCTCTCTCCCCTCCCACAAACCCAGGCAGCCGGTGAAGGGAACCGAATGGGATTTCTTTCTGGAAAATGGCCTCACCTGCCACTGACAAGCATGAAGGTATGAAGGGGGAAAAAGGCCTCACAGGGAGAGATGTTCCTTCTGGGTTAGAACCTGTTACTCTGGGACCACGAATATTCCGGTTTTCCTTTACCGCAGCACGCTCCTGGGGACGTGGCAAACTGCGTGTCGCCATCTCGAATACGGAGACTCAAGGAGGGCTTAGCAGGGAGCAAGGGACCTCTCCTTTAGGATTTTCAGCTCTGCTAATTCTTAGGACATGCCCTCTCTGAGCTTCGGGCTTCATGAAATGTGGAGAAGGACCCCCCACCCTCCCCTTAGCCCAGGCCTGCTCCAGAAGTATTGGGTCTTATCATCACTATAGCAGGGACCTCCCTGGCCAGGTGACAGGCAGTCCAGGCTGGGGCAGGGGGCAGGTGGCAGTCCATGCTGGGGCGGGGCCCTACCTGCACGATCTCCAGCATCTCGCTCCGGCTGATGTAGCCGTTGCCGTCCAGGTCGTACATGCTGAAGGCCCACTTGAGCTTCTGCTCCAGCTTGCCCCGGGACGTGACGCTCAGCGCGATGATGAACTCCCGGAAGTCGATGGTGCCGTCCCCGTTGGTGTCGAAGGTGCGGAAGACGTGCTCGGCGAACTTGGAGGCGTCGCCGTACGGGAAGAAGTTGGCGTAGATCTTCTTGAACTCGTCCACGGTCAGGTGGCCGGTGGGGCAGTCCTTCAGGAAGCCCTTGTACCACTCCTGCAGCTCGTGGTCGGTGAACTCCGTGTTCTCGCGCAGGTCCTGCAGCACCTCGGGCCGCAGCTTGCTGTTCTGCTTGCCCATGGCGGCAGCTGGTCACCCCTGCAAGACGGGGGGGGGGGGGGGGGGGGGTGTGTCAGCAGGAGCGGGTCCCCGGGGAGGGGTTGCTGCGTGGAGAGGCCCCCACTGTGCACGAACGCCCTGCGGGGAGGGGGACCACTCGTGGGCACATCCTGTCTCCTGGAATGTGTTAATGGAGGGGAGGGGCGGGATGTACCCTAAATCAGTGGAATGAGGTGCTCCCGCTGCCGGCCGAGAGCACCCGTGACCCTGGGATCTGGCCGGCTCTCTCCTCTTCGGCACCACGTCCTGCTTTTGGAACAGGAGTCCAGAAACTCTGAAGGTGTCCCCTCTCTGTTTGTCTCTGAGAAGCTCCCTGGGGTGGGGGGCAGGGCAGGGTGGCTCTAGAATTAGGGCGGAGCAGCCCACGATGTTTCCCGAACAGGACCAGTAACAAATCGGGCACCGCGGGAGCGCGGGACGTGCCTCCCGTGCAGCTCCCCACGCGGCCGGGAGGGAGGACGGATTCGCAGTGACACGGCGGCCTCACGCTGACCCACTGTCACCTCCTCAGCTCATTTCATGGTCCGGCTCTGATGGTAACAGGGAACAGCCATCATTTTTCAAACATACAGAAGAGGAGACCATCAAATTGAAATGTCTCCCGCCCCCATCCCAGAGACGCCCGCTTGGAACTGCTTCTGTATTTACGAACCCCAAACAGTGTGCACCGCACCCCCATCCAGTAAGAGGACAGCCGGAGCTCATGTCTTCTCCCTGGAATGTCCTCCTGGCTCCCTCCTGGGTTTTATTAGCTTTATGATACATATCCCTGTTTTTACTTATCTATACAGTTTTATCTTTTAAAAAAGATTTTATTTATTCATTTGGGGGAGAAAGCAAGCAGGTGCAATCGGGAGGGGGGAGGGGCAGAAGGAGAGAGGATCTCAGGTAGACCCCCCCGGCCACGGATCCCTGACACAGGGCTCCATCTTGCGATCCTGAGATCGTGACCTGAGCTGAGACGCTTGACTGACCGAGCCACCCAGGTGCCCCTTTATGACTTTAAATTACATAGTTCAAGTTCCTTTCCTAACTTCTATGGAGGGCAGCCTGGCCATGTCTTTCCAAAGCTGCAAATGCCCAGCCCTTCCATTCGGAGGAGTAGCTACAGATACTCCAGCCAGGCAAACAGCGTACCCGTGCTGGGCTTGCTGCCCCGATTTCTGTAACAACCCAGGCGTCCATCACCGCGTACTGAGAAGCGGTAACCAAGACGTGTTTTTAAGTGAAAAGAGAAAGTGCGCAGCAGCACAGAGTTTGCTGCCCTTTGTGAAAAAGAAAACCATGTACACATGCGTGTTTCCGTGTCTGCAAGGACCCGTTAGGATGTGGCATTGCCTAGAGAGAGAGACGGCTGATGGACAAGGTTGGAATGGGGAGTTTTTATTGTAAATCCTTTTGCAATTTTAAAATGCTGACCTCTGTGCATGTATCTTCATACAAGGAGCACCTGCGGGGCTCTGTCGGTTAAGCCTCTGCCTTCGGCTCGGGTCATGATCTCGGGGTCCTGGGATCAGTCCTGCCCTGCTCCCTGCTCCGTGGGGAGCTGCTTCCCCCTCCTGCTGTTGTTCCCCCTGCTCATGGGCACACTCACGCTCTCTCAAATAAATAAATAGCATCTCTAAAAATAAACAAATAAAAATAAAAGTAGCCCGACCTCTATTTCTTCATTAAGAAACTTCCCTCTTGGTTCTCTCTGTAAGACCAGTTGCTGATCTCCGCTTTTCTTCATCAGCTTCTGTTCTGAGAACCACCATTTGTACAACGTCAGGGTTTACAATCTCTGCTTTCTGCCCTGACCTATAGGCTGATCTGAAAAAGCAGAAGCGAGCCAATGTTTGAGGAAGCCAGTTGTCAGGGCAGGACCCGCCCTGGGGGAGCCGTCCTTGATTCACTCCAGTCCACGCAGAACCTGCGAGGTCACCTCACCAAGTGCAGCATGTCCTAGGACGAGGGCACACATGACCTTCGTTCCACAGGAGCTGAGAGGTCACAGGAAGTCAAGGTCTCAAGGTCAGGGAACCCCACGCCTTCACCAGCCAGCTCTCTGACCCCCCGGAGGACGTGCAGCGGCACCATCTGGAAGGCCCCCAAAAGACCTGGTGTTCACAGGTCGCTGATTCTGCTTCTGGTCCCTTTGGAAACTCAGTTAATTAATAAGATTTTTTTTTTTTGGTAATGACCACTGTGATTCCTACGTGAAAAATAAAGGTGAATGTGGAAATCAAGATGTCTGACGGGAGAAGGAAAACCAACCAAGAAGCAGGTCGGATCTCGGTCCACTGGGAAACCTTCAGGCCAGGTTTGGGGGCTGCGGCTGCCTCTGGATTCTGCATTTTCTGTCATGCTCTTGGGGCCCCACTGGACCAGCTCCCCGGCCCTTCCGGGTGTCCCCTTGGCGGCCTGATGGCAGGGAACTGGGATGGCCTTGCCTGCCAAACCCAAGGACCGGAGCTGAGGGCACAGGGAGAAGCCACGTGGGTGTTGTCAGGGCCTTAGGCCAGGTGCCCATCCTTCTCTGCCTGTCCATCTGTCCACCCACAGGCTCTCCCGCCTAGCCTTGGGCGTGACCCTGAGACCTGCTCCGAGGCTGGTCCCCTCGCTGAGGCACCCCCTGCCCACGCCAGCCTCCTGGGGGCGTGTTCTCGAGCACACATGTCTACACACACGGAGGGGAGCTCGGAGTCCGGGAGACCCCTGGTGCAGCGTGGGGACCCCCCCAAAGGTGACCCCACAGAAGCCACTGAGCGGGCAGGCCAGGCCGCAGGGAGAGCCCTCAGAGCTCAGGGCTACGGACACCCTCTGCTCTCTCTGTCCCCAGGGCACCCTTCTCCGGCCCAGCTCCCATGTGCTTTCTCTGCTCCTGTGAGGGTCCCATTATTAACCTGCCAGCCGCACCCCTGCTTTGTCCGTTCTGTTTAAACAGCCTCCTGGCCTCCTCCTGTCACTTGGGACTTCTGCATGGCAAATTTGGGACGGCAAAACTTGGAGCCCAGCTGGCCCGGCGGGTGGCCTGAGAGCCCCCCCCCCACAGGGTGACGCGCCGCGTGGCTTCCTGCTGGCAGCCTCGCCTCTCTGTGTCCTCGGAGCACTGAGCAGCACTCCCCCCACCCCGGGGCTCCCAGATGCCACCTGCAACACCCCGAGGGCTTTGAGCACTTCCACGTCAGAGGCACGTGGGCCTGAAACGGGTTCACTTCCAACCCTTCCATCAGTTCAGCTGCTTTCGAAGCCCCGATACGGCATGCTCTCCTCCAGTTGTGGCATGTCTCAGCCAGCGACCCGAGTGGGCACCCCAACAGTTGTCCGGGGTCTCCCCATGGGGCCTCCCATCTGAAGCTTCCGCGGCCGCAGAGCCCCGCACACGGTGGGCCTCGGATGGTTCCTTCCACACCTGCTCGTCCCCGTTCTTCACTCCGTGTGCCAGACCCGGCGCTGTTCCCGCCGACAGCAGCGTGTGTCCCCGTGTCCCCAAAGGGGGCGCATCATACCACGCGGGGCGCAGCAGGAGAGGACCAGCGTGAGCAGGGTGGGCTGGCCGCCGTTCTGGACGGAACCCCCAAATTCACCTTGGAATGCGAATACATTTGGAAATGGGGTCTTTAAGAGGTAATTAAGGTCAAATGAAGTCATAGGGGTGGATCCTGACCTAATGTGACTGGGGCCCTTAGGAGACACAGAAGGAAGGGCGTCTGGGTGGCTCAGTTGGTTACGTGTCTGCCTTCAGCTCAGGTCACTCAGGGTCGTGGGATGGAGCCCCACATCAGGCTCCCTGCTCAGCGGGGAGTCTCTTTCTCTGCTCATGCTCTCTCTTATGCTCTCTCTCTCAAATAAATAAAATTGTATCTTTAAAAAGAAAACAGACACAGAAGGCCATGCGAGGTCACAGCAAGAAGACAGCCGTCTGTAAGCCAGGAGAAGCCTCAGAAGGGACCAAACCCGTGACACCTTGGTCTCAGACTTCTGGCCTCTGGGACTGTCAGAAAATAATGTTTCTAAAGCTGCCCGGTCTGTGTTACTTGGTTATGACAGCCCCGGACAGCCCCGGGATGCTAGCTCAGCTGCCCCTGGCCATGGACTGAGTCAGCAGATGCCATTAGTGTCTGTGGGGCTAGGCACCGGGAGGCTCCCACGGCCTCCCTCCCACCCTGCCAGCAGGCTCCAGAGGCAAAGCCAACACTCAGCCCGGGCTGTCCGGCCCCCGCCCCGCACCCTGCAGCGGGCAGCCATGGGAGGGCCAGGTGGCCACGGGAGGGTCCACGGGAGGGTCCACGCGAGGGACACGTGGCCACGGACAGCACCTTCACCGGGCCGCGTTGGATCGTTAATGGCTCATCCTTTACCCTGATTAGCATCCTGTCTCTTTCACCATGGAAACAAGCGGCCTTCGGTCAAGTTCTAGGCTCCGCGGGCTCAGGATCAGTCCCTTCAGAGTCCACTCACCTCCTGAAGACCAAATCCACACTCAGAATGATGCTGTCGGTCTGCCTCAGGATGTGTGTGTGTGATTTTGTTCTTTTAGATCCGACAGAAACGCCAAACCCCCAACACTTACTCTGCCTGAGACAACACGTGTTTACGGAGAGGAAGGTACCAGATTAGGGAGAGGGACCAGTACCGTCAATCCAAAGCTGGAAGGTCACAGGCAGAGAGAGCTCAGCGGTGCGCCCGGGGGGGTGGCCTCACGCCTTGCCAGCTCCCTCCCACGCATGTCCCCGAACTGACCCACAAGACTGCGAGTCCCCCCCAGCCCCCCTCTCACAGTGCTTCCAAATGGGGGGTGGAGGGTGTTCCTGGGAGGCTGCATGCGGGGAGAGGGCCTCCTTCCCAAACTAGGGTTTCTTCCTGGTCTGACAGTCTAAGATCCCTGGGTCTGGAGGTCCAGGTGGGGGAGTCTCTCACCACAAGCGGTGACCCCTCCCAAGGAAGGCGAAGGAGTCGAGGAAGGGAATACAGCATTCCCTGGAAGATTCTGGAAATGTGAGGTCTACATGTTGGTGTGCCCCACCTCACCCTGCACTGGGTCCTGAGTCATTTAATTGTGGGGATGCTTGCCCGCTTGCCGGTGCTCTGTACCCCTAAAACTCAAGCCCAGAAGTGGGGGCCATCAGCATGTTTTCGGGGCCTGGCGCCAGGCTGGGCACACGGGGTGCAGTCTCCTGGAGCCCATCAGGCCCTCAGAATGGCCAGGGATGCACCTTCTTGTTCTCGATGTGCTCAGGCAGTTACCACACAGGTGCCTATGGACGGGGTCGGGGTGGGGTGGGTGGTGCTCCTGGGACAAAGGATTACATTCCCAGAGGGACGGGGGGCTAGGCAGTCTGCCTAGGAAGACAGCATGCGTAATCAAAACCAAAAGATAAGTGTAAGGCTCTACTTAGCCAGAGCGACTCCATCTTGGTTAAACAGCCATTTTGTTGTTTGTGCGGTAAACTTAAATTAACCCTTCCCCCGAGAAAAAATTACTTAAAAGCAAGTCCAGGAAACCAGTAAAGCATAGTTGGCTAGTCCCTGATAACAGAACCCAGAATACAAGGACAAGTCAGGCCAGATGAAAACATCTAATCAGTAAAAAGCACATATGCAACCTCCCTAACCACCAAAGAATGTAAACCCCGCCTTTTGGCCGCCAAACTTGGGCGCCAATTATGACCAGAGTGAAAAGACACACAAACCCGGTAGGTTAAAATAACAAGATATGGGTTGCGGTTTTACCCAGCAAAAGGTCGCCTGTGAGATTGGGAGGGGTCGCTCTCTTTACGGGCGGCCCTGACCAGTCAGTCGATTCTTGATGCTTGGCACAAATAAAGCTTTGCTTGTTAACTTCGCTTTGTATCAGTCTTGCTCCTTTGATAATGGACCCCAACTATAAGGAGGTCTTTTTTTTTTTAAAGATTTTATTTATTTATTGGACAGAGATCACAAGTAGGCAGAGAGGCAGGCAGAGAGAGAGGAGGAAGCAGGCTTCCCGCTGAGCAGAGAGCCCCATTCAGGGCTCGATCCCAGGACCCTGGGATCATGACCTGAGCCGAAGGCAGAGGCTTAACCCACTGAGCCACCCAGGTGCCCCTATAAGGAGGACTTTAAAAGCCCCTGGAGGTCAGGGAGCCTAGGTAGCTCCTTGGTCACATGACCAACATGTGATTTCTGCTCAGGTCTTGATCTCAGGGCTGTGAGTTCAAGCCCCACACTGGGCTCCACGCTGGGCATGGAAGCCTACTACAACAAATAAAACCAAACCAAAAAGCCACTGGAGGTCGACGCCCATAGGCTACCTCTAGGCAAAGTCCAAGCGCTGGGAAGGCGGGGGCCACCTTGGCCAGGCTGGGAGGGGGCAATGTTATCTCCATCTTAGACACAAGTGAGGTTTCCATGAAGCACGAACTCATCTGTGACCTTCCCTGGGGTCCCTTCCTTGCCCGGGGCCCGCAGGCAGTGATGGAGGCCACCACGGCGCTCCCGGCGGATAGTTCCCCCACCATGAAGTGGCGCCCATGAAGGTGAAATGGAGTCCCTCACGCCCCTCACTGGGCCAGCTCCCATGTGCTTCCTGAAGACTCAGACGCAACAGTTAACCCCGAGAGCCTCATTTTAGCTCTGTCCTGGAGGCGCTCAGCCCAGAGCACGCAGCCTCCCAGGGACCCAGGACGGGGGGACGCTGCATGAACACTGACCCCTCTTTTACTAATCACGCCAAGGAACCGTTATTGATGACTGGCTGGCTGGGAAGAAGGAGGCAAACAAGCCAGCCTTTCTGCAGAGACAAAGCAACCACCCCCTTTCTCAGCAGAAATGGCCCCACAGCCCTGGTGCTCAGGCATACACCATCCTTCATCTGTAGACCAGAAAATCTCTCATCTCCGCTGACGGATGGGGTGAAGAATGGGTGTGCCAGGAAGGGTGATCAATTCGGGATCAGAGCCACCGTCTCACTCCGCTTGAAAAGCTTCGTGATCAAGCAGGGCTCGGATCAGACAGCCAACAGCCTTCAGAATGCATCAAAGATCGCATTTTCATTCCCAGTAACGGAAGAATGAAGAGACGGTTAATGTAGCACTTACATCCGTCCGTCTCTCTGGCTCTCGCTTACTCCATCTATCGTTCTTAATGTGCTAAATTGTTCCGAGAGAAAAAAAAAAAAAAGCGCAAACATGTAGCTAGGGAGCCCTGTGAAAATATTTAACCCGAAGTAGGTATCGCCTGCAAATTAAAGCCTTTTTAATGGCGTAGTTCTTCCAAATGCTTGGTGAGGCTCCAGGGAACCTAGTAGCGAGCGTGTGCATTAATCACACTGGCTGACGGCGTGGGTCGACACTGCAGCCATCGCTTTAAAATGCTTTCGGACGCCTGGGTGGCTCAGGGGGTTAAAGCCTCTGCCTTCAGCTCAGGTCATGATCCCAGGGTCCTGGGATCAAGCCCCGCATCGGGCTCTCTGCTCCACAGGGAGCCTGCTTCCTACCCTCTCTCTCTCTCTCTGCCTACTTGTGATCTCTCTGTCAAATAAATTAAAAATCTTTAAAAAAAAAATAAAATAAAATACTTTCATCAGGTTAGATCTCCAGAGCTCCCTGGGCCAAGCAGACTTACAAGCACTCGGAGGAAGCAAGTCCTTAGGAAAGGCCAAAGTCAGGATGAGGCTGGGGGGCAGGGGGAGGGCTGGGATCCGCGGTGAATCTGAACTTCAAGCAACCCTCGGGCTCTTCTGGGGATGAGAGCTTGTTTTGCCTGGGGTCGAACAGGAAAGTCGGGGCTGAAGGGACCCGCAGAAAACGGGCAGTTTGCTCTGGTGACTCATTAACAAATGGACAAATGCTGAATTGGCCCTTCTCTTCTCCAAGGAAGCGGGTGAGAGGCAAGCTGCAGGCAGCCTTGGCTTCTAGTGCAGCTGGTCTGAGGAGGGGGCCAGTCCTGTCCCAAAGGGTCTGTGACCATTGCCGGATTGCCCCCAGCAGGAACAGCACCCTTGGGGCAGCTCAGGCTGCAACGCGGCTGGGTGGACCCTGGTGCTGGTGCGTGCAGGCAGGCGGACTCCTCCAGACTGGAGACCCCGCCTCCCCCGCCCATCCCCCCTTCCCGCCTCCTCTGCAACTCTGGTGCCTCAGTTTCTCTGTTTATAACCTAGATTTTCCCAGTACAGTAATCACCAGCCTCATGTGGCTCTTGAACATGGAAAATGTGGCCCGTCTAAATTCACAGATGTGGGGGCACCTGGGTGGCTCAGTGGGTTAAGCCTCTGCCTTCAGCTCAGGTCATGATCTCAGGGTCCTGGGATCGAGTCCCGCATCGGGCTCTCTGCTCAGCAGGGAGCCTGCTTCCCTCTCTCTGCCTGCCTCTCCATCTACTTGTGATTTCTCTCTGTCAAGTAAATAAATAAAATCTTTTAAAAAAAAATAAAAAATAAATTCACAGATGTGCCCACAGAGTAAGGCACACATTGGCCTTTGAGGCCTTCCCACATAAAAATAATGTAAACTAGTTCATCATGATTTTGCTATCCTGATGACATGTGGAGTGATAAGTGACACCGTCTGTGATATTGTGGGTTAAATGAATCATGTTGATAACCTTCATCTCCTCTGTTTCATTTTACCTTCTTAACGTGGCTACTAGAAAAATGACACATGAACGTGTCCGATGTTCCATTCCTACTGGCTGCTCAGCCCTGGGAAGACCCTTGGGGCCCTGCAGATCTGGGGCCACCACACAGGGACTCTTGAAACTCATGACCACCCTGCTGACAGGCCCATTACTAACTGCCACCCAGCTGGGGCAGGTACCCATGAAAGAAAGATCGTGGCATTTCCATTTCCCAATCAGTCACAAGTTCTGTTACAGCATTTTCGAGAACCTTCCTAGAGCCCAGCTACAGTGATGGCCCAGGTCCTTATACAGCTGAGGATCAGAAGTGGTAGAAAGTATTCTCTCAGGAAGCCCCTGAATGAGATCAGGGGGACAGAGGCCGGCAGTGGCAGACCCCTTGGGAGCTCAGTTACAGAGAGCAACCCAGGTCCCAACTTAGGCCTCTGACCTCCAGGAGCCCGTTTTCAGAGGGCTTCCTGGAAATCTGCTGCATCCAGCTTACCAGGCCAGTGGGCTTTGGTTGAGAAATCCCGCTGAAAACCCTCTGGACTTCTGCACCCATCCCCCGAAGCTTAAATCCTCATGACTCCCCAAAAGCTATAAAAAAATAATAATAGAAGACAGGAGGGAGGGAGGGAGGGATCTGGCTGAGACCTAGAGCTCCCCTCCCTGTCTGGAGCCTTCCTCTCCACTCTGCGCAGGCTGGAATGCTCTGAATGAGCTCAGAGAAAGGAAGTGGCGAAGAGGAGAGAGAAACTCCCAAGAGGCCGTTCTCTCCCCTGCAGAAGCTGCCAACGCGGCGGAAACTGGGGGTGGCTTTCCCCACACATCTCGTGCCTCCAACAACACTGGTTTGTCCATGTGACTGCTCGCCTCAGCTGTCCAGCGAACTTCTACTCAACCTCCAAAGCCCAGCTCACACGTTCCCTATTCGGGGCTGTGCGTCCCAGCCCCCAACAATTCCTCTTTCTTTGGCATCCCAATACCAATTTTTAACCCATTTCTATCATGACCTCAGCCTTTATAACACAGTTTACTTGTGTCTTTCCCTCACTGGACCATGAGCTTACTGTGGAAAGAGAACACCTCATTCACGCCGAAGCCCTGTCCAGCCACAAGGCCTTTGGCGTGTGCTGCTCCCTCCACCTGGTCTCAAGGTGCCTTCCCTCAACGCTCACGTCTTTGCTCGAGTCTTCTTGGGGGTGCCTTCTCCAAGGAACCCATCTCAAATAGCATCGGCCCTCACGCTCTGGTCCCTCACCCCGCCCCCTTGTCCTAGCGTTCCCTACTCCTTGGCACCACACTGACACCTTTATTGACTGTCTCCTCTCGTTCCTCTGTATCCCCACGTTGCCCAGGACAGGGCTCGGTGCTCGGTAAATCCACCCGCAGTAAGGGTTGTGGGTTCCGAGGGCCTAGCACAGTGCCTGAATGGAGGAGCTGAAGAATGAGTAAATGGGTCTCTTCTAGGACCCTCTCGCCCCAACATTTTGTGACTTCCCCAGTATCAGGGGACCCAGGAAGGCACATCACAGATCAGGACGTTAAAGCACTCTCTTGCCCAGATCTGAAGCTCCAAGAGAGACATTCTGTAATCCAGACTTGGTAATTAGGAAAGCTCCATTTACTGGCACGGGAATAGCCATAGCTGAGCAGAGGGCCTGCCTGGGGCATGTCAGACCCCAGGGTCCAATCACCAAACCCGTGCCACCCCCTCTCTCCGTCTGTGAACACACCCCAGCTAGGTGGCCCTCAGCCAGGGTTCCCCCTGCCCCCCTCCGGCCCCCTCTGACCCCACTTCAGTCAGCCCTGGGGGCACAGAGCTGGGGGGCGGGGTGCCCACCCGGCTCAGCTGTGCTTCTCAGGTGTGGAGATCTGGGACGCCAGCCCGCACACGTTGGCACAAATGCCTGCAGGCTGCACGTGTCCGGCCGCAGAATGACTCCAGCACCGGCCCTGCCTGCATGGGACAGATCCGCATGGCATGTGACCGAGGGAGCCCCGGATTCTGCACTGATGCTCGAGGATGCGGACCCCCGTCCTCCCAACCCCCGTGGGAGGGAAACCCACAGGCGGTGCCTATACACCCTGGCCAGTGGGGCACCTCCTGGGAGGTGGGGGTTGCCCCGAGCCAGGCTCTGGGGTGTGGTGGGTCCCAGGTTCGGTGCCTCAGGCCAGCATCTGCTCACTCCTCCGTTGTGGGACCAGAATGCCCGCTCGGTGGTGGCTGTGCACGAAAGGGGCCACACGGGGCAGCGGGTGCGTGGAAAATGGGCAGCCCATGCTCTTCCCCGGCTCCCCTGCCACGCCTTATGGTCTCGGCTGTTTCAGAACTTCTCTGGGCCTCAGTTTCCTGAACTGTAAACGGGAATAACAGCCCTCGCCTGCCGCTGTGACCCGTGTCGCCGCGAGGGTAGAGGGCGATGAAGGCATAAAAGGACTAACAAATTTAAAACCTCAAGTATCTGGAAGTCACATCACAGCTTTTAGGATACAGGAAAAGAGCTTAATGAGCTTAATTGCAGGATGGAGCAGAGCCAGGCTGGGGGCTGGAGGCTGAGGCTGGGGCTGAGGCTAGAGGCTGAGGCTGGCGAGGGCTCACGGGCTGCCCGCGCTTTTGGACTCACCTCTCGCCCACATGCCCAGCCCAGAGCATGAAAACCTGGGATCCCAGCGGCCCAGATACAACCAGTGCAGGTCCGAGTCCCTGAAATTCTAACTTCTGTTCTTAGGAGAAAATGAGAAAAAAGGAGAGAAGAAAAGGACAGTCCTCCGGGGGCAGAGCAGAGCCTCCAGCAAGCTCGCGCTGCCCGGGTTGCGAGTCCGGCAAAGCCACCTGAGGCTCCGTGAGCCCCGCTCCGCTCCCGCCAGCCACGGACACTGTGACCGGCCCCCAGGGGAGGGAGAAGGAGGGGGAACCCCTCAGGGAGCGGATGGGCTCTGCTCTAAGGGCAAGATGTCTCCTGGGGAGTCTGTGGCTTCTACCCAGTTCTGGTCCACGTAGGAGCTGGTTTCTGCACAGGACAAATGCCCAGAAGGACAGGGAGCTTTGCAGAGACTGAAGGAAAGGTCTAGAATTTGCCCAGAGCGACCTCCAGCATTCTGAGGAGGCTGGGCTGCTCAGATGTGTGCAGGACAGGGTGCACACGCACACACACACACACACACGCACCCCCACACCCCCACACCCTACCACAGCACGTGGCACATACACTATGCACACACCACACACACGGCTTACATACATCACGCATACACATGCCGCTGACTGTCCCAATGCCTCCGCCTGCTTCCCAGAGCCAGCAGAAGAGATCCCAGGCCTGGCTGGGCAGGGGCACGAGGTGCTCCCAGGACGAAGACCTTTCCGACTCAACAGTACCTGGAACAGCCAGGATTTTACCCTGGGAGTGCTCTCATCTTATAGAAAACAGTACGGGACACGCTGACCCTTCGCTCATTCATTCCGCGGCTATCTGCTATCCTGCCCCTCACTGAACCTGTACAGACTCCTTAGGCACCAGGACCCCAGGCTGGAAAAAGGCAGCCACTGCGGGCCCAACATAACGAAGAACACGCCGGGGCCTCTGCTGGGGCGGACAGGGACAGGCCACCGGAGCTGCTGTCTGGGAAAACATTCTCCCAGCAGAGAAGGGTTGAAAAGTGGCCTTCAAGGAGGAGTCCCCAGTGTCCGCAGAGGTGTGGTGATGGCGTGAAACAGCACAGTGTGGCCGCAGAAATGCCGGCTTGGGGCACGTGGCAGAGGGGTGGGCAGGGCTAGCTTCAGGACTTTGCCCTGGGGGCACTGGGAGAAGGCCACCAGCCCAGACCAGTCCCGGCTCCACAGCCCTGGGCCTGTTACCTCTTGAGGTAACGCCTTCATGAGCAATGACTGGGCCAGCAATAGAACAGCACCGAACAGTAGAGGACAGTCTGGAACAAAGGGATAGATTAACAAATGTAGGGTGTGAGGAGGAGGGCAACTAGGGGACAGAAGAAAAAATACGTCAGATCCAAGGAATTCAGACTAATTAGTCAAAGTGTGGTTCAAATGTGTCAAGTCCAACTCAAAAAATAAAAAGGTGCTTCTGAATTCTTTCTCAGGGTAAAGGGTGAGGGCTGGACCAGCAGCTCTGTGATGGAGCTGAGGAGGCTTTCCTGGTAAGAAGTGAGCGGCTATTAGCACAGCTGTCATTCCCAGCGTCAGAACAGAGTGGGGGCCCCGGGAAGTCCTGTGCCTCAAAGGGCTGCTTTCCTCATCTGTGAATTATGCCTTGAGACTAGTGGCCCCTGAGGCATGCACCCAGCAAGCCCACTTGCTTGGCTGGAATGTATGTCCCTCTCCCCGGGATCTTTTTTTTTTTTTAAGATTATTTATTTATTTATTTGACAGACAGACATCACAAGTAGGCAGAGAGGCGGGCAGAGGAGGGGGGGGAAGCAAGCTCCCTGCTGAGCAGAGAGCCCGACGCAGGGCTCGATCCCAGGACTCTGGGATCATGACCCAAGCAGAAGGCAGAGGCTTTAACCCACTGAGCCACCCGGGCACCTGGATCTTTTTTTTTTTTTAAAGATTTTATTTATTTATTTGCGAAAGAGCACAAGTTGGGTGAGGGCGTGGGGTGGGCAGAGGGAGAAGCAGGCTCTTCCCCCAAGCAGGGACCCCAACTCAGGGCTCGAACCCAGGACCCTGGGATCATGACCTGACCCAAAGCTTAGCTGACTGAGCCACCCAGGCGTCCCTTCCCAGGATCCCGGCCGGCAGACCCATTTGCTTAGCTCTTCTCCCCGTCGCGGGTGGAAAGCTAAATTTCCACCAGGCTCCTGCTTGAGTGACAGCTCAATCCACAACACACACGCCCCAAATGAACCGCTTCCAAACTCTGAATTCACGTGCCCCTGATGAATGAGGTCTGGCCACATCCTAAGACACCAAGGATAGAAACTGTAAGAAATGTCATTTCCAAAAAAAAAAAAAAGGAAAGAAAGAAAAGAAATGTCATTACAGATACCAGATTTCAAAGATGTTTTCAAGACGCACAGAGCCCCCTGGGGGTTTGTGGGCGCCGACAAGTGGCTCTGTCCCCAGGAAAGTCCACTGCATGAGGTGCTGCCCACAGCAGAGCTTTCGGAGTGCCTGGCTGCCACCAGGGGCCAGTCAGTAGCTTGTTCATGGCGCAGCTCCCTAGTCCGGAAATTTTTTTCTTTCTTTCTTTCTTTCTTTTTTTTTTTAAACTTGGAAGGAAACTTCCAGTGAATCATCTCATATGCTATTTGATTCATGTTTAATGTCTTTGGGAAGAAATAAAAACACTAAGTCATTCGCAACAAAAACGGCATCAGCCTGGCTAAAACACCAGGCCAGGCCCCCAAACGGGGACGTGCGGGCTGCCCTCGGGGACCACAGCTGGCGCGGGCTTCACTTTGTCATTAGGAGCGTGTTTCTGATCAGGAGTGCAGATGGCTCAAAAAAGCTGCCCTTTGCCACTTTCATTCTTTAAATCACAACACCGGAAGGCACGGATCTGCAGGGAGAGCGGAGACCGATGCGCAAACTCGCGCACGGACATCGATCGGCACTCGTTAACTGAGCACATACCTAGTGAAAACCAGCGCGCAGTGTGCTGGGGACACACAGAAGGACGGGGGCTCTCAGACTGCTTGCGGTGCAGTTGGGAAGGCAAGGCATGCCCTTCCTTCTTCTCTACGCCGAGTGAGCGCCTCTGCCGGCCGGGCACCGAGCCCAGGCTGGTGGCATAAAGGGGGACAAAGGAAAGTGGTGTTCCAGGAGGAACCGACAGACTCTAGCTTTCAGGCTGGGGCCCACGTCCTTTCCTGACCCTCTTCCCCAAGGACGTAGCTGAGCTCCGTTCACCCAGAGCGCAGCTGGGAGGAAGCCTGTAACCGATTAGCACGGTGCCTGGAAACATGGGAAAGTTGCAGTACTTGGCACTCGGTGAGAAGAAGGAAGTCCGGGACACAGGGAGAAAAGGTGGGCCTGACGACCCCCAGCTCCTCTGCGGGCCCAGCCCTTGCGTGGGGAACTTGGCCTGGCCCCATGGGGCCCACCTTCCTGGCGCTCTGAATTTCCCAACCCAGACAGTCTTCAACTTCAGAAAAGGAGCCCGTCTCCGGGAGACGCTGGGAGGTCCCAGGCGCATCCACCAGAGCAAACCTTTGTGAAGTATGTTCCCAGGGAGGACGTTCAGCCACAAACCCACACACAGAGTCTGACAGGTCCAAGAAGAGTCAAGGAGTCCACAGGACAGAAAACGTGAAATGTGGGCTGACCCGGAAATCAGGGCTTTGGGAAGCGAGAAGGATCGGTGTCGGCCGAACTAAGAGCAAGGGCCTGTGCGGACGCGGACCTGGCAGGGGGCCCTGGCCCAGGAGCCAACAAGCTGCAAGACCTTGGGGTCATCGCCTGCATTCATTCATTCATTCATTGCATGTGGAGGCTCCCTCTGAGCCCCGCCCTTTCGGCACGGAGCCAAGGCTGATCGGCAGGTCAAGCGCCCCTCCTTTTATCTCTGCCTTTCATCTCCCCAACACAATGCAGAATCCTTCCGCTCAGGGACACCCAAGGCAGTGATTCCCTGGCCCGGGGCTGGCAGTCCTGTTTTGGGCCGAAACAACACTCCCTCCGTGGATTCCCCACTGGATGAGAACGCCAAGCCAACTCACGCGTGCCCATGGTGCGTGCGCACGCGTGTGTCTGTGCGTGTCTGTGCGTGCACACACACAGGTGCCCACGCTGCAGGCTGCCCACCGTGCCCGCCATGTAGGACCCGCCCCCTGGGTTGAGGCTTGAAGGAGATGCCCACAGGAAGCAATATTGCAAAGTCATCCCCCGTCACTATAAAAATAACCCTCAACTTGCAACACAGGAAGGGTTTCCCCTCTCCTGGCGCCCTGCCTCAAAACTGGAGCCGTTTCTACTTTGCAGGCCACTTCAGAGCGGCAAGGGGACAACCCTCTGGCCTCTGGGACCCGCAGACCAGCAACACTCCCGCAGGGGCCACAAGGCCACTACCCAGAGGAGAGGTCAGCCCAGTGTTACGCAGAACCCAAGTCTCCTGCCCCGGTTCACCGAACATCTGCCAGCAGAGCCATGGCCATACAGATCTCTGTGAGCAATAGTTATAAAATTTTTGAGGAGGGGGTCACTATGGAAAGGACCAGGGAGGTCCCCTGCATGGTTTGATTTTGGCGGCGCTGAGATGGCGCGTTATTCCCTGTGTTCCTCGTCGGGTTTAGCGCTGCCGGTGTCCTGCCCCCGTGTATGACCTCCGCCCACTCCCATCCCAAGGCCTGGTCCATCCGTCCCCGCACCTGTTCATCTCCCAGCAGTGACACCAATCCTCTTGCTGCTCCTTAACGACCTGGGAGTCTTCTGCCACAAGCCCTTTGCACTGGCTGTTCCTCAGATATAAAACAGCTTCCTCCTCTCCTTCGGGTCTTTCCTCAACATACTCCCCAGCGAGGCCTTCCCTAGCCTTCTATCAAAGCCAAAACCCCACCACACATTCTTTATTCTCCTGTCCTATTTGATTCTTCCCTCCGTATTTTATTGAGTTCATTGTCTCTCTACCCCCAGAACTAGAAGGCAAGTTCCCCAGGGCCAGGCTTTATTCTGGTTTGTTCTCTATCGGAAGGAAGCCCAGAACCTAGACGCTTCCTGGCGCAGAGTGTGTGATCAATAACTACCCATTAAGTAAATGAACGCAGGGTTGCTGGGGGCGGGGGGGGGGCGCCTGGAACGCACGGCCTCACACACAGGTGCTACTCCTCCAGTGCCTGGGAGTAAAAAGAAGGGGTCCTCCCATTTGCTGTCACCTGACCTAGGACATCCACGGCCAAGGATACTGAGTTGCGAGAAATACCACTGGACTCCCAGAGTTCCTCATCTCTTTTGGTGGTAGCAGTGGGGGTAGGAGCAGGGGTTAGTGGGTCTCTGCTGTGGGCATTGGGGCCCTAGGCTGGGAAGAAACACTCCTTGACTGCCCCTTGGGCCCCTGTCCCTGCTCCTGACATCTAGCTACTAGCCTCAGCAGGACTTGACCTGGCCAGAAGCCTCCCCGAACCCCAACCCATGCACCTGTGCCAACCGCCTAGCCTCTAGCTGGGACATGTGTACAGGAACACCTCAGTTTTACCAGGCTTCTGCTTTCTCATACCTCGTGGATGACGCGTTTTTTTCTGAAGATTTTATTTATTTATTTATTCACAGAGAGATGGGGGGGCACAAGTGGAGGGGGGGGGGCAGAGGGAGAGGGAGAGGCAGGCTCCCCACTGAGCAGGAAGCCCCACACAGGGCTCGATCCCAGGACCCCGGGATCGTGACCTGAGCCAAAGTCAGAGGCCTAACTGACTGAGCCACCCAGGCGCCCCGCGGATAATACATTTTTTACAAATTCAAGGTTTGTCGCAACCATGCATCAAGTTAGTCTATCAGTGGCATTGCCCAAGAGCATTTGCTGACTTCACGTTTCTGTGTCACATTTTGGTAATTCTTTCATATTTCAAATGACTGCATTATGATTCTATTTGTTACGGTGATTTCTCCAATAGCGGTGGCCACTCACAGTAAGCTCAGGTGACGATTAGCATTTTTAGCAATAGAGTATTTTTAAATGAAGGGATGCTCATTATTTATTTTAGACATAATGCTTTTTCACACCTAACAGACTACAGTATAGTATAAACACAGGTTTTGTGCACACTGGGAAATGGAAACAGTCACTGACTCGCTTTACTGGGACATTTGCCTCGTGGCTGTGGTCTGGAACGGAGGCCGCAGCGTCTCTGAGGTGTGCCTGGACACAGACAAGGTCTGGGGGGACACAGAGCCCCACTTTCTCCTGTTTCCCAGCTCCCACAGGGCTGGCGGAGATGGAATGAGTGAAAGCTGTACCTTCCCGGCTCCTCTCTCCCCTGAGGCAGAGGCTACCACGGGAACATGTCACAAGGTGAGGAGGACAGATGAGAGAATGAAGGACACCCAAACAAGAGATGGGGGGACCCCCGTGCCCGAGAGATGCAGGCTTCCTGGCGGGAGCAGGGAGCAGAGCTCTGCTATCTGGGGGCTGCTGGGAGCCTGCTGGTCTGACCCACCTGCCACACACAGCCATTGGGGGGACTTACGGGAAACCAGCAGCCAGGCCTCTGCCCCCTCAGACGCCCTCAGGGCTTGAGTGCCCGGCACCCAGCCACCTCAGGGTGGTTTATTAAGGTGGAAATTGAGGTAGGTTTTGGGCGCAAATAGTAGCCTCACAGCTGAGCCATAAAGGTGATTCCTTGGAGGGCCTAGAAAAGTCCGGACCTTCTGCGAGGGCTCTGGGTAGGCTCTCCTGGGCTGGTCCTGGCCCCGCAGGGATGAGGCCCCAGCGGCCCCTCCCCCACACTGCCCCCTGCCCCTTGGTCGGTTGGTCTTCGGCCACAGACCCCACATCCTGGGCCTCGGCTGGGGCTCACAGTCCTGGGGTGGGTCAGGCTGAGCCAGGCAGGGCCGGTGACTAATGACAGCCACTGTCCTAATTACCAGAAGCAGGAGGAGGAAAAGGAAGAAGGGCTGTGGGGCAGCTGAGGCCTTCCCACGCCTCTACTCTTGCAACCACCCCAAGGGGGAGGCGTGACTGACCCTCTTACAGATGAGGCAGGGCGGCTGTGAAGTGAGCCCAACGGATCCGAGGGCACAAACCCAAGGGCAGAGCCCCTTCTCACACTTACCACCTACTTCCTCACCTGGGAACAGAACCGAACCATGAGCCCAGCGGGAGCGACAGCACAGCAGAGGCGGTGGGGTCCTGGGCCCCCAGCGGGGCTTGTTCAGCGCACAGCCAGCACTTCCTGTTGGGGACACCATCTGATGGCAAGGGAGCCCTAGGGAGGGCCTTTAGAGGACAGAGGACAGGCAGTAGGCTCAGCCCCGGGGGCCAGGAAGGCTTTGGAAAAGGGTGAAACCTCTGAGCTCCGCTGTACAGGCTGGACAGGAGTGGGCCAGGCCAAGAAAGGGGACAGGGGTCTACGCAGAGGCTGCCAGTGAGCAAAGGCCTGCGGGCTGGACGGCACGTTCAACATTACAGGCCCTCTGCTCTCACAAGAACCCGAAGCAAGCAGTGGTCTGAGATGGGGCCCGGAGGGTGGTGGCTTCAAACAGACCAAGGGCTTGTAGGTCATGCAAATTACTGTGGACTTGACCCCTTGTCTGAGAGGACAGCAGCTGGGCTCCAGGTTTGGGGGCCGGGCCCGGCAAGGGCTTGCTGTGCTACTGGAGGGCAGGAGGGGTGTGGGGCTGTGAGTGAGAAGGCTGGTCAGGCCCTTGGGGCGGCAGGAAGGAATCTGGGAAGGAATCTGGGAAGGAATCTGGGAGGAATCTGGGAAGCCAGAGAAAAGTCTGGAAGGGTCAGGGGTGGGACCAGAGAAGGGGACATCTGAACCCAAGGTTTCAGAGACCCCAGCGAGGCCTGGGGGAGAAAGGAGGTGGTGGTGGGGAGGCTCAGCCCTGGGGCCCTGGGAAGGCAGCTCTTCCCCCTCTGTGGAGGTAGAAGGTGGGCAAGGCTTGGGAGATAGAAGCTTCAGGAATGTTCTAATTCCCAGATCAAAGCATCGCAGGTCAAACGACCTACTAGAAAGACCTGGCTGGCTTCAGGCGAGAACCAAAATGGTCACGGGACCTGGGTGGGCTCTTCCCAACCCAGAGTCTGTGACCGGACCACCTCGTCAGGACAGCCGGGCAGCTGTCCCCCGACTCCTGGTCTCTTCCCACTGAGCTGGGTGAAGTCCTCACACGGCAGCGACAGGCAGGACCTCACCCCACCCCAGCGACGGGTCCTCCCTCCTTCCAGGCCCCTCTGGCCTCCCAAAGTGACTTACCCAAGGCCAAGTCGGGGTGGAGGCAGTCGGGACAGGAAGCTGCAGGGGCACGTTCCACAGCCTTGTCTAGGCTGGAGACCATGACCCATTTAGGGTGCGTACAGCCCCGGCCCGGAGCCCATTGCCTTTCTGGTGGCTTCTGTGTGCCTATTGGGGGGACTACAGCTTTTGTGAGCCCCACAGAGAGCAAAGGAAGGTCCAGCCCTTGAGGGCAAGGGCCATGAGCATATGTCCCTGCTGCCCTGCTGCAGTCCTGTTGGGAGCAGTCTCCGGGGGAGATGCCAGCCACGCCGTGGCTGACTGCCACATGTTGGAGCAAAAGCCAGGACGGCCTCTGCGGTCCGCACACCTGGGGCTGGGGTGCTGGCAGCGTCACTGAGTCACTGGGCCTGTCCCAACGCTCTGACCCACAGGGTCACCATCAGGGCCCCGGGATCGTGCACACCACGGCCTGGCACAGAGCAGGCTCAAAGGGGCTCCCGCAGACAAGCTCCCACCCCGGCATGCAGAAACGGCCCAAGGGCGTCGCCAACCTTGAGCAACCTCGAGCTACCTGGAGCCAAGAACCAACCACTCGGAGTCACAGGGTCACTGTGAGAAGAGACGCCCAGGCACCGTGGGCGTCCTGGGTGGCCCAAACCACTCCCCCACCCCCTCCAATCCTCACACCAACAGCTTCTAGCACATTCCACACACCCTGCCTGCGTGGCCGACAGAGCTGACCTCCTCCTTCACCCCTTCTTGTGAACAGGCTGCACCCTGGACGGGGTGTGTAAATACAATGTTCTCGTGGTCACCAACGGCCGCGCTAAGAACTTTCTGGGCACTTATTTGCACTGGCCAGTTCGATCCTCCCAACGGCCCTATGAGGTAGATGTAACGACTGACCCCAGTTTCCAGGTGGGGAAGCTGAGGCTCAGAGAAGCGAACTACTCGCTCAAGGGCATGTATCTTCCAAGCGGCAGAGCCAGAACGGAGCCCAGACCGTCCTGGGCTCTCGCAGCCGCCTTCCCCTCTGGCTGGCTCTTTCTCGAGCCCCAGTCCCCTGTCATGGCGTCTCTTCGCCTGAAACCCCATTCTTCTTCCTAATCTAAGCACACTTCCCAGTTCTTTTCCTGTAACCCGTGGTTGTCTCCTACCCTGGACGGTACAGGTGCGAGCGGGGCGCCCCTCGCGCCTTTGCTCCTGCAGAAGGAGGGGCTGCGTCTCCTCCAACCGGCTCGGAGAGGCGGGAGGGCCGGAAGGGACTGCCTCTGCCTCTGGCGGCGGGTATACAGTGGCACTCAATAAGTAATCAACATTTGACAAATGAGGGCCCCCAGAGGCATCACATAGACGTTCCCGGAAGCAGAGCGCACTTGCCTCAGGGTTAAAATCCTATCCCAAGTCACCAATACAGAACTTCTAAGCCAAGTCCGTTATTTAAACTCCCCACTGGGCTCTGAGTAGAAAAGTCATACATCTTCCCACCAGAAATTCCCACAGGAAGGTCACTGAGCTTTTAGACAGAGCCACTGACACACACACACACGCACACACACACACACACGTATACAGACACACATATATGTGTACACGGTATTTCAAATATTTATGTATATATTTTATTCCATTATATAATGTATTTTTTAATAGACTTTATTTTTAGAGCAGTTCAATGTTTCACGGCAAACATGAGCAGCCTTCCCCAGGATCGGCATGCCCATATGGCGGCACATTTCTGACAGCTGATGATCCTAGGTCGACACACATCACCCCAAATCCATAGGTGGCACCCACTCTCACTGGTGTTCCTTCTGTGCGTCTAGACGGGTGTGTGATGACATATGTCCACATGACAGTATCATACAGAGAAGTTCTACTTCCCCAAAAGTCCTCTGTGCTCCCCCTTGTCCCATATTTTTTAAAGGCACTTTCAAGTCCATGATCTTAGCTAAGCCATCTTGTGGCTCTGTAAACCCTGCTTTGACACTCAGGGAAAATCAGGTCCAGATGTGGTCAAGGGCCCTCCCCAAGGTCACCTTTGCAAAACCCAGTAACAGAGCCAGCAGCAGAATGTGCTAGAAGCCTTGAGTTCCACCCTTTTAGCAGTCCTCGCAGGGAGAGCCCATTCTAACCCCCAGTTCACAGAGGGGCAAACATACTTGGGGACATTTGCCGCGGTCAGAGGTGGCTAAGTGGGATGCCAAAAATGCCAATCCCCAAACCCAGGCCTGCTCTCTCCGTTAGTTACAGGAGCTTCTAGGAGACTGTGGGAATGCAGTGAGAAGGCGCCCCTGTGAGTCAGGGGAGCCTAGAGCCAGAGCAGGGGCTCCCCCAGCCCTTAGCCCTCTCAGGGAGACCCTGCCCTCCAGGACACATTCAGCCACCACACGCACTGCATGGTTCATGCCCCTGGACCGCGCTTGGGTCAAGGTCAATTGCCTGTCCGCTACAAAGGCCCTACCACTTCCAGTCTCCTGGGGGCAGCCCTCAACAGTCAACATGCTCAGTTACCAGCTCAGGGCCCCAAGTGCCAGCTGAGAACATTCCTGGTCCACACAGACACCTTCCATTGAAGCTCTTCCGGTCCCAGAGGCACACACCAGCTCGTTCGGGAAAGTACTGTGTGGCAAGAGAGCAGAGGAGGAGAAGCTCTGTTTCCGGGTGTGCCTCTGCCGCTAAGTGGCCTTGTGACCTGGGCACGCCCTGTCATCTCTGCCATTCTGTTTCCCCATCTGCGACAAAGCCTGTGGGCTGTGTCCCCTCAGAGGCCGGCTGGCACTGCCATCAGGCTTCCTCGCCAGAGGAGGGTCCATCATTCTGGAGGCCTTGAAGCCTCTGTCTCCCCAGCTGCCTGGGAACACTCCATTAACTCAAATTGCAAATTTCCTCCGGGCTCTATCGCTGAGCCACAGGGGCTCCCGAGCCACCAGCTTTCCGTGACAGATAAAGATTACAGTCGTTGCTCAAGACTGAATCAAGTAGCAGAAGTCATTATGCAGAAATAATTATGTTGAGTTATGTCTGGCGGCTCCTGATTTCTGTCTAGCAATTGTCTTGCAAATGGTTGGCCTCTTCCTCTCCAGAAGAGCTAAGTGCAGAGGCCTGGGTGATTCAAACAGACACACGGGGCACAGTCCCACTGCTCCAGACTCCCGCCAGTGGGGAGTCTCGGCCATCAGCATCCCGGGTAAGGTTCTCTGTGAGGCCCTTCTGCTGAGGACCTGGGAGAGACGAGACACGAAAGACAAAGGCCTGGACAAAAGCCACAAGCACCCCTGAACTGGACCGTCCTTTGAAGCTCGCTTCCCACATCACTTGCCCCATGGGGTCCTTCCTGACACCCCACCTTCCCCAGCCCCTTGCTCATGTTAGACATAAGATACCGCCTTCTCTCAGGTTTGGGGTTCCTGGGGAGTCACTTGGGCAATGATCAGGTCTGACCTACTTTTGTACTCCCAGCTCCTAGCAGAAAGCAGGGCCTCAGGAGAGCAGGGAGAAGGACACCGGAGAGGGCTGTGTGGCCGGACCGCCTGGCTCGAATCCTAGCTCTTCTGTTGCCTGGCGGTGTGACCCTGACCCACTGTTTAACTTCTCTCTGCCTCAGTTTCTAGGTACGTAAAAGGGAGGTGATAATCGCCCTCACCTGGTGCACCCAGTTCTTGTAAAAACTAAACGAGCTAATGCACAGAAACGTGTTTGGCACACAGAAGAGTCAGTGAATGAGAACAGTGACCGAAAGAGCAGAAGGAATGTGCTTCTAGGACTCGGAGCCGGTGGAGAGACCCGGACACCACCCCTTCCCCGAGAAGAATAGACAAGCTGGAACAAAGGAGACCCTCTGAAATGCCTATGACGGACGAGGCACTGGATGGAATCAGCAAGCAAAGTGCGACTCGCACACAAAAAAGCCCAGACCCAAAGGGCTTCACTGCTGAATTCCACAAACATCGAAAGAATCAATACCAATTTTCACAAATTCTTCCAAAAAAAAATAGAATAAGAGGGAACACTTCCCAACTTGTCCTATAAGGCCAGTATTACCTGATATCAAAACCAGACAGACTTCAGCAGAGAAGATACAGACCGGTCTCTAATGCACACAGATGCAAAAACAAACAAAAATCAACAAAGCACTAGTGTACCAAAACCAGTGACCTGAAGAATAGAAAGAATTTTACACCATGACCAACTGGGATTTATCTCAGGAACGCAAGGTTGGTTTACCATCTGAAAATCAATTCGTGAAGTATAGCTTATCAATAAAAGTAAAAAGCAAAAATCACACGCTTAATTGATGCAGAAAAGGTACTTGACAAAATCCAACACTTTCATAATAAAAACACTAAATAGTCTAGGAATAGAAGGGAATTTCTTCAACCTGACGAGGCCAACATCCTACTTAATGGTGAAAGACGAAATGCTCTCTACCTCAGATGAGCACTGAGACAAGGTTGCCCGCTCTCACCACTTCTATTCAACAATATCCTAGAGGTTCTAACCAGGCTAATAAGGCAAGAAAATGAAGTACAGGATTAGAAAAGAAGTAAAATGATCTCTATCTGCAGATGACATTATCTTGTATATAGAAAATCCTAAAGATTCCACTTAAAAAAAAAAAAAAAAGCCTAACACTTTAGCAAGGTTGCTGGATATATGATCAATATACAAAAATCAGTCATAGGGCACCTGTGTGCCTCAGTCATTAGGCATCTACCTTTGACTCAGGTCATGATCTCAGAGTCCTGGAATGGAGCCCCGCATCTCGCTCCCTGCTCAACGGGAAGCCTGCTTCTCCCTCTCCCACTCTCCCTGCTTGTGTTCCCCTCTCCCATGTGTGTCTCTCTCTGTCAAATAAATAAACAAATAATCTTGAAAAAAAAAAATCAACTGCATTTCCATATAGTTGCAATGAAAAACCCAAAAATGAAATTGAGAAAATAATTCCATTAGTAATAGCATCAAAAAGAATAGAATAGGAACAAAAGACGTGCAGAATTTATACTTTGAAAACATATAAAATATTGTTGGGGGGAAAAAAGAAGATCTAAATAATTGGGAAAATATCCTATGCTCATGAATCAGAAGGACTTAACATTATTAAGATGGCAATACTCCCCAAACTAATCTATAGATTCGATACAATCCCCCATCAGAATCCCAGCTTACTTCTTTGCAGAAACTGACAAGCTGATTCTAAATTTCATATGGAATTGCAAGGGACCCAGGGTAGTCAGAACAATCCTAAAGAACAAGAACATAGGAGTCACACCTCTCAATTTCAAAACTTACTGCAAAGCAATAATAACCAAGATAGTATGGTATTGGCCCATAAATCAGAATCAATGAAACAGAATTAAGGATCCAAAAATAAACCCACACATCTTTGGTCAACTGATTTGGAACCAGTGTGCCTCGACTAGCCAGCCGATAGGGAAAGAGTATCTTGTAGACAAATGGTGATGGGACAACATAGCCACATGCAAAAGAATGAAGCTGGACCCTTACTTCACATCATATAGAAAATTAACTCAAAATGGGTCAGAGAACTTAATGCAAGAACCCAAACTATAAAACTCTTAGAAAAAAACCATAAGGTTAAATCTTCATAATTTTGGATTTGGCAAAGGATTCTTAGATACAACACCAAAAGCAAAAAAAAAAAAAAAACCACATAAGATAAATAAATTGGAATTCATCAAAATTTAAGATTTGTGCTTTAGAGGACACAGACAAGAAAATGAAAAGACAACCCACAAAATGGGTGGACATATTTGCAAATCATATAACTGATAAAGGACTTGTATCTAGAATATATAAAGAACCCTTATAATTCAACAGAAAGGCTTATAAACCAATTAAAGTATGGGCAAAGGTTGTGAATAGACAGTCCTCTAAGAAGACATACAAAGACCAATAAAACACATGAAAAGATTCTCAACATCATTAGTTATTAGAGAGACACAAATCAGAAGCACAATGAGATACCACTTCACACCTGCTAAGATTTCTAGAAATTAAAAAGTCAAATCTATACAAGCACTGACAAGGATTTGGAAAAATCAGAACCCTCATACATTGCTATTAGGAATTTAATGGAGCAGCTGCTTTGGAAAACAGTCTGGCAGTTCCTCAAATGATTAAACATATAGTCACCATGTAACCCAGAAACTTGGCTCCTGGGCATATACCCAAGAGATAGGAAAACACAGAGCCACACAAAGACTCCTACACAATGTTTGCAGCAGCACTGCGCATAATAACCAAAAGGTGGAAACAACCCAGATGTCCATCAACAGATGAATGAGAACAGAACGTGGCATATTCATATGGTGAAATATTAT
This sequence comes from Mustela putorius furo, assembly GCF_011764305.1. NCBI lineage: Eukaryota > Metazoa > Chordata > Mammalia > Carnivora > Mustelidae > Mustela > Mustela putorius. The sequence goes on from NW_025421485.1 coordinate 5,146,173, forward strand.
TCAGCCATAAAAAGAAATGAAATTGACACATGTTACAACACAGCTGAATCCTGAAAAGATTATGCCAAGTGAAAAAAAATCGGACACAGAAGGATAAATATGACACGATCGCATTACATAAAGTGTCCAGATAAGAAATCTCTAGAGACAGAAATTCACGGTTTCTCAGGGCTGGGGGATGGGGAGGTAGAAGGGACGGCCGAAGGGGATGGGAGGTTCCTTTCGGCGCGATGGAAGTATTCTAAAACTGACCGTAGGGACGGTTGCACATACGTGTAAATGTACTAAAACCCATCGCATTGTGTACTTGATTTTGATTTACTTATTTGTGCATCATGTACTTTAAATGGGTGAATTATATGGCATGTGAGTTACGTTTCAACAAAGCCGTTTGGGGTGGGGGCGAAGGACTCCAGGTCAAGGTCTTCGGACCGAAGGGCAAAGAGCAGGCTCACAGGAGCAGGTAGGCAAACCGCAGGGCTACCCACCAGAGCCCGGTGGCCTCGAACCCCGGGATGTGTCCCCTAGGCACACGTCGCAGGCTGAGCTGCAGCCCTGCCTCGGAGACCCCCCGCCAGACACAGAAAGTACTCCACACACAAGCGGCGTGCGTGCCCGACGCGTGTGTGAGACGCAGGGACAACAGCTCCACTTCTGAGCCCACGGCCAGTTGGGTACGCTCAGATGTGCGCCCCGCGTCTGGGGTGGGCCCAGACACAAGCTCACGCCATCACTCTGCAGTCAAGGGCATGACCCAGTGCACAGCAGGAAGCGGGGGAGGTCTCTCGGGATACACACTCAGGGAGGGACACGGCACTGAACGCTCAGTTCAGCTCCCGAAATGGCCCAGGCAGCCCCTCTCCCTGCCCCATGTAAGGAGTTACAGTTCTGGGGGCCTTTTGGGCCCAGTTCCTGGACCCACACAAGGAGGGATGCAGTGCCCACTGACCTTGCTGGCCAGTCCTGAGGAAACTGCTAGAAAGCATCTTCCTTCAGTGCCTGACGCCTCCTCACACCCAGACCTAGACTTCCCACCCCACCTGGGACCCACAGAGAACCCAACGGCCTCTCCCGCCGTTCACACCAGGGGCGGATGTGTGCTCAAGAGCTGACAAATTATTTTAATATATCCTGAACTCTAACTTCATTAGAGAGCAAAGTCCCCGAGGGAGGAAAATAGAGTGGGGTCTGGAGTCCAGATGGATGGGTTTTGGATTATGACTATGTCTGAGGGGACACAGGAGTCTTAGGAACGACGAATTCCAACACGGTCCCCAGGTGTGAGGCAGGACGCTCGCCGAATGCTCATGCACAGACGTTTCGCACAACAGCCGCTTGCGAGAGGCATTTTCCTCCACGGCTCGGTTCAAGGACGGTAAGAGGCTGCGTGCCCTCCCGAGGGGACCCCACCCAGGCCACAAGTCTCAGAGAGGGGAGCAGGGCTGGGAAGGACACCCGGGGGAAGTGGCCTGGCACCAGCCCCCTGGTCACCTGGGCCACTGCATGTGTGTGTCCGCTGTTTGGCGGTAGCCCCCGAGGCCGCTCCCATCACCAGGGGTTTGTGATCCTGCCACAAAACCGAAGGAGCCTCTCTCCGACCGCTCTGAGAAACTGTTGAGTTATTTACCAGGGTGCCCGCACACACCGCATACACTAGGAGCTCAGCTTCTTGCTCTATTCGCAGCGGCAGGATGGGCACACGTCCACCAAAACACAAGATGTGTCACGGCCCCCGCTGGAAATGCCCAAGTCCGTCTGCAACAGACCAGTGAATGAACTGTGGGGTGTTCATACCGACGGGAGAACACAAAGCATCAGAATGAACCTCAGCGGCGCGACCTGGACACATCTCCAACAGGGCACTGAGCAAAGCGCCCAACACACAATACTCCATGCTCTAGGGTTCCATCTACGAGAAGAATGAACGCACGGAAAACAAGTGCACAGTGATGGAAACAGAGACTGGCTATGCCTGACGGGGTAAGGATTAGAAAGTCATGAGGGGGCTTCTGGGCGCTGTCTCCTCTTGGGAAAATGCATACTTAAATGCACACAAGTGAAACCTCACCGAAAAGCCAAGCAAAGAGGGCAAAACACCCCCTGTCATCTCTGCAGCCGCCCTGGCCCACCCCAGGCAGGGCTGAAGGATTCCCAGCACTCCCCAGCCTGGCTGAGGCCATAGGCCAGGGGTGTCTTCTCGTCACCTGTCACCTGTGAAACGGTGGGAAGACAGCAAGCCAGCTCAGCCATGACCCCCCAGGCTGGCCAGCCTCTCTGTACCCCACCTTCCTCACCTGAGCACGGCTGTCACATCTGTCCAGGGACATGTCTCTCCCTGGGAGACATGAACGTCCATGAAGCAGCGGCCCTGTGTTACGAGCGGCCAGCCTCCATTCCCCACAACACCAGCCAACCACGTACTAGGCTGAAATTTATAAGAAATTACTCTGTGCCAGGCACTGGGGATTCCTGAGTTTTGTCAAGCTGAGTCTGCCTTGAAAGGGCTGACTTTCCAAGGCACAAATGGGAGTGGGGCAGGAACAGTGAGGGAAAGGGGTCAAAAGGCAAAAAATAAATAAATAAACACACAGAGATTACGCTAGAACGTTCATAAAGGACCGCCAGCTGGTCCGGGGTGGGGAGAAGGGAAATCCCTCTGACCGCCACCTCACCTCGCAAGGGAAGGGTCTCCCCTCTTTACGATAAATAATACCTGATGTCCTCTGTCAGCGAGCGCCAGCCATAAGGAGCATCTCAGAACCAAGCCACGGCGGCCAGGGGTTGTGTGTGATCATTGGGAAAGTCAGAGATTCTCAGAGATCCGGAAAAAGGAGGAGCACCGAAAAGCGAAGGGCCGGGGTAGCCCTCGGGGCGCTCGTGCTAGTGGAACTCCCAGGGCCCCTCGGAGTTCAGCAGCCACATCGCTGGTCCAGCTAAGAGCCTCTGCCTTCCTTTCCCCGCAGCGATGATGGGTCTCTCTCCAGTCTGCCCAGCGGAAAAGGGGCACCCGGTCAACACCCCCCACACACTCCTCCTGTCCCGCTCTCTCAGGTCAGCACCCAGGTCTTTAGCGCGTGTTCTAAGACTGTCCCACCCTCCCCCCCCCCGTCCGCCTCGCCAGGACAACAGAAAAAGGAACCAGGGAAATGGCACTTGGACTGTGTGCCCCCCCTGCCCCCCCGCCCAGCATCCATTCCCTCCTACAGCAATCATCCTCGGTGCCACACTGCCAGCATTCCCAACGCATCAGACCCGAAGGGGACTCCCTCGCTTTCCCAGCACAATCGGGCTCTGTCCCTCACCACGAATGACCAGACGTCCCGCCACCCTCAGCCACAGAGAGTGGGCCAGCAGGGGGCACACGGGGGCTCGGAGAACAGGGGCAGCACAGCAGTAGAGATCCGGGAGCCTGGCCATGTCCCCACCCAGTCCAGCCAGGACCCCTCCGTGTTGTGAGGTACTGAATTAACCTTGTTTGCTTTAACCCACTTTGGGACCGTTTTTTCTACCCCTTTCAACAGAGTCCGAACTGACGCGAAGGAAAATATATATACCCTTCCGAAGGAAAATACGACCGCGTCTCATCCTCGCCGGGGCTCCACTGTTCCACTAAAAGACCTTAGTTGCACTCACAGAATGTGAAAGGTAAGAAAGGCTCCTGGTCACGGACATGTGCAAATTACTTCCTGCCACAGAGTTAAATTGGTTTCTTTACTGCAGGACTTCTCAGACCCTCTAACATATGACTGGTTTGTTTGTTTCTAAAGATGTTATTTATTTATTTGTGAGAGACAGAGAGAGCACAAGCAGGAGGAGCAGAGGCAGAGGGAGAAGCAGGCTCTGCTTCTCTGAACAGGGAACCCCAACGCAGGGCTCGATCCCACGACCCTAGGATCATGACCTGAGCCAAAGCCAGACGTTTAACCGACTGAGCCGCTCAGGCATCCCTGTCCGGTTTATTTGCCTTCAAATCTTTGTGACTCAGATTTATGTACTCAACTTTGAGGGGGGCATAGCGGCATGCCTGACTCCCCCCATGGGTTTAGCTGTGGAAATCTTACTTTCATGGAGTAACCACAGGACAAGATGACATGAAATGCATTTCAGAAAATGATCCAGCTGAAGTCCAGATTTCTTCTATTCCAAACCGCTTAGCCTTTAGGGGTCCTTTGATTTTCCCACCTGAGCCTTTTGGTTAAAAAAAAAAAAAAAAAAAAAAAGTTTTAGTTTAAGCACCGCTGTGGCAGAAGAATTTTGAAAACGAGAGAATACTACCAAAATACCAGGCCCTGGAGAAGGGCTTCTAAGAGCCCCTGGCCTGAGGGGCAGCAAGGAACTGAGGTCTCTCTCCACGAAGTACATTTTCTGGAGACATCAAATTCAAGTCTGTTCACTCTCGACTCTCCAGGAAAGCAGATAAAACGGCTTAATGCCCACGAACAGAATCCTTGGAACCTCCCGCATCCTAGTCGCTGCCGCCCCCAACCCCGCAGCTCCCTGATGCCCCTGAGCCCTGGACTAGAGGCCGCAGGATCGCCGCCCTGGTGCTCCTCTCCGGCCGTGTCGGGAGGCGCGTCCTGTTCGGTCGGACCAAGAAAAATCGAGCCTCTGCCAACATCCCAACAATGAGGCGGCCGCAGGGGAAACATAAGTGGGACCCCAAACTCGTGGTGAGGGGCACGCAGGCACCTGGGTTTGCCGGGCACACGCAGACTCCCGGTGCTCAGGCTCTGTCACACAGCCCATGGGCCAGGCCACAGGCCTCTCCCTTCAACGCCCTGCGAAGTTTTGTTAATAATGAGGTCGGAGGAGCAAGAGAAAAGCTTTGGGACAGGCTGTCAAGACTGCCCTTTTCCACGACAGTCCGTGACACAGGAGAGCGCGGGCATTCCGCGTCGGGTGAACGGCCGCCACGGGTCCACACGTGTGACGTGACACCAGCCGGCCTCCAGGACAGCCTGGGGCGGGCACAGCAAATCAGTCTCCCCCCGCTTCATGCACCAGGACACCGAGGCCCAGACAAGCTCAGGGTCTTGCCTGGAGCCCCAGAGCCAGGAGAGGAGGGGAACGTGGGCTCCGGACTCCAACTCAGGGAAGTGGGCTGAGGCACTGTCCTGCCTGGAGGAGGCTGCCCCATGTCCTCCATCAAGGGTCAAGGTGGCTGCTCCTCCCAGGGAGGAGGCTGGTCCCAGACTTGTAGGAGTGGCCTCTGGCCAGTCCCCCTGCCGCTCTGCCTGGCATCTGAAGCAGGATCCAAGGAAGGTGTCACCGGAGGACGGGGGCCAAGGTTGCAGCATGGGGACAGCCCGGCTCTCTGCTCTCCAGATGCAGACCCAGCTGGAGAGGGGGGTGTGAGGGCACCCTTCCTGCACCTGCCAACCCAAAGTCCCCTCCTCTCATAGCCACAGGGCTGACCAGGTGGCAGAGGACAGGAAACCTATTCCCCGCCTAGAGGCCTCTGGGACAGCAGGTACTCAGAGCGCCAGGAACAGGGGGCGGAGGGGTACCAAGCTTCCCTTCCCAGGCATGTAGCCCAGAGCACGTCAGATTTAGACTCTGACTTACTGCTGCGTGGCCTTGGGCAAGTCACCTGTCCTTCTGGGGCTGCTTCTCCCTCCTGCTCTTGGACGCCCGGAAGCAGCTTCGAGGACCCCGGGAAGCAGTGAATCCCAAGGACCCTCATGCAGCTCCAACGCCCGACCCCGGGATCTAACAGCAGCCGTTAAAGCTCTGCCTCAGGACCTCTGGGCCCATCCACACCTCGTCCTACTCTTGGGGTCACTGCCCCACGATGGGTGGGGAAACCCAGCTCAGAGACAGGAAGCCACGTTCTCAAGGCCACCCAGGCAGGTGGAACTGTGCCCACGGAGACTAGCTGGCCTGTAGGCCACGTGTCCCCCACCAGCCACAGGGATGCCAAAGACCCAACTCTGCCCTCAGGGATCGACGAAAGAGCCAGGAGGGCAGCCCCAGAAGTCGGGAAGTGGAAGGCAGTGCAAAGGGGAGGGCTGAGGTGGGGTCCGTGTAGGGGCGAGAAGGGTGGGTGGACAGAGGGGCTCCGGGCCAGGCTGCCTGCAGAGCGGCCCCCTCAGGCCAGGCTCCAGGTGCCGGCCTCTCGCCCCCACTGAAGGCGCTGGTGGTCCCATGCCCCCCAACCCCGGGGTGGTTTACCTCTGGGGGCCCCAGCCTCTCCCACAGGTGTGGCAGATGAAAGACGCCAACAATTCTGAGCCTCCCTGCCATCAACCCTCCCTGGTCCCCAGCGTCCCCAGAGCCCTGGGGGTCTCTGAGGCCTGCCTGGAACCCTTCTTCTGGGGCTCCCCGCCCCTTGGAACAGCAGGGTCTTGCTCCCGCGTCTCCCAGCCAACCCCTGACACGGCGCCTGGGGCATGGGGGGCTCTTGGTCCCTGCTTGATGAATGAACCGGGGAGCTGGCAGCTCCGAGACGAGACGTGGGGTGAGGCTGCAGAGGAACGACGGGGCCGGACCACGGAGGGCTTGTGACACTGGGCTTCATGTCGCTTTTGAACACAGAGCCCTGGTGGGCTCTCGGGTGTGGGCTTGGAGGAAGACCGGCTGGGCGGGCTGGGCGGGAAGGATGGCATTGTGAAGGGTGGTGTCGGGAGCCAAAGCAGGGAGCAACCCAGGCACAGGCATTTGTGCAAATGGGACATTTTCAAGGGCGACTGTGACCAAACACAGCTTGGACTCTAGACACCCCCAAGCCAGCTGGGGGCCATGCTCACTGAAGCAGGAGACCAGCAGAGAAAGCACAATTTCTCCACAGACAGGAAAGTGGCCCGAGGGGGGCAGATCTGGTTCCCCCCAAACGCAGCCTTCAACCAAGAGCCAGGAAAGGGGCGCCCAGGGCCGTGGGGATGAAGGCCAGTTCTCTTGCTCAAGTCATTTACTCAGTAGCCAACATAGCATGCTGAGCTCGGCCGCTGTATCTGTGATGAAGGAGTAAGTCATCCGAAAACACAAATAAATTATTCATTCCCCACAAATGAGCAGCCCCTCAGTTCCTGCAATAGCTGCGGCACCACAAACACCCCAAAGGCTCAGCGAATCCTATTAGCGACACTGCTCCGCGGAGCAGACACCGGATTCCGCCGTCACCCCATGTAGATGGCTGTCGCCCGAGACCTGCCCACACGGCTTTCCACCCTGCAGCCACGAGTGACATCAGCCCAGCATCAAATGGAAAATCACAGCCCAACCCCGCTTGGCCTGGGAGACGTGGGGCTTCTGTGCAGAGCGCGTCTACACTGAAGGACTGGCCTTTTACCCACCGCCTCCAGACCCTGACAGCTCTCCCCAGGGGCCACAGGGTCGACCGTCTGGGCCAGGAACACAAGCCCGGAGTTGGCCTGCTGGCTAGCATGCGGATTTCTGGGCCCGGACACCTCCAGGATTCAGCCCAGGGAGGAGGGGAAAGCGAGGGGGCCGGACACTGCACTTTCCAGCTGGGCCCACCAGGAGGAATCACCTGGATCGATCACAGCACAGCTAGCCTCGCAGGGACAGGTTCTCGCCTCTGTGGCCCCAGGTGCCCTGGTGGGCTTTTGGGGGATGGCAAGAAAGAACATTTGCAAAGCCCTTGCACGCACCGGTGCTCAGTGGAGGCCGCTCACAGCGGGGTCTTTGCAGAGCCTCACATCTCCAATTTTGTATCTTTGCTTCACATGTGCTCAGCTCGGGCCACAGTTGGGAAGGAGAACCTGGAGGTTTCTCTCTCTGACTGCCAAGCTCTGGCCCACCAACGAGCTACGCGCTTGTCTAGAACGCCCCCTGAGTGCCCAGAGAACCCCTCCTTCCTTTGGACCCCAGCTCTCAGCGCCCCCCACCCCGCCGGGCACTCCCTTCTAGAGCTCACTTTGCTGCAACTTGCTGACCAGCGTCTGGAGTCCCACAAGCAGAGGGACAGACCAAGGACTGAGGTTATTTTGTTTTTTAGATTTTATTTATTTACTTGACAGATGTTTCTCTCAAGAGAGGGAACACAAGCAGGGGGAGTGGGAGGGGAAGAAGCAGGCTTCCCGCTGAGCAAGGACCTTGATGCGGGGCTCGATCCCAGGACCCTGGGATCATGACCTGAGCCGAAGGCAGACACTTAACAGCTGAGCCACCCAGAACGAGGTCTTACGTGGGGGCCTAGCACAGCGCCTGGCGCAGAGCCATAGGGTTGGGGGGGGAGTGAGAAGTAACCACTTTCTCTCTGCAGAGGCTAGTCGTGCCAGGTGACGTGAGCAGACAGCCCGCGTCCCTCTGTCCCCACCCCTCCAAGACCGGTCGGCGCAAGAACAACCTTGGCCTGTGGGCTCCTGGGCACGAAGAGGCTTTCTGACCCGACTGAAGAAACGACTGACCTTTCAGCCTGGGGCCCCCACCTCCTCCACGCGCCCGCCCCCCCCAACCCAAGGGCGGAGGTCAACAGTTGCTCGGCTGTCTGTGTATGAAAGGGAAATTTGTTTTTACGAGAAGGGGCAAGTAACAGGACGCAGACTCTGGCCAGAGAGCCAGCTTGCCCACCCGCAGCCACCTGCAGAAAGCAGTGTGTATGCATGTGTGTGTACACGCGGTCACACACACACGCATGCATGTGCACATGCACACGATTTAGTGGTCCTCCTCTGCGGGCAATTCTGCTCCCCTGGGACATTTGGCAGTGACTGCAGACATTTTTGGTTATTACAACTAACTGGGGCATGGGGTCCCTCCTGGCATCTAGCAGGCAGAGGCCAAGGACGCCCCTGAACCTTCTCCAGGGAACCGGAGCCCTCCACACCCCCACACAGAATGATGAAGCTGGACCCCCAGCTGTGCAGAGGGCAAGAGGCCCTGAGGTGGATATGTTCCCCTGTGCCTTTGCTTGCCCCCATCTGGTGACAGATCCTCGCCCTGAGTGAGGACTTCCCTGATGGAAGCAGGTCCCTCCGTCCCAAATAAAGGACCAACAGTCCTGCAGGGCACAGAGCACCCCCCCCCCCCACGGCTCAAGAACGTCTTGCACAAGCAAGCCCGCGCTCCCCATGCTTCTCTCCAGCAGGGAGGGGCTCTCGGCAGCCAAGTTTCAATGGTCGTGTGGCTGGGCGGGACAGGAAGCCGTGCAGCCCTGCGGCTGGTTTGCGTAGACCACACTCGGCCATGACGGCAGGCACACGCACTTCACACTCCTCCCACACAGGCCAGGGTGCAGCCCGGGGCCTCTGCTCTGGCTGACGTGGGCTGGGAAGCTCGGCCACGGCCCTTCCTGCGGGACTAGGCATGTGGCCATTTCCTTCTGAGCCCTATTTTTTTTTTTTTAAAGATTTTATGTATTTATATGAGAGAGAAGGAGCAGGAGGGGGGAGCAAGCACGGGGAGGGGCAGAGGGAGAGGGAGAAGCAGGCTCCCCGCGGAGCAGAGAGGTCGACATGGGGCTCGATCCCAGGACCCTGGGATCAGGACCTGAGCCGAAGGCAAAGGCTTAACTGACTGAGCCACCCAGGCGGCACCCCTCTCCCCAAGTATTTTTAAGATCCCACAAGAGGGGGTCTTTCTGCAGGCCAAAGTCTCAAACGTTCCAGAGAGCTCTACAGACGGGAGGAGGTTCTGGGGGCACAGGGACCCGGGTGGGGAATTTATACAAAAGGTATCAGCAATGTGCCCCCCCCTCAAGTTCTTTAGGGGAGAGGGAGCCTGACAAGTGCAGTTCCTTACAGAGAAGCCGCTTGGAGGCAAACAGCTTGAGCAATGGAAGGTAGAAGGTCCCAGGCGGCGACCCCCTGGCTGACTACTGACAAGCCCTTCAGGTGACCCATCTCATAACATCCACGGGTGCCTGGTCCGCCCCGTCAGCTGAACATCAGACTCTCGATTTCAGCTCGGGTCATGATCTCAGGGCCGTGAGATCGAGCCCCACACCGGGCTCTGCGCTGGGCGTGGCGTCTGCTGAAGGTTCTCTCCCTCCTTCTCACTGTACCACCCCTCCCCAAAACCCACAGGCCCCAACTGACCGTGGGCTACTTACAACCAGGCACAGTTACCAAGAAAGGGAGAATTCCAGATTTTGCCGCATCTCCTCATCTTCCCCGTTTAAAAGCAGGCCCCACCCACGGCCTCCCCGCAGACTGCCTCTCCACCGCACTGTGCTCAGTAAACATGTCTCCTTTGTTCGGCCTCAGGCGAATGCTCCCACCACCCACCCCACAGCATCCATGTTGTCCCTCAACCCTCTGGACCTGGCACCCTGGGCCGGAGAAGGTGGGAGGCCAGCAGAGGTCTGAGCAGGAAGGGGGGTCTGAGGTCCCTGAGCAAGACTTGTCCTGGGGCTCAGTGACTCAGGCCTGGCCTGTTGCTCAAAGCACCACGTTTAATCTTGAAGGAGCACAGGTGGCTTCTTGCTTGGGTCAAGGGCCTACCGGGTGTTTCACAGTTAGATGGACCTCCCTGGTGGCGCTTGATTCTGGGGCACCCAGATGCCTCCAGGAGATGGCAGCAGGCCCCCTGCCAGAAGATTCCAGGGCAAGGTGACATGTGCCATGAAGAGCTGAGTGCAGGACGCTGGCGGCCATGGGCACGGACAGGCCTACAGCCCTACCTAAGGATCTGGGAAGGCTTCTTAGAGGAGGTGACATCCAGAGACCTAAAGGATGAATATGAGTTGGTCATGCAGAGAGAGAGGAAACACAGAGGGGAGAACTGCAGGGAACAACCTTGCCAGGGACTTCCCAAGAAGCTCCTTCCAAGCAGGGCAAGGCAGGCCCTCGGGGCCCAAGCACTCTAGGGACAGACCATAGTCAGTGGGCTGCTGTGGTCAGTGCCCCTGGCCCCCATATGCAAGGCACCTGGGTGGGTCACAGTCAGGGAGGCTGGCAGCCAGGTGGCCGCAGGAAGCCTGGCTGGAAAAAAGCCTAGGGGCTGGGTGTACTTGAGCAACGAGCAAACACTCCTCCACCCACGCCCTGCCACAGCAGCACCCCTGCCCAGATCCTCGCCAGTTCTCACGGGCCGCTGTGCCCACAAACGGGGCAGCCTGAGACCCGGGGCTCTGCCACCATGCACCTGCCCACACACCTTTCTGGCAGCCCCAGGGCGAGGGAGCCTGGGATCTCCAGGCCTGAGCAAGCTTGCACACTTCCTGAGAACTGGATTCTTCTTTTAATTTCAAGTCTACGGCGGCCAAGAGAGCAGCACCAGCAGCTTCCAGGGGCCCCCTTGGGGCGTGGGCTCTGGCGCAGTTAAAATTGTGCCAAGCTCATCTGCGGAGATGACGGTTCCTGCCTGGACCCCCAGGTGGCCCCGGGGTGGGGAGTCTACCTTCCCTTACAAGACACCTCTCCCAGAGGACACGGGCCGCCGGGCCCACTCCTGATTCAAGGGCAGGGGCTGCGATGTGTCCTGTTCAACCGATGGGGAGCAGCGCGGCCTCGCACGGCTTCTCAGGTCTTTCTCACACCTGCACGCTCGTGAATGAATGCATCTGCACTTGAACCAAAGTGCAAAGCCCGCCGTGAACTCTACGTTTCAGCTCATTTTCAGCTCATCCCTCCAACCTCGCAGAGCTTCTGGGATTCCGCGTCCCCCCACCCGCCAGGGTTTTATCCACGGTGACACGGGTATAACGTCATACACAGCGGGGGCAGGGGAAGATGCACAGGCAGTCAGGGCCAAGCCCACAGCAGCTGTCGGGAGCCGTCCAGGGTCGCTGTGGCCCCACGACTTGAGGCCTGCAGGGAGGGTCTAGCCACTGTCCCTGGGGCCCCAGGCCACCACAGCTCAGACCCCACCACCAGAGCCTCCAGCAGCCCACAGAAGTCCAAGGGCAAAGACACAGCCCAGCCGCCCCAGAAAAACCCAGAAAAAGGTTTGTGGCGTCCTCACCGGCGGCCGCACAGTCACCCCCACAACCAACACCTTGCCCACCTCCACAGTTTTTCTAGAAACACGCAGTGAAGGACATTTTGCAAACAGAAAGAAGGAGACCAGGTCTGGGGGAAGCAGGGGGTCGAACTTCAGATCCGGTCTCCGGAATCGCAGACTTGGCGCAGGCGGACAGCCCAGGCCTGGGTGCTGGAGACTTGACCGTGCTCCTGGCGGGAGGGGGCAGGCGGGCGGGTGCGGCGTTCACAACGGTGGCTCCAGGCCCACACCCCGCTCTCCACCCTCCGCCCGACATCCCCAGGAGGGCAAGGCCGGCCTCCTGTGAAACGAGAGGTTGGATTGAAGTAGGTCCATGTCTAGATCCTTCCGTGATTTGCCATCAAAAGTTAAGTTTATAAATGCTTGTGAAGCACCCGGGGGAATGGGCGATGACGCTCACTGGAAAGGTGGGATATGGAATGAATTTGTGGTATGGCCACTGTGTCCACTCACCGTCCTGTATATAAATTCATACCAACTAGAAGAAACGGCCCACGTTAGCTGTGATTTCTCTGAATCGCAGGACAGGGGCTTAGATCTGCTTTTTTTTTCTGCATTTTTCACCTTCTTTACAATGAGCACCGAACATACATAACCAGACCCAAAATACTCTGAAGAACATGCTTCTCCAGCCCAGGTGCCCAGCAGGCCATAGCCTCACCCCAGAGGCTGGGCCCTGCACTGGGCAGTGCCCTACTTTGGAGACAGGGGGTAAAACACGGCTGCAACCAAATTTCCCCAGCCCTGAGCACCTTGGAAATGTTGATTATTCGCACAGATAAGTCCCACACCTCCCTTCAAAGGAGCCTTAAAAAAAAAAAACAAAAAACAATACCAACTTGAAATTATATCTCCCTGCACTTTGCCGTGGGCAAGGCAGGTGCAGAACAGATCTGGAAAATGCCCAGGGACACAGGCAGCTGAATCCACAGGATTCAGGATCCCACAACATCACAAATCCCATTAAGAGCCGTGAAACCAGGCAAATTACCCCAAAGTGCCAGCATCACCCTGGCCTCCAGCATCCAGGCTGACAGGAGGCCACAGCCTGGAAATGCCCACTAGGCTCAAGGAAGGCCTTCAGCCCCAAGTGAGGTGGTTTTTCTCCAGGAGCCCCTCTCTGCACGCTGCTCAGATAAGCTTTCTTCTGCGTGTCCCCCTGTCCTCACTCAGAGGACAGCGTGCTGTGCCCTGGAGGACTTTGGATGTTCTTCTGTGTGTATCAGTTTACCTTCGATGCTGGGCTGACGGTTCCTCAGGGCAGGACTCCCTAATAACCACTTCTGTATTTCAGTGCCAAACACAGCCCCTGGGCCGAGCGGAAGGGAGAGCGGCGAGCCGGCCCCTGTTTGTGTGTTACAGTGAGTAACTTGGCCTTGGCTCCACCCCGAAGTTGCTCATCTGCCGGATACCCTCCAACATTCAGGGAGGTGACGGCATGACGGGAGCCGAGACACACGGAACCTTCCAGAAGGTGGGCTTGGATGTGGGCCAGGAGGAGCGAAGTGCACAAGACAGGACCAGAATGGCCGGGCACGTGGGTGTCAGAGTCCAGACTCACCTGCAAGCAGTAGGCCAGTGACATTCTTAAGTCCTATCCATACACCTCTCCGGGTAAGTGCTAAAGCAGCAGAAAAAACCAGAATGAATCCCAAGTGCCCAGCAGGTCTGGACATACAGGTACCATGTCTGAGCTGTGCTTCTGCTCGGCCCTCTCCCACCGACCACCCACTGTGGGCGGGTGCAGCCTACGCCATCCAGCTCACCCTACCTCTCCACGGTGCCTCTAGAAGGACCTAGCGCTGAACAGCAGGGTGTCTGTGAAATAAGCAGTGCGTGCCCAGGAATGAAACACGACCAAAGCCTGCAAAATCGAGCCACGAAGGATGGTTTTAATAAAACGGAAGGATGTTTTCAATAAGTTATATTAAACAAGTTACGATGCAGTATGTAAAAAATAGTCTCATTATACTGAACTTTAATGAGACATGTATTTTCTGACATTCATGAGACTAGAAACTATAAGGCAGTGTGATCCGGGGCTACCCTGCCAGGCGAGGTGCTGTTGCTTCCAAAATTGCTCTCCCCCCAACACCCTTCCCTCCCATAAGCCCGCCAGGCCCACTCCCACCTCGGATCTGGCACCGGCTCTGCCTAGACCATCCTCCCTGGTGACGGTCCCCATACTTGGTCAAATATCTCTTCCTTTTACTTTTTTTTTTTAAGATTTTATTTACTTATTTGAGAGACAGAGAGCATGAGTAAGGTGAGGGGCAGAATGTGGGGGACAAGCAGAGTCCCCGCTGAACGTGGAACCTGACGCAGCCTCGATCCCACAATCCCGAGATCATGACCTGAGCCAAAACCAAGAGTCAGACGCTCAACCAACCACACTACCCAGGCACCCCTCAAATATCACACCTTCTTAATGAGGTCTGCCACCACTGACTTATCTCAAATTGTAAGCCCCTCCCTCCAACACCCCCCACTCCCCATTACTCTGCTCAGCTCCTTCCCAACGTGATGGAATTTGCTCAATTATCACGTTGGTCCCCCTCCTAACCCCTGTCCTCAAGGCAGGAGCTTTGTTACTTTATGTTTCAGGAGTATCCCCAGAGCCAAAAACAGTGCCTGGCATATAGCAGGCATTCAATAGACACCTGTTGAATTCACCTGTCTATCTTCTATAACAAGAGAAGAAATAACAATAGCAAAATATTTAAATGTCAAAAGAAATTTAAATGTCGGGGTTTTTTCTTCTTCGTCTAGAGCAGGCATATTTCCCCTTAATGCGAGACCTGGGTATTTTCGGATGCTTTATCAGCATTAAGAACGGATCTTTTTTTGTAAAGACAAGTTCTTTAAGGTATAATTTACATATACTAAAATTCACCCCTTTTAGGTACACAGTTCAGTGAGTTTTGACAAATGCACACAGTTGTATGATCCCCGACATAACATTTTCAGCACAAGAACAGGATTTTTGAAAATTAGATATTAATAAGCAGTCACAGCTAATAGAAATATTTATCTTCTCTCCAACTACTCTCCTAATTATTTCACTAATTGGTGGTTTTGCAGCTGGTTCTTCTTTCTCTCCCCAGATACAAAAGAAGAGCAGAAAGGAAACCATTTGCTGAGCGCCTGGTACGCACCAGGCACTGGCACGGAGACACCTGCCTGGGTCTCATTTTCTCCCGGACCCCTCCGAGGGAGGTGCTGCGTCCAGGCACAAGGGAGGAAACCACAGTCAGAGAGTGAACCCCCCCCAAGGTCACAGTCAGAGAGTGAACCACCCCCCCCAAGGTCACAGGGCTATGAAGAGGCTGAGGCTTCCCTCCATCAGGTGGATTCTGACCTTGGAAGTCACGTTCATCCCAGTAAACAATGGGGTCACTGTCAAAACTGTGAACGACAACGGGGCGGTTGCATCCCTGTCCGTTCTGCACCTGGTGAGACAGGCTTGCCTGCAGTTTCCTGCGCGCTCTGAAACAGGGGGGCTGTGGATCCCATGCCCTCTGCCCGGTTTGCCTGCGTACTCCCTTCTTCACCCAGACGCCTCTGACACACAGCTCTGGGGACAAGCAAAGCCCCCAAAACCTCCCAGCCCCAGGACGAGCAGCCGAATGTCCAGGCAGGGCCTAGAGAATTCTACAGAGAACAAAGTGCTGCTGAATGAAAAAAAAAGGTTTTCACACAGTACCTAAGGAATGATCTCATGTACGAAATGCCATCTATAGGGCTACGTGGCTGCAGGGTTGTCCTCCTGGGGTAGGACAGGTACCAAAATGTGGTCTCTTACGCCGGGATGATGGGTAGGACTTCTCCACCCACTGCCCCTGCCTTTTTGTTCTTGTAGGATTTCCTTCCCTAAAGACAGCTGACTAGGGAAGATTCCCCCCTTTTCCCCCGCCAAAGATCTCTGGGCCCAGATCCCTCCAGATCCTTCCAAAGACCCTCTAGGCCCAGATCTCCCGAAGTCCACTCCTGTGTGGCCAGGCACGGACACAGACACCTCCCTGTCTGCCCACCCTTCCACTCAACACTTCAAGGCAACCTGTTCTGGGTGTTGAGCAGACCAACAAGGTCCTGTCCCATGGAGCTGCCACTCTGGGGGGGGGGGCGGTCAGGACGCCTCCTCTCTGCCCTCGGGCACAAGGCTCTGCCCGCCTCCCCTCTGCCCAGCTCCTCCCACTGTGGACCCTCAGCTCAGTCAGTTCCCAGGCCCTCCCAAGAGGCTCTTCCAAGAAGCCTTCTTGGATGTACCCAGTCCAAAGCATTCTTTCCCTTTCCACCCAGCACTCAACACTGTGCTCCCGCCTCTACCTCAACTCTTGTCCTGTGCGTCGTCTTTGGATCGGACACCTGTGCCTGCCTCCCCGTGCGCTCCGAGAGGGCACCGCTGCTTTGAAGCCGTACCTCCCTCAGAGCCAGCGCACGCCTCCCGTCTGCATGGGCAGGTCCCGGAGGGCAGGGCAGACTTCTGTCCCTGCAGCCTGGCCTTCATACACATACGAGAAGCAGGTGCTCCCTGTTACGACCCTAAAGCCCCCGAGAATGGAGAGGTCAGGGGTCAACAGGCAACCCCTGAGGCAGGGGTGTGTATGAAGACAAACAAGGCCAGAAGGGAACACGCGGCCGGGAGCGGGGCGGGGGGGGGGGTGACCATCCGTGTTGGAAGGCCACGATGGGTGACTTTTTTTGTCCTATATCTCGCCAACTTCCTGATGCGTGTTCTATATTGCATTACATAACTTTTCTAATTAAAGTAAGGCTTTTAGGCAGTCCAGTGTCTCCTGGGCTCTCGTGTTCTGCCCCACTGACCTCGAAGACAGGACCCAGTGAGTGAGGGGGATGATCTAGGACACCCTGAAGGAGGGGGGTGGGGAGGAGGTGGCCTTGCCTACCCAGCCAGGTTGCCTCGAGCTCCTGGAAGAGCCGGTCAGGAGACTTGGGGACTTGAGGACCTGTCCAGGCTGTGTTTGCTAGAGGCCCAAGGGGGAAAACACTGACCTAGAAGCTAAAATGTACACAAAGTCAATTCTGCAGGAGCCCAGGTGAGCGGGCGCTAAGGTGGGTCTGGCCTGTGAGTTCCGAAGGTTTGACCCAGACTGGGACAAAGGAGAGAGACCCCAAGCACAAGGCCAGGTGATCCAGAGTAAGGACACCACAGATCTCTGGGGAGGTGGCCAGGCCAGCCAGGGCTTCTAGCTTGCCCAAGGGCCCAGACATACCCAATCTGGGAGGCTTTTCTGGCTCCAGAAGGCTGAGGGCAGGCGGGGGAGAGGGCCGGCTTCTCAAGGCCAGTGGGGAATCTAGGCAGGAAGGGGCCTCAGGTCCTAGGGTGCCAACTCCAAGGTCCTCAAGTCCCTGGGACGAAGTCCCAGGACTTCCCACAAGAAGCAACACTGTGGTGTGACTCTGCGCCCTGAGCTGGGACACGAGGTGGCGAAAACGAAGGAACTCCCACCATCTCCGGAACCGAGAGACCTTATTTCTTTCCTTGGCTGACAAAGCTCTGCAACATTAAAACCCCACCGACAGCAGGGCGTTCTGTGATGGTATCGTCTACACTGAGATCCGCTCCCACACCCAATCTCCCGTTTCTAGGAACGCTCCTGTCACTTGTCACTTTAGATCACTTTAAATTTTAATTTTTCTATTATCAGTCAGAGGATAAGGATGATACTTCCAGCCTCCACCCACCACATGTCTTATTCATGGAGAAGCGCCTCAGCGTGGGGCCGAGAGAACTTGCTGGGAGACCCCGTACTGCCCCTTCCTGGACAAGCCCCTCCGCCCGCGGCCTCAGTTTCCCCTCCTGCCTCCCCTTCCAGTCAGGGAATCTTGCCCACCTGTCCCTTACCCCGGGCCCATGGCCCACAGGCCCACAGGCCCACAGGCTCACAGGCCATTGCCCTCAGCCACTCAGGGCCGCTGTCCTCACAGGCCCGGCCCGTGGCTGTTGCTCTGGGGAGGAACCTGTTCAGCGTTCTTACTGGAAGGTCAGGTCAACGTGCAGGGCAGCAAGGCAGTGCTCCCTTTCTCGGGGCCCTGGAGCACTGCTCTGCTCACCAGGGAGGGCACCGAAGGGATGAAGGACAGGGAGGGGGTACCCAGCAGTCTTCCAGAGGCAGGGGGCGGGGGAAACCCTCAAGCTCGCCACCTTCTCCAGGACCAGCCTTGGCTTCCAGGCCAGGGAGCTGTGGGGCTCCGGCAGCCGCACTGGGGGCTCACAGGCAGCCAGCCTCCCCCATCCCGCATCCCCTCCGTGGAACAGTGACTGGAACACAACAGGCGCTCGGTCATGGATGGAGGACATGGAGTGGACGCTCCACACACTTGAGTGGATTCCCAACGGCGCCCAAAGGAAGTGCCTCTCACGCAAGGTCTCCCCCGTCCTTAGGCAGCGTGGCCCACGGCCCTCCAGTGTGGCTCACGCCAAGGAAACGCAGTGTTTCTGCTCCTCAGCCCCACAGGGGGATGAACAGAAGCAGAGATAAAGCAGACGTGAAATTGGGACCTCTGGTGACACTAGACGGGGACCGTCCGCTGTACCCCCACGTTCCAGCAGCGTGCTGCTGTGCTTTAACGTAAGAGGAAGACCCCCACGGGGTATCCATTATCTCTGAAGCTTGGGGCCAGAGGAACAGGCCTCTGAGGGAGAGAGAAAGGTCCCAAGACCCAGTTGTGACACGAGGAGGGGGCAGCTGGCCTGTGCCCCGAGGTCTCTGTGTCATCACCCATGAGTAGCTATGTGGAAATTTCGTGACCAGGACCAGGACCAAACCCGGGCAATGGCGCCACAAGGGCAGCAAAGGGCCATGTCTGGAAGCCAGGTCCCTGTCCTCCACGGCACACTGCCATCTGTGGGTGAGACAGCCCAGGCTCGGCAGGGGGGACTTCCTGGGTGCCTCACCTGGCCACCTGGGGGGGGCTCTCTAGGTGAATGGAGCAGCCCTGCGGGGAAAGTGTGGAGCAGGGGGTGAGGAGGCCAAGCAGGCCACCCGGAAACGAAGGCTAGTGTCCACGGGCCATGGGAAGAAAATGTGGTCCCTCCAAGGTCCTCTCTCCCTGCTGGGGACCCTGGGGCTGAAGGCTGTGGGTCGGGCCTGCACCCCATAACATGTCCAATTCACTAACAGCCTCAGATAAGCCCTTCGCCATACAGATGGGGAGACTGAGGACCACAGAGAGGGAGGGCAGAAGCTTGTTGGGGGTCAGGATTAGAACCTGACCCTTCCTTGACAGGGTCGCCACCTGCAGGCCCGTCCTGACCCAGGAGCAGGGTGTCACTTAACAGAGGAAAGCACCCTTCCTCTCTCGCCGAGGTGGTGTCTTTGTGGGTCACCACCCTGGGCAGGCTCCCGTGGTCTGCAAGGGGCCAGTGCCAGTGGTCGCCTCGTATCTGGAGCCCAACCCCCATGTCCAAGCATCCCAGGACAGCCTGTCCGAGGGCTCGCTCACTGTCACCCCTCTGCCCTCCATGGGGGACCATGCCTGGGGTCAGACACAACAACCCACCCCGAGGCCAGCACGTCTGACACTCCTTGGAGCCTCTTCCTGTCAGCACTGAACTAACCGCTCCTCACGGAGACGGTCCAGTTATGCACGAGGCCCTAGAGCGTCCACAGGTGCACACGAATGCGCGGAACAGGCCGGACACCCACCAGGTCGAAATCCCAACCCCCACCCCACCCCCAATTCCATGCATGTCCCTGTGGACACACAGGAACATGCACACATGCTGCCCCTCTCTCCTTTGCCACATGCCCCACCGGGCTGCAGCACTGCCGGGCACCAGGTTCGTCGTCACCTCCAAGGGAAAGGAGGAATTCATGAAGGCAAGCCGCAAAGGGCTCCTAGCAATCTCCAGCAGGGGCCCCCACACCAGTGTTTCGCCCTACCTGGCTGAGCACAACGCCAAGTCCAGTATCTGTGTACCTACCACCCCTCCCACCACCTCCCCAGGGCCCAACCCCAACGTTTGCGGAAGATAAGAGGACCAGGTATGCGTCTGCGCGTCCAGATAAGGTCCATATATAGAAGGAGAAAGTTGTTTTTTCCAGAATGTTAAGAAGCACATTTCAAGAAGGGAAAGGTTTCAAGGACACACGGGGCGGGGGGGGGGGGCGCTTATGAGGCCTGAGCCTTTTCCTTTTCTAAAACCGTAAGCCGAACTTCTCGAAGTCCAAGTAAATCTGGCCTGCCTGAGCTTACATTGCCTTTTAGCTCACGGCGCTTTCCCTGGTGGATCCAAACACAGCACATTCGTTATTATTTGATTAATAGGGAACAGTTTCCAAGAGACAAAATTGGCTTGCTTAGCCACCACCTCCTCCAACAAGGCCTGAGGGACCCCTCTGAGGGTTCCCGCCACACCAGGGCCCTATCTCCATCCCCCACCTGCTGTGGGCCACCCACCCCCACCCGCCCCAGGGCAGGGTAAGGGCCTGCAGTTCTGGAACTTGCTCCCACACCAGGCGGTGCTTATTGATGCCTGTCAGGTAGAGCTGAAATATAAAGTGACCAGGAGGCCCACAGGCATGCGCATCGAGAACCATGAACAGGTACACGCAACCAGAACCACCCACGGGCACATGCATCTAGAACCACCCCCACGGGCACGCGCATCAAGAGCCACCCATGGGCACGCGCATCAAGAGCCACCCACGGGCACGCGCATCTAGAACCATCCACGGGCACGTGCATCTAGAACCATTTATGGGCAGATGCATCTAGAACCATCCACAGGCATGTGCATCTAGAGCCATCCACGGGCACGTGCATCTAGAAATATCCATGAGCAGATGCATCTAGAACCATCCACGGGCACATGCATTCACCTGTTAAAATCACCACACACAAAAGCATGTTTTTATGAACTCTCTGACTTTTGTCAGAGACCTGATTATCATTTCCTAGGGCGAGGCCACTTGTACTCACACAGCCCTGTGCCCAACACCAGGTGGGAACCATAGTGGGAGACAAAATCAGAGGCCAGGCCATCAGCCTGGATCTCTCCAAGTTTGACCTGAAGCATACATCACCCCAAAGCAAGACAGGCCAGGCTGACTCCCTCAAGTCAACAGCAAAGGTGGGGTGGAGAGAACAACCACTCTGGGGCTTGGGAAGGGGGCAGGAGCAGCAAGAGAGGGCTGCCAACTGGCTTTCTGGAAGGCTCTCCCCTCGGGAGTTCGTTAGGAAAGCTCCCTGCTCTCCAGAAGTAGCAGGGGTAGGAGGTGCACTGGGGTTGAAACCCGCTTCCTGCTGACTGATCCCACCTCTCTGTAGCAGCAGGCAGCTCCAGACTCACAACCCGGCCCGGGGCCCGGCTCCACAGAAAACCCAAATGTGAGCACAGGGTAAGTGGCTGCCCTCACCCGGCCCCCAGCCTCCTGGTCCTGCAACCACCCAGCACCTGGACAGCAGGAAGGCAGGTGCCCACCAGGGCCGGGAAGGGCATCTGAGATACCGTGAGCCTGGGAAAACCCCAAGAAAATTTCCCAGGGGCTTGAGAGAAGAGCAAAGTGAGCCCCCGAGGAAACATACCCCTAAAAGGCCAGATGGGGCATGGCGATCCGGCACAGGCATTCCATGACTTTCCTGGGCAGAAGAAACACTCCCTCCCTCCGGCCCCACAGAGCCGGGGAGAGCTCCCTCACTGCGGCCACCCCAAAGGGGCATCTTCGGCGGGACTGGGCTGGCCGTGCTTTGGGCAGATTCTGCCACTGGATCAGGCACCAAGTGCACTGATCAGGCGGTGGCGGTGTCCAGTGCCAGCCGTCCCCCAGTCTGGGGGAAAGCATGGGCCACCGCCAGCTCGGGGGACGTGCTTTTGGGAAAATCCGGTCATGACAGCATCCCTCTGCCATGTCTCCCGACTCAGGATAGATGTTGGCTAAGAAAATGAAGCCGGTTGTGGCAATGACTTCCAACAGATACAATCAAATGATCTATTCCTGGATTCTGCAAGTACTGAAATGTAATTCAATTCCTGAAATGTCATTTGGAGTTGCTGGTGCGGGTGGCAGAGCAGCCCAGTAAACACACCACCGTTCAAGCCCAAACACACGCGCCGACCTTGAGCCCTGGTGCCCGGAGCTGCATGGGAGGCCGGCTCCCGAGGAAGCCAGAGCCAGCAGGCCCTAAGGAACAGTGGTCCCCGGGAGGTGACAAAGCTGCAAAGAAGTGCTCACGATGCCGCAGGAGGTGTGCCGCTGGAGAGACACTGAGGACCCACACTGAGCACAAGGAAAGGGGGCTCAGCACATCCAGGGGAGTCAGGGAGCTCTCCAGCCACACCACAGCTGTCCCCAAAGCTCCACTGACCAGCTGATAGGAGGGGACCCGCCCTTGGGAGCTCTGGTCCAATAAATGTGGATACACATTGGTCATGCATGCACATGCACACACTGGCATGGATGTGTGCACAAACACACATGCCCACTCATTTACATGCACACACATAGATGTGCGCCCCCATATACAGGGACATACACATATGCACACTGACATGCCTGTTGGAGATACAGGCACAAGTGCACATACACACACATGTCTGCATGCCCTTGCATACATGGGCAAACACACGCGTGTGACACAGACACATGCACACATACACACCCCACGTGCATGGGCACATATGTACACACCGGCATGCGTGAGAGACAGGCATATGAGCACATATGCACACACAAGCATGTGCACATAAGTGCATGCCCCCAAGTACACAGGCACATACATACAGTGGCACACACGTGTGGCATGAAGACACATGAACTCACATGCACACACATACACGCATGCCCCACAGGAGCATACAGACATGTGTGTGGACATGCAGACACAGGTGTACATCCCACACATGAGCACACGTGCTGACATGCATGCTGGCACTTGGACACGCATGAGCGTGCACACGAGCATGTACACCAACATGCATACATGCCCGCTGGCAACAGAGACACACATGTGTGCACGCACACACACCTGTGCACAGAGATGCCCACATGAACACATGTACACACACAGTCCCACAGCAGAGAGGGCAAGGACCAGATGAGGCACAGGGATCCCACATGGCACCAGCTCATGAGGGGCAGAGGGCTGCCCCGGCGCCCCGTCCACACCCCCACCCAGCACGGATCCACCAGGAGCTTCAGGTGGGGGCTGCGGAACAGGAGAGGGCGTCTGCTGGCATTTTGACACATTTATGCTGGGAAGCTGAAAATGGACATCAGAACTTGCAAAACTACTCTTCTGCTTTACTGGTTTCTTTCTGAAGTTTATGAATTTTCATTAAGAGAGATATTAAAATTTTTGCTCAAATCATGACAACAAAGTACCCCCTGAGAACCGCATCTGTCTCCGCCCGCCCTGCCTAGATTAAGTATCTCACACAACACGTGCCGCACATGCAGGGACCAGCTTCTCCTTAAGTCCTTGGCAGTTGACTATAAACTAGAGGAGTAACCAGAAGTTTCTAGACAGACTCCTCTCCTGTGGACTCCCCATGGCAACGCGGGGGCCTCTCAGCACGGGCGGGGTCGGCACCCTCCGTGTGGCTCCCGGCACCCCTTGCTGGGCCGAACACCCCTCCTCACACACGGGGGGAGCCGGTGTCTTCCCTGCCACTGGCTGCCCCCACAGGAAAGTCCCAGACTGGTGCAGCCCCGAAAACAAGGGCACTGTATGAGATACACTTGGGGGCCCTGGGCCTCCCCCAACATCGTCCATCTGACAGCCAAACGGCAGTGCAGTCTCGGGGTGCTGAGTTCTCCCTGTGCCACTGCTGGGAGCCGAGATCCTCACGGTGGTGTCCACATCAGGGGGTGGAAATCAGGACAGCAGCCCATGGGGGAGCCCATGGCAGGCAAGGCAGGCATTGGAAGCTTCCAGAAGTTGACACCCAAGCCCTGAGGTGACAGAATGGGACTGCGGGCGGGCTGGGGAAGAGCACACCAGGACGTGCCAAAGCCACGAGGTCAGCATGGTGCTTCCCCCGGTCCTGGACCAGGAAGTGCTCTCGGGAAACCAGCCCTGAAAGCGAACAGGGAGACTGTGCTATTTGTGGGAGCCGAGCAGAGAGCTCCTCGGGTACACAAAGCATCGCTCCCCGGTCCACATTCAGTCTGCTTGAGCTCAGGGGGAGGGCCTCTGGGGACACAGGGTGGGGGACGCACGTCCAGCCAAGGAGGTCCTTCTACAGGAAGGATGCTATTCCAGAAACCAGAAGACCTGGGGCTGGTCCAGACCAGCAGCTCAGGACTCTCATACTCTGCCTTCTGGGAGCCCTTCTGGGAGGCGAGTACCAGAGGCCACTTGGATGAGTGGGAGCCTGAGGGACGATGGGGTGACCTGTAAAGCCTGGTGTCTGTCAGCTGTCCTTACGACACTCTCTGCAGCTGGGGAGGGAGGTGAAGACTATGGGGCCAGGCAGATGAACCATCCAGATCAGGTGGGAAGAGAAGCAATGGCTCCCAGCTGCAAGCCCCCAAAATGGTCATCTCTGAGGAAGACCTGCCTGTCCCTCCCCAGACCGACATCAGCTCCCCGCCTCCTGCATAGACTCTGGGCAGAAGCCCCACCCGTGCACCTCGGGGCTGGACGGTGCACTGATTTCCAAGCACATCCCCAGAGTCAGGGCTCAGTCGGTGGCAAACAGCCCCCCCACCCCAGACGCGCGCGCGCACACACACATGCACACACGCACGGGCCTGGGGCAGGTGCACAGAAGGTGGGGTCGCCCGCAGAGACAGCCAGGAGCCCACTGTTCTAGAACATCACAGGAGAGGCGCAACAGCAGGGACAGGGAACCTGAGTTCTAGCTCCAAGACATCTGTTTCCTCCCCTATAAACCATGTCGATGACCAAGTTCCGGGGCACCGGGACAGTCCTGCCCACGACTGCCTCTGGGGGCTGGGTCTGCACACGTGCAGGCAAAGGGGCCACAGGTCCCTTGTATCCAGCTCCCCAGGACTCGTGGTATTTCCAGGCCAGTGGTCAGAGGGGACAGGACACACCCACCCAGTGACACCAGGGTGACCTCATCACGGGCCCAGGCCGCAGCTATGAAAGGACAAGCAGTGGGAACTCATGAGGGAGGAGAAGCGGACCGTCTCCTTCAAACAGCCCCTCCTTTAAGGGGGAGCTGCACCTGCTGGAGGGACAGCAGCGAGAGGAGAGAGTTCAGAACGTTCCAGGCAGGAGGACACTCCTTGGCAAGAAGTCAAGGAAGGGAAGGGAAGTTTCTCGAAAACCAGCCAACAGGAAAGGGAACATTTCCTTCTGATAATCCGTGGACAGCCGGGAGGGTGCCTCCCGTGGGACTTATGGGCTCTGTCGCCCCAGGGTCCCCTGCCCCCGCCCCTTGCACACACATCCTCCTAGGCTTCTGGCTCCCTGGAAACCCCTGTCCAGGTCCCGGCCCCTTCTCCCTGCATCCACAGCCACACCCGCTAGCTGAGCAGGTCCCCCATGGCTGTGTCCGGCTCGCTGGGCCCTCCTCATCTCTTGGGGAAAACCGCCACGGGAGGGGAGCCCGGGTTGAAAAGCAGCAAGCAGGGCTACCCCAAGCAGGATCCTCCCTCTGGGTACCCCCGGAGCCTGAGCCCTGCAGCAAAGGCAAAAAGGACACCATTACCCAGTATCACTGTAGGCTCTTCCCAAACTGCGGCCTCTTCCCCACTCCCAGAGGCCCCCGCTCCTCCAGAAGGCCCCTGTCAAACCCGGCCAGGCAGCTTCCCAGCAGCAGGGACGTCCCCCAGCCCAGGGGCCTCCACCCCACTCCACGCCCTAAATCCTACCTGCCCTCCCCAAACTGCTTGCCAAACCCAGTAAAGGCCACTGCTCGCTGGGCACGGAACACTTTCTCCACATTAGGTGACCAGACCTAAAATGGTAGGTGTGGCAGATCCACCTTTCAGACCAGAAACCCAAGGCTTGGGGATGGCAAGCAGCTCCCCAGAGGTCAGGCAGCCCACGGACGCTGGCTCCAGATCCGGGCTCCAGGCCGAGGAGTTCACACCAGGGGTGACCTTGGGGCCCACTTAACACGCAGCTGCCTCGTCCGGCCCTGGAGATCCTGATCAGTAGGACTGGGAGGAACCCAGGAGTCTCCACACCAGCCCGCCAGCTGCCTGGTGGGTCCGACGGAGGGCGGGCCACACCATCCAGAAACATAAAGACGCCCCACACCTGTCACTGAAGTGGAATGCCATAAGGAGAGCTCAGACACCTGACGACGTGCCAGCACATCCTAAAAGGTCCCTTCTAGCAGTTTCTACAAACAGCCAAAAAAAGTCCCACGTGTCTCTCCAGCACCATCCAAGGCTCAGGGGAACAGGAACGGGGCTGCCGGGGCACAAACCTCCAGCCCCCCACCCTGCGAGGGCGCATGGCTTGCTTCACACCGCGGAATTCTCCAGAGTCAGAAATGCTCCCTGCCACGGTGTCGCAGTGACCTCAGAAGACCAGCTTTAGGAGAAATCTGTTTCTCCATGGCTCTGCTAGGCACTGCCTTTATAAAAAATTAAAAAGTCTTCTCATCTTCCAGTCAACTTCAGAAAAAAAAAATAAAGTTAGACACAGGTTGGGATAGATAGAGACGGAGGCGGTGTCACTCCGGGAAATCCACTTTCCCCCTCTGAGCCTGGGAGTCTCTGTTCCAGAATAATACAACCGCATCTTTTCTAATGCAGGTGCAAAAGCCACCACTGAAACCAGTCCCGGTGCTGGGCACTTCTCTCTGGCACAGGACCACGAGGGGCTGCAGCTTTGCCCGTGAGAGGCCCTCCGTGCCATCCGCACAGCCTCCAGGACTGCCTCCCTCCTCTCCCGCCACCGCAGACACGGGATCCGGTTCTGCAGATTAAGCGCCCGGGGCTGCTGTGTCCCTCGTCGGGCTGCCAACGGGCAGAACGTTACATCAGGTCACGGTGAAGGCCTCGGCCGCCCTCCATCCCCACGGCCCACCTCTCTTTCCTGAAGGAACAAAGATCATCTAAAGAAGGAAACAAACAAGCAGAAACAGTCCTCCCGTTCTCCCCACTGCTGGATGCTCCATCCCTCACACGCCCCGGAATGCCCCTCCGCAAACCCCTGAGAACTCCAGCTTGACCTCTCTGGGAAGCAGGACCCAGAGCCATCCGGAGCTCGGCCTGCTGACATGCCACCCACCCTAGGATGCCTCGCTTCCTCACTTGACGGCCAACCTGCCCGCCACACACCAGCCAAGGGCTCCTCCCACCTGCCTGGGTCCCAGCCCACAGCTGCCACCCTCTCTGTCTCCACCGCCACTCGAGCACCGCCTGCTCCCACCAATCCCGCATGTGTACCTGCTCACCTCCATAATGCTAGCATACAGTAGGTGCTCAATAAAGACTCATTGGTTGAGCAACTCAGATTCAGTGGGGCAGAGTCAAGTGGAAGCAGCCCTAGGCCCCTTCTCCAGCACTCGCTAGCTGTGTGACCCTGAGAACCTTCCTTACCCTCTCTGAGCTTCTGTGTCCCTGTTATGGTTGAGAGGGTAACTCCAGCTGATACCATGAGACTCAAATTACCTAAAGTATAGGAAGGCAATTGGCAAGCTTTCCAGGGCTACAGAAATGTTACCAATGTCATTATGAAAAGACATCATCACCATAAGAGAGACTCTAACCTGCCAATGTACCAAAGTAATCGCTGCAAAATGGAGAGCTTTAAACACAACGGTAAGCACTGTGTGCACAGCTTAGGGAATCAGTTTAAAATAACCGGCAAATCATTCATCTCAGGTTCCCAAACACGATGGTTTCACAGCACCGACGAGGAGGCACGACAAACGTCCAGGGAGCCAGGACTGATCAAGGACTTTGGTTAGAGATTCTGTCTTCTGATAATTTGAAGCCAAGTAGGGTAACTGATTCAAATTTCAGAGAGCCATGACAGTGTCCTGGGGTGACCCTACACAGCGGGCTCACCCATCCTCAGGTAGTGTTCTAGAAATAGGGCCCCCCGACCAACAGGCTGGACGGGGAGCTCTCTGAGAGCGGGGCCCCCATCCAGCCACCTCGCTCCCATGTGTCGTCAGAGCTCCGCAAACGCGGGGCACATGCCAGGAGCCCTGACATCTCTACTGAGGGAGGCTGAGGGACAAGAGATGAAAATGCAATTAAGAAAGTTCAAAAGGGGGCGCCTGGGTGGCTCAGTGGATTGGGCCGCTGCCTTCGGCTCAGGTCATGATCTCAGGGTCCTGGGATTGAGTCCCGCATCGGGCTCTCTGCTCGGCAGGGAGCCTGCTTCCTCCTCTCTCTCTCTCTGCCTGCCTCTCTCTGTCAAATAAATAAATAAAATCTTTAAAAAAAAAAGAAAGTTCAAAAGGATGGGGCGCCTGGGTGGCTCAGTGGGTGAAGCCTCTGCCTTCGGCTCAGGTCATGATCTCAGGGTCCTGGGATCGAGCCCCGCATCGGGCTCTCTGCTTAGCAGGGAGCCTGCGTCCCCCTCTCTCTGCCTACTTGTGATCTCTGTCTGTTGAATAAATAAAGAAAAATATTAACAAAAAAAAAAGTAAGTTCAAGAGGAGAGAGAGAGAGAGAGAGAAGGGAGGAAGGAGGAAGAGGAGAGGGAGAAGGCAGGAGAGGGACAACGGATGGAGAGACGAGGGCAACAACCCCAAGAATTCTTCTGGAATGTGCACAGGCCTCCTCTCTCACACTGCGAAGACGGCTGGTCTCCCCTCACATAGGATTTGTTTTCCAATGGAAGTCTAGTGAAAGGATTGTTGTATTTTGGGTTTTGGTCTCCACTGTCCGTTGTTCATAGCTGAGCACTCAGTAACTATGTGAAAGTCTCTCGTGTAATGGGACAGCCAAAGCCCTTGGCTCACGGGTCCGGCTCACACGTGCTGGGTGTCTGGGGAACTCAGTCTCCTGGGGGAGGCTTCCTAAGCCCGAATGCCCTCCCTGTTTGGCACCCTCACCCCAGGGGCTCCTAGGGCAGCAGCTCCCTGCAGCCCCTTCCAGGGACACGCCCTCCATACCCTCCAACCCACCGCAGGGAGTCAGGGCCTCTCCCCCAGCCCCATGCCTCCTCCATCAATGTGCCTTTCAGGGGTATGACCGCTCTCTCAAGACTGGGGGCCCTTGCCAGTATCCCACACCCCGTAGCACGAGATCTGTGGACTGTCAGGTGACGGATGAACGGACAGAGGGAGAAATTAAAGGAGGCACTGATCGGCCCAGGAGGCAAACTCACAGGTGATAAGGAAGTGGGTAAGAGGCAAGTTTAGGGGCTCCCGGGCCTGGTGAAGACGGCAGAGTTAACCCAGCCTTCTCTGAAAAGTGTCCATTAATGCATCAGTAAATATGGAGCTAAAACTGCCCACCACTACTGGGGGTACTGGCCTCCAGGAAAGGGGGCACCTTACTCAGAGTGGAGAGGAGCTGGCCTGACCATCCACCCACCGGGCAGCGGCGTGAGGGTCAGGGTCAGGATCACGGGAGGCCGGGAATCAAGGGCTGTGGTTTCTCTGGGGTTGGAGGGTGAGGCCCCAGCCACCCAAAAGGGCCTGGAAGGTGGGGGTCGGGGCTCATGGTCTAGAACCTTCCTTCCACGGCCGCAGGGCTATAGGGGAGAGGCTCTATCTACCTGGGCAGAGGGCCAGAGAGACAAGGCCCCATGGCTTGGTGGCTCCCCAAGAAGCAGAGAGCAGAAAAGTCCCCCGTGCCCACTCGAGGACTTGCTGCTGCCACGCAGGCCATCAGGATGGCGGAAAGGAGAGACAGCAACCAAGCCTCCTGGTTTCAGTTTCTCAGCCACGGCTCTGCAACACCGTGCTTCCATCCTGAGGGCTGCCTGGAGTCCCTCGCTGGCCAGTCTGCATCCCTGCTGCTGACCGGTCGTCATCCGGGTCACCTGGCGTTTCCAGAGACCGTATTTCCAAAGGCTCTCTAGATGGTTATGGCCGCGCTTCACCCCTGCTTTTCTCTTCATACTTTCTACTTAAAAAAATGGGGCTCGGGACGCCTGGGTGGCTCAGTCAGTTGGGCATCTGCCTTCAGCTCAGGTCATGATATCAGGGTCCTGGGATCGAGTCCCACATCAGGCTCCTTGCTCAGCGGGGAGCCTGCTTCTCCCTCTGCCTGCCTCTCTCTCTGACAGATAAATGGATAATATCTTTAAAAAAGGGGGGGTGCTCAACCCAGCAATCCCGACACCCAGACATCACATCTGTCCCTCATTTATAAAGTGGGACCAGAGGCATTGCGATCAGGGACACATGTAGCCAGAAACTGGAGCCAAACCCTCTTCTTTCTTACAGCAAATCCCCGGGGCCCCAGAGAAAGGCTGTGCTCGTCCGAGCTGCACACAGCAAAGCCGCGTTTGAAACGTGGAAGGAAGCAGGCTCAGGGGAAGAGAACGGGCAGGGGCTATGGCCCCAAATCACAGCCATGTTTCCCCCCGAGGGGCAGAAGCTCTCGGGGGTGCAGACCTGGGGAGGCGTAGCCATGCCCCCCTCCGCCACCTTCCACCGTCTCGCTCCCGGCAAACGCAACACCACGCTTTCTCTGCCTAAAGACGAGGGCACCGTTTCCTACAGGAAGACAGGAGGGGACTGTGTGGAGGAGAAAAACACCGTTTCTTGGTTTTCTTCTCTCCACTGCAGGCGGGCAAATGACAGGAGGAAATATCACTGTCCTGCAGACACCTCTCGGGGAGGGAAGGTCACGATGTTTAAAAGAACCTGCTGGTTCGGAGGCGGGTCCCCATCTAGAGTGATCCAATAAAGAGGCAAGAGGCACCTGCGCTCTTCCTAGCACACTCCTTGGAGGAAACACATCGCGAGCGACGGTGTGAAACCGATCAGGGCAGAACCGCGCAGCGCGGAGCCTCCTTCCCGCATCCACCCGCGGGCGTCCGCTGCACCTGTGGCAGCTTCCTGGCCACGGCAGCCCCGCAGAAGGTGCGAGACTCAGCCTCCTGGCACAGCTCACGCCCCCAAGGAAGAAGTAAGACAAGCTAGCGCTGCCACGTAATAAGGAAAATGCACGTCCGAGGAGGAGCCTGGGCGAGACCAGGAGTCATAAATTCCATGCCCTGGCCCTCACCTGCCAAAAGCTCTCCCTCGTCTCCTCCTCCACCCCCCAACCCCCCGGACTCCTGTGCTCCCAGCACACCGCCTCTGGCCCCCTCCCTGGTCCTCTGGACGCAGGTCCCTGAACAGACGGCCTGGGAACACCAGAGCAGGTGCTCACCCAAGAGTCGAGAGATCACTCTTATAAACAGCTTTGCAAAGAAGGTTATGTGAGGGTTTGTGGGATGGAAGCAGGGCCGGTGCAAGACCCCCGAACGTGGTCAGGCCGGAGGAGTGCGCAGGGAGAGGCCCACACAGGGGCAGGGCAGGGCAGGAGCTGGACCTAGGGGAGGTGGGCGGCTGAGACCTGGGGGAAAGCCGGGGCCACGGGGCCCAGGACCCCATGGGAGAGCCCTGAACAAAGGTGAGGGTTTTACCATATACCCACCGCTCACTTTGTACCACCAACCCCGGGTGCCCTTTCCTGATGCCCATGCCCCAGGGTGGTGTGGATAGAGGGCACAGACCGACTATGGCACCAGACGGAGCTGCGTCCCGGTCCTACCTTTACAGCTCGGCCCAGCCACTTCGCCTTTCCGGCTGCCTGCAGGATGAAGGGGACTGTGTGCGTGCTGCCACATCGGGCACCTGGCACAGAGCAGTGCTGCCGCTGCCCCCCGCTGTCCTGGCCTGCCCCTCCCTGCCTCAAACTTCTCGGCTATCCTTTGAGGCCTAATTCAAGCCCCCCCACCAGGTCCTCCCAAGCTAGAAGGGGTATCCCACGATGAACTTAGGCGCTGTGTGTCTTTAGGAAAGTTACCTAACCTTGCTGGGCGTCAATTTATGTATAATGAAACAAAGACAGTAAGACCTGCCTCGGAAGGTCACTGCTGGAATCAGAAGAGCAAATGAAGGAAGGAATAAACAAGTAAGGAGAGGAAAGGGCCTGGCGCGGAGCGAGCATGTGACAGGACTGAGCAGCGACGTCAGGACTGAGCCCCTCGAGGGCTGGGGAACACAGACCTGGGCCCATGTCAAGGACAGGCACGAGGCATGGTCTCCTCCCCAGCTCCTTTCACAGCATTTGGGGCAGGATGGACGCTCCGTGACGCAGATGGCCGGGGTTGGGGGGGGGATCTCCACGCACGCGTGTTGTCACTGCCCCTGCGGGGGAGTGGAAAGCAGATTTCCCAAGCCCGAGGAAGCCCGGAACGTTGGAGCTGGTGCCTCCATCTGGCCGGGGGAGGCCCACGCAGGAGGGAGGGCGGTGGAGGGCGACCCGGCTCCTCAGGGAGGGGGAGAGCCCAGCCCTGCACCTGGGAGACGCTGTGCCTTCCCAGATGTGAGGCAGGGGCTCTGAGAATCCCAAGCCAGGGGGCCTGACCCCAAAGGGTGCTTCCCGAGGGCAGAGAAAGGCCAGGTGGGGGTGGACTCAGGGCAGGGCCCAACCTCCCTCTCCCTCCTCCTGCTCTCTCGCTGTCTGTCTCTGCACCTCCCGCACCCCAGCCCCGCATCCCTTCCTCCTCCTCTGTCCCCCGTTAAGTGCAGAGCAGCGCAGGCCCTCCGCTGTGACCGTGCAGTTGGGCGTCACGCAGAACGTCTTCAGGCTGCTTCTCTCGCCAGTTATAAACAAGCATGTTTTGCCGAAAGGCCAACATCATCCCACTCCGTGCAGTTGCTGAGGTAAATTACTGGTTTGTGACTAACGTTCCTGGGGAAGAGAACGCACTCTCCGAGACTGCGCGGCACCTCAGCCAGGGGCTCCTCTCGCCAAATAAGAGAAAACAGGTACCGATTTCCTGGACCCTCAGAGCAAACCCCCACCCCCCACCCCGCCACACATATGGAGCCAAAGGAAACTTGCATAAGGTCATTATTTATCTACTTAGAAAAAATGCATACATCTGACGCGGAGTTTAATGCTCCCGGGCCTTTGCAGAACGCAGAACTCGGGCCTTTGCAGAACTCGCTTCTCCATCTCCCTGGGCGGGAAGCACATAACAAAGGAGGTCAAGCCCTTATCGATTTTCCCAGCTAGCCGTGGGGTGTTTCTCCACAAATTTACACAGTTGCAGACAGTCTCCAGGAAGAGCTGTCAGGACAAAACACTCAGTGTTGCTCTACACTTCCTTTTCAGTGACCAGATAATGCTGTGACTCTCCTGCAAACTCCTATGCACCCTTCAATGCCCAATCAAAATGCCCTCCCTCTTGGCTGCTACCACCCGCCTCAAGAAGGTGTCCCACCACTGCTCCCCCCTGGCTTTCAGAAGGCCAGTGCAGGGCCCATCTATCTTCTGACCTCCCACGAGCCGGTGAGCTACAGGGGCACAACGACACCGTCTTCCCCACCGTGTGCTCCAGAGCACCTCTCCAGATAGGCCTGGTGCGTGGAGGAGGTTCAGAGGGCTTGACAGGTAAAGGAGCTGGAGGCAAGAAGAGCAGTTTGCAAAACTAGGTCACGTCACAAGTTTCACACTAGGCCCATGCACAGGGCTGCACCTTTAGGATCAGAAGCCCTCGGAAGTCTAGGTCACTTGTATGATAAGCCCCCATCCCTGCTCCCCACCCCGGAGCTATGCAAGAACCCAGAGAAAGGCAGAAAGAAGGTCTGAGTAGTCAGAAGCCTGACCCTGCCTTGACAGTGCGGGGCCTCAGAGTGTGAGGCTGGTGTCGCCTGGCGAGCCGGCAGCCTCAGTTTACTCCTCCGTGCAAGGATGACACTGATGCCTCCAAGCCCCCTTGGCAAGGGAACCTGTAAGGTGCCAGGAGGAGGTAACAGCATTAACTGTTATCTGACCCAGCATTAACTTGGCAAAGTCAGCCTCGGTTTGCACCCCGAATTTCTGAGATCTGTTTGCGGGAGCTGTGGAGGGGAGGGACCACTTACAGTGCAGGGGAGAATGAAGACACTGAGGCTCCCAAGAGGTCTGTAACCGCCTGGCAGTAGAAGGCACTCAGGAAACACCTGTGGGATGAAGGAGGGAATGGACAATGAGAATGAGCGCACAGCTGAAGGACTGTGCGTAGGGAGGGGGAAACAGAACCGCGCTGGGCCTGTGAGGCTGCAAACAAAGACCTGGGAGAGTGAGTTGAGAGATGATTAGGAAAAGAACCGCACGATGTTGGAACGCACTGCAGCTGGTGGGTGAGCACCCCGTCGCTGGAAGAATACAAGCCCAGAGCAGATGAAAGACCACTTCATAGAACTATAGTACAGCTAAAAAACCCAAGCATTGCGTGGGTGCTTAGAATAAAAACTCTCTCGGGGCGCCTGGGTGGCTCAGTGGGTTAAGCCCCTGACTTCGGCTCAGGTCATAATCTCAGGGTCCTGGGATCAAGTCCCGCATCGGGCTCTCTGCTCAGCAGGGAGCCTGCTTCCCTCTCTCTCTCTCTGCCTGCCTCTCCATCTACTTGTGATTTCTCTCTGTCAAATAAATAAATAAAGTCTTTAAAAAAAAAAAAAAACTCTCTCAGTCCCTTTCCACCTGACTTCCGGCATTCTACATGCTAGGCCAGGGGTCAGCAAACCTCTGTAAAGGGCCAGAGTAAATATTTCCGGCTTTACAGGTTATGGGTCTCTGCCCCAACTCTTCAACTTTGCCTACTGAGCAACAGTTGCCGAAGATAATGACATAAATGACAAATGAACGTGGCTGTGCCAATAAAACTTTATTTGCAATAACAAGCAGGGGGCCAGATTAGGCCCTGGGCCCCTAGTTCTAGAGGGATGCTCTCGTCAAGTGAAGCTGTGGGCAAATGGTAGTGTTAGCTCCCCCCGACCCAGGGTCCAGCAGATAATACACACTGCTTTGCCCTCAGGCCCCATTTAAATCATCCTAGGCACCCCACCCCCCAATTTCTTTGACCTTTTACCATTTATTTTGCTATTCTTGCTGCATTTGCCTATGTTTGAAATTTTCTGTCATAAAAAAAATTTAAAGAGAAGAAAGAAAAGAAAAAGAAGGCTTCCCAGAATCCAGACCCACGTAGAAAGCTGACCCTCCTAGTCCTGCCGTCTCTAAACCACCACAAGCCACGGGGCCCTGAACCAGCGCCCCCCCCGGGACCCCCCACTGCCAGCACTGGGACCAGACACAGCAGAGAGAGGAAGGATGACCATGTCAGAGGTTTCTCTACAAGCTGAGGTGCCTTTTCAGAGGACGCTCTTTTCTTCTGCAATCACACTTTCCCTCAACAATTTTTGCTACGAAAATGTCCCTTCTATCACAAAGAATAAGTTAGATGACAATGTTTTATGCCCTGATGTGACAAAAGTTAAAGGCAGCAACCCTATATGGGCCCTGATTTATTAATTAATTTTTTTGTTTGTTTGTTTTTGCCAGTTCAGATCCTAAAGTCTGAGAGCTCCTACCCCCTCTTTGGGTCCTAAAAATGAACTTTCCCTCAGGCTTCTCTTCACACCCCAGCCTCACCCCTCCAAGACCCAATCTCTCACATGAAGCACCTGTGTGATGTCCCCAGGTCCTCTGCTACCCCCAAGGATGGCTGCAGCCCCAGGGTGCCCCCAGCAGAGGCAAAGGGGTGCAGGGGGTCTGCCTTGCCATGGGATGCTACCCTGACCTCACGGTCCCATGCTCAAGGCATGTGTTGGTTCTCAAACAAACCTTCGAGGCTAGCAAGACAGAAAACTGAGGTACAGAAAGGCCAAATGACCCGCCCACGTTCCTCCAGCAAACCAACCGCAGGCAGAGAAGTGTGTCTCCACTGACGGCTACCAGCCCCAGGCAGTGCAGAGTCTCTCTGCCTTCATCTTAACCTGGCCCACCACTCATCTAACCACCCTCTGACAGCAGGACTGATAGAGCATCATCTTTGCTTAGTCTGTGTTTTCAGTGACCGGTTCAAATAAAAAATTAAGTGTCTAACCTGCACACAATTTTTTTTTAAGATTTTATTTATTTATTTGTCAGAGAGAGAGGGAGAGAGAGCGAGCACAGGCAGACAGAATGGCAGGCAGAGGCAGAGGGAGAAGCAGTCTCCCTGCCGAGCAAGGAGCCCGATGTGGAACTCGATCCCAGGACGCTGGGATCATGACCTGAGCCGAAGGCAGCTGCTTAACCAACTGAGCCACCCAGGTGTCCCACAATTTTTTTTTTTTTTTAATGTCAAGAATGGTACCCATCTTTAAAGAACTTACTGGCTGGTCAGAAAGACTAGAAGATTCTTTTTCTTTCTGCTCCAGAGAGTGCAGAGAGCTGGAACCTTCCACATCTGGAACATTCCAGAAGGCCTGGCAGATCAGGGAGACTCCAACAGTGCTCCTGCTGGGAGCGCCAGGCCTTAAGCTCCTTCCACACCTCTCTGTGGAGGCCTGAGCTCTCAGGACCCCTCAATATTGAAACCAGTTCCCCAGAAGACAGAGAGGAAGGGACATGCCTGGGTCTTGCCCCAGCACGCATGACCTGTGCCAATGGAACTAGCTGCCGACGGGGGATGAAGTCAATTGTTTCCAGGATAATTAATTTAGAATCAGACACAAACCTACTGGGAAATCAGTCCATTAACAAAGAGGCTCAAGACCAGAATGGGGAAGTTTCAGCAATATGTGGGCAGGAATCAAGGTATATTCTATATCCTGAGGGGCTTAGGGGATTAGGGAAGGAACAAAGTCCCAAACACTGCAAGGGGACCTCCATGCAGAACCTCCCTCTACTGGAAATCGGAGATGGGGAAACGGGAAGGGGTCGGAGAGGAGAGGTCGAGGGTGTAGTGTGGATAGGCAGCAGGGCTCCTGGGGTTTTGTTTTTAAAATAGTAGCTTTCTTGGGGCACCTGGGTGGCTCGGTGGGTTAAAGCCTCTGCCTTCGGCTCAGGTCATGATCCCAGGGTCCTAGGATCGAGCTCTGTGTCAGGCTTTCTGTTCGGGGAGCCTGCTTCACCCCCTCTCTCCCTGCCTGCCTCTCTGCCTACTTGTGATCTCTGTCAAATAGATAAATAAAACCTTTAAGAAAAATAGTAGCTTTCTTGAGATACGATTCACAAAGCACACAACTCACAGATCTCAGGTATGCAACTCAGTAATCGCACAGAGTTGTGCAACCATCACCACAATCAACTTCAGGACATTTTCATCTCCCTCAAAAGAGACCTACACCTATTAAGAGTCACTCCCCCGGTCCCAGCTCTGGGCAACCCTAATCTACTTCCTGTCTTTACAGATCTGCCATTCTGGACATTGCACATAGGTGAAATCACATAATCCGTGGTCTTTCATGACTTACTCCATTCACTCAGCATATTGTTTTCCAGCTTCTTCTGCTGTATAGCACGTGAATGGGATTTCCTTTTCATTGCCAAATAATATTCCACTCTGTGGATCTAACACATTTTGATTACGCATTCATCAGCGGGTGGACACTTGGCTTGTCTCCACACGTACGAGCATGTTTCACGGGGATGTGAGTTTTCCTCTCCTTGGGATGTACACCTGGGAGGGGAACTGCTGTGTCATGTGGGAACTCTCTGTCTAAACTTGTGAGGAACTGCCAGGTTCTTTTCCAAAACAGCTGCACCAGTTACATACCTACAGCAGTGTTGAAGTGTTCCAACTTCTCCGAGTCCTCGCCACCACTTGCATTTATCGGGCTTGTCGACTCTAGAAATCTCAGTGGGTGTGAAGTGGTATCTTGTGGTTTTGATGTGCATCTCCCTGATGACTAATGATGTCGAGCATCTTTCCATGGGCTTGTACCATGGAAAATGCCTGTTCAAGATCTTTGCCCTACTTTCAATGGATTATTATTTTTTTAATACTAAGTTCTGAGTTCTTTATTCTAGGTACAAGTATAGAATACATGTGACTTGCAAATACTGTGTTCCATTTTGTGGGCTGTCTTTTCACTATCTTGATAGTGTCCTAAGTAGCACAGAAGTTTTTAATTTTCATGAAGTTCTATTTGCATATTTCGTCCTTTGGTCATTTATCCTTTTGTTATTATATTCAAGAAACAACTGCCTAATTCAAGGTCCAGAAGATTTATACTTATTTTTCTCCTAAGAGTTTTATGGTTTTAGCTCTTACATTTAGGTCTTTGATCCATTAATATTTATAAATGGTGTGAGGTAGGGGTCCAGCCTCATTCTTTTACATGGGACTATTGATTTGCAGCAGTACCATTTGTTGAAAAGCCTATTCTCTATAGAATTATTTGCTACCTTTGAAAATCAATTGACTGTAAATATGAGAGTTTATTTCTGGAGTTTGAACTCTATTCCACTAATCTACATCTCCCTTTGTGCCAGTACCACACTGTATAGATTACTATTGCTTTGTAATAAGCTTTGAAATCAGGAAGTATAAGCCCTCCCACTGGGTTTTTCTTTTTCAAGACTGTTTTGGCTATTCTGGATTCCTTGAATTTCCGTATGAATTTTAGAACCAACTTGTCAATTTCTACAAAGAATTCTGCTGGAATTTTCATAGGGAGTTGTGCAGAATCTATAATTTGGGAATGGTGCACTCTTCATAATATTAAGCCTTCTGATCCATGAACATGGGATGTCTTTCCATTTACTGAGGTTGTTAATTTCTTTCAAAGTACATTGTCAGTTTCAGAGTAAGTCTTGCACTTATTTTGTTAAATTTATGCCCAAATATTCTATTTTTTTTGATACTACTCCAAATGGATTTATTTTTTTCATTTAATTTTCAGGTTCTTCACTGCAGTACACAGAAATGCAATTCATTTTTTATATCGGTCTTGTATCCAACAAGCTTACCAAAATTGTTTATAAGCTCTGAGTGTTTTTAGTGGATTCCTTAGGCTCTTCTATATGCAAAATCATCTTGCCTACAAATAGTTTTAATTCTTAGTTCCCAACCTAGATGTCTTTCATTCATTTATGGGGTTTTATGTTTTTGGTTTGGTTGCCTGTGGTTTTTTTGTCTGTTTGTTTGTCTGCCTAACTGCTTGCTCTCTTTGATTAGAACTTCCAGTACAATAAGTGGCAATTGCGGCCATCCTTGTCTCAATTCCTGATCTTAGAGAGAAAGCTTTTAGTATTTCACCATTAAGTATGACATTAGCTGTTATGTGTTTAATTTAATTTATAAATTTCAGCCTGGAATTGATAACTTTGTAAGACTTCTCTTGAGTAGTTAAGAGATTCTTAAGGAATCATGTAAAATGTTCTATATGTAAAATGAGCACAGATGCCTCCCTGAACTGCCCTTGGACTATGGGATGTTCAGCATTCCCTGTGAGTAACAGGGCCTGCCGGGTGCTTGGGATGGGGGCGGGGGGGGGGGTGCTGGTCTCCAAATTCACCAAGACTCAGCCGTGCTTGTCCTCAAACCTGCCTACACAGGCTGTACTTATGTAATTACATAACAATTAAATTTTATGTAAACCATTGGGATAGGAATTAAAAGGGAATTGTTTTTAGGGAACAAATGTTGGATATTTGGGGACGATCACTGCTAAATTAGGCATGGACAAAAATCACTGTTGATATTGGGAGGGTGTTCCCTATTTCACTTGACAGAAACAGAAACTGAGAATCAAAGAAAGTAGATGGGGCATTAAAAGGTACTACAAAAAAGGTCCAGGAGACCCATAATACAAGAGAGGCGTTGGTCTTAAATCAGGGGACAAGTGGAACAAATGCACGTTTTATGTTAAAATAAGACGTTCAGGTATGTCTGCATCAT
The DNA here is from genome assembly GCF_011764305.1 of Mustela putorius furo. NCBI lineage: Eukaryota > Metazoa > Chordata > Mammalia > Carnivora > Mustelidae > Mustela > Mustela putorius. The sequence continues at coordinate 5,185,803 of NW_025421485.1, forward strand.
TTTTTGATCCCCTCTTTACTGATCTTTTTCAATCAAGCAACTCACTGCCAGGGCCGATGGCACTGGAAGAGGGCTTCTTCTGGGACACAAATACAATGGCGGTTACCTGGGAAGGTGTGACAAGATGTCACTTTTTTTCTATGTCCCTTTTACCATTTGGCTTTTTCAAAACATTCCAGTGAGTATGCATTGCTTTTACAGCAGAGAAAATGTGTAATAAAATACTTTTTTTTTTAAGACCCAGATTCTATTACTTCCTGCTAACAATGGGAAGGAATCCAGAAGTGCCACCCTGTCCTGGCCAGCATTGCTTCTGGAGCCAATGAAGCACCCCAACGTTACGAAGGTCAACAAGAAATACAGAAAAGGAGCAATACAGAACACCAAACTAATCAGGATTCTCTGGCTCAAGTGCATTGCTATTTTCTTTGCAGTTAATTAACACTGAAATCGACTCCCTTGGTTTGGCTGGAGCTGAGAGAGGTCCCTCCTCGGAGTTCTTCGGTTCACCTGCTGAAAGGCAGGCTTGCTTTCAGAAGAAGGTTCAAGTAACCCCACACCAGGCAAATCTCGGTTTCCTGGGAGAAGACCAGAATTCAGAGTGTTTTTGCAGAAACACAGTATTTCTGCTTCGCTCCACACCGGATGAAGCCCTCCCCATACCTCATCAGCGCAAATCATCAGCCATCTGGGGTCTCTGGTTCTCAGCTCGGCTGCCCGTTACCCCAGTGCGGGGGACACTCTGCAGGGCTCATTTACTCCAACTGGCTCAGGACTTAGGCTCCCTCAAAGGGTGTTAAGGAGGTTTGTTTTGTGTTAACAGTCTCAAGAAGACAGATCAGCCTCCCGACAAAAAACAAGAAGTCACAAGGGGCGGTGCACGGTGGGGAAGGGGGGCAGGCAGACTGAGTTAGTGCTGGGGACGGAGGGAGCACCTCCAAACGCTGGTCCTGAACGAGACACACGGGCATTTGTACGTCTGTCTCCTCCTACCTCCTGGCCATCTCAGGACGCATGTTCCTACAGGACAGCAGGGGAGGCCAACGTTGCCCCCCAACCACGTACCCCGGCAACACCTGCACCCTCACTTCCTCTGAAAGAAAGGCACAAACAGAAATGTGCCAGGGCCTCGCCCTGACCTGGAGAGCTCTGAGGGCCCCACGTGTGCACACGTCAGACACACTCAGACTCACACTTCCATCTGTGTCCACAATTACTCCTCGTGCTTTAGGCAGACAGATCACCTCTGTGTGTGCAAGTGTGTGTGTGCGCAAGCCATGGCAGAAACCTTCCAAACATCACCAAATTCTCAGTGGTCACCCCTTTGGAGGGAGGGGGTATTGTACAATATGAATTCATTTCCTACTTTAATTTTTTAAATATTCTACTGTGAATATGCATCTATCACATTTCTGTTCAGAAAAAGTTCAAGTGCACAATCTTCTTAAAGATTTTATTTATTGATTTGAGAGAGGAAGAGCACAGAGGGAGAGTCAGACTCCCCAATGAACAGAGAGCCCCATGCAGGGCTCGATCCAAGGACCCCAGAATCATGACCCAAGCCAAAGGCAGAAGCTTAACCGACTGAGCCACCCAGGCGCCCCTTGGTGCACAATTTTTAAAAAGTCTTTCTAAGACAAGTAGCACGGACAGCCTCCTAGCAGGACCCACTAGTAACCTCGCCTGGATCCCTTCGCAGCACTGAGCACAAGGGCCTCCATGTTACACGGGAACAGAGCAAGGACGAGCGAGCCCACAGAGCAGCCCAAGGTCGCCTGGCCAGCCCAAGGTCAAAGCTGGCCAAGGGGTGTCCTCACACCTGGGAAAAGTCTTCTCTGGTGTTTCCCGAGGGCAGCAGGGAGCACAAACAGGAGGAGAGGGAAGAAAGGGAGCCTCTTCCGCGCAGCGAGCCAGACGCCTGCCCGTCTTACTCATTTGATTATAAAATATTTCTGAGCCACCAGATGGTCTAACAGCGGCTGCGGATGCCCAGATACTTTTCTTCATTTCTCTGCACAGGGCTCCATTTCAGGGACCTGAAGACTGATATCCAAGAAGCTGTCCTGGAGTTCCATGAAGACAATAACAGGAGAACTGAAGAAACGCCGTGCGGTGCCCCCGCTTCCCCGACAGGAGTCTGTTCACGCTTCCCAGATCAGCGGGCCTTAGGCTAATCCCAAGACGCCGGGGGCACTCGGGCAGCGCCTGCCGGGGCCCCTTCCCGCGCAGCCGGCCCGGATCGCAGCTCTCTTACATAATTAATCCCGGCTCAGAGGCACAGCACTCCGCCGTCTGGCACGGGGACGGCCGTGGGGGGAGCAGACATCAAAGACCACATCTTCCTTGGCCTCCAAGATCAAAGCCGCGGGGTTGATGAGTTCACCATAGCACTCCCTCTTCTGCTCGGCTTGTCCTTTTTTGTTTCTTGTTTTAGTTTTTAATAAGAGACCCTTCATGCCTGCTCCTTCAACAGCTCAATAACCTAGTTAAAAACACAACAGGTCAGGGCTTTCCACGGAGGCATGAGCCGCGCTCAGGCTGGGCTGCGTGTGACTTCAAAGAACGGATGCCCTGATGTTCTCAATAACCCAGAGAGCCGCGCGGGTCTTCCTGAGCCGGAGGTTGGCTCTCAAATTACTTGCCTAGGAAGAGTGCGGCCCCAGGCCATTTGTCCAGTCTGCACCAGAGAGACCCAAGACGGACTCTTTCTCTCTCTTCTCTGGTCCCCCCACGCCCTTCACCCCTGACCCACCTCCTAACAGGAGAACAGCAGAAAGACTTCATATGCCACTGCGACTGATCTGAACGTCCCTCCGTGAGGATGCGTTTTGTTTCTGGCCTTTGGCTTTAGTCGCTTCCAGCTGGATCACGCTGAGACAGCAGGGGCCTCGCTCAGTCCAGGGTCTACAGCCAAAGGTACCTGCAGCTTGCCAACCTGTCCCTCAGATCCTTTACCCAAAGCCACTCCTCACCCTGAAAATGCTAGCCTTCCAGAAACCTCCAAATCCAGAACCAGAAGAAAGAACCCTGGGAAAAGCAGGACTGGCTTACGCAAAGTCAGGGGGCAGACACTGGGCTTACTCCCCTGCCTGGTGGCCCACCACCCTCTGCCAAGAGTCCTGGGGGCGATCAGGTGCAGTCAGTCCTTCACATCCTAGTGAGAATTACCAGCGGGTTTCACTCCTCTTGCTCCAGAACACCACTCTCTGAGGATGGGCCTTAGTGGAGGGAAAGGGGGGTAAGTAACAAGTGTGCTGTGTTTTAGGAAGTGGGACAGGCCTCCACGGGCTGCTGGAGTGTGCACCTTACGAAGGAACAGTCTCTAGCAGGAGGGACACACTAGGGGAAGCAGTGCAAAGAGGAATAAAAAGGAACAAATGTTTCTCTTGTCCTAAAACTCCGTGATTCCCAACCCTGACCTTAGGTAGGGGCAGGGAGACAGCTCCTCCTTCCCTTCTCCCTCCCGTCCCCGGGACCCTGACCCAGTGGACCATCACCACAGCCGGTGGTGTTTCTGCTGTGTGGCTCGGCCACGCCCCGGCTTAAGGGTCTACCTGCCCATAAGGAGGGATGGAGGCCGTTGAGAGGAGAAACAAAATGGCCACTACAAGCCACAGCCTTGGATTCAGGCCACAGGACAGACACAGAGAATCCTCAGAGGCCAGGCCAGAACGTTCTGGCCCAGCCCCGGGAAGGCAGACAGCCCAGCCTGGGAACAAACTGGTCCTTGACCAGTGACAAAACAAAACTCAGCTAGAGAAAGAAAGAAAGAACCACAGAAGGAAGCTTATCAAGAGGCTTCAACATATCTGGCTCCTCGCAGCCCAGACACCTTAGCATATGCTGTTCCTTATGCCTAGAATGTGCCCGCCCCAACTTCTTCCCGTGCCAAACATCTAGCATCCTTAGAAGCCCAGGAGAGCGCACCTCCCTGGGAGGCCTCCCTAACCCTGCCCAGGCTGGGCTAATTCATTCCTCCTGGAGCTCTCTGGGCACTTGTTCCCGTGAGCGGTATTATTTGTGTACCCCCTCCCTGACGGGGCTGGAGTCTTTATCACCCGAGGCCAGGACCCCAGAACTATCTGGCCTGGCACAGGGGATGCTGGGCTGCGGCCTTGGAGAGAATGCGGCGGTGAGCCCCTCCGCTGCACCCCCACCCCCGGGGAGAAGGAACACAGCCCCCACCTCCCACACTTGCTCAGTGTGGAGTCACAGAGTCCTCACCAGCCATGAAATTCCATCCTAATTCACACCGAATCCCACCTAAATGACACCAACAGCACTGCTGTGAAAGGAAGGACCCCTTCCTTTAAGTTCAGATTTGGGGATCTCTGCGAAATATTTGCATTTTCTCCAGGGTAATCGAAGGGGGCTGCCCCTAAGACAGTGGCACCGTTGGCAAGGACCCCCCTGCTCCCTCCACCTGCCAGCCCCTGCTCCAGCTGCTGGCCCCACCCTCCCTCGGAGGTTATAACAGCCAGAGCAGCCCCAGAATCACTTCCGATTTTAACAAAGCCAAGGTCTCCCATTCAGGTTTCTGGGTCTCTGGGTGGCTGCCAGCCTATCAGGGAGAGTTCCTGTTTAAAGACCCCAGACCCGGGGTGCCTGGGTGGCTCAGTGCCTTCAGCTCAGGTCATGATCCCAGAGTCCTGGGATCGAGCCCCACATCGGGCTCTCTGCTTCACGGGGAGCCTGCTTCCTCCTCTCTCTCTCTACCTGCATCTCTGCCTATTTGTGGTCTCTCTCTGTCAAATAAATAAATAAAATCTTTAAAAAAAAAAAAAAAAAAGACCCCAGACCCCACAAGCCCTCACCCTAGGGTCACCACCAAACGTGACAGAGAGGGACTGATGGCGCCAGGATTTCCATTACGAATCCAGACCCCTGGGTCATCGACAACCCAGGCTGTCAGAAAAACTGCCCAGGACAACCCATTGAAAGCATAACCTTCCTGAGATCCTGTCTCTAGATGCATTAGTGTAGCGGGCCATCACATGGAATTCATTTGGAGTTTAAGACAGATCCAATATAGCATCTAGAATTTATAACAGATGTTAGGGGTGTGTTTGGGGGTGGGGAGGAATGATTTGGCCCTGAGAACAGAAATCTGAGGGTTAATTAAGTAAAATCATCATGATTCTAAAAACACTTATTAACCCAGAAGACAACAAACAGGACAGGTACGCAGATACCCAGATACCGCAGAGGAAAGGGGCTACAGGCATTTGGGCTGGCTGGGGGACGGGGCCAGGAGGAAATTTACAGGGCTTTGCAGGACAACCAAGCCCCAGAGGAGCATCCCCTGATATCTGGAGTGAGAGCCTAAAAGCAAAGCTTTGGGCAGCAACAGTATGGGCCTAGCAAGCTCAGCCCCCTCTGAGCCTGCAACGGGGGGAACAAATGGGGTGCCACACCCGCAGGGGGGGTGCCACGTCCCCCTACAGCTGGTCTCTCAAATTTACCCCCCTTCCACCATAAGCGCTATTCTGAGTTATCCAATAGGAAAGACACACTAATAACCAGAACATCTCTCCACCAGCCTCCGGAAAACATCACCCTTTACCGAGATCGTGCAGTTTCTAGCAACAGGCCCTACCATATAACACCATTTCTTTACATGGTCAGAACACTCTGGACGCCCACACTGAGGAGCTCCAGGAATAAGGAAAGGAGGCGTTAATATCCTTTCCGTTCAAGGGAGGAAACTGGGCTCAGAGAGGTTAGACAACACCTGCAAAGCCATGCAGCCAGGGAGGGACGAAACGTCACAGTGAGGTATGTGGGACTTTTGCTCTGCAGGGAAGGGGAGGGCGGGCCAGAAAGCAATGCAGGCACCCACCCCTCACTTGATTCTCACATTTTCGAAAAGTCACAGGATGAGAAACCAAGTGACGTCACGCGCGCCCACAGACTCTACCAGACTAACAGAATCTGGTGAATGAACCCTTGGCATCACAAAGGCCAGAACCACCAAGAATCCCAAGTTGTGGCCTTTTGGCTCCCCGCCCCACCCACCCCCCCATCTCTCAAGCCCAGAGCTCTTGCGATAGGCAAAGAGGGGAGTGTATCAGCCATGGCTGGGGACACAGGAACCCCGACTCCTCAAGGGTTCTGGCAGGAGGAAGTACTGGTCTCAAGTACCCCAAGAGGACCCCTGACCCAGGGGACCCGCCCCAGCAGCCTGGTGCCTAAGCTTCACCATCGGAAGAGGGCGGCAAGCTCCCTAACTTCGCATGCTCTGTACCTCGACCTTCCCTTCTGCACTACGAAGAGAACAGCCTCCTACCTCACCATGTCAGTGTTTAAAACTTTTTCTCATAAAAAAACTGCCAATACACAGAAAAGAAAGAGGACTAGTACCGTGAGTGCCAGGAACCCATGACCTAGCGTCAGAGGCCAGCACACGGTACCTCTTGTCCTCTCTTGGGCACATTCCCTGCCCAGCCCCCCGTGCCCACCCCCAGAACCCCCATCTCTCCACCCCATCACCCCCCATCCCCCCTTCCTTGCTCTGATTAAGTGAGCCCGCACGACGCCACCACAGCCACACTCCAGGCGGCCTCCGCCACCACCACCACCACGCATCGCTGTTCTGTCTATGGACGGGGCCTCTGTCATCTGTCTGGTCCACCTCTCAGGGACACTTCAGAGCTCTACAAAACACAGCCAGTCCCAGACGGATGATGGCGCCACCAACACTTTCTGACCTGACGGTGTGCAGAGGCCAGCATTCCGTAGAATCTGGACTTTGAGTCTGAATTTGGGTCTTTCCGGGGCTGGCAACACAATACTTGGCAGCAGCCGCGGCTCCCAGGCCGCCGCAATCACAGGGGCGAGTAGTTGAGACACAGACAGCCATGCTGCGTCCCCAGAGCCATTCTGTTTCTCACGTTCAGGACAGTGTTCAATAAACTACAGGAGATGCTCAAACCTCGGTTTCAACACAGGCTTCGGGTGAGAAGACTTTGCCAGCTGTCAGCTGACGGAAGTGTTTGGAGCGTGTTGAAGGCAGCCCGGCAAGAAGCTACACCGTCGGACAGGTCCAGTGTGTTAACTGCACTGGCGACTTGCACTGGGTTGATTGGGGACATCACCTCACCATCAGCAGAGGATGATCAGCACAGGGGTGGGCTCCCTGGACAGTGCCCTCCAAAAACACGGTGTCACGGGGTCTTGCCGAGTCACAGGTCATGACTGTGCCTTACCATCTTCATAGCCCGCTGCCCACACAGGGCGGGGCCCAGAGAAGGTGGCCCAACCCTCAGCGCTACAGCTCCGCGAGCACCTGCTCATGCCGGCTGATGCAAACATCACCTTGCCGAGTCCGTCCTGCCCCCTAGAGTGGCAACTCCCCCGCTTTACCAACAGGGAGCCTGAGGCTCAAAAGGATGAAAATCACACGACAACTAGACCTGTCGGATTTCGAAGTTCGCACCCTGTCCCCTTGTGTTGCCCCTAATCACTTATCAAAATATTGTTCATTATCATTCCCTTTGCTTTGTTTGAGAAGACACAGTTCTGCGGTTCCTGGCATATCCACAAGGTTGTGCAGGCATCACCACTGCCTAATTCAGAGCGTTCTCGCCTCCCCCAAAGACACCCCCATCCCCCCTCACCTCCGGCCCGGGCAACCACTGATCCACTATCTGTCTCTTCAGACTCGCCCATCCTGGATGTTTCGTATCAGTGAAATCTTACGAGATATAGGGCCCTTTGCATCTGGTGTCTTCTGCGCAAGCTCCCTGTCTTCCAGCCTCATTCACGCCGAAGCGAGAGTCAGCACCTTGCCCTGTTTACAGCTCACTAACATTCCATCGCACGGATAGACCACACTCCGTTTATCCGTGCACCAGCTCAGGGATCAGAGCACCACTGCTGTGAACATTCGTGTGCAGGTCTGTGCGGACGTGTGTTTTCTTGGGCACAAACCTGCAAACAGAGCTACGGGTCACATAGTAACTCTATATACTAATTGTTTGAGGAACACTGCTCGATTGTTTTTCCAACGTGGCTGCCCCAGTGTACATCCCCACTGCCCATGAGAGTTCTAATTTTTCCCCTTCGTCACCAACACTTGTTACTATCCGTCTTTTGGGTTCTGGCCCTCCTAGTAGGTGACCCCTTTATGGTCTAGGCATCCACAGCTCACTCCGCACCTCTGGGAGATCTCACGGACTCCCACAGTCAACATGGAAAGGAGGCAGGAAAGAATTTTACTTTTTTTTTTTTTTAAGATTTTATTTACTCATTTGAGAGAGAGAGAGAGAAAGAATGAGCAGAGATGGAGGCGGAGACAAAGGGAGAAGCAGACTCCCCGCTGGGAGAACCCCATGCCAGAGCTCAAACCTAGGACCCAGAGATCATGATCTGAGCCAAAGGCAGACTCTTAACCCTCCAAGCCACCCAGGTGCCCCAAATTTTATATTTGACAGATGAGCCAATGGCAGGCCCAAAGACAATGAATACCGTGACACAAACATCACCTCAATCTCAAAGCAATCCATTCCTAGCTCAGCTCCCTCCCCTGGTCTGGAGACCAAGCAGAGGCATGAGGTTCAACGAGGGGCTGAGGAAGGAATGTGGCATTTCATTGGGCCCCGCTGTGAGGTTTACTTCAATTGCAACACGTACCCATCACGCGCCCCAGTCCCCGGGTCCAAAATGTGCCACTTCCGGGAAAGAGGCTTCCTCCTCGATAAACAAGCATCTGTCTTCAGTTCTGGGGGCTAACAGGATTTATAACGTTCCCTTACATTTTCTAATAATAGTAAATCCCCTCCCCGGGTCCAAAGATGGTCAGCGATACCTTAATGCCGATTAAGCCAGTGTCGCCAAGGCCAGCTCATCCTCGGAGGGCAGGCTCTGATGGGCTTCCTCAGCGCAGGGCCTGGGCCAGGCACCTCTCGGAGGGCCACACGGCCAGCCACAGGGCACGTCAGCAAACAGAGCAGGGGCTGGGCAGGGGGGAACAAAGGGGTTGGGGGACTTTTCGACACAGACTCCAAAAGCCAGAGGGGCAGAGGAGGAGCCCAGTCCTGACTAAGAGTCAGGGTCTCTCCTCATTACTTGCTGTACAATCCCGGGCAAATTTCTCAACCTCTCTGAGCCTCGGGCTTCTCGCTTAAGAAAGAGCGAGAACATCTGCACCACCAAACCTCACAAAGCAGCTACAAGAAGTAAATAAAGTTGTTATAGTCATGGTGGGGGAGAGGGGTTTGCAGGGCAGTATTTCCACGCAATAGTATTTTTTTCCTTTGAAAATGAGTCATCGGGACTAATAATTATTTATAATTTCACAGCAGGAATTCAGTAACAGTGAAAACCTGACATAATAAAGAGCAAAAGCTTTACAAACGTGCATGTTCCTAACCTAGCAATTCTACTTCTAAGAATCCTGAGGCCTAATGACACGAAGTGGCGAGGGCAAGGGGTTTAGACACGTTCATCACAGCACATGGAAAATTTTACTGCTCAAAATCATCCCACCCAGGACGCCTGGGTGGCTCAGTTGGTTAAGCAGCTGCCTTCAGCTCAGGTCATGATCCCGGCGTCCTGGGATCGAGTCCCACATGAGGCTCCTTGCTCAGCGGGGAGCCTGCCTCTCCCTCTGCCTCTGCTACCACTCTGTCTGCCTGTGCGCTCTCTCTCTCTCTCTCTCTGGCAAATAAAGAAATAAAATCTTAAAAAACAAAAAAATCGTCATTGACCTTTCCCATGGGGGGAGCGATACTTCTCACCCCACTAACATCAGGCCTCACCATATGGTTTGCTTTAGCCCCTGCAATGTGAGGGGGAAGAGAACGGCCTTACGATCCAGCAACTGCACTACTAGGGATTTACCTAAAGGATACAAAAATACAGATTCGAAGGGATACCCGTGTAGAGCAGCATTATCTACAACAGCCAAACTGTGGAGAGAGCCCAGATGTCCATCACCTGCTGAATGATAAAGAAGGTGTATATACTACTCAGCCATCAAAAAAAAAAAAAAAAAGCCGTCTTGCCATCTGCAACACCATGGATGGAACTAGAGGGTATTATGCTGAGCAAAACAAGTTAGAGAAAGACAAATCCCTACAATCTCCCTCGTATGCAGAATTTAAGAAAGAAAACAGGTGAACGTATGGGAAGGGGGAAGAGAAAAAAAGGAGAGAGAGAGACAAGCCAGAAGAGACTCTTAAGGACAGAGAACAAACTGAAAGATGCTGGGGGGGTGGCTACATGGCCGAAGGGGACTAGGAGGGCACTTGTGATAAGCACAGGTGTTGTAGGTAAGTGATGAATCCCTGAATCCTCCAGACACCAGCAGTGCACTGCATGTTAACTACTGAAATTTACTTGAAAGAAGAAAGGAAGAGAGAAGAAAAAGAGGTAGAGGAGGGAGGAGGGAGAGGGAGGAGGGAGAGGGAGGAGGGAGAGGGAGGGAGAAAGGAGGGGCCTTGCCGAGCGGCACAGGCCATCTCCACTTTGGAGAGAAAGCTTAACCATCCTGTTGTTCCACCATCTTTTCTCTCCCCAGCACGAAACCAGCCATGTCTCACAAGGGCTGCTGTGTCAGCCTGGGCCCCAGGGGGACAAGGGTGGAAAGCGGAGCCACAGCCAACAGTCATGTAACCTGAGTGAGAGAAAACCTACATTGCTGCAAACCAGAAGATTTAAGGGGTCATTTGTTACCAGAGCATAACCTAGCTGACTGATACACAGCCACATTCCTACTAACGCAGAACGGCAAGCAACATAAACCACCAGCTAAATAACAAAATACGTACTGACAAATAACATACTGTACGTTATAAGATATATTCAATGTTTATATGTGTTACATGTGTGTTATATACAACTTATATTTATACATAAGTACCTGTATATCTTACTAGATATGTGTGTGTATATATATGTATCTCTACGATATGAGGTCAATCAAATGTTCAGTTAGTTCAGAGCTAAAAAACTGTCTGCATACAAATACGTTCTCAATATGGTATTAACTTAAAAAAACAGAGTATGAAATAGTATTACTGACCAAGGATTAGTCTCCATAATATAAAAATATCTATAAATCGATAGGAAAAAACAACGTACCCCCAAAAAGAAACTGGACGAAGGAAAGGAACATGCCGGTCACAGTGAAGGAGACAGCAAATATGCTGAAAAGGTGTTCAACCTCGCTAGAACTCAGGAACGTGCAAATTAAAAGCCCGTGAGATACTGTTTTAAATGCATGAGATCCACGGGTTAATACACTAACATTGGAGAAGACCAGTGCTGGAGAGGTGTGGGGAAAGGAACCTCTTACCCTCATAGTGGGGACAATAAGCCACCGCAAATGCCATGAAGATGGTTTAAGAACCAGTAACAGGGAACGTGAGCAGAGGACCCAGCAGCTCCCCTGGTAAAAACTCCGAAGGCTCCAGGAACTCTAATGGTATGCTCATGCTAGTCACTGCTGTGTAACACAGGATCCCCTCAACTTTGCAGCATAAAATAAACACTCCTATATCACAGGTCCTTCAGGTAGGAATCTGGCTGTGCCTTAGCTGGGGCGGTGGGGGTGGGAGGGCTCTGGTTCAAGGTCAGTCATGGGGTTCCAGCTCGGTTTCCGTCCAGGGCTGCTAGGCAGTGGTGGAGGGTCGGGGTGGAGCACTGCTCTGGGCTCACTCCCATGCATGTTGACAGCCACCCCACAGGGTGCCCTCACCATGTGGCACCTAGCTTGATGCAGCGCAAGGGACACAAGAGAGGGCAAGAGAGAGCACCCGAGTTGGCTACCGCAGTCCTTTTATAACCTAATAAGGGGACATCACAACACTCTGCTGTTTTCCATTTTGGAATCAAATCAGTAAGTCCGGTCCACACTCAAGGGCAGGGGATCCCACAGGATGCCGGGATCAGCGGGCACCGTGTCCAAGGCTGCCTTCTGGGGCACTCAAGAAAAACACAGCGCTTGCTACAGCGCTCTCTGTAACAGTAAGAAAAAACTGGACACAACTTGGGAAATGCGGTTTATTGAGACAAGGGAACGCTATCCAGCAGTTAACAAAAAGAGGGAAAAGAAGACCATGGACCATACCTACATATCACTACGACTGACCTCAAAGACAGTGTTAGACATATCGTCAAAGGCCAAACTACAAAACAACATGAAGAGGGCACCTGGGTGGCTCAGTGGGTTAAGCATCTGCCTTTGACTCAGGTCATGATCCCGGGGTCCTGGGATGGAGGCCCACATGGGGCTACTTGCTCAGCTGGCAGCCTGCTTCTCCCTCTCCCTCTGCCCCTCCCCCTGCTTGTGCTCGGTCCTCTGACAAGTAAATAAATAAAATCTCTTTGAAAAGATGTGAATAATAAGTAGATTTAGGATTATTTCTAACACATAGAAACTAATGTTTGTTTAAAGCTCTTACCACGCCTGTGGCAAGAACCCAAAACATGGATGGACACAGCTCCAGTCCCTCAGCAGAGGGGCACCCTGAGGAAGGGGCGGACAGAGAGGAGAGGTTGGGCATTGGCGGGCCTGTCACGTTTCTGGGTCTTTATAGAACAGTAAGTCAAAATGAAATGAAACTATGATCTTTTTTTGCTAAAATATATATAAGTTTTATTATACGTCTCTATAGGACATCTATAAAGTCTGGACACAGAGGACACTCTTTAATTCTTTTACAGATTAAAGATGACCTCGTATGTATCTGCCTACATTTCCAGAAATCATGGATACCATTTTGTAGACAGAAATGAAGCTCAATGGGTACACAACGGAAACCTATCAAGGGTTACATGAGGGGGGGGTGAGTGCTTACAATTTTATAAAGGATCTTTTTCCCTTTGTTTTTCTGTGTTTGCCTATCTTACAAAGTGATGCAGAATTTTGTGCAGGAAAATGAAAAATTTCTCCAAAGATTAAGTCAACACAACAGTAAAATGGCCACAGTTGATACCAGAGCACATGAGTTTTGAGAGCATAAAGGAATTCCAGTTTACAGGGGAAAGTTTGGGGGGGAACACCTGCATCTTCGGAAGACACGGGGCCCCTGGAAGCTCATCCTAGGCAGCAGCCTGCCCCAGGGATGGCCCGGGGAAGTGGCACCTGTCATCAGGCCCCCGGGGAACTGTGTGAGAGGCAGCGGCCTGGCTCCTATCCCTGCAGGGAAGGGCCTTCTGCTGCCGGTGTTGAAGGGAAGAAGCTGGCGACAGCAGCGTGCGGGCACCCCGCCCCAGCCCCCCGAGGGCTCACAGATTAGCGGGGGTCAAGCCAACTCCCAGAGCACAGGCTCCAGGGGTACAAAAGTTATGACCACCCGACTGATGCCTTCTCTGCTTCCTAAGTCTACAGTAAGAACACATTACTTTCGTCACCGGGAAACAAGTGACTTTTTAATTTTATTTTATTTTAAGATTGTATTTGTTTATTTGACAGACAGAAATCCCAAGTAGGCAGAGAGGCAGGCAGAGAAAGAGGAAGGGAAGCAGGAAGCAGGCTCCCCGCTGAGCAGAGAGCCTGATGTGGGACTCGATCCCAGAACCCTGGGGATCATGACCTGAGCGAAAGGCAGAGGCTCCAACCTACCGAGCCTCCCAGGCACCCCAACAAGTGACTTTAAAGGGAAATATCTCTACTTGCACAGATCCACAACCCCCAAGAGGCTGATGAAAGACGGAGCTCGGGCCGTCCCGCCCCCCAGAGTCCCTGCTGGCTGCCGCCACCCGCCCCACTCCGCCAGGTCAGTGAGAGTCCCCCACCCTCCACATCTGACCACCGCAGCCCTAACCCCGTTCCTCATCCCTGACCTTGGATGTGTTAATCACCCTTGGCCTATCTTGAGCAACGAGCCCCAAAAGATTCCTCCAACCCTGGCAGTCCCGATGAGCAACGGACTGTCTGCCGACTGCCCTCCCCCAGCCCTACTGGCTCCATCCCCGCTCACCCGGGCCGGGCTCTCCCTTCTGCGGCCACAGAGGCCCGCCCCCTGCCCTGTTCCTGAGTCTAGGTCCCCCGCCACTTACCACGCGTGGGATGGTTCCTTCCTTGACAGCCAGCAGCCCGGCCGGGGAGCTCCGGGCCCCTCCCTGCATACGACCCCCTCCCCGCCACCTGCCCAGAGAGGAACGGGGGTCACAGAGACAGTTCCCAAGACACTGGGCGGGCGGGCCAGGCCGATGAGCCTTAAACACACGACTGGGGAAAGGTCAGAGAACATGCCTCGCGGGGAGTGAACGGGAACTCGGAGGAGACCCTGGGAAGGAGAGAGAAGGAAAAAGGCTGGGGAAGGCATGGGGGAAAGTGGTGACAGGACAGGGCTCGGGTCCCAGTGTGACCTCAACTCTGTGTGACCTCAGGCAAGTCACTTCCCCAGAATCGCCCTCTGGCATCTTCCACGGAAGCAGGAAGGAAGAGGAAGTGAGATAAGGAACCAGTGTCCCAGCAAAACAAGCCCTTCTCCTCTCCTGTCCGTCGGTCTGTCTGTTTGGTAAGAGGGACACACGTCTGCCCTGGGAGAAGAGACACACTCAGGATGCTCACGGCGTGACATGGGAAGTCCACATACAGCAGCCTGCCTCCACACACCGCAGGGCCAATCAACACTCAGAACTAAACTTTTGAGTTCAACGGGCTGAGACCTGAAACACTTCTAGGAAACGCATCACAGCTCACCGGCAGGCTGTGATCTCTCTCTCGGGCTTGGCCATCAGGATGACCAGGTGCCCTCGCTGACCAACCACAACAGCCCAGGGCGCTCAGCCTCCACCCGTTCGTTAGCTGGGCCATGGACCCCCCCCCATCACCCTGCTCCCCAAAGCTGTGGTCCCTCCAGGCCACGGCCCCAGGCTCTGCTGTACCCCCGGAGCAAGCTCCCTGCCTGTCACCACGCTCTACCCGGCGACCGGTGGGGGTAAGCCACAGACACCCAAAGTCAGGCAGATGCCAGCCCCCACCACCACCACACCGCACGGTGCCTTCCCTCTCAGTCAGGCTCACCTGCCATTTCTGGATGACCACGACAGCCAGGACAGGCCAACCTGACCTCACTGACCTCCAGCAAATCCACTGATGGTTATGAAGGATTTGTTCTAGAAGCCAAAGAAGGTTGGCACGGGAAGGGTCTTAGAGATCGCCTGGGTTCGTGTTTTCAGACACTTTGGCTAAGGATTTAAAAAAGGAACTTCTCCCAGAACCTCACTAAAATGCACCCATGGGGAGTGGGGTGGGGGGCTGAGATGGGAAGGCAGGTAGGGCTGCTGGCCCCTTGCTCCCCAGTTCAACCAGACCCCATGCCCGCCCAGGGCGGACTCACACTGAGGCTCAGGGCCCGCAGCCCATGCGTGCGGCAGGTTACCGCACAGCCAGGAGCCAAGGGCGTGAAATGTCAGGTGTCACAGGGCTGCCTCCTGAGATGACACAGGTGACACAGACCTCCCCAGTGAGCTGACAACAGGTGACTTTGAGCTCCCTGGTGAAATGACAACAGGTGACGCCAGGATCCTTTCCAAGTCCCCAGAGGATCAGACGGGGAGGAAGAAGCGGCTGGAGACACCAGAAGAGCCATGAACAAAGAAGGAAACCGAAACCGTAGAAAACCCAAGAACTCACCATAGCGTGGGGGTGTTTGGCGAAAGACAAGCATGGCCTCGCCCGAGGAGCACGCCCAGAAGACAGGATGACCAGCTCGGCTTGGCCGCTGGCCGTAACGTGGCCTCAAGAAAGCTACTGGGAGCTCATTTCTTTTTTTTTTTTTTTTTTTTTTTTTTTAAATATTTTATTTATTTATTTGACAGAGAGAGATCACAAGTAGGCAGAGAGGCAGGCAGAGAGAGAGAGAGGGGAGGAAGCAGGCTCCCTGCTGAGCAGAGAGCCCGATGCGGGTTTCTTACCCAGGAAAATCACTTCTTACATCCACTCGGCCGACAGACGTTTCCTGAGTGTCTCTGGGTTCGGAAACGGTGCTCAGAGCCACAGAGGACACGAAGGAGCCTGTGCTTGAGAACACAGGTAGGAGGAGATACAGGAGGAGAGGCGCCAGGGGGGGTCCTCCGGTAGCGGGCGGAACACGTGCAAAGCTGAGGAGGCAGGAGGGGTGCCTTGCTCAGCAGATGGCACACGGCTCTCTAAGCCTGGGACCAGGGACACCTGGAGTGTGGCAGAGAAGTGGGCAGGAGGCCAGGCAGGACCCACTTGGACGCCAGGCAGTCCCCTGAGCTCGAGCTGCCTTCTGCAGATTGCTGGCAAGGCCTCGGAGCATAGAGCAGGAGGAGGCCATGTGGCTCAAAGAAGTCACTCTTGCAGGCGGTAGGACCGACGGACACATGAGGTGGAAAGGGAGCCAGCCACACAGGGAAGGGGGGATAACCCAGTCCACAGGGGAGGGGCAAGCGTGGACCAAGATAATGATGAGAGCCGTGGACGGGAGCTTGGGTCTCGCACTGCCGTTCGTGTGCTTGGGAATACTTACTTAAAATGCAATTCCCAGGTCCTTGCCCAGCCGTGTGTGTCTGACTCCCAAAGCCTGGTTTGGGGCCCAGGTACCTACGGTCTTGGATAGATGTGGATAGGATCCACATTTCCAGAAACACAACACGGACAGCAACTGCCCGCGTGTGAAGCAAGTTAATGTCTAGCAAGAAGAACCTAGACCTGGCATGCAAGAGGCACTCGAGAAAAATCCCTCAAATTTTCCACAGCTAGTGCTGGCTGCCACCTCTTGAGTGTGCCAAGCACTTAAATACATCAGCATTCAAATTAATCCCTCACCAACCTGATTCCGGCGAGCACTGTAGTTCCCATGTGAATGGGAACTCAGCTGTGGGCTGAGGCAGACGTTTCCCCCACATTTATACGTTGACGCCCCAACCCTAGGACCTCAGAATGTGACCAGACTTGGAGACAGGTTCTTTACAGAAGTGACTGGAATGACCGAGTCCCATCTGGCCGGTGCTCTTATCTGAAGAGGAAATCAGGACACAGACACACACACAGACACGACCCTGTGAGGACACAGTCAGGAGGCAGCTGTCCACAAGCCAAGGAGAGAGGCCCAGTTAAGGAACTTAGCAGTAAGGGGCCCAGTAGTAAGGACCCAAGTCCCCTAGGCCTCTCCAAAGAAAATGTTCCCAACCACTCTCCTTAAAGGACTAAGACCATTTCCAATGAGAACATTCTATGCCTGGTCAAGGTCCCCCCGAAAGTTCAAGAGATCATCTCTCCTCCTCATCAGAGGTGTCTACAGGGGGAGCCCCAAGGGGGCCTCAAAGACCCCGTTACCAGGCCCTCCTCACACACTCAGAGATCACCGGGCCGCTCGGAAAAAGAAAATGCGTCTGGCTCACCACAAAACTGTACAAAGTCAAGTCTCTAGTTTGAAAGGAAAAAAAAAAAAATCAAAAGGACCAACATTTAAATAACAGGAAGTGTTCTGAGGGCTGCAGACCCTGCAGGCCAAGTGTGCAGGTGGAAGGGGGGAGTGAGCTACAAAGAAGCAGCCGGGGTCCTGGAGCCCAGCACCGCCGGTCACGGTCACGGCCTACACCCCCTCTGACGGTTAGCCCACGTCATGCAGGAAAAATGCAACAAGACAGGCCCAGCACCACTTAAATGTGCACAAACCACGGGATCCTGAACTCTGAGTTCCCGCAGCTGGGAACCACACTGGCCCAAGGCCCCCCCCGCCAAAGTCCTGGACTCTGGGCACGGGCAGGGGTGGGGCCGAGGGGGCAGAGGGGTTGGAAGGGGGGGCACTCTGGAGGGAGAACAGGAAGTGACGAGGAAGAGACTGGCCTCGCTGGGACAGAGGGGCCGCAGGGCTACATGGAGGCTCCCAGGGGGACTCTGCTTCTCTGCCTTTCCCAGCTTCGAACAGACGCCCACATCTCTTGGCTGGTGGGCCCGTCCTCCTCCGCCAAGCCAGCCGCAGCGCTGGCCGGCATCTCCCAGCCCGTTCTCAGTCACATCGCGGCAGACCGACTGCAGCTGCGGGAGGCCCCTCTCTCTCGCGGTCGTGGATCCACCTGGAGAGTCTGGGACACGGTCCCTGAGCCAAGATCCCCCGTGTTAATTGCACTGCGAAGCCCTTTGCCATGTAAGGTTGACCTGGCTACCTTACTAGGATCAGGGATGTGGACCCCCGTCCAGGGAGGTGGGGGGAGTGCGGGAGGCCACCATCCTGTGTGCCATGTGACTGTGAAGGAGATGGATTCCACAAAGCTGGAGCAGTGGTTTCTAACTTGTGTGTTCAGAGACCCCCGCAACGGCTCAAAGGCATTCTGAGGCTCACCCCTATTTTCCCCAATGCCGACGAGGTGGGCTGGGGCCAGGAAGCTGCATTTTAATCATCTTCCTCAACAACCTCCACACCCCAAGGGGCCTGAATATCTAGGGTACAGAATATTCATGTGGGCGAGTTGACCAGATCTTGGACAAAATCTGACTGAGCACCTGCTCCAAGCGAGGCACTGTCCGCCAGAGTGGGACACACTGGACCTCCAGGCACATCGTCACTTCTGAGCTGTAAACCCTCGAAGAAGTCGCTTAACCTCTCTGGGCCCGAGCGTGCCCACTGTGCAGTGGGATCCTTGTCACCACCGGCCTGCTGGGGGACACACCTGGGCCCACACGCAGCCAGGTGCCACCCCCTCCGTGCCTCACAGGGCCAGGATTCTAGAAGCACACACACAGCTTGGACAGAAACGGCCTCAGCTTACGTCCTTTTCCGCTTACTACACTTACAGGCCGCTGCAAACGCAGCTTCTGATACATCAGCCAGGAAATGAAAAGTTACGGGTTGAGTGTGAACCATAAATTACCCACTTGCGAGTACATATATAGTAAGTTATCAGCGCAAACGCCGGCTGCAAAGAATGGCACCCGGAGAATTCGGTCCCATACAACTGGGCTCTGAATAACACCATCCTCTGGCAGAACAAGCCAAGGCTCTTGTTCTGAGTGGCTGAAGGTAAGAGTACTCACGCCCACAGATGACCAGCAAATTCGTTCCTGTTCCGTCTTTAAAGTACACTAATCAACTAACACAAACACAGCGCTCTAATACAAACGAGCCCAGAGAATCCTCACGCCAGCCTTACCAGGCCCGGACAGTTAACGCGGTGGACAATGAGGCTCGGAGTGACTTGCGCGGGGCTCACAGGGCCAAGAAACAGAGCCACGGGAGATCTGGAGAAGCAACGGGCATGGTCCCTCCGGCAGCAGGCCCACCGCCGCCGCCCAGGGAGCCGCTTTATACATTCTGGGGTTCTAGAACCAACAGCCACGAAATGCACATTTTGAGATTCTAACACAATCTAGAACACTTGCAAGGATTTCTCCAACTCTCAGCCACGGCTCAAGTCACAGAGTAATGGGAAGGCAAGGCTGGACTCTGGGTAGACTCATGAGACAGGAGTCCTTGCGCACGCTGCATCGGGGCTGGGGTCCCGGGGAAGAGGAGCCCCAGGGCGCGCCCCACACAGGCTCCTCTCCTTGGGGACGCCGCAGCAGAGAGACTCTGGGCTGTGTCCCTCTAAGATGTGGGGTCCACAGGTCAAAGCAGGGAGCAGCCCCACGTACTCTGGCCACCCGGACACAAAGCTCGCTCTAGCTGGGTGAGGGAGGGACAGCAAAGACCGCGAGCTGGAGGCCAGAAGGACACGCTGATGTGTTTGCGGGGTGGCGACGGTCCAGCCCAGCTGGAACGCGGGGTGGATCCGGGGGAGGACATGGTGGCCCGCGGCCCAGGCTGAGAGCCCGGAGCATCTGTTAGCAAGCACCGGCCAACTTCAAAGCGCACGGGAGGGGGAAAGGGGAGCAGCATTCTCTAAAAGACAGAATATGTGTCAAGTGACAGTGCCCCAATTCTCCCCAAAGGGAGAAACGCCCCATCTCATGTATTTGTCAGCACTGCCGCTGAGACGGGAGAATCCCTCACGCAGGACACCCCGGACTTCAGGCCAGCCCTGCGCACTCTCCCCTCGAGTCACAGAAAGCCGGTGGAGCCTCACACACCGGTGAGGGTACCGAGGCTGGGAGCGGAGGCGAAGGCAGGCCCCAGGTCGGCTCACTCCTGGCCCAGGGGTCCAGCCAACACGACCGGACCCCAACCCTCACACCCCCAAAGAGTGGCCTGCCGAGGTTTTGGAGGTCAAGGATAAGAGTGTCAAAGGTCAAGGTGTCCAAAGCAGGACCAACCACACAGGGTTCCCACCACCCACTTTAAGAGTCTGAGGATGAGAAGATGACACACCAGCCTCCTTCAACACACACTCACAGCAACCTCCCACACCCACCGCGACTCCTGCACAGCATCTGCTCGTGGCCCCGTGGCCAGTGGCCCCGTGAGGCAGGGACACCCCCTGTGCTTACTCTGAGAAGCAACTCCAAGAAAACGTGGCAAAGTTCATTAAACTCTACACCCCCCAGGCCAGACTGGGAGAGCGCGCCTGTCCTCCGGCGCAAACCGCTGCCTTCTGTTATTATTCCACCCCTATGTGCTCATTGGGCACCAGCGGGCGGGCACGCCAAGACGGAGCGTGGCCACAGCAGCGAGGGGACACGGGGCAGCCTACGGCCCACCTGCAGCCCTCCGTCTCACGGGCCTCCTCCTCAGCGGACTGATCAGGCAGGCGCTCCGTCTGGGGTATGAATGGACTGCTGTGTGGAGGGCGACAACAGCAGGGCAACAACCTCGTCGCTACAGAGTTTCAGGATCCCCAACTGCGGCAGCATCTCCCAACCATCGCCAGCCCCCTCCAGGGAGCGGAAAGAGGCCCGTGAGGTCTCATCCACAAGGCCCTGGACCGCAGCCCCGCGGAGGCACTAATTAGCACCTGGCAGATGCTTCCGGGCCCTCCTCCCGCTAAGAGAGCAGAGGGTTCATATGCACCAGCTGTGGGATTTTGACATCCTAAAAGCATGTACGTGTTAGGAAGCTTCTTTGCAGGGACACCCCAAAGAGACATCATGGCGGCTCTGGGCCCAGCGTTAGGAACCAAGAGGCCGGGTCAGCTGGAGTCTGGAGGAGGAGGGGACCAGCTCTGAGCAGGCTTCTGCAGAAGCAGGTGCAGGGAAAGGCTCGAAGCGTGGGTCCCCAGGGCCTCTGTGGGACACAGCGCCATCTCTGCCCAGCACTCAGGAGCCCATGGCCATCCTGGCACGGCTATCTTAGGGCCCTGAGACCTTGGGCAAGTCGCGCTCTGAATCCCAACATCTGTTAAGTCCCTCTCCTGTAAAATAACTATGGCCCCAGAGGCTGGGGCTCCGGAGCAAAATGAAATGAAGCCTGGAGAGCCTTGTCTGTGAACTGAAAGCCCTGAGAAGGTGTGATGATGGCAGCAGGTGGGTGCCATCCGAACAACACCCCCCACCCCCCCACCCCCCGCCGACACTCCCCACCCCCACCCGGAATGGAGCGACAGGGCAGGTAAGGTCCCTGCTAGCCGGGAGCCAAGATGACAAAGAACAGCACCTTCACCAAAGGGCAGGGCAGACAGACAAAGCGGGACCAGGGGCAGCTCCTTCACCTGCCCTGGGCACTCTTAATTCTGGCTTCCCCAAAAGGTCATGACACAGGTGGCCTGGCTGGACTGGGACCTCCCTCCAGAGAGTTCCACCCCTGCCCCCAGAGACGCAGTCACCCCAAGAGCCAGATCCCCCCACCCCAAGAATTCCCCAGGAACCGACCACTCATGACAGAGAGCCGTTGTCATGGCAACCAAAGTCTTAACAACTTTGGCATTTCCACAACCTTTGATTGATCCAGTTCCCAAAATTTACATTACAATGAAACAGTATTTGCATTTAATTTATTTTAATTGGCTTTTACATAACTAAACCTCTGGGCTTGGCCCTGTTAATAACAACAAGAGCGAGGGAGTTTTTCCTAGGCGGACCGAAGAAAGCTAATAATTTAGCGTTTTCATGTTTGGAAAAATTCTTCGCTGACTTTCAAGTAGGTTTTTGCTTCAGTCTCCATTTTTTTCCTGAGAAGACAGTAGGGCCTTCCCCAGGTTGGAGTTCATCCTTTAGACAATCCTGGCATCACACTGAGAGGGAAATCGGATTCGAATGCTTTCTGTGTCTGTTCGAGGCCTGTGGACAATGGAAGCACAGGTGAGTTCCAAGAGGAGCTCCAAGAGGTATCTTCCTCCCCAGGACACCTCCCTCCAGCCAGAGAGCAGGCACTGGGGGTGACTGTGTGTCGAATGAATGAATGAATGAGGGCTAATTCTCAAGGCCCGTGATCAAGGGCCATTCGGGATGGTGCTGGTTACTCGAGATTTTACTGTTTTCATCCTGAGCGAGGTGTGGTTCGAGTCCGGAGACAGGGGTGCCTTTCTAGGGGGAAGTATAAGGGGGAAGCTGTGAGGGGCTCACCCGGGAGCCTTCATCTGGAGCTGCCCCAGTCCTATCCCGCCAATGTCACTGAACATCCACCTCCGTGGCAAGGGGAGTAACAGCCCCAGCGCGCGGCCTAACAGGGAACACATTTGGTCTCCACTCCCCAGGGGACTCTGCGTGCTGGGAAGAAAGACTTACTTTTTCATGCCACTCCCTCTAAAAGATGCTCTGATAATGACAGTAAAATACAGGGCGCAGGGTGCAGGCAGGTGAAAAGGCATAGCTTCTTGAAGCTTCCTGAAGGACGTGTGGGGGGCTCACCAGGTTGTGGGGGGAGGCATCCTCTCCTCAAAGGATGAGAGTCAAGGTGAGTGTTCTCTTTCCCCATAACCCAAGAACCAAGGACCCAGATGGGGAATGCCCTGCTTGCTGAACACGTCACTGATCTGAGCCCAGCCTGACTGTCTGTATTTGAACAAGTGTTTTTAATCGGACCAGTAAGTTTCCCTGCTGCCTGACATACACTCAGCCAGTGACCCCCTCCTGGCAGACTCAGAAAGATGGAGAAGATCCAAGAGTCCCAGAGGACAGGTGAGCAGATACAAATTCCCATTTCTTCTGTGAGTCTCGGACAACACGGTTCTCGGGGCCTCTGCTGCGGGCTGCCACCTTGCAGGAGGGAAATGGGGACCCCAAGTGGGAGAAGAAAAAGGGCAGGAGACTCCGAATTTGGATTCCGGGGAGAGGAGCGGGCATCAAGCCCCAGCAAGGCAGACCTGCCAAGGTAGACCACCATGGGTCAGGGGCTACAGGACGTGAATATAAAAAGATTAATGATGACAATGATGGGAACAGTCTTTCCACAAATACAGCACTTTACAGTTTACAAGAGTTCTAACGGCGATTTCTTACAACAATCCAGGGAGGGAGGGTTTTATCATTCCCACATCAGATGAAGAAAGGGATTCCTGGGGCTGTGTTCCAGCAGACCCAAGGGACCTGCCTGGGGAAGCAACAGTGGGCGCTGTTTACACCCTGGGAAGGGGAGCAAGATAGGGACTGAGTCCACACAGGTGCCTTTTCTCCTTTGGAAAAGAACAGTCTCTTCACTGTCCCTTAGAACAGAAGTCAGTCCAGCGTCAAGAAGAGACATCTTTAGCGTCACTCCCCACCCCGGGTGGCTCGGTCCATTAAGCACCCAACTCTTGATTTCAGCTCAGGTCTGGATCTCAGGGTTGTGAGTTCAAGCCCCAGATTGGGATCCATGGTGGGCGCAGAGCCTACTTTAAAAAACAAAACAAAACAAGAAGAGACAGCTCTAGTCTGGGGTCCCCCTCTGCAGCTTGATGAGGCAGGAAGTCTCCTCGGGGGGCCCGGGACCCTGGGGGCCTAAGGGTGGTTTTCTCATTCAGATTGACAGCATCCTCTGTGGCCATGACCGCTGGTCTAAGCACGAGGTGCGCAGAGGCTGGAGTCTGCCGCTTCCTCAATGTCCCCGACACCCAGTGTGGCCACCAGCTCTGCCCCGTGCCTACCGGCAGCCTCTGTAGGCTATGACAAGCCCACTCGAGGTCCCCGCCAGTCAACAAGCTTGTGCAAAACAGGCCACCCAGTGGTGAGGTGGCACAGGTCCTTGCTTACTACAAACGTGCAGCAGGCAGGACAAAGAGGACATGCCTTCTCTGCGGAAGGAAGCATTCGGCAGGAGAGAGAGAGAGAGGGAGAGGAAGGCAGCGAGGCCCGCCACGAGCCTGCAGCCGCTGCTGCTGTGGGAGGCTGGCTGTGGCTCCGCGGCTGCTGGTGGGAGCTGCTGCCCATCGGCCCAGGGCCCCTCCTTGGCTTCACGCTGGACCCCTCCTGGCTTCACGCTGTGTCCTTATGGGTCACAACCACAACACCAGCCTGGCAAGGGCAGGGCCCCCAATATCGTGCTCACTGTTGGTCCCCAGGGCCCAGAGCCCAGCCCGGCGTACAAGACAAAAGAGTAGAACTAATTTGCCGAACTGTAGAGTAATCAGAACTGTAGAGTAATCATCGTTGGCGCTAAAGAGAGCATCCCTAGCTTTATTAAAAGATTTTGTTCTGGTTGATGTTTCCAGTAGGTGTTCCCTTGTTTTTTGTTTTTTGTTTTTTTAGTGTTTCTGGCAGGAAAGGCAGGGGCACACAGCATTAACAATTAGACAAACAGAAAGGAGGGCAAAATCATGTCAGAAATCACTGTCGAAGTCCACAAAACGTATGACCCTTCACATAATTTCAGAAAGAGAAGTCAGGCTTGCTCCTTTTCCAGGACAACTGGGAAACCACAGGGACACGCCCAGTCTCCATGGTAACCTACCTGTTTCCAGTGATTTGGAGGGCTTCCTTCCTGCCTCCATGTGGAATCCTACAATAAACTGAGGACCCAGCTTTCAAAAATAATAATTTCTGAACACTGTAGCCAGACTAATTTTTTTTTTAAAAATATGGGTTCCTTATGGTTAAGATCCTGACATAGTCTACCCGATGTGTACGGAATTTTGCTGACAACTATTTTCTAGCTCAGGATCAGAAATATGGACCTCAGACCATAGAGTTGTGATTTTTTTTTTTTTTTTTTAATTTCAAATCCAGGGAACTAAACTATAGGCAGACTCTGAGCTAGGAGCAGAGGCAACATCTGGTATTTCACATTATATGGCCAGCCACCAGGATCTCTCCCTCATTCACCCTGAAATGTATCCCTCATGTTGGCCAAGTCCTCTGATGACTGGCCTCAACTTCACAACCTCCCACTGCTGACTCAGTATCCTGGACTCAGGCAGATGAACCTCTGAAAAAAAAAAAAAAAGCAGCCTAAGAAGCGTCTGGAACAATGCCACCAAAAGTCAGGCAAGGCCCTAACAAAGGCTGCGGGGGTCCTGCTCCCCAGCCAGTAAGGAAAGACGGTCAACCCAATATCAACCCAATACCAACCCAAGTCAACACAAGGTCCGAGGCCCAAGCAGCACAGGGAGCGGGGAAGACTCACCTCCAACTGGAAGAGGATGAAGACCAGCGGCTCTGCTCTCGGGCGGGCATGAAGCCAGGGAGGTCAAGGATGGGGAACAGAAAAAGTTATTTTCAAAAAGGGAGCTGAACAGCAGCCTAACCGACAAACAGCAAGGAGATCATCCCTTGAGCCGAGACCAGCCACGGGCGGGGTGAGGACGCCGACCACCTCATTCAAACACTCTGGACAGACCCCGTGGGAGCCACAAAGGCTCTTCCAGATCAAGAAACAGAGGGAACCCCCAAATTCGAGCAAGTAAAAAAGAAGCAGCATATTCTCGACCTTAAACAAACTCTACCCGTTGCCATATTGAAATGGTGAATTTCTAAGAAGGCTCACAACATTCTTCTTCATACCCAGTTAATAAAGTTACTCCGCATCGAACTTAGATGAGATTAGCAAATTCTAATGATGCATCACGATAAATTTCCATTAATTCAAATCATCACAACTATGGAATTCCTGGGTTCCAGACAGTCTGACTATAAAAAGAAAGTTTGCTAAGCAAATAACAGGGTAAACAAGGTTATCAGAGGAATGTGTCCTTGGGGTTCCTTTTAAAACCTTTTTTTCCTTCTAGTTGCAAGAGTAATACACAGCTATTGGTGAAAATTCAGAGTGTAGAGGAATACGAAAAGGCCGGGAAGAGAAACCACTCATGATCCCATCAGCCTCAACCACTGCTGAAGGTTCGGGGTATGCCCTTCTCCTGTTTTCTCTTTTTTTTTTTTCCCCTCATAAACATAACTGGAATGAAACTGTCCCTATAGTTCTATACCTTGCTCCCCAGCCCTGTATATATTGAAATGCCTAAATTGCTTGTTTTTAACCCCTTTAGCAAAAACCTAGCAGCCTATAGCCATAAATGTGCTCATTTCAAAGAATTATTTTTTGAGATTTTATTTATTTGTTTGTTTATGTATGGGGTTGGGGAGAGCACAGGGAGAAGGGCGGAGAGAGAGAAGAGACTCCTGAACAGACTCTGGCCTGAACACAGAGCCCAACACGGAACTCGATCTCATGACCCTGACTGACCTGAGCCAAAACCGACAGTTGGCTGTTTAGCCCACTGAGCCGCCCAGGTGCCCCTCAAAGAATTCTCAGTAATTAAATTAGCTCAATTAATTCAGGAGTTTGTGTTAACGTACGCTTTTGTCCAAGAATAACACAATTCCTTGTCTTCTATAATACTCCCTAATTCTCCCTGAGTCATGGTTAATCAAAACAGAAAGCTGAGTCTACCAGTTTGGTGATATCAGCAGTGAGGGCCTCCCAGCAAGAAGAGAGTTGCACCATTACAAAAAGGAGGGCTCTATCTTCTGCACTGGTTTTCCCTGGGTGTGTCCTCTTAAAGGGATAGTCAAGAGCTCCTGAATCAGGCACCAGATCTAGGGCCTGAGAACTTGGCGGCTCCACTGCCAGGCTTCTGTGCTCCCGCCAACGTTGCTCACCACCTTTGTACCATAAGCCCATCCTCTTCGTTCATATACAGCACCGTCCTGGGACAGGAAGTTATAGGAACGTGCTGAATGACGGAGGGGTAGATGAAACATATAGAGGTCACCTCCCCAAGTTCAGTATCCTCTGACCCTTCCCCTTCCTTCTCATCTGTGCGCCACAGGCTTGTCCCTCTACAGGACCAGCTTCTTCTGAATCAAGGTGCCAGCCCATGAAATAGCACTTACTAAGGTGTCTGTGCTTTCTAGAACGTTCTTTTTTTTTGCAGTCAGTTGAGCTAGGAAAATTCTCTCCATGCTTATGTTGGGTGTGCCCCATAACTCAAGTTTACATTTTTTTTTAAGATTTTATTTTTAAGTGGCGCCTGAGTGGCTCAGTTGGTTAAGCGTCTACCTTCAGCTCAGGCCATGATCTCTAGGTCTTGAGATCGAGCCCAGCACTGGGCTCCCTGCTCAGTGGGGAGTCTTCTTCTCCCTCTCCCACTGCCCCCTGCTCGTACTATCTTTCTCCCCCTCAAGTGAATAAAGTCTTTATAGAAAAAAGGATTTTATTTTTACGTAATCTCCACACCCAACGTGGGGCTCGAAGTCACAACCCACAACCCTGAGATCAAGAGTTGCATGTTCCGTGGACTGAGCCAGCCAGGTGCCCCCCAAATTTACATTTTTGAACATTTTTCCTGAACTGTAGAGCTGATAGAGAATGCAGAGACTACCTAGTCCCAAGCTCCATTCGACAAACCAAAAAACTGCGATCTAGAGAGGAAAAACCACTCATGCCAAGTTAAAGCCAGACATCGACAATCAGATGGGGCTCGCTCCGCCAGCCCAGAAAACCCTGATGGCTTCTACACCGCGGTGCTGCAATTTTAGCGAATGGGAAAAACACTTGCCATCAGTGATGAGCACAGAAAATAGTGCTGCCCTGCCGATCACACATCCAGCCTGCAAAGCAGGCCCTTTTGGCAAAGGCGTTGAGGTTAAATACTTCAACTCCCCCACCATCCTCCCACTGAGGGAAGGGAGCCGTGGTTTAGGCACACAACCGGGCATCCACCGTGTTCCAGGTTCTGTGCCAGGAATGGGGGGCCAGGGAGGAGAAATCCACAAGGTCCTACATGCAAAGAGGCCCACTGCCCTAGGAGAGGCAGACAAGCACAGTGCACAACCAGGGAGGTGAGGTTCCAACCAGCACTGGTGAAGAGGGCCAGCAAAGGGCCTACACAATACAACAGGGGCCAAATTTATCCTCCCTGGAAGGGCCACGTGGAGCTGAACAGACTAGGAACCACTGGGTCTCTCCTGGGCCTGCAGGCGGGTGATTTCTCAGTCAAGGAGACTTAACTGGAATTGGCTCATGTGACGTTGGAGGCTTAAGAGTCCCACAACCTCCCAACTGCAAGCTAGAAACCCAGGAAAGCTGGTGTTATTCAGTCCAACTCCAAAGGCCCGAGAATCAAAGGAGCTGATGGTCTAAGTGTCAGTCCGAGTCCAAATGCCGGAGAACCAGGAGCTCCGATCTCCAAGGACAAGGGAAGACGGACACTCCAGCTCAAGCAAAGTGAATTCCATCTTCCCCCTCATTTTTGTTGTATTCAGGCCCTCAGGGGATTGAATGATGCCTGCACACACTGTGGAAGGGGGTCTCCCTTATTCAATCTACCAATTCAAATGCTTATCTCTTTTTTTTTTTTTTTTTTTTTTTAATCAGAGAGAGAGGGGGAGAGCAAGCGAGCACAGGCAGACAGAGTGGCGGCAGAGGAAGAGGGAGAAGCAGGCTCCCTGCTGGGATGCTGGGATCATGACCTGAGCTGAAGGCAGAGGCTTTAACCCACTGAGCCACCCAGGCGTGCCACAAATGCTTATCTCTACCAGAAACATCCTCACAGACATACCCAGAAATACAGTTTTAACAGTTATCTGGGCATCCGTTAGCCAAGTCAAATTGACACATAAAATTAACCATCACAGGTGGGATTTTTCCAAGAATATTCCAGATCAATGAGTCTTGTGAAGCCTTTGTTAGAGTAACATTCCATCACCCACCCATTTGGGTTCTCTAACTCGTACTAACTCTCCTCATGACCCTCCTAACAGTAGGTGTCCCCACACAACCTGTCGACAAAGAACAGCTCACTCAACAGAAATGGGCTCTATGAAGCAGTGACCCAAACATGAGGAAGGAATGTGGAGACTGGATGGGGTGTTGATGGCGGTGGTGAAGGTGATGATGACGACAGCGATGATGACAGTGATGGTGGTAACGGTGACAGTGATGATTATGATAAGGAGGATGATTATGATAAGGAGGATGATGATGGTTATGGCAATGACGATGGTGGTGATAGTGATGGTGATGACGGTGGTGATGGTAATGGTGGTAATGATGGTAGTGATGAAGAGGAGGAAGGTGATGGTAATGATAGTGATGGTGGTGATGGCAGCGATGAGGAGGAAGAGAATGAGGATGGTGATGGTGGTAATGATGGTGACGATGGTGATGGCGGTGATGATGATGGTGATGGTGGTGTTAATGGTGATGACAGTGATGAGGAGGAAGAAGAGAATGATGATGGTGATGATGGTGATGATGGTGATGGTGGTGATGACGATGGGATGATGATGGTGAGGAGGAGGGAAGGAGGAGGAAGGTGATGGTGATGATGGTGATGAGAAGAAAGAGAATGATGATGGTGATGATGGTAGTGATGGTGAGAAGGAAGAGGACAGTGATGGTGGTGGAGAGGGGGATGGTGGGGATGAGGAAGGTGCCGGTGACGGAGGTGATGACGGTGAGGAGGAGGGGAGGAGGATGGTGATGACAGTGATGACGGGGATAGTGATGGTGAGACTGATAACATGGTATGCTGGGAAGCCAGCATGTGGCCCGGAACAAAGCACAGGGGAAGGGGAAATGAGCCACAGTGAGATCTTCACACTGCTTGGGGGGCCCTGGCCGAGAGGACCTGGAATTCCTCACCTGTGCTACAAACCCCCTCCCCCTACTTCCTCCAACGACAGCAAAAATCACTCCCAAATGCATGAGCTTTCTCCTCACAGCCAGCTCTGAAAACAATCAGCCAGGCCATTTGTTTTGAGGGCAGATAATAGCGTTTCACCAAGAACATAAGCTAATAAAAGCGGCAATTCTTTATCCCACCTTCAGAGATAAAGAGGAGGGACAAACACACCCCAGAGTGTGTTACAAGAATAAGAATAGGCCCTAAGGGCCAAAGGTGCAGCACGAAGGAAAGCCGAGCCTCAACACCTGTCCCAGGCCTCTTCCTACCTTCCCGTACTTACAAGAAAGACACCCAAAGAAGGCAAAGCAGCCAACAGATTTCGTCTCCCACCCTTGGAAGCGGAGCCAGACTGTCCAGGCTGCGTCACCAAGCATGGGATTGGCACTGCATGACTGAGGATTTTTAATAAAGGCTTATTCCTGCGACTGCCGCCCCACGCTTTGGAGAGGGCTGAGAGAGAGCGAGCGAGAGAGCGAGCCACCAGTCCTGCCCACCCACAGCCCTGCCTTGGGCCCACGGTTGGGGCACAGGCTTTTCTAGACATCCTACACTCACTCTGGCAGGAGTGACTCCCCAGCCCCACATGTAAATACGGAAAATCATACGATGTTGGAAATGATTTGTTTTTAAACCCAGATGATTGATTTTGAGAGGTTCTCGCTTCCCTCCAAAAATGGATTGCAGCACGGCAAAGGGAAAGGATGGGAGTGACAGGGAAGGGTGGGGAGCTGTCGTCAATTCTATTTTCTGGAAACGTCTGTTAAATGCACAGGAAGGAAGCAGGGACTTGAGCATTTTGCTGCTGGAGGGGGAATAAACGTGCTGTGATCCAGACACACAGCCACAGAGAATCGAAACGCTGCCGGTGTTCCCAAGAGTCTCCAAGCACACTAGCACGCTCGCAAGCCAACCCAAAAAATGGTTCCAACCACTCTTGGAGGCAGGGGATCAAGAGATCAGGGCCTCCCTGGGTCTGAGGAACAACCTACCTAGATCTGCAGAATGACCTCGCCCAGATCGCTTTGGGCAGCCCCCCAAGTACACCACGGCTGTGTCAGAGACCCCCAGAAAACCTTCTGAGAAGACATGAGCCAGGCAATCCAAGATGGCAGCTCCCTGACCTCCAAATCATGGCCCGCACCAGCTCCCTGCCGGAGGCCTTCACACACACGCACAGGCTCTCCCAACAACTGCTTTGCTCCTACAGCCTGGGTCAAAAGGTGCCTAATAAACCGAATATGAGAAGAAAACCTTCGTGGCAGAGGAGGAACGCCTTCCGGGAACGTTAAATAGCAATAATGGCCGCCACAGACATGTACGTGACCAGTTGATGACTCCTCCACAACAACTCTACATCCACGTCCATGTGCAGTCTAACGTGGACCCAGAATCCCTTCATGAACAGGCTCAGAAAGTGTCACCCAGAAGAGGAACAGAGCCTGACTCAAACCCAGGCCTGCCAGACCCCAACATCCGCCATCTTCCGAAAGACATAAGACACTCTTGCTGTCTACCGAGAAAGTTCTCTGCCTCAGTGGGAGAGAGACACCATTTGTGCTTTCTGTTTAGTTTTGTTTGTTACCCCTACTGGAGGGCTTTCTTTTGTTTTTAGTATATGTGCTGCCGAAGCGAGCACTTTCTTTTGTTTTTGTTTTTGTTTTTTTTTTGTAATTTTGTTAGTTAACAGTGAAGAGAGACCATTGGGGACCCAGTGGCCTACACACCCCGACCCAGATCTACCTGTCTGTACATTTCTGTGACTCAATTTGCAATCTGCAAAATGGGTCTTCTCTTCTGCTTTTCCTTGAAGAACAAAAATAACCCAAGAAGGGAAGTTCTTCTGAAACGCACAACCCAGGCAAGTGCCCTCCCCTCCCAGGGCCCCTGTCTGTCTACCTCCCGGGAGACCTCCCTGCGCCCACGCACGCTTACATCACTGCTACCCCATCAGCTGTGAGCCAAGTACTGGGGCAAATGGAGAAGCGCCATGTACCACTCATGCCCTACAAGGAACTTCCATGGCTTGGAGACCCTGACGAGAAACTGAACATCACTCTGGAAAAAGCCCCAGAAGGGCAGATCCTGGCTACCAAACAGGGGTGGGAGAGAACTTGACCTGGCTTCATTCTTGGTTCTTCTCCTTGCCCAAGGTTTTGGGTGAGTTGGTGTGCTCCAGGTATCCTAGATTTTCTCATTTAAAAAATGGGTTTAGAGTGCCTGGGTGGCTCAGTGGGTTAAGCCTCTGCCTTTGGCTCAGGTCATGATCTCAGGGTCCTGGGATGGAGGCCTGCATCGGGCTCTCTGCTCAGCAGGAAGCCTGCTTCCCCCTCTCTGCCTGCCTCTCTGCCTACTTGTGATCTCTGTCTGTCAAATAAATAAATAAAATCTTTTAAATATATACATACATATATAAATAATGGGTTGACCCGTTCTGCCTCACTCTGTACTTTAAATCTGAACCCCCCTGCTGGATACTCGGGAGCCCACAAAAGAAATGGGGGGGAGCAACTTCACCTGAGCGCAGAGCAGACAACAGGCCCTGGGAGCAGTCCAGGGGCCCAGCGCTGCGCTAGGGGAGGGATAGGGGCCAGAAGGACCAAGTCAGGGCATCACAGAGCTGGCCGGCCCACCTGCGGGCGAGCACCCAGCCCCTTTGATCTGCCTGAGGGAGCAACCAATTCTCAATGGAAAACTCCAGGAAAGCCTCAAGGAGAAAGCCCTGCAGCCAAATCTATAACGGAGAGGGAGGAAGAAAAGGCAGATGTAGAGACAGAAAGCCCATTGGCGGTTGCCTGGGGATGGGGGCGGGGACAGAGAGTGACAGAAAACGGGCAGGAGGGAGCTTTCTGGGGTGATGCAAAGGTTCTAAAACTGGATTGTGGTGACGGCTGCATAATTCTGTAAATTTACTGAAAAGTACTGGATTGTACATTTGAAATGGGTACACTTCACGGTATATAAACTGTATCTCAATAAAGCTGTTAGTTAAAAATATTTTTTTTTCCCCAAGGATGAGCAGGAGTTTAGCCAATAAAGAAGTCTGGGTGGGAGAGAAGAAAGGCAGGTGCTGTGGCAACCCCGCCAGGCTCACCCTCCTGGTCCCACCTCCCCCCAGACACCTGCACCCCTTCCAGCACAGCTGGGAGCCAGCACCCCCCTACCCCCCTCCCACCCCCCAGCCCAGGGGGAAGTGCTTCCTTGGAGCTCTTGTCAAGGTCTGAGGGCTCCTCAGGCCCGCTCCCCAACCCGAAGCCCAAGCTAGGCTCTGGCAGGGAGGAAGCCTGGGTCTGGGTTTCAAAGTCTCGGCTTGAAGCAAGGCACCCAGCAGGTGTCTTACAGAGCAAGAGCATGAACTGGGGGGGGAGGAAGGGGACTGGGGGGGGGGGCGGGGACCACAGTGTCGAGTGAGATGAGAAAATCTGTTTCCCACAGTGATCTGATGACAGCAATGACCTAGGTGGAAGCAGGGCCCCAGGATAAGGGATGAGAAAGCTCAGCCCTGTAGGGACAGGAGTCGTGGGGTCAGAGAGGAGGGCTCGGGCCTCAGAGGACTGACCATCTCAGGATTCCTGGACGAAAAAAAGGGGAAAGAGCCCAGAAACACTCCTGAGATTTCTAGCTGTAATGAACGAGTAGGCAAGAGGCAATCACCACAACAGGCAGAGGGACTGGGTTGGAGGAAAGTTCTGGGCTCTGCTTTGATGTGGAGCAGCACGGAGCGTGTACCACAGGGCTGGGTCTGAGCGTGGGAAGAGCTCAGGTCGGCTCACCTGCCGGCGCACAGACGTGAGCCCAGGTGAGAGGAGAGCTCATAGAACGCTGCCGAAGGGACCCCTCCGTGGCCGAAAGAGGCACAGAGCAAAGGAAGCTTCCAGCTGGAAGGAAGCATCAGGGTCCTGAGGCAATCGAGGGAGACTCCCACGGGAACCGCACACCCCGCAAAGCCTTCTTCCTGTCTGCAGATCACAGCAGCCTTACCCGGGGATACAAACTTAACTAGCCTGAGTGCTTCTTAGCCAAGGGTCACCGACCCATCCCTTGCTCCTCAGAAACTTCTCGTCGAGTGAGGCAGGTGGGACTGATGCCAGCACCCCGACCCGTCTCCTGGCTTCCTGCCAACCTGAGGGGCACCTCAAGAGCTCAAAGCAACAGATATCTGGAAAACACGGCTGCTGGATTAGCAGGGGAGGGCAGGGTGCACTTGGCTTATGAAGGTAAATGAAGGGGCGCCCAGGCGGCTCAGTCAGTGAAGCATCTGCCTTCAGCTCAGGGGTCATGATCTCAGGGTCCTGAGATCGAGCCCCGAAGCGGGCTCCCTGCTTCAGCGGGGGCATCTGTATCTTCCTCTCTCTCTGCTCCCCGCCCCTGCTCATGCGCTCCCTTCTCACTCACTTGCTCTCACTCTCAAATAAATAAATAAAATCTTTAAAAAAAAAAAAAAAAAAAGGTAGATTTTTTTTTTTTTAAGATTTTATTTATTTATTTGACAGAGAGAAATCACAAGTAGATGGAGAGGCAGGCAGAGAGAGAGAGAGGGAAGCAGGCTCTCCGCTGAGCAGAGAGCCCGATGCGGGACTCGATCCCAGGACTCTGAGATCATGACCTGAGCCGAAGGCAGCGGCTTAACCCACTGAGCCACCCAGGCGCCCCAAAAAAACAGGTAGATTTAAAGAGCCCCAAGAAGACATCTTTGCCCACCTGATGCCAGCAGGGGAGGACTGCGCCAGGAAGAGCCTGGGATCTCTCCGTAAGTGTCTTTAGTTAGTCATGCCTCATAAATGCAGAGATATGAAGCTTTGCCTCTGAAATTCAATTATACTTGAAAGGACATGGCCGAGGCAGGGCTCTCTTAAAGGATTTACTGTGCTTTCCTGATGATAAAAAAAAAATAATTCTTTAGACTTGCACCTTGCTCATCAGTGCCTAAGAAACGTTCACCTGTTGAACCATACTGATTACCGGAAGTTACATTAAAACCCGTGCCACTAGACTCCCAACCTTTTTTTGGGGGGGTGGGGGGTGGAAAGTGATTTGAAAGAAACATTTCCCCACTCCCCCTCATGGGGCAAGAGTTACCGGGACAGCCCCTAAGCCTGTTCTGCTCTCTCCATATACCACTACCTGCCATCCCCTGATTAGGAACTCGATCCAAAGGGAAGAGGACAGGAGCCACGTGAGATGCACAGCCTTACGTGTGGGCGGGGAAAACACCCGAGAAATCCAATGAGACTGCAGGAGAATGGTGAATCCCAAGGTAGACAGAGCACAATTAAGGTTGGTAAGCGCCCTCCTTCCACAAACACAATGACATCCGGGACTGACACACTAGCAAAACACACCTAATCCCCCATTGATCCCAGGCTGGCCGAATAACAAATTCGAAAGACTGTCCCCTCACAAACAAGCTTGGTTTAGGGCTTGCTGGCACACTCAGTTCTAACACAAACCTGATCCTGATATAGATGAAATGTCAGCTGCCGAACAGCTTACCCCGTAGTGCCAAATAACTGTGGGGCTCCTTAATAGTATCCCGGATTAACACCAGTCCCCAAGTGACCTAGGCGCTTTGTCACTTGCAAGTGGTCATACAAGGTCCCAGGATAAGTTGGGACAGGGGGAAGGACCACAGGCGTAAAGGGGAGACAGACTGCCTGATACACAAACGTTCAATAGGGTATTCTATGGGAAAAAGCAAGTCTTTTTTTTTTTTAATATTTTATTTATTTATTTGACAGAAAGAGAGAGAGATCACAAGTAGGCAGAGAGGCAGGCGGGGGGGGGGGGGGAGCAGGCTCCCTGCTGAGCAGAGAGCCCCATGCGGGGCTCGATCCCAGGACCCTGAGATCATGACCTGAGCCGAAGGCAGAGGGTTAACCCACTGAGCCACCCGGGCGCCCCAGGAAAAAGCAAGTCTTACAAGTAAGTGTGCACATGGAGCCAAATAAGGCAGTGGATCAAGCCCCTCAGCCCCCTGGACCCCCTCCCCAAAAGACAGCACTACTGCTTTACCAGGATGAAACTCCAGAGCAGCTCCAGGTAGAGACTGAGCTCAGGAAGGAGGAGGCCCCCATGGGGACTGTGCACTAAGGCAAGGCCACTCCTTGTCCCTCAACAGCTTGTATTTCTAATTCTGCACAGCCCAGTGGCCAGAAAGAGGCATTAAGATAAAATTCTGAAGGCATTAGTCTGAGCTCCTTTCTATCTCTTAGAGTTTCCCTCTAGAGGGCTTATTGGAAATGAACGGATCACCAGCTCAGGTTTGGGCAAATCTCTGTTCTTCTGGGGGTCTGACCTGTTGTTTCTCCACAAGTCTGCGCTTCCAGGCATCTGATGGCCAATGCCAGGTGTCCCAAATTATTATCACACGTTGACATCTATTTTTCACCTTGCGGAAAGCATCCAAGTAGGACCCGAAGGGAGCAGGCAAGGCTAAAAGTCAGCACATCTGAAGGCAGGCAGGCGGGAGGCAGAGCCCCCGGGCCTTCCCTCCAGCACATTATCCAACAAAACCTCAAGAGCTCAGTAATTAGAGGCACTCTCAAAAGTGAAACAGAAATAGATCTAGGGCCGAAGGACTGGTTTGCTTGAGACAAAGGGCTGGTTTTAAGCAGGAAAATACAAAACAACAACCCCAACAACAAACAGCCCAGCTTTTGGTCTGTCTTCTGAGCTAAGAAAGCCAGCCCGATTTTTTTTTCCTCCATTATTACTCAATCTGATTATGGGGAAGACAGTAGGATTCAGATGAAAAGCCCTTTTCTCCTCTAGGTTATAAAATCATTTTCTGCAACAGAAAAAAAGCAGGTTGCATTCTAACTGTGCCCCTCACACCCAATCAGATGAACACTTGGCTCCTCCAGGTCCTCCGGCCTGCCGTCACCGCCGAGACCTCAGCTTTTGGGGCCGGCAGAAGACAGACCAAGCAAGAGCTTTCTGCTCCTGTGTCATAAAATCCTGCAAAGGATTCCAGCTTTCCTGAGCACACCCACGGGGGGCAGGTGACCCCGGGAGACACATCCCATCCCTAGGCACAGCCCCGCTGCTCAGCCCCACGCCCCCCCCCCATGCCCTTTCCAGGCCCATGTTCCATTTTGAGAAAACCATGCACCATGCCCTCCGCAACTCCCTTCTCAAAAGCTTATTTGTTTTTCCGACTGGGAAGGGTCCTGAGAGAAAAAAAGAAACCACAGCGATGGAGGGAAGGAATCACCAGCTCTGGCAGAAGGGCAGCAGGCCAGCCCGGCCACCTGGCCCTGCTGGGTCTAGCAAGTGCGATGCTGCAGTCGGCAGGACTCTCCCTGAGAGCAAATCGTGGTTCCAGGGTGTGCGCGTTCACTGCAGTTCAGTGTTACGTAGTAGTAGGCTTCGAACTAAATATTTTAAAAATTAAGGTGTAGGACTAGGAGGAAGGATCCCCCGGAACCCCTGGGCTCCTGCCTAAGGCTGATCAACAGAACCACCCTTGGGTGGAAGGGGGTAGGGTAGGAGGGTCCGACGCCGAGGCCCCAGGCAGGACTTGCGGTCCTGGCAAACACCCTCCTCTAGGAGGACTCGGTATCGGCCGGGAGTCAAGGGGATGGCGTTCAGCTTGACCAGGCCCGGCCAGGATGCCCTGGGAGCCCGAGGTCCGTCTCTGCGGGGAGCGCCACTTTCACGCCCTGATTCTGTGAGCCGCAAGCCCCGGGGACTAGGCACTTGTTGAACAAAAAGGCTCCCGACTCATTCAGCAGCCGCCGCAGTTGGCCAGGAGAGGGACCCCCAGCTCGGGCGCCGGAGCCTTCCCTGCTGCACGCCCGAGGCGGCGGCGCCAGGGAGGTGCGGCGAGCAGGCAGCGCAGCCGTCAGCCTAAACTTTCTCGAATCTCGGTGCTTCGCAGTTAAGTTAGGGGCGTGATGGGTGGGGGTGGGGGATGCAACAGCCCCACCCGCGATAAAGAATAAAAAAAGGGTTAAAAAAAAAAAAAAGAGAGAGAGCACTAATTGATACTAATTCAATTAACTCAGCACCTACTATGTGCCAAGCACTGGACCAAGAGCCATCTTTGGTGCGTTCTCCTCTGAAATGTCACGGCAGACCCCAAGGGAGGAACTGTCCCCGTTTGCTAGAGAAGCAAACCTCTACCGGAGAAGGTGGCGTGTCTGGCCCAGGTCGCAGTGCGAGTCACGGCGAGGCCGGGGCTCCTGACTCGGGAGCACGGCTCTGTCCGTCGCCCCTCGGCCTAGTGGGGAGGGAGCAGATGGCCGCCGAGCCGGTCCCCTCCCCTGGCCGGAGCGCACCTGCCACCCACGTGGGCCGCACGGACCGGCCCCCCAGGGGACTAGCCCACGCTGCCCCAGAGGCCCGCGCTAGCTCCTTCGGATGCCAGCTGTCCCCGGGGCCCCTGGAGCTCCGCACTGCGCCGGCCGGCGGGGGACAGAGGGCTCCGCACGCAGGGATGGACTGCCCACGCCCACCCCGCTGCCCGCGCCCCACGCGCAGCCGCTCACACCGGCCACCCGCCCCGCACCCGTCCCCACCAGCAACTGCGCCCGGACACACAATTCCACAAACGCAACCCAAAATGTGCACACCCACTGTACACACGGATCCCCACGAGGACACGCCGTTCCAGGGATACACCACCGTCCGCGGTCACCCACAACTCCACGACGCAAACACAGGCACCCCCAACACACACGCTCGCGGACACACACACACACACACACACGCAGAGAGCCCGGTCGCAGCTCACGCCGGTGCACACGCCCGCACTGCCCGCAGCCGGTAGCCCCCCGCTGCCCTACCTGCTCCCGCGCAGGACGCGGTCCGCCGGCTTCCCGAGCCCAAGTTCGGCGCAGCTGGTGCTGGGGCGGGCGCGGGCCGCTGCCCGGGACGAGCGCGCCGAGGCCGGGAGGGTGGCTAGGAGCGCGGGCCTCCGTGCGCCCGCAGCCTCCGCGCCGGCCCTGCGCTCATCTCCTCCCAGAAAAACAAAAGGAAGCCGGCAGCGAGGGAGGGAGCGAGGTGGAGACGCCCGCCCGTCCGCCGGTCCGCCCGTCCGCCGCCTGCAGTCGCCGCGGCCCGCCCGCCAGCGCCGGGAAGGAAGGGACTTGGAGGCGGGACCCGGAGGCGGAGGCCGGGGGCGGGGCGTGCGGCCGGGGCTGGCGCTCAAGTTTCCTGCGGACCCGCCCCCGCCCGGCCACGCCCCCAGACTTGGCCCCGCCCACCAAGCCCGCTCGGGTCGCGCCCCTGTCCCTAGCCACGCCTCTTGCTGGGTGCCGGGCCTCGGAGCCGTCCCGGCCCGGTCCGTCCCTGCGCTTTAGCGCGCTCTCCGCCCAGCCTAGGCCCTGACCCGGCCCCAGGCCTGGTGGATTTCGGGGCAGGAGCGGAGCTGAGCACCGGTTCCGCTTCCCTAACCCTTGGCCTCCGGCCTGCGGGTGTGGGAGAGGCGGGGAGGCGGCACCGGGAGGGACGAGCTCGGCGCCCACTCCCCCGCCTCCCCGGTCCTCTGCAGGAAGTGTGGCCCAGAAAGGGAAGAGGCCGGATTCGGCCCAGGCCGCCTCCCGGCGCCCTCTGGCACCCTCGCCGCCAGGCCCCTGAGCTGTTACCACCAGCCTTCCCGCGCCTCTTTCTGGGAAGGAGCTGAGGACCCGGAGAGGGGACACCTGAGTTCCAGTTCTGGTCGCCTTTGTCGGTTCTGGGTGATTTGGGCGAGTCCCCGAGACTCCGGAGGGCTTGGTTTCCCCGTCTCTAAAATGGACGGGAGGAGGAGCAGGCTTCTTCTGGTCCTTCCCTCCCCGACATGCTGTGGGTCTTCCGCCTCTGCTGGGGAAGGGGTTTGGTGGACATCTGGGTCCCAGGGACAGGCGGCCTGGGAGTCAGGGAGAGAGACAGACCTGTGTTTCCTGCGGACTTCCTCTGTCCCCCTTCTAAGGCACCTGCACAGAGGGAAGGAATAAGGGACTGTGCTTCCCAGAGCCTCTCACCCCAGTAGCTCCGGAAAATCTGGGCCCTGGGAAAAGCAAACACATACCCACACCCACCACTACCACCACCGCCCACCCCAAACATCCCCAAAGAAAGGTAACCACAGAAACAGCCCTGAATGTGGAGCTGGGCGTTAGTGTTAGGCTGAGACAGACTGTCTTTCTGGCGTCTCCAGGGGAAAACTCAAATCCTCCTGCAAAGCCTCCTCCACAAAAACACCGGGAGTGAACTCCCACTCCACGGGAGGCTGCAGAGAGGAATGTTGGTGGGCGGCTGGGTGGGAAGAGAGGGGCCAGCAGGCCAGGTGGTCTGAGAGCCCAGACCCCTCTCTCAGCAAGCAAATGGCAAAACCAGCCCTACAGGGAGTTAGTCTCCTAGGCAGCCCCGCTGTGGGGATTAAATACAATAATGACAGTGAGAGTCAGCCGTCTGGGGCTGTGGTGAGGTCACACGGAATGGCTCTGGTACCCAGGGGCAGCATCTCTCCTCCGCAGACCAGGGGCCAGGGGCACTGAGCAGCCTTCCTCTGTCTGTCGGCACAGAGGGTAGGGCTGTAGGTGAGAACCACCACGCCCCCCCCACCAAGTCAAGCCCAGGCCTGTCAGCAGGGTGACCACAGATACTGGGTTCAGTGGCGTAGGTCATATTCTGCTGTGGTCACACGTAAGACCCACTTCTCACTCGGGCTGTGCTTTGGCACCAGGTCGGGGGACACGGGGAAGGCTCCTCACGGGCAATCAGGGATTCCAGCCCCTTCCGTCTCGAGATTCCGCCAACATCTCTTCCATTTCGAGATTCTTCTTTCAGGGCTTCCAGGGAACTGCTGCCCCTTGACTTCCAGCCAGCAACAAGGGAAGAGATCGTGCTGGTGGCGGGGGGGTGGGGGGGTATTGGGGGTAAGGGGGGGTCTCAGGGTCATCGGGAGCCAGGCCTAGAGGAGGCACACATAACATGGGTCCACATTCAGGGACCAGAATTAGTCACACTGGGCTTTCTGGCTGCCAGGGGTCATGGAGAAACCCATGGAGTGGGTGAGCATGTCGCCATGTCTCTACCTCTGTTTCAGAGCATCTAAAGGAGGAGTGTCTCCCTCAGGTGAGAGACAAGCTGACCTCTTCCTTTCATTCTCGCGGGCCTTGCGGTAGTGACTCAGTAGGTACTTCTGAATTTAATAAACTAGAGCAAAGCAACGAGCCAACTCGGGATATGGTGCCCTGTGAGTGTCCTGGGCTGCCTTAAGGAAGTACCCCAGGCTGGCTGGCTCAAACCAAGACGTTTATTGTCTCAGAGTTCTGGAGGCTGGGAGGTCCAAGATCTTTGTGTCAGCAAGGTTCGTTCCTTCTGAGGGACCTGAGGGGGAATCTGTCCCAGGCCTCTCCCCTGATTTCCGTCAAGGGCTTCTTGGCTTACAGATGGCCGTCTTCTCCCTATGTCTTCCTGTCATCGTTCCTCTGTGTGTGTCTGCCTCCGGGTCCAAATTCCCCCCCTTGTGGAAGAACACCAGTCATACTGGATTAGAGCCCGTTCTAATGAGCTTGACCATGGGCAAAGACGCTGTTTCCAAGCAGGGTCATGTTCACAGGTACCAGAGATTAGGACTTCAACATCTTTATGGGGGAACAATTCAACATGTAAGAGATGACCTGCTCTATATACAATTTGTCTTCCATACCATGGCTATAAACAATTGAAGTCAGGAATGAGCTTCATTAGTCGTAATAATAACTGACTTAGGGCACCTCGGTGGCTTAGTCGGTTAAGCATCTGCCTTCCTCGAAGGTCATGATCCCAGGGTCCTGGGATCAAGTTCCTCATTGGGCTCCCTGCTCCATGGGGATCCTGCTTCTCCTCTCCCTCTGCCTGCTGCTCCCCGTGCTTATGCACTCTCACTCTCTCTCTCTCAAAATAAATAAACAAAATCTTTAAAAATAATAATGATAATCCTATCTAAGGAGGTCCTTTCCAATAACCAGGCTTCTAGCCCACAGACCCCTGCTTCTGAAAGCTTGAAGAGGTGACGGTCCACTGATCTCCAGGTCCTCTTTTGACTCTGGTCCTCTGTGTCATTGTAACTGCAGAGGGGAGAAGTGTGGCTGCTGGGAATGGAGTGGACCATGCTCCCTTGGGCTAGAGACAGCCCTCTGACTGCCCACCCTGCCCGACCCCAGAAGTGCAACCCGGAGGACACAGTCGGAGAACTTGCTGGTGGTGCCAATAGCAAGACTTGCTGGGATGGCTGGATCCTGCCCGGGCTCAGCGTGGATCAGAGGTGGGGAAATGGGAGGGCGAGGCCACCTTGCCTCTCCCTGAGGTCCACCGGTGCTCATGAAGGACCCTGAGGCAGATGCTGTGACCCGTGGCTTACCTAGGGAGCGTGACTCAGAGGCACATTCACATGGGTCTCCCTTCGCCCTTGCAAGTGCCCAGGTATCAAGATAAACTAGAGTCTCCCTTCGCCTGGAGATTCTCCCCTGCTATGGACTGAGCTGTGCCCCTGTGGAAGTCGTACACTGAAGCCCCAGCACACCTGCCTGTATTTGGACAGGGGGCTTTTAGGAAGTAATTAAGATTAATGAGGTCATAAGGATGGGCTCCTCATCCAAGAGGATTGGTGCCTTACAAGAAGAGGAAGAGGGAATGAGATCTCTCTGGCTCTCCGCAGAGGCCGTGTGAGGACACGGCAAGAAGGCTGCCAAGTGCAAGCCAGGGAAGGAGCCCTCAACAGATTCTGAATCCGCCAACACCTTGGTCTTGGACTTCCAGCCTCCAGAGCTGTGAGAGAGAAATGTCAGGCCTCTCGGTCTCAGGATATTGTTATGGCCACACAAGCTAAGACAGACCAACATATCTTCTCATCTTCTGTTTCCCACTCT
This sequence comes from Mustela putorius furo, assembly GCF_011764305.1. Lineage (NCBI taxonomy): Eukaryota > Metazoa > Chordata > Mammalia > Carnivora > Mustelidae > Mustela > Mustela putorius. Next base: position 5,228,471 of record NW_025421485.1, read on the forward strand.
GCCTGCCCAGCTGTCCCCCCTGAGTCTCAAAGCTGGGCCCCGGGACCCGGTCGTCAGGACCTGGAGCTCTCAGGACCTTGTTTTATTCCTTGAGCAGTGCATCACCCACTTGCCCCTGCTTCCTGAGGAACAGGGGAAGGGTGTGGAGAGGAGCCTGGCTCTCTGGTGAGGGCTCAGGGGCTGGGCCATCTCTCGGAGTCCCCTAATGCATGCCCACTGAGGTGCAGGGGAGAGTGAGCAGGGTTCTGGGGCAGGCAGACCTACAGGCAGGTCTGGATCCCACTGTCACCGGCATGGGGACCTTGGTAATAACTCCCTTCTTCCTTCCCTCCCCCCTCTTCCCTCCTTCCCCCTTAGTAGGTCCAGAACCTTCTCTTCAGCCATCCCAGTTGAACCCTAATCCAGGGTTCCGATTTCCTAATTTATAAAACGTGGATATTCATGTCTCCCTTGGACTTAAAAAGGCAATGCATGAAAAGGGCCTGCAGCATGGTAGATACTTGAGAAGACATTACCTTCAGCATCATCAGCAGCTCATCAAAGGCTGACCGACTCAGTACAAATGTATAGGAGAGCATCCCACGGAATCTTGGGAGGCCCGGGTTCTAGCCCCAGTTCTGGTACATTCTAGCTGGGTCACCTGAACAAGACCCCCTAACCTCTGGGAGCTTTCTTCCTCAGGACAGCGCTCCCCACAGGTGACCAGGGCAGGGGAGAGGGTCAGATGCAGCAAGGATTTGGAAAGTGACCCAAGACCCTGTCGAAGCACCTGCTGGGGACTTGGAGCTGCGATCTTGAAGTCACGGCTGCACAAGGCGTGCTCACCGTGCATAGGAATGGAGACCCGGGACAGGTGTACCTTGCTGGTTGGCACAGCTGGATTCAAGGGGGCCTGTGTCCGTGTCCCGCACGATGACCTGGGGTAGGCAGGGCGCACCCAGCAGTAGCCTCCCAGGCCCCCCATATGTCCAGCCAAGCCTCCAGCCCGGGAAGCCGCACACCCGGCCCGACATCCTTTGCATGCTGGTGAACCATGAGGGAAGCAGCCAAGAGTCTGTTTGGCGGCACCATACTCCGGCTCAAGCACAAAACCCAAAGCCAAACACAAACAGCGGCTCTGACCACTGTTCCCAACCTGTCTGAACCGGAAAAGGCCCCTTGCCTTTCCAGCTCAGCTCCGGATGGGTTCTCTTCTGGAGAAATGGAGCTCCTGACGCCTGAGAACTTGGTACATGTTCTGAGCAGGATAGCAGGTGACTCTCTGCCCAGAACAGTTCGGCGGCTGACGTGGAATGGAAGTAACACCCCCACGGCGCTGCTTATCTCTCGTTTCACCTTCTAGCCGACTGTCCACATCCCAGCAGAAAGGAAATGTGACCCACATACGCAGACACATTCTTAAGTGTAAAAAGACACAGGCGAAATTAATTTGAATGATACATTTTTTTAATTCAACATAGAGGAAATATTATTACTTCAACATGCAATCACTCCAAAACCTATGAATCAGATATTTTGCATTCTTTTTTTCATATTAAGTCTTTGACATTCAGTGTGTGTTCTATATTTATCACACATCTCAGTTCGGGCTAGCACCATTCAAGGGCTTAATAGCCATAGGCGACCAGCGGCTGTCATTTAGATGCAAGGGATCCCCACTTTCGCATACGTTGGAATCCCCTGAAGAGCTTGCAAGGACACACATCGCTAAGCTCCACCCCCAGAGTTAATGATCCACAAAGTCTAGGGTCTCGCCTGAGAATTTGCATTTCTAACAAATTACCAGGTGATGATGACGCTGCGGGTCAGGAGTCCACACTTTGAGAACCACTGGCCTAGGCAGTCTTCTGAAACAGCAGAAGTGCGCTTTATAATATACAGCTGGCAAAGCTGTATCGTTACAACAAAGCTGCAGTAATCAAGAGAGTGTGGTTCTGGCATAAGGACGCGTACACAGATGAACGGAGCAAAATTGAAATCCAGAAATAAGCCCTTCCATTTGTAACCGATTACTTTTTGACAAGGGTGCCAAAACAATTCAGTGGGAGAAAGAACAGTCTTTCCAACAAGTGATGTTGGAACCACAGGATGGGCACAGATGGTCGGTCACCTGTAGAAGAATGAAGTTGGGCCCCTACCTCACACCATATACAAAAGTTTAACTCCAAATGGATCAAAGACCTGAACGTCAGAGCTAAAGCAATAAAGCCTTAAAAGAAAACACAAGTGTAAATCTTTGGGACCTTGGATCGGACGATGGCTCCTTAGGTATGACAGCAAACGTACAAGCAATCAAAGGAAAAGTTGGCAAAGCTTAAAACTCTGGGGCTTCAAAGGGCACCATCAGGAAAATGAAAAGACAACCCCCAGAAGGGGAGAAAATATTTGCAAACTGTGTATCTAATAAGGAGTCTCTATGGCATATAAATTGAAGTCTCACAGCTCAACAATAAAAAGACGAACGACCCAACTTAAAAATGGGAAGGAATTTGTTCTGGGTGGACATCTGTCTAAGGACAATACATGTACAGGGCCAAAAAGCACATGGAAAGACCAACATTATTAGTTATCAGGGAAATACAAAGTAAAACCTCTATGAGATTCCTTGACACACACGAGCATTTTTATAATCAAAAAGAGGAACAGTAAGTGTGGGTGAGGACCGGAGAAGCTGGAACCCACCCACGTTCTTTGCCGGTGGTAGTACAAAATGGTGTGTTAGCTGTTGAGGCCAGTCTGGCAGTTCTTCCAATATACATCCACCCCAAAACTTGGGTCTGATGTTGATCGCAGCACTCTTCATAATTGCTACAAAGTAATGAAGGGGTCATGGGGAAAGAGACATTCCCAGGCATTGAGCTGAGAGTGTAAATGGCAACAGTCTCTCAGGAGAATGGTTTGCCAATATCTGGCAAAGTTGGAGAGACAGATACCCCCACCCCAGCGATTGTCCCTCCAGTTACCCACCCCGAGAAAACCTCTGTACATACATAAGCCGAAAAGCCATGTGGAGACAACACGTCCCAATACAGGAGAGAAAATCTGCCTCAGTGTCCTGCATGGGGGGTTGAGGGGGGGAAGGAGTGAAAAAAGCCCCTTATATTCACACGACGGTTTACTATATATGGTAGTAAAATCCATCAACTAGATAGGTCCAAATCAACATGGGAAGATCTTTAAAAAAAAAAATCATTGAATTTTAAAAAAAAAGAATGGAAACGGAATGGTATGTTACTGTTAATTTCAGCTATAACAATACAATGTACATTTGTGTAAATGTATGCAAACATAGCAAAAGCACCAACGTGGGCTGAAAGACAGAGCCGGGATTGCTGTAAGAGATTGAGTGATTGCTTCTGGGACCGCACGAGATGGGAAAGAGAGTACAGTGCTAATCGGCTGTACCTGACGGGCGTTATTTCTAAAAATATGAAGCCAATCTGTTCTGATAGCAACTCTGTTGCAGAAATGTATGTGTCTGATATATATGTGTCTCTAAATTTATCTGTGTTTTACAATATTTCTCGTAAAAAAAAAAAAAGTAACACGAACAGTATCCCTCGTCCCTCGTTTCATCTGTTGGATTCTAATTTATGGCCATGCCCAGCGCTCGTAAAACGGCAGACTGCCGGGAACCCCAACCTTTGGGGACGCAGCACTCAGACCAAGTGGAGAAAACGGCTCTTGCCACGGAGAAGGTTGTTAGGCAGACCAGGTCCTGAATTCAGCCTTCGCTGGTCAAATGAGGCAGACACATGGGAACCAGTGAGCCATCCTCAGAGCAGAGAAATGCCCGTAGCTCAGAAGGATGTTAAATTTCACATTTTTGGAGAAGCATCAGTGGCGTCACCGTGAAGCTCAAAATAAGGAAGGGCCAGGACACAGGACTTTGGCCATTGCCAAAGTCAGCGTGTGTAAAGACAGCCCACCAAGGGTCAGCTCGAGAGACGGGTAGAGAAAGCGTCTGATGCCACAGCTTCCTGGGCAGGAGGGGACCCTGTGCAGAGGGGAAGGCAGGACCCACAGAGCCGGGCATCTGCCCCATCAGTGGTCTTCCAAGGTCTTCCAAGCAGGTGCAGGCTGCTCCCACACAGCCATGAAACCCCTGAGGACACGGTGTCACCACTGCTGTGACACACTTCCTAGGTTCCCCTTCGGAGCCGGGACACGCATCCCTCCACTCCCGGGAGTGGCTGCTCTTGACTCTTGGCTGATTCCTCCCTGGAAATTGCCTTTGAGTGAAAAGAGCTGCCTTCCCTGCTCCCCAGGTTCAGCCCTCATCCGATAACTGGTAACTTGGGCACATAGACCAGGATATCTCTGAAGGTCACCTTGGCCTCAGAGCTCCCCGTGGGGACAGCTGAGGTTCTGGTGAAGCTGCCCTCGCCCTGTGGCCCTTCCCTCCTGCAGAGGTGCGTGTCCACTGGCACTTCCTAATAAACCTCCGGTTTGAAAGTCTCATCTCCAAATCTGTTTCCTAGGGAACAATCGAAGATATGGGATGGCTACCGGCAGTCAAGACAATATTACAGTGTGTTTAGGAACCTCTCTTTGAGGCTGCGTGTAATATATCTATAGTCACTTCTGCATTAGAATCAGCTGCAAATCGTAAAGGCCCCCAAAATATTGGCTTCAGTGAGATAAGCATTTAGTTCTTTCTCATTGAAGAGCAGCCCGGAGCAGAACTATTCTACAGGACAAAACGCAGGAAGGCGGTACCTGAGGTAGCTGCACAGAGGGTCGTGGGAGCAGGGCTGGAAAGCGAAGGGCTGCAGAATGCTGTGGGGAGTGACAGAAATACATCTTAACTGGGATGGTGCACCGGCATACATTTGTCGAGCCCCAAAGAACAATACACTTAAAAGGGGTGTATTTTAAGTAAATTATAACTCAATAAAGTTGATTTAAAAAAAATTTTTTTTTAAGTAGTCCAGAGACAGGAAGTCTGGGATTAAAATGATCCCAGATAGGGGTGCCTGGGTGGTTCAGTCAGTGGGCAGGGCCTTCTGTCTTCAGATCAGGTCATGATCTCAGGGTCCTGGGATGGAGCCCCTCATGGTCCTCTCTGCTCCGCAGGGAGTCTGCTTTCCCCCTCCACACTCAGCCTGCCTCGCTGCCTACTTGTGATCTCTCTCTCTGTCAAATAAATAAATTTTTTTTAAAAAATGGTCCCAGATAACAGAACACAGTCTTCTTTTATTGTGTTTCTCCTCCTTCCATGATCTTTGGTCTCAAGGGCACCTCATGGCTCAGAATGACTGCAGAAGTTCCAGCCTCTATATTCCTGTCTAGGCAGAAGGAAGAAGGAAAGGGAAGGGGGCCATGCCCTCCTCCTAAAGAGAAGGCAGGTGCCACACAGGGCTTCTGCTCACATCTCCGGTGGCCAGAACTTAGTCATATGGCCACACCTTTCAATAAGGAAGCTGGAAATGGGGCCTTTGCACTCCAGATAAATGGGGTCTTAAAGGGCCTTTGCAGTTCCAAATAAATTGCAGATCCTGCTATTAAGGGGCCGGAAGAGAACCACTGTGGGGCCGATTTTCACAATATCTTAGATTTCTATGATGAAGTTATTGATTGATTTTTTTTCCTTTTTTTTTTTTTTTTTTGCATGCTTAAAAGGGAAAGGATCAAGCTAGAAAACTGACCATGTGGAGGTCTTGGGGCTGTCCCGGCAAAGGTGCACGATCCAAATGTCCTCACAGATCTGTATCTGTACCACGGAGACAGGTTTAGGATCTGCAAAGATCAAACATCCAAAGGAAAAATCACTTATTTTCTTAGTAAATCACTTTATTTTCTTAGTAAACTCATGGTTTCCTAGGGCTGGAGTCAGGGATGAGTACTATGTGAGATTATCTACTAAAGGGGATGGGTTTCTTCTTGGGGTGACGAACAAATTCTGAAATTGGTCATGGTGTTGGTTGCACAGCTCTGTGAACATACAGAAACCATTGAGTTGTGCACTTAAATGGGTAAACTGCATACTGTGTGGATTATATCTCAATAAAGCTGTTTCAAAAACAACAAAAGATTTCATTTTCCTGTATCTTCTTGGTGGTCACCTGAAGAGCATTCCTGCCTCCAGGCCTTTGCACATGCCACGCTCTCTGCCCAAGGCTCTCCCCACCCCTCCTCCACCTAGAAACACATTTAGCCTTGAAAAGTGCCTCAGGAGTCCTGAACCACAGCACAGCCCCAGGCTGAAGGGAAGTGTGTGCCCTCTGTACACTTACCACAATTCGTCCCATTTCTGAACCCAAGTGGGAAGCAAGCTCTACACTCCACTCTATGTGGAAACCCCAAGTCGCCCAGTGTGTACACAGGCCTTGGCCCCGGTCACATCTGTCCAGGGCACAAGAAGATCCCATCGACCGTGACTTTGGGTAGATTGGACACACTTGTTCCCATTGCTCGATAATGCAGGTTCGTACAAGAAACAACAGGCTGTCTCTGTTTAGTTTTTGATATTTTGTTCATCAGGGATTTTTTTACATCAGTTTTGAGTTTTAAAAAGATGACATTAAAATTGAATTGTCTTGAGGACTGAGCTTTTGGTGCCCGTTTACATCATGGGTAAGGTGAGGGCCTCACTCTTCTCGCCCTGATCCTTGCTTCACAGAAGCCTTCTGTCTGCTTGTCCTGCTTCTCTGGAAGTCTGTCCCACAGCTGTCACAAACTCACTATCGGCCTGTCTCTGCCACCAAACTGTGAGTTCCCTGGGGGCAGGACTTTTCTTATAGATTCCTGGACAGCCTGGACGGAAGCAGGCTGTCACCAAGTGGCTGAATTCACGAACTAGGGACGCAGTATGGGTCTCCCTGTCGGCCCACCCACCTCCTGGAAAGCAAAACAAAGAAATAACCCAAGTTCTTTTTATCTCCCTGGGAAAGCTGCTTGGAGCCTCAGAGGCTTGGTGGGCCAGGCTTTTATCTTCAGGCCTAACCCAGGCTGGCTGAGCAGCACTGTGTTTGGGGCTTGGGGAAAAGACAGCCCCTTCTAGGCCCAGGGTCCCTGCATTCAGACCGCGTGCCGGCAGAACCCCCGGCTTTGACATACTAGCAGGACTGTCTCAGCCGAGTCTTGGACAGATGGTCTAGAGGCTCATAGGAGGTGGCTCCAGGGAGTCTGGGCCTGGAATATTCTACCCACATCACTTACAGGTGGAGGAGGGCGAGAGGAACCAGGTCCCTCTCCGAGCCAGCGACAGTTCCCGCTAGACACCAGGGCTCTGACCGCACCCAAGCCACAGTGGATCCTCCTCACTCGGTGCTATCCCTCCTTCTGTTCCTTTGCCCCAAAGCCCAGGGCAGAAACTTTCTCCCCATCACTGTCCCCGAGGAGGGGTAGGCAAGACACCAGCAAGACAAGGAACTCGAAAGCTTTGCAGGCAGTAAAGCCCCTTGTTTTGTTTCTCTTTTCAGGGCTGCGGACTACCAGTGTGCTGGGTCCGCTGGAAGGGTGCCAGGGTCTGCTCGGGGTGGATGGGGGAGGGGGGATCTGCTGGCTCAGATTCAGGGGCTGTTCTGGTTCTTCTACCACCTTCTCAGGATACCCCAGAGGTCCTGGTTTGTCAGAGGATGCCCCAGCTCAGAGGGAGCAGCCCCGGGGCCCGAGTGTCCCAGCCCAGAGCACCGACAAGGGAAGGCCAGCAGCTGTCTGCACCAGAGTCAGGGGAGGCCTGGCGTCTCCCTGCCCCGGCAGGCCTGCTCTCCAGATAGGACTCCCCGTCAGAGCTCTACATCCAGGGAAGCCTGTACATGGGTAGGAACCCTCCCAGTGGATCGGCACCCGAGACCTGTCTTCTAAGCTCAGTAAAGACAGGAGGGCATCGCAGACGTTTCCAGCTCCGGATCCCTCCCGGAGCCACACCAGTCTTCCTTGCTCAGAGCCCACCAGAAGCTGGTTAGAGTGGAGTCGGCTGAGAACGCAGGACCCCCCACAGGCCGGAAGGCCTGCAGAGCCAGAAAACGGGCCTCCTCTCTCCCTTGCTCCCCTGAGGGCCAGTCTGCACAGGCCCACCCTGGGGTTCTTTCCTCCTGGCACTCGCCAGCCTCACCTGCAGCTCCGGACCAGAGAGCGGCCCCCACATTACCTACTTATCAAGCCCCTTTCACCCTTCAGAACTTGTCTCAAGGCTCAATGTCACGTCCCTAAGCACCTTTCCAGCTGCTAGCGCGAGTGGCCCCCAGATGCTCCGGCCTGTGCCTGCAGTTTCTGGGTGGCCCTCAGAGCACTGCGGCTGAGCTCTGCTACCTGGTTCCCTGCCTGTACCCCGGTCCCCCATGCTGAGGGCCGCACGCAGCAGCCCTCGTCCCGGACCCGTGCAGCAGCCCCCAGTGGTGAGTGGGTTGGCTTGTTCACGGCTGGACAGGACCCACGGGGCTGCGGGGCCCACACCTTCCTCGTGCCCCATACCAGCCAGGGGCCAGCGTGACTCAGCACGGGAGGCCGGCTTCCTGCTGAAAGCCCAGCCACTTCCTCCAGCCAGCCAGCCAGCGGGGAGCTCGCGTCCCTTCTAGGACCTGGGGCCTGTGTTTCTGAGATGCCAGCCCTGGACCAGGGGTCAGACTTGAGCTTCCTATAAACCATTTGCAGCTGGGTAGCCCTAGGCATGTTGCACAACCTCTCTGAGTCTGGGTTTGCTTATTTCTGGGAAGTAGGGATTGCGGCTCAGAGTTCCACCCAGAGCTGATTCAGGAATTAAGTAACCGTGACCTTTGCCCTGAACATCCTGCCGCTCAGGGCTTAGGGACAGGTGCCTTGGTCTCCCCTACCTCTGCCCGGCAGCTCCTGCTGTGGCCGCTCCAGGCAGTCCCTCCTGCCTCGGTCCCTGAGAACCACCTCCCCACCCCCGGCACCTGGGTCCCTGCAGGAGGGTGTGTGGCTCCCAGCACCTCACACCCCCTCCTTACAACACTTAGGTACCCCGTGGTGCCTCTCTGCAGGTCTGTTCCCTTCCTGCTCTGGGAAGGCGCTCCCCAAGTTTCTCTCCTTACAAGAGGGGTGGCCCATTGGAGGCAAAGGAAAAGCATGGACTGTGGGTCATGGACTGAATTCAAGCTCAAATACAAATTTCTGCTTCTGCCACGGGCCCCGAGGCAGAGCCCTCCCTCCTGCCCATGCCCAGCTCTGACGGCGAGTGGCCTTCCCTCTTGTGGGTGTGCTGGGCTCGAACGAGTTCCCCTTCAGGAAGTGCCCTATGTCACGGGCAGGCCTGCAAAGGTGAGTGCCGCTGGGACGGAATAGTTCACCAAGGTCATGGTCTCGGGGCCAGGTCTTGGGGCCACGAGTGGGCATAGCGTCTGTGGTTGTGGTTTCCAAGCCCTGCATCGGGACACCCAGACTGACAGTGGGGAGAGGTGCTCGTCCTGGAGATTCCGAGTGCTGAGGCTGCTGTGCGGAGCGATATCCTCAGATCTCCGGGGGGAGGGGGTTCTGCCGGGCCGCACATGGAGCCTGCGGGAGCGGCCACACTCTGGTGCCAGGCCCTGCGCGGGGTCCGTGAGCGCCTGCCAGAGGGCACAATGCGGCTTTGTACTCCAGCTGGCATCCGTGCCAGGCCCCGACAAGGCAAGCCCATCACAGGCCTCAGCTCCCTGCACCCTAATGGCAGAGAGGCCTGGAGCATGGCAGGGCACCCCTGAGCGCCGCCCCGTGCAGCCCAGCTCCCACCCTGGTTCCAAGAGTTTCTGAGGCGTGGGAGTCCCAGGACCTCCCGGGGGAAAGCAGGGGTGGTATCTTCTCTCTCCAAGCTCGCCCTTCTCCCCGGAATGCTGGAGCGCCTCCTGCTTCCGTGCTTTGAGGCCTGGGTCCTGAAGCCAAGCCTGGGTCCCTGCCTTCGCTGCTGGGTGAGCCGGAAGCCTCTGCCCCAGAGTCCCAGGGGCCCAGGGCCACCTTTCAGTCCGCACCACCTCTATGCTGGGACACCGGGCTCTGGCCAAGTGCAGCCGGGGCAGGAGCTGCTCTTACTCCCCTCCGTGCCCCCAGCTTATTGTTAGGGCCCTGACAACGAACAGCTGAATGACACGGAACAGGAAATAAAGGTACAACCTAGTCTGATATGGAAACTATGATTTTTTTTTTCCCCTATTCATTTTCTTTGTTGCATAAGAAGAATCCAACCCATTTCGGGGCTGAATTCACCTCCCAGGAGAACATGCAAATATTTCCCCTTATATCCAGAAAGTGTCTGGAAGTTAAGCCATCCTGGCCTTAGCAGAGAGGGGACCAAGGCCCCCCGGAATCTGATGTGAAGGACCTCAGGGTGGAGAGATCAAGAAGACAAGGGGGAGGGCCAGAGGGTAGCCGCCCAGGCGGGGAGCTGCTCCGGCCGAAGGGGCCCCTCCATTCTGGAAGGGTGAGTGGGGATGAGGGGCTCTTGTCGGGGGAGGGCTGGGCTGCGAGTGGCCTTGAGATTGGGGTCCGGGGCTGGGTGTGAAGGACGAACCTCTCCCCACAGGCTGGCGCTTACGTGCCTGGAACTGAAGTGCCGGCAGCACCAACCAGCCGGCGGGGCTGCGGGGCCACCGGGCTCAGGCTGGGGACAGGCCTCCGAGCTGGGTGGTGCTTGGTGACCCCTCATGACAGTTGAGGTAGTGGGGGAGGGGTGTGATGCAGAGAGGCAACGTGGCGGCCCTCGGAGGACAGCCCAAGGCTCCATTGGCTTCAAGGCCACAGCTGGGACATTCCCCCGCTTTTGCCTGCCTTTCCTAGCTCTTCTGCGAAACCCGTTTCAGGGCCGGAGGACCCCCTCTCCCTGGGACGAGCCGGGTAAGAAGGCACAGGGAGAAGGCCATGGAGCTGTCCCTGCACTCAGGTGGGCTCCTCGCCACGGCTCCATCCCTGTCAGAGGTGACCAGGGACGCAGGTCATCCCTCCCCTCCATGGGACAGATTTGGGCCCGGCACCCCGCCCGGGACAGTGTACAAAGCAGAGGTGACTTGGACTCCTTGCTCACAGTATTGGTCCCAAACCCGCTGTGTCTAGGAAAATCTCCTCGGTTCCGTCCACTCACAGAATTCTCTGGGTCCCAGACATGTGGGTTTTCCCCAGGCCAGGGGTGTGGTGAGGGGTGGAGCTCCCCCTCTCCAGGGACACCACCCTCCCAGGGCCTCCACACCTTCCCCAATCTGGAACTCTCTGAACCCTGCCTTCGGGGTTCTTACGGAAGCTTCATTAGAGAGGCCAGACTGGTTAGGTTACTGGCCATTACTGAGCTCAGTCTCCAGCCCCGCTCTCCGCCCAGGAGTCAGGAGTTGGGACTGAAAGTTCTAAGCCTCTAATCACAGGCTGGTTTCCCTGGCAACCAGCCCCCACCCTCAGGGGCTTACCAAAAGTCACCTCAATAAGGTGAACTCAGGTGTGGTTGCAAAGAAGCATAGTCTCTCTTATCACTTAGGAAATCCCAAGGGCTCAGGAGCCCTGTGCCAGGAAGTGGGGGGGTGGGCAGGAGAAATGAAGACCAAATATATATTTCTTATTATAAAGCACAATATCAGGATGCCCGTGTGGCTCAGTTGGTTAAGCGTCTGCCTTCGGCTGAGGTCATGATCCCAGGGTGCTGGGATCGAGGCCTGCATCAGGCTCCGTGGTGAGAGGGGGTCTGCTTCTCCCCTACCCCTCCTCCTTGCTTGGGATCACTCGCTCGCTCGCTCTCTCAAATAAATAAATAAAATCCTTTAAAAAAAAATCATAGTATCACAGGCTGCCACAACAAAATACCACAAAGTGGGTAATTTAAACAGCAGACACTTATTTCTCACAGTTTGGGGGCTAGAAGACCAAGATCAAGTTGGTGGCAGATTGGTTGGGTGAGGAAGCTCTCCAGGGCTTGAAAGTCAGCCTTCCCTCTGTGTCCTTGAGGCTCAGGGAGGGAGAAGAGAGAAGGGGCTCTCTGGTGTCTCTTCTTTTAAGGACACCAGTCCTATCCAATGAGAGCCCCATCCTCATGATCTCACTTAACCCTGATTACCCCGTAAAGGCCCTTTCTCCTGGGAGAAATTCCCCTTGGAGTCACATAGGAGTTGAGCAGAGGACACTCAGTCCAGAACACCTGGGCCCTCGAGGCTCCCGGGCCTCCTGCTGCTTCCCTTTCTTTCCTGGCAGCTATCCATGCAGGGTGCCTTGGGAATTGAAAGTTCTAAGCCTCTAATCACAGGCTGGGAATTAGCCGAAGCACCCTGCACCTGTTTCCCGGAGGACGCACCCTGGACCCCAGGAGCGCCCTGTGGGGGGACCGGGATCAGCAGGAACTGGGAGAGTGTGCCTGTGCAGATGTGTTTCCCTCTCTTCAACCTGAGTGCCTGCTATGTCTCCCGGCTGCCCACCCGGGGGAAACAGCCGTGGGCACAGCCACGGTCACTGCCCTGCCTAACGGCATGGCACTCCCCTCTCCCAGCCTGCTTCTGAGCCCTGGGCTTTCGCTTTCCAAAGAAAGAAGCAGCTCTTTCACCTTTGCCTCGTTTCTGCCATTTCTGCAGGGCTGGTGCTGAGACATGTGCTGACCCCGGCCTGCAGACCCGGGGCCCGGAGGGAGCACCGTGCTGTGTGTGAGAGAGACACACAGGAGGGCAGATACGAGAGAGTCACCATCATCCCCACGCTGGATGGCCAACCTCCAAACTTCTTCCCTGTTGGAATAGCCTCTTAAGAGTTTGATTCCCTGGGGTTGGTCTCTGAGGCGGTCAGCTTGGGGTCACGGGGTTGGGGGCTGGGGAGGGGTTTAAGCTACTATTTCGTACAGGGCAAGTCCGAGGTCACGGTGTTGGTAGATTGTTCTTGCTGAAGACCCTCTTCCTGGCTGGCATATCATGGTTGGGGACCCAAGTCTCCTGGCCCCAACACAGCCACTCTTGGGTCTTCAGGCCGTGAGAACAGAAAGGGAGGTGACTGGAGGGGAGCAGGGGAGAGAAGGGCCCAGGCTCTTGGCTCAGGAGCGGGGTGGACGGCAGCCCCGTGGGCTGGAAGAGGGCTCTAGAAGGGTGAGGGTTTGGGTGAGGGAGAGAAGATCACGGCAAGACATGGGGCATGGGCAGGATGCCGGCCCACGGCCCGGGGCAGGGATGCCGGGGGCGGGGGGGTGGCAGTGGGAGGAAGTGGCCAAGCACAGGGAGGAGCCGCATGGGGCAGACCTAGCACAACGCAGAAAGCCAGTGGCCGGCTGAGCTGCCAGGCCCTTTGTCAACCCTCTTTCGGTTCGCGAAAACACAGAGGAAGAAAGAACTCAGTCAGGCGGCGGCTCAGGGCCGGAGGGGCCACCCACCGAAAACAGCTCTCTGTGGGGGTCCTCCCCCCCGCGGACCTGCAGCCCCAAACTCAAACTAGGTTTAAGGATGTGTTACGGGCCTTTCTGTGCAAAGCCTCCGGTTGGATGTTCGAAGTATAACTCGATTATTCCCAGTCTGATAGACACATAACCTTTCAGGTCACCACACAAGGGGGCATCCCTGTGTACCAGCAGAAAGAAGCCCACAGAAACCCTCTTGCGACCTCTCAGGGCTGGTATCGCTTCCGTTCAACAAAAAGTTGGTCAAGGTGGAAAATTATTTGTAAAAACTCAAACCTACCTTAAAATTTTTATTTTTTACGTTGTTTTAAAAGACATACTTATTTGAGAGAGAAAGAAGGTGAGCCTGGGAGGGGCAGGGGGAGGGAGAGAGAATCTCAAGCAGACAGACGCCTCGCTGAGTGTGGAGCCTGGCCCGGGGCTCGAGCTCACGACCCTGGGATCATGACCTGAGCTGAAACGGGAAGTCGGACGCTTAACTGACTGAGCCACCCGGATGTCCCTGTAATTTTCTTTTTTTTTTTAATTTATTTTTTTATTTTTATTTTTTATTTATTATTTGACACAGAGAGATAGAGATCACAAGTAGGCAGAGAGACAGGCAGAGAGAGAGAGGAAAGCAGGCTCTCCGCTGAGCTGAGAGCCCGATGCGGGGCTCGATCCCAGGACCCTGAGATCATGACCTGAGCCGAAGGCAGAGGCTTAACCCACTGAGCCACCCAGGCACCCCTATAATTTTCATTTTTAACTGAAATCCTTTGCCTCTCTGTCCAGTCAACTTGGACAGAGGGGCAAAGGCGTCTCTGGGCGGGCGCCCCATGCTTGGAGCAAGAGTGTGCCCTCTCCCTCTGACAATGCCCACACGGACCTCCTGACCCCTGCTTAGTACTTCTTTGAAATCCAAATCGAGCTTAAAAACACTTGAGAGACAGGCCAGGTGCGGCCTCCACTGAGATTTTTATCATTTTTCTGTGATTCTGTCACAGAGGCCTGCCTGTAGGAGCTAGTTACCTCTGGCCACGTAACAAGTGACTCCAGTACATGGTGAATCATACAGGTTGTCCCAGGGTTTCCTCTGAGGCTATGGCCAGCTGACACCCGGGCCTGCCCTCCAGAGAAGGATTGCTCGGGGCCATCGGGTCGCCCTCCAGATCCGCTCACCCCCACGGTGGAGGCAGGTGCAGGCCCTCCCGTGGGAGGCCCCAGCTCCCTCCCACGTGGGTCTCTCCAAAGAGGCTGGAGTGTCCTCGCGGTGTGGACAGCTTCGTCCAGAACTCACGACCTGGGGGGGGAGGGCGTCCGGCAGAGGCTGCAACACCTTTTACTTTTTCCTCGGGAGACACGGTGTCACAGACACCGTTTTCTCGGGGTCTTACAGGGCAGTGTTGACCCCATGTGGGGGAGCCTCTGAGAAGGTGTGAACGCCAAGAGGCGACCGGCCCTGGGGGGAGCCAGTGTGGACACAGGCTGTCCCACCAAGCTTAATTCGACAGCGATGGTTTTAAAGCAGCTCACCCTTAATGAATCTTTTTCAAAGCATTTAATTTAGCGTTCATAGAGAAACCCTCTCTTTGAATTCCTACTTTATCATTTTATGTGTATTGAATTACGCCATGTCGTTATAATAATAAGCGTAAGGAACATAAATGGATTTGGGAGCGTAATGGACTGACAGGTGATCAGGTCCCTCTTGCTGCGGCCGCCCAAGGACGCAGACGCCCCAGGGACAGCAGGAGATCCTCTGTGTCGGGTCAGAAATGGAGAAACAGAGACTGATGGGCCATCTGGTGCCCCTGGAGCCCTTGAGAGGGCTGAAAAGACCTGAACCCGAGTCCATGCTTGATGTCTTCGGTGGACCTAGGAGCTGTACCAAGTATGGTGTCCTGGGGCCAAAAAAAAGCTTAGTTCACTCCAAGAGGCGTTTCCTGAACCGTTGAAGATCCAGGCCCGGAAGGAACGGAATTCTCCAGCGAAGTGGCCGGCCAGTTGGGGGATCAGAGGCACAGAGAGTGTCTCCCCCAGGTGCTCCCGGGGGTGGGGCAGAGGGAAGCACGGAGGGAAGCCCAGGGAAGCCAAGGGAGGGTATTAGTTTGCCTGGGGCCTCCATAACAAAATACCGGCAGCAGGGGTGGGGGAGGTGGGCTGCTTTAACAACAGACATTTATTTTCTCACAGTCTTGGAGGCAGGAAGTTCAAGGTCAAGGTGTCAGCAGGGCTAGTTTCCCTGAGGCCTCTCTCCTGGGCTCACAGCCTGCCCTCCTCTCCCTGTTCTGCACACGGCCCTCCCTCTGTGTTCTCTGTGTCCTAATCTCCTCTTATAAGGACACTAGTCTCCTAGGATCAGAGCCCACTCGTGTGACCTCATTTTACCCTAATTACCTCTTTCAAGGCCCAATCCGGTGCACCGGAGTTCTGAGAAGGGTTAGGGCTTCGCTGTATGAATTTGGAGGGAACAGAATTCAACCCTCACAGGAGGGAAGAGCATCAGGTCCATCCCGGGAGGTCTGAGTGGGCTTCAAAGCCGGCACTGCCCCAGAAGGGTCCTGACGGATGGGTAGGAGTTTTCCGGGCAGACAGAGGGTGGGGGTGGGGAGACATGGTCTGTGTGACCAGCGGGGGAGGTGGGTCTCAGCCATCAGCATGGAACATGGGCTCAAGCAGGAGAAGCCCTCCTTGTTTTAGAACAGGCCCTGGGTCCCCCCCACCCAGCCCTGCCTCTGCCTCCTCAGGACTTTGCTTCTCACCTGCGTGGAGAGCGTGTGGGGAGGGGGCCCCCCCTCGGACCCCGGCACCTTGCACCACGGCGTGAACCAGTACCGCCGCTGCTCACGGGGGTAGCCGGTGCGTAGTTTGGCCTCGAGCGTGGAAAGTTAAATCAGCTGGAAAGAGTAAAAGGAAGTTGGAAAAACATTTTAACCCAGCCCCGACCACAGGAGCGATAAAGACGTGGTGAGGTCACCAGGACTTGAGGAAAATATGAATTGGCCAGATAGTCTGAAGGAAAATGAGTAAAGCAGGGAGGGGTGTGTGTGTGCACTCTGTGCGTGTGT
This sequence comes from Mustela putorius furo, assembly GCF_011764305.1. Classification (NCBI taxonomy): domain Eukaryota; kingdom Metazoa; phylum Chordata; class Mammalia; order Carnivora; family Mustelidae; genus Mustela; species Mustela putorius. The sequence goes on from NW_025421485.1 coordinate 5,244,809, forward strand.
GTGTATGTGTGTGCGTTTGTGTGTGTGTGTAGCTGCCTCTCCGGAGGCGGTCTGCCTGGCCGCGCGTAGGGAGTCCGGCCCCATGCGACGGTGTCTGTCACCCTTCCAAAGAAACTTCGGTTTTTCTCCTCTTGCCAGCTTGGCTGCGGGTGTTGGACTCCAGTCTCTGGGAAGGAAAAGGCGGGTTATAAGCGATCCGTCTCAGGAGCTACACCTCGCAACGGAAGCACTGGCAGGAAGCAGAGGGAGGGTACAGGCTCACACACACGCACACACACACGCGCGTACACACACACACACACGCACAGAGTGCACACACATGCCGAGAATGGGTTCAGAGTCCTACAGATTGGCTCAGCCTCTGCTCATTTAGGGTCTCACTGTGCTTCTGACACAGGGCAGGGCAGAGGCTGACCGTGGGCGCGACGGCGAGCTTCGGGCAGCAGGTGGGAACGCACCGCGGGCTGGGCGCACCTGCAGGGGCCGCGCCTTCCTGACGCGATGCCAGCCTCAGCCCGGATCTGGGCCTGGGAAGGGCTATGCTGCCAGGGGGAGGCACAGCCTGAGTAGAACAGGCTCGGGTCTCCCAAGGCTGGAGACCTCCAAAGGTCCCAAGTCGGGGGGTAGACGCACCTGGGGTGTGGGTACGGAACAACCCAAGTGACAAAATAAAGTCTCGCTGTGGGATTGGATTCGCCCTTTAAAATTTCTCTTTGGGGAATGTTTCGTAATTTATGCAACACAGTACAGAACACTTGTGTATAATACAAAGCTGAACGAAGGTGTACACAGCAGGTGTGTGCTTGAAACCTCTTTTTTCCCAAGTTCTTATGTTGATTCCACTTAGTTAACGTAGAATATGGTGTTAGTTTCCAGCGTACAACATAGTAATGCTACCCTTTGTACTTCCTCCAGCGCTCACCGGGACCAGGGTCCCCCTTCCTCCCCGCCCCTCCTTCCCCCGCCGCCCCCACCCCCCTCCCCTCCTGTAGTCCTCAGATTGTTCTCTATAATTAAAAGTCTGTTTCTTGCTTTGACTCCCTCAGTTTTTCCCTTTGCTTATCCTTTTGTTTCTTAAACCCCACACGAGTGAAATCAGGTGCTGTTTCTCTGTCTCAGATGGTTCACTTGGCCTTGCATTTTCTAGCTCTGTCCATGTTGTTGCAAACAGCAAGTTTCTGTTCTCTTTTTAACGGCTGAATAATATTCCATTGAGTGTCTACACTGCGTCTTCTTTAACCACTCGTAGGTTGATGGACACTGGGGTGGCTTCTCTGTCTTGGCTATTGTAGGTAATACTGCTATAAACATGGGCTGCAGGGTCCCTTTGAGTTAGTGTGGTTATTTATTTATTTATTTATTTGAGAGAGAGAGAGAGAGTGCGATAGCGAGCGAGCAAGAGTGCATGAGTGGGGGGTGGGCAGGGGGAGAGGAAGAAGCAGGCTCCCCACTGACCAGGGACCCTGATGTGGGGCTTGATTCCAAGACCCTGGGATCATGACCTGAGCTGAAGGCAGACATTTAACTAACATTTAACTAACTGAGCCACCCAGGCACCCCTGAATTAGGGTTTTTTTTGTATTCTTTGGGTTCAAAACCTTTTTTTTTTTCTTTAAAAATTTATGTATTTGAGGGGCGCCTGGGTGGCTCAGTGAGTTAAGCCGCTGCCTTCGGCTCAGGTCATGATCTCAGAGTCCTGGGATCGAGTCCCGCATCGGGCTCTCTGCTCAGCAGGGAGCCTGCTTCCTCCTCTCTCTCTCTGCCTGCCTCTCTGCCTACTTGTGATCTCTCTCTGTCAAATAAATAAATAAAATCTTTAAAAAAAAAAAAAAAAAAAAAATTTATGTATTTGAGAGTGAGAGAGGGAGAGAGAGAGCACAGGTTAGGAGAGGGTCCAAGGGAGAAATCTTCAAGCAGACTCCCTCAGACAAACCTGAGATCATGACCTGAGCCGAAACTGAGTTGGAGGCTTAATGGACAGAGCCACCCAGGTGTCCCTCAGAACCTCTTTCTTGTAGGGGAGCATGGTCCCAACCCCTGTAGCCCGCACCCCCTGCCTGGCACTCAGGGGTCTAAGACAGCACCTCCCTAACTCCACCCTGCGCAGTGGCTCAGGGGCAAGCTGCCCCCCGGGGCAGGAGTTGATGTGGGGGGAGACCTCTGGCTCTGCATTTTCCTGAGGTCAAGGAGGAGCCGATTAGAAACGTCCTTCTGGTGTAAACAGGCAGAGCACGCATGTGAGCATGTGCGTGTGCGTACACACACACACACACTCTCACACACACGCACATACACACACACACACATACACACACACTCACTCATACACACACACGCTGCCCATTCAGCTCAAGACGCCAGGTCTGCCAGCTCTAGATAGGGTGTCTTGGGCAGGGCCACCTGATAAGGCTCCTGTGTTGGCCCAGGAAAGGGGATTGGCACCAGGCAGGCCAGCTGGCATGGCTCCGGGGCCCGGCTGATGCCCTTGGCCCGTTTGCCAGGTGCAGCCAGGCAGCCCTTATGGGCTTGGTCCCTGGGCACCTTCCCCTTGGAGAAGTCCCTCTCCCAGAGGAGACTCTGACCCTCAAACTTCACGGCTGGCCAACTGAGGCTATGGCAGAAGAAAAAGATGCCCAAGGTGACCCTAGTGGCCAGCGCTGTTCCTGGTAACGTGCCTGCTCTCCCTGGCTCTTAAAGCCAGAAGACCTGGCTCATCTGCCCAAAACAGGCCAGTCCCTGAGCAACCTCCCACAGCAGGTGTGCGCGCGCGCATGCGCGCACACACACGCATGTGTGTGTGTGTGTGTGTGAGTGAGTGAGAGAGAGAGAGAGAAACAGAAAGAAACCACCCCCCGTTTGCCACTTACATGGCTTCCATAGTTGGACTTCTTGTTGGCCACATGCCCTCCCAATACCCTGAGAAGACAAGGAACAACAGGAAAGGTGGTAAAGTCATTATTTGCACAGAATTTCAGCTTGAAGCCAAGTCACTCCATGGGGACACACACACACAGACACACAGACACAGACACACAGACACACACACAGAGACACACAGAGACACACACACACACACACACACACACTGGGTGTGGAGTGGAATTACCATCCCGGGCACAGGAGGAGAAGGACGGGCAGAGAGATGAAGTGTGCAGAGCCCGTAAGCCCTTGTCTCCTGCTTCAAGTTCAGAGTCATCTCTCCTGCCCCCATGTTACATCTTAATAGATTTCATTTTAGGGCCGGCTCTAGACCAGCAGTCTCAGGACCCCCTCTGCGTTCTGAAAAATGACCGAGGACCCAAAAGCTACTTTGTGTAGCAGAGTTATATTTACTGATAGTTACTGGGTTAGGAATTAAAACAACAATTTCAGCAATACTTCTCATTGATTCACTTTAAAATAGGTCCACTCCATGCTAGCATAATAACATTTCAAATGAAAAAAGGGGGGAGCACCTACGTGGCTCAGCAGGTTAAGCCTCTACTTTTGGCTCAGGTCATGGTCTCAGGGTCCTGGGATCAAGTCCTGCGTCGGGCTCTCTGCTCAGTGGGGAGCCTTCTCTCTCTGTCTGCCTCTCTGCCTACTTGTGATCTCTCTCTCTCTCCATCAAATAAATAAACAAAACCTTTTTAAAAAATAAAAATTAAAAAAAATTTTAAAAACCTGTATTTTCAAATTTAGTGAGAAAAATATCATGCTTTTACATTTTTGCAAATACCTTTGATGTTTGGCTTGATAGAGGACTCTGTGTTTAAACTCCACTGCACATTCGTGACAGAACAAGAACAATAAAAAGCAATTAATGTCTTATTATTTTTATCGGACTAGTTTTCTCTGAGCCAGTCTTGGGGTTCTGCAGGGGTGCCCCTGGACCAAACTTTGAGAACCACTGCACTACCATCTCTGGTGTGGTTTGCTTCCTACCTCATCTTCCTTCAGCACATCTCGTCGCTTCTGAGCCGCGTCCCCTGCCTGTGCCGTGATGGGACACTATTCGTAACTGATCCCGATCCAGCTACATTTGGGGTGTCCCTCCCCCTACACTCTTTTGCCATTGCAGGTACATCTTTTAGTATGTGGCCTCTTACAGTCGGGGACGCTGGATCATAATGATCACTGATAGGGGGGCCTCTCCAGATGGCTCCCAGCACAAGGGGCCCAGCCTACACTGGCTGGAACAGAAAGTGATTGAAGGCTGGGGCTGAGGCAGGGGCATGGGGCAGGGGTGAGGCCAACCCGCAGGCTGCAGGAGGAACACTCCAGCCCTGCCTTGGCTCACCGCCTCCTGGGGCACGCCGGGTGGGTCTCGTCTCTTCCTTCCACGGCCTGTGTACTTGTCTGGGGACAAGCTGTCGCCCTGTTTGCCCACAGGTCTGCCTCCCCACCTGGCTGCGGGCACCTGCGGGGAGGGAGGGTATCTTTTCCATTTTTATAGCCTCGTTTCCCAAGCCGAGACTCGGCCCGCAGCCAACCCCCAGCTGTCGGAGAAAGGGGACTGGCAGGTTCTGCCCCGCCAGCTAGGGAAACCTTAGCTTGCAAGGGCCCATTCCTGGGAGCAGACAGAGGGCAGAGCTGGGGGGGTGGTGAGGGGGAATCGCAGGGCAGCTGCTGCGGGGCGTACGGTGCCAGCAGGCAGGGAGCTCGCTCCACACAAGAGGTGGTATCTGGAGATCCTCATGAGGAAAGGCAGCTTGGGGGGAACATGGCCCCAGGGTAGCCTCCAGGGACGTCCTCTGGTCAGAGGTGCCCCTCGATGGCGCCAACCCCCCCCCCCGCCCGCGCTGGGCACAGCTCCGCACCTGTTTATAGCTCCGGGGGATTGTCCCGCTTGTTCTCTCCGGGGCCCCCGGGCCAGGACCCATCGCAGCGCAGGGCACCGAAGACAGGGCTGTGGAACTGAATATTTTAAATTCACCAGGCGGTGGGCAGGGGAAGGAGCAGCGAAGTGACTGAGCCGCCGAGTAAAGTTTTAATCTGGACTGAGACCCGGGGCCCTCACGGACTCGTGCGGACTTTCCTACACTAGCCCACTGGGCGCTCACAGCTAAGGCAGCCAGAACGCTCAGGAATTCTCACCAAATCGGGCAGGCTGTCTGCAGAGGGGGTGAGCTGAATTCTTCCTCCAGAGGAGGGGGACACGAGGAAGGCTACCGGGACCAAGGGGAACAAGCCTCAGAGGCCAAGGACCGTCTGGAGGCCTTTGGGGGGACTGGGGCAGCTCCTTGGGGGTGTCCTCGTGGAGATGCCAGCTGTGAGTCAGAAAATTCTAGAAAGTTCACAGGACTTCGAGAAAGGTGAAGAGAACAAAGCCAGAGATTAGGGCAGCCTTCTCCGTCATTCCAAACTGCTGGGAACAGGCAAAGAGAGGGGGAGCCTGCCTTGTGGGTGTGGGTCCTCATTCTCACTCCAGGCAGGTCTCAGAGTGGGGAGATGTGAGGCACAGAATAGAACCTGTGTATTTTTCTACCACAATCCTGGAATAGTTCCTAAAAACCCCATGTAAATGACTCACTTGTGGGGCCAAGTCAATAAAGGTCTTTCCCTCTTTTTTTTTTTTCTGTTTGTCATTTGTTTTATTTTGTGTGTTTGTTTTTACAAAGAACCCCTTATCTGCGAAACCTGGGCTTTTCAAACTGAGGTGTGAGTGCCTCAGAGGGTGGGCTTTGAGAGTGCACGAGGCACCTGCTTTGGTGCTGGGCTCTCCTGGGGCATTCCCTGCTCACAGACTGGGAAGGAAAGCGTAACTTTTATGTTCAAACAAACATAGATGTTTTATGGAAGTGAATGAAAAATAACTATGTTTGTGTGTTTTGGTTTAGAACCGGGAATCTTCAAGAACATTTCTGGTTTATAGGCAGGCCCCCTGGGATACCCTAAGACCTTCACCCTCCAGACCACTCATTCTCAGACTTCTGCCACCAGGCGCTCTGCAGAAAAAAGTTTGTGAGCCACTTTGTAAAGTCTTTAAAAACCAAGACTTCGGGGCAGGGGTGGGAGGTCGGGGGCGGGGAGCGCGGCTCCTGGGTGGCTCAGCCAATTAAGCTTCTGGATTTGGCTCAGTTCATGATTTTAGGGTCCTGGGATAGAGCCCCATGTTGGGCTCCCTGCTCAGTGGGGTTCTGCTTCTCCCTCCACGCCCCACTTGCACACACAATCTCTCAAATAAATAAACAAAACCTTAAAAAAGAAAAAGCGAGACCTCGGGGCACCTGGGTGGCCCAATTGGTTGAGTGTCTGACTCTTGATTTCGGCTCTGGTCATGATCTTAGGGTCGTGGGATCGCACCCCGCGTCGGGCTCTGTGCTCAGCGCAGAGTCTGCTCGTCCTTCTCCCTCTCCACACCTCCCCTTCCATGCGCTTTTTCTCTCTCTCAAATAAATAAGTAAAATCTTAAAAAAAAAAAAAAAAAAGATGTAAAACAAAAACTGAAAACCAACCAAGACCTCATCGTTGCCCTGGGCTTGGTCAAGTTGAAAACTAGCCAGTCTCGGGGCTTCGGGAACCGGCACTCAACGGGACGGACTCAAGAGCTTACCCTCATGGTACAAGAAAGAACCCTGAGCCCCAGGAGACACAAACAAGTTCCCCGGGGGAAACCAAGGTTGGTCCTGAGTCAGCAAATTCCACCCTGGACCCTTTCCTTGGAGAGCGAGGGCCCAAGCTGGCCACCGGGCAGCCCATTACTCGTGTTGAAGAACACACCCCCTCCCCCATCCCGCGGACCGCAGAACACCAGGAGCCCCTAGGACCACCTTCCTGGGAGCTCAGAGGAGGTGGGGAGGAGTCAGCAGAATCAGAGCAGGACATCTGCCAAGGAGGTGAGCTGAATTCCTCCTCCAGAGCAGGTGACCTAGGGGTACAAGCCTCATGACCTAGGGTTATAGCGACAAAGGACCATACAGAGGCCAGCCCCTCTGGCATTGGGTCCAGGGGTTGGGGCAGCCTTCTCCAGAGAAGTTCCATCTGCATTTGGACTTGGACTTGCAGGTGTGAGTGAAGAGCCTCAGACAGGGCACACGGGTCCCGGGGGTCGAGTCTGCCCTCCCGCTGACTGGCCCTCCCGGCCATGAGCTTCTTAGTGTCCCCTGTGGTCAGAAGGGGAATCATCCCAAGGTCCCACCCAACCCTGAAACTCTTGACCAGACTCAGATCCGCCAGAACTGGGAAGGGGAGAGTGGGGTCCTGGGGGTGGTCAGCCTTAAGCCGACCCCAGGGAGTAACTGCATGGGGCAGGGACCAGGGGCAGGGCTGTTCTTGCCGCAGGGAGGGACTCTGGGCTGCCGGGCCTCCTGTCAGGGTCGTGTGTGGCTCAGGGCCTCTGTCTGCCTGCGGTCAGCTGGGTCACAGCCCCCGAAGGCACTCGTGTCCTAATCCCAGGAATCTGTGAATGTTCCCTGGTATGAGAAAGGGTCTTCGCAGGTGTGGCTGAAGTTCTTGAGATGGGACTTTTATCCTGGGTAATCAGAGTGGGTCCTAAACACATCCCCGGGCGGCCTTAGGAGGGGGAGGCAGAAGAAACTCCCAGAGAGGAGAAAGTGGGGAGAAGATGAGGTGGAGAAAGATCTGGAGATGCTCCCCAGCTGCTCTTGAAGGTGGCGGGAAGGGCTGGGAGACAAGAATGGAGCCGCCGAGAACCGAAAGGCGAGGAGACAGACTCTCCCCGGGAGCCCCACCAGCACCTGGGTTTTAGCTCTGAGAACCTGACTTTGGACTGCAACTTCCAGAACGGTAAAGGAATTAACATGCGGTGTTTGGGGTTTGGAGGTACTTTATTTTTTAGAACAGTTTTAGGTTCACAGCACCATCAGGAGGACAGTACAGAGAGTTCCCCTCTACCCCTTGCCCCGCATAGACACAGCCTCCCCGTTATCAACAGCCCCCTCCAGAGCGCAACGTTTGTTATGGTTGGCGACCCTACAGTGACTTGTCATCGGCAGTGTCACCCAAAGTCCACGGCTGACATCACAGTCTGGTCTTAGTGTAGGACGTTCTAGAGGTTTGGGCATATACACCGTTGCATGTGAACACCCTGATCATAGACACAGAGTAGTTTCCCAGCCCTAAAAACGCTCCGTGCTCTGCTGATCATCCCTCCCCTCCCCCCTCCATAACCTCTGCCAACCACTGCTCTTCTTATTGACTCTGGAGTTTTGCCTTTTTTAGAATGTCATGTAGCTGAAATCATACAGTCTACAGCTTTTCCAGACTGGAATATCTCGCTCAGGACCAGACATGTAAGTTTCCCCTGTGTCTTGTCATGGTTTGATAGTTTATTTCCCTTTAGTGCTGCATAATAGTCCATGGTCTGGACGACCTCGTTTTATCCACTCACAGGCTAAAGGACGTCTTGGGTGCTTCCCAAATGCTGGCGATGAGGAGCAAAGCTGCTGCACACATCGGTGTGCAGGTTTTTGTGTAGACAGTGGCTTTCAGCTCCTTTGGGGAAACACCAAGGAGCACGACTGCTGGATCATACAGTAAGAGCATGTTCAGTTTTGTAAGAAATCCCCAAACAGTCTTCCAAAGTGGCAGCCCCTTCTGCGTTCCCGCCCGCAGTGAGCGAGCGTTCCTGTCGCTCCCCCGCCTCGCCAGCATTTGGTGTTGGCGGAGCTCTGCCCTTTAGCCGATCCACGAGATGCGAACTGCTGTCTTGTGGTTATCGTTTGCGATTCACTCAAGACGGATGACGGGGAAGCATTTTTCATCTGCTTATTTGCTATCTGCGTGTCTTCTTTGGTGGGATGTCTGTTGAGGTCTTTAGCCCATTTATCAAAAAATCAGGTTATTTGTTTATTGATGAGCCTTAAGGGTTTTTGTATATTTGGGGTAACAGCCCTTTATCAAGTATGTTTTTTGCAAATATTCTCGCCCGTCTGGAGCTTGTGTTCTCATCCTCTTGAACGTGCACGGTTTTAAGCACCTGTGGGAGACAAGTACATTATCCATGTTGAAGTTATTCTCAGGTGTCAGAAGCCATGACCAACCAGAGCCAAGGGCCCCACCCAGGACGCCACTGAGCTTAAGAACGTATGGACCAGGGGCGCCTGGCTCGCTCAGATGGTTAAGCCATTGCCTTCGGCTCAGGTCATGATCCCAGCGTCCTGGGATCAAGTCCCTCATCGGGGTCTCTGCTCAGCGTGGAGCTTGCTTCTCCCTCTGCCTCTGTCTCTCCCCCTGCTTGTACTCACTTGCGCTCTCCCTCAAATAAATAAATAAAATCTTAAAAGAAAAAAAAAAAAAAGAACGTCTGGACCAAGATGACATGCAGAAGACGTAACCAAAAAAGCACCTGGTAAGGAGAAAGCCAAGGGTTCTCCAACAAGGGCAAGGGTGTCGCCTGCCTTTGGAGCAGGTGGTGCTGGTGGACTGGGAGGGGCAGGGGACGCTCGCTGGGAAGCTATGGCCTCCCACCCCGGAAAGCACCTGACAATCATCAGGTTTCAGAATCAGGTCACAAGGGAGTGAGGACACGAAGCACAAATGTAGGGACGGGGAGCCTGGCTTCAGGAAGGGTTTGTAACGCACCAACAAGAGACTCTGAAAATAGAATCAAGGAAGTATATGACAAATGAGGGAAAGAAAATGAAAGGGAAAATAGGTTAGGTCTCAATTAGAGAAAAAGCAGATTAATTTCCTGATTTTTTTTATCCCCAGTCTCTGCTTTCACTGAAAGCTAAAACATTAGCAGTCACGCATTTTGCAGAAGCTATAAAGAAACCTAAAACAGAAAACCTCCATTAACTTGGGTCCGGATCAACCCTCCTCTCTCTCGATTCTAATGTCTGAGGCTTTCTCCTAACAAAAATTTTCTCAGTGGATTTGGCTTTAATCAGGAAACAAAAATAGCTTCAAGAAAAGGAATAAGCTTCCATGCAGATTAACAAGAACCAAACCCCTCCCTGGGTCACGGGCTCAGAGAACGCTCATTGAACCTGACCCCAGGCCCCTAGACCCCCCAGCTTCCCTTCCCCGTGGGGGGCCCCAGGGGTGGCCTTCCTTTCAAAGCAGTCTACGTAGGTCACTCCCGGGCTCAAAGATCTGCAATGACCCCCCATTGTCCCCAGAATCAAGATGGTGTTCCCTGGACTCCGGCTCCGGTAGGAACTCCTTCCTCCTTCCTCTGTTCAGAGCCCCCACGGAGGTCTTCCTCCCCCAGATCGCCCACCTGCCCTCTGGGCCCCTCCGTGGCAGTGCATTCGATTAGATACCTGCGTACACGTCCATCAGGCCTCTCAGGGATTGGGGTGGATGGCGGATGTGACTTACGGCTCTCTCGAGCACCACCTTCTTGTGCTCACCCTCTGTTCTCTTCCCTCCTAGTGGGCTGGAGGGGAGGCAGCCTGCAGAGTGACCTCGGGAGCCTCCTGGCAAAAGGGTAGCCCTACAAGATGGAAGATGCCTGGGTCCCGGGTCTCTGCTTACCTCTAGCTGCCTGGGAGAGCTGCCCCCACCCGTCCCCCCGGACACCCAGATCCGACTATCGCTAGAGCGACAGAGATTTCTCTGCCGAGCTCCTGAGACGGCGAGGTCCTCGGCTAGAGCAGAGCATGTCCCCGCCTGGCGTACCTAGCATCACGGCAACCCCCACCCCACCTCCTTTATCTCCCATAGGAGAGAAGCTGATTCCGGGCCATCGACGTGCCGGGTGTCTCTGGATGGACTCTCTCTGTTTTTCCGGTCTCCGCGTCTCTCGTCCCCTCACCGGTCTGCAGGACCCACCCCATGTACCCTCCTGCTGCCGCCCGCATCACCTCCCGCACACTGGGCTGATCACGTCATGCCCTCCCTTAAATTCCCACAGGGATTTCCATTGCCTTCGGGACCAACTCCAAGCCCCTGCTCCTGGCCGTGGCCCTTCTGTGGTCTGCCCACTGCCCGCCTCCCCACCCCCACTGTTGCCACTCACATGCCACCCGGGTTCCAAACACTCTCCCAGCATGGCTGTCCCCTTCATGCTTGGCTCCCCTGCTCCTATGGCCCTCCGCCCGCACTCAAGCCTCAGTTTGGGGGTCTCACTCCTGAAGGGCTTCCCCAGCCCCTCCAGGCTCCCTTCCATTCTGGTTTCACGCCCGCTCTGTCCCATGGAGGCCATGACCTGCTTTCCTGAGTGGAGGGGACGTGCGTGGGTGCCCAGCACCATTGTCCAGTTGGGGAGCTGTCCACCCTCTCCCTAGGTTCTGGGGTTCTGGGGGGCCCTCGATCCAGGCACCTGGCCGGGACCTGACCCATGACAGCATGATGTCGTGCACCCATCAGGCCCATCATAACTGTGGTCCAGGTGTGATTGGCTCGACCCTTCACCTTTCCTGCAGTCAGAACTTTGGCCACATGACACTGAAGTGTCCTTTCTCCCATTCATCTTTCGGGTTTGGCCATGGTCCATTTGAGCTGCTATAGTACAAATACCACAGTCTGGGTGGCTTCTAAACAACAGAAATTTATTTCTCACCTTTCTGGAGGCTTGGACATCCAGGGTCAAGGCACCAGCAGACTTGGGTGTTGGTGGGGGGCAGCCGCCTTGTTCTTGGATGGCCAGCTTTCCTCCAGACCCTCACAGGGATCACGGGAGGGAGCTCTCCAAGGTCTCCTTTATCAGGGCGCTGATCCCAACCTTCAGGACCTCAGCACATCCCAAAGGCCCCACCTCCTCACACCATCAACCTGAACAAGGGGAAGAGGGACCCCTGATGACCACGGCACCCCAGGACTAAGAGGGAGAGAGAAGGTGCCAGTTCTGAGTGTTGGCTTGAGGCCTTGAGTGTTTCTGCTCAAGCTTTGCACTTCCCCTCCCATCAGCATGAGAAGAGCTTGTCCGGGCGCTGCGCCCTCAGCCCCGCCAGAGCAGATGCACGGGGAGCGAGCCTGCGCCCACAACTCAGGGGCAAAGCTGAATGCAAAGACCGAAGAGAGCCCAGCCTGGATCAGCTAACCCCAGCCAAACTGCAGCCCCTGAAATTTGTGAACATCTGCTTAGGACCCAAGCTCTCTATATAACCTCCTTAGGAGGTGTCCGTCCATATGTTTGCTGAAAGGGAGCGTTCTTCTCTCTTTTTAGTTTAGTTCAATTAGCAAACCGAAAGAGGAAAGAGCAGTTCTCTTTCCTCCTAAGTCTGGGGCCCATTTGAAGCAGGAGGGCATCAGGCTAATGTGCCCAGGGCAGCCGAGATAAACAGGATAGAGGCGTGGAGGAGACAGTGAGAGCCCAGACAGAATCATTTAAGGCCTGCCTCACCCCTGCACTCCGCAGCCATGTGGGCCAAAGATGATTCCTTTTGGAATGGTCTAGATTTCTTCCATAGGCAACCAAAAGGCTCCTGGTTCTTTTTTTTTTTTTTTTTTTTTTTTTTAAGATCTATTCATTTATTTGAGAGAGGAGGGAGGGGGTCAAGGGAGAGGGAGAGAGAGAGGATCTCAAGCAGGTCCACGCGGAGTGTAGAGCATGACTCAGGGCTTGATCTCACCACCTTGAGATCATGACCTGAGCCAAAAGCAAGAGGTGGACACTTAAAACGAACTGAGCCACCCAGGTGCCCCGGACATTTCTTGTCTCCCTATGTCCTTAGCTTCTCGAGGACAGTGACTTAGCTTAATTCACCTGTCTCCAAAGTACGGCCCTGGGCCTGCCAGAGGGAAAGCTAATAAAGCAATAAGGTTTTAATCACCCCCTTCCCAACATGGCACACCCCACTCCTGGGCGCTGGGCAGTCGAGCTGTGCCCTGAACAATGGGCATTAACCGTCCTTCTGGAGAGCGGCTGTGCCCTGCAATTCGGAAGTGAACTTGTATTTGTCCAGGACATCTCCGAGGTGATGTACCTAGGTGATGTTGAGTAAGCTGAGGCAGAGAGCGCCCACCGCATTTGGGGAGGTGGAATTCTGGGACACCTCGGCTCCCCTGTTGCCCTTAGATGCCCCTTGGGATGGCTCCAGTCATGCAAAGGCTGTCACCTCACTCAGCACAATGGGCGCATCACTGGGCATGAGCTCTGATTGCCCCAGGCCGTCGTGGCAGGCTTGGAGCTCTGGGGGGGAGGCCCTTGGGAACAGATCCACCTATGGACTGGCTTTGTGCTCCCCGGTACGTGATCTTGGAGGGGACCTCTGGTTCCAGCCTGACAGGGGTTTGCTTTTTTTTCTGGTGGTTTAAGAAATGGGAATCACCGACCAGCTTAGCTGTTAAGTCCTGTTTTTTCTGTGCTAACAGCGTCGGGGGGTACTAGCAACCTGGCCACTGGGCGGGCGACTTCCGCAGACAACTGGGGATATCACTCTGCAAATGTTTATTGAATAAATAAATAAATAAATTCCTTTTCGTTCCAGCTGACTAACAAACTCCTATCAGACAGATGCAGAACAACACAGCCTGTTTCTCATTTGAGTTGCAGTGTGCAAAGCACCTTTGTCTTGACCTGATCCTCTGGCTCCGGGGAGGCAGATGGGGGGATGGGGAGGCAGGTATTAGGTACTGCTTATAAGGAAGCCAAGGTCATCAATGCCTACGTCCTGGCTCAGAGAAGCTCAAGGGCAATGCTTTGCTCCAGAACCACAGCCTTCCCTGGGGCTCCCTTAACCTGAGGCCTGCCTGGTGGTGGCCCCCGCTGCAGAATGAGGGAGGAGCCTTGCGGAAAGGGCGTGTCTCGCCGGCCCAGCCCTCGCCCTCCTCCTGTGCCCCTGCTGTGTTCGCTTGGCTCCCGGTGTCTATTTTAACAAGACCCCTGTGCTACCCCCCTCCCTGACTTTTCTTGAAAGCGTTTGGCCGAGGGGATGTGGGGAGCAGGTCCCAGAGACAGTGGCAGCCCAGCACAAAGAAGGGGAGGTGGGCGGGAACTCACAGCGCACAAGCATGAGCTCACCTTCACGGGTGTGCAGACCAGGGAGCAGTGTGTTCTGCCCCCGATATATCAGGGCATTCTAAGAGGCTACATTGCTGGGTGTCTCCGGGCGCGGGCTAGGCACAGAAACACCGTGTGCAACCTTGAGCTATTTTTGCGTGAGGTTCAAAAACAAGCAGAGGGCAGACCCAGGCAGGGCGCGAGAACAAGGAGGCCCCCGAGAGTGTCTGGAGCAGAACTTTGTCTTCTGGGCGGCTCCCCTCCCCCACAGCCTCCTTCAGGCCCTGCGGGCTCACGCAGCTCCCTCCTTCCCTCCCAGCGTTGTCCGCCCACCATGTCCCCCAGCGACCAACCTCCAGTAAAGCTCCAGGTATATTGTGTGTCCCTGGATATAATCTCGTCACTGTTGTTTGTGGTGTTGGCTTGTTTGTTGCTTGGGGCCATATCTGATAAGATATGGTGTGAGGAGGGTACAAAGCAGTGCCCACCAAACAGAAGACGCAACAAGCGGTTGGTGGCAGCGATGCCGGTAACAAACGTGGTATGGGAAGGTGGCGAGGGTGGAGGAGGTGCTGGGCCTGGTGACAATAAGGGACAATCATGCTCACTGCTGCAGACAGACCCATCTGCTCTGGGTTTTGCGGGTCTGAGCCTGGGAGGCCCAGGGCAGGGAAGACTCCAGCACATTTACAAACCCCAGCTTTGTGATCAGAGTCATTCTCCAACCCAGAGCCTGGTTCAGTCCATCCCCGGTCAAATGCTGCACACGATCAGAAAAGGAAAAGTCTAGCGTTCTCTCTCTGGGCCGCTGGAATGACAGCGGGAGGAAGAAGAACTCGGAACCAGCCCCTGCCAGTGCTCCCTGCCTTGGCCAGGTAGGGGCTGGAGGGCATGAAGGAGACTGAGTTCCTGGCAGGGAGCACAGCCAGACCCCTGGGAGAGACCCTGCATCAGAACCTTCCCTGAGTTCCTTCCTGGAAACTGCGCCTCCCATAGGTGGTGCGGGGGCTCACCTTGGAATGCAGAGAGCTGTATTTGGGATTGGGGGCTGGGAGCTGACCGGCCAGAAAGCGAGTCTCGAGAGGCACCAGCAGGCAAGCGAGGGCTCCAGGGCCGGGGAAGACAGAGTGCTGGGTACTATGGCGGCCTTGACCCCCACACCTGGGACGACCCTGCGGCCCCAGGCACAGCATGGAGAGCTAGGGCAAAACGTATAGGCAAGGACAGCGGCCCCTCAGGGTAGGGTGCCGGGGGCAAGAGAGGGACAAGGAGCAAGACGGTCTCCTCTGCCTCTTCACAGGGCCCAGGGCACCTAGCTGGGCCACCTTAAGAACCACAGGCCATCACCAGCGCCCCAGGCAACCCACTCCCCACTGGGTCCCTCCCGCCTGCACTCACCAGTGTTCAGGTCCGCAGGGAGCCTGTCTCGGTACTGCCTCCCACCCCAGGTTCTCAGAATGACACCACAGGTCTCGACTTCCATCTTGACACCCCTATATAGGACTCTGGCCCTACCCTCAGCTTCAAGGAAAGGAAGGAGCCAGGGGTTGTCACCTATGACAGGTGCCATAGACAGGGGGTGGGGTCCAGGCTTGAGTGGGGACCAGCTGAGTAGAGCACGGATGCATCAGCCTCAAGGGAGTCAAGAGATGGTGTTGGGGTTCCCCCCTGGCCGGGAACTCTTACAAGACCCCAGAGAGTTAACAACCGCTGGTGAATTCCAGAAGCACCACTCAAGGCATCTGTTACCACCGAGGCTTTCTACCCCTTTTCTCACACTCCTTTCCGGCCTCAGGGTCCCCCCACTCTGTCCCACCGGACGGGGGATTTTCAGCATCCAACCCATTAGGTTCCCTTCCTGTCCTATTGGCCTGTCTCCTCTCGATCAGAGCAAAATAATGATGATAATAATAATAATAACAACAATTCTGAGGGCCCGCTTGGCTGGGCCATGGTGCCAGGTATCTGGTCAAACATTATTCTGGATGTTTCTGGGAGGCAAATTTTCTGTGAGTCAAACATTAAAATCAGTGAACTAACCCCAACCCTAACCTAAGCCTTCCCCAGACTGCCAGGGAACGGGCCCACCCGGGTGGTCAGCAGACCCCTCCTCCAGCAGCAGGGGGACAAAGGGGTGCCCTGCCGGGCCACCTCCCACTCGCAGCCCTCACAGGCCTGTGAAAGAAGGCCATCAAAAGGGGGTCACCCTGGATGTGCCCTCCCTCCATCGTGCCTCTCCCCTCCCTTTCCAGCACACTCCCAGGTCTCAGCAGGAAAAGTGGGCCCCGGTCCCCGGATGTGGGTCCTGGTGGGGGCTTCCAGCTGGCAGTGTGACCACACCCCCGCCACCGGGGAGCTGTGGGGGGCTCAGTCACGAGCTACCCGGGGACACGCTCAGCTGGCTAGGGCAAAGGTTAATATTTTTTTTCCTTGGAAGCAAAACAACGCAGCAGCATATGTGGAGGCTCTGTCCCTCCTGGGAATGGTTCTGACCTGCGCCTGCACCCAGCAGTAGCGGCTCGATGCCCTGGGAGGGCCACTCCTCTGGGCCGAGCAGCCGGGACCAGCTCTGCACACTGTCCTCTCCGAGGTACTCCTGCCACCCTGCCTACTCCCACCGCGGGAGGGCTCTGCCTTCAGCACACCCCCCACCCCACCCCATGCCCCGACACAACCCATCTTCCCTGAGGACCCCTGGCCTGGAGGACTTTGAGGGGAGCCAGACTTGGAGCCAGACAACCCTGGACTGACTCCTGGTTCTTCAGCTTCTCGGCCTCACCGAAGTTCCCTCAGCTAGCTCGACCTCCATTTTCTCATCTGTAAAGTGGGCTAAAGATAGTCAGGGGGCCTCAGCTGGTGGAAGCCCCCCACCCCCCCAGCCCTCCCAGGTTGGCCCTCCCAGGCGTGGCATAGGTGAAGGTCACCGAGGAGACTCCCCGCTCTATGGCGGTGACAGAGGTAAGGGCCGGTCTGGGTTCCCACAGCCCTGGCCCTGGGTCCCACTCTGTCACCCGCTGCCTGCTTTCTCTGGGCCTCCACTTCTTTCTTGGCAAATGATGTCCTGGGTTGGCCTTAGGGACACCGGCAAGCCCAGGGGAGGGCTGAAATTAACAGGACTCCCGCACATTCCAGAAAGCCGATGCTGTTTGCCAGAGCAGCCTCCCGATGGTGCCCTCAGAATTTAGCTAATGCTCCCAGCCCACATCCTCTCCAGCTTCAGAATGGAAGAAGTCCAGGAGAAGCCCCCTTCGCAGAAAAGCCTCTGAACCCCTGACTCGGGCACCCTTCCTTGCAGCTGCCGTGCTACTTGCCAGTTGTTCTTGCTGTCTGGGAAGGGTGGGGGAAATCCAGCAGAGTCAAGAAATGGTTGCAAGACGGGGGGTGGCGGGGACAGGGCAGACATAGAGCATGACTTGGGGGGCTCCTGCCTGGGCGATCATGATGAGTGTGGGGGGTCGGGGCAGAAGTCGGGAGCAGGGGCACCCAGCCCCCAACCTCTCCACCAGCACAACCCCCACCCCGCTCCACCCCCGGGCTCCATGGGACCGCGGCTGTGTTGATGGTGTATACGGGCCCCCCGGCCAAGTGTCCACAAGGATCTCCACATGCTCGTGCACGTGCACATACACACTCCCCTATGCATACACACATACCGCTCACACACACACACACACACCCCATATGCACACACAGCGTACACATACACACCACACACGCCCCCCCCCACACATAGACACATACACACAGAGCCCAGCAAACAGCTCCCCACCAAAGGACTTTTCAAGGAAGACAGGCATTTCCCCACATCATTCTGCGTCTGCTCGGCGCCCGCAGCACGGCCGGCAGCAGGGCTGTCTGTAGGTGGCTGCTGGATGCGGGGCTCGCCCACCGGCCTGGCCGTGACTCACCACCTTGCAGGGAGCCGTGATCCTGCCAGATCAGGGAGAGGAAAGCCATCCTTGGAACCGCAGAGTTGGCTTTGCCAAGCATGGAAACGGAGGCCCAGGGGCAGTCAAGAGGCCACCTTGAGCCCACCCATGACCTGAAGGCGCACCGAGCTGGGCGGGTGGAGGGCTCATCTGGCATCCGGGCTCTGCGATTGCCCCTCACCCCCCACTGGGGAGGAGCCCTGAGAGCAGACCTTTCGGAATAAGTTCAAAATGCAGGGTTGGTCCCAGACGGGGAGGAAGGCTCCTATTAGGCAGAGTGTTCACCTGAAGGCCATTATGGGATGCCAGGACCACAGGCTGGGGGGGATTCCCCTGGGGTCAGCTAGGGTGCCGGGATCACAGGCCGGCCACACAAGACCAGAAACAGATGGATGCAGCTGGGGACAGAAAGAGCAACAGAGATCTGGGCTCTGCTGGCTGCTGAAGGATGACCCTGCCTCTCCTGGGACACTCACACCCCAGCTGTCCATAGGAATGAAGACTGCCATCCCCAATGCCAGGTTCAAGTTCAGCCTGACACCCACTAGATGCCGTCCCTAGGCACTGAGATCTGATGCCCACCTGGGGGTTACAGATGACACAGGTCCACTCTGTCCACGCTCTCCTTCCTTGGCCTAGATGCCCACTTCTCAGGGGGGCTTTCTGGTCTCCCCCATCTTCCACCCCCTCATCTGCTCTGCGTCAGCCTGCCCTGTCCTTGGCTTTGCCATTACTGTTGCCTTCTGGAATGATCCTGGGTATGCCATCTAGCAGAGTCCTTGGCACCTGCCAGGCCCTCGGAAAACATCTGTGGGACATAAATGATTGGAAAAAATGCATGAAAACACAAAGAGCAACTGCAGAGCCCCTTCCTGGGTCTGGAAGCCACGGGGGCTCCTGAACCTGAGTCTGGTCATGAACATGGGTGAACCGCTTGCTTTGGGAGCCCCAGGCTGCCCTTAGAGGGGACGCCGGTGCCCATGCAGGGCACGGTCAGCAGCTCTCTCTGTGCTGGACGTGAGCCTGCCCAGCCCCTCCCCTCCCGTTACCTGGGTGGATGACAGTGACATTTTCCCCTCCCAGCAAGCAGCTTTCAGACCAGCCTTTCCTTCCTGCTGCTAATGGGTGCTGCCTCTAAGTCCTGTCCTTCCTCGGCTTCTGGAGATCAGCAAGCAAGCAGGGCCGGCAAGCACCCAGGAGCACCGAGCCCTCACCCTGCCTCCTGCAGAGTGAGTGCAGGCCGCTGTGCGGATTGGATGACATCCAGTAGCAAAAGCGGGAGTGAGCCTTCGAACATGACCGCAGCTCCTGGGCTTCTTAGGCTGAAAGCCTCCTAGAGCTCCCGTCTTGCTCAGAACCAAACCCCGTGGTGACTGACACCACGTGGGCCCTGCTCCCACCTTGTTCCCTATAGCACCAGCCCCTGCTCCCTCTGCTCCAGCCTCTCTGCACCTGTACGTCTCCCAGCATGTCCTCCTCAGGGCCTTTGCACATGCTGGTCCTTCTGCCTGCAGTGCCTCCCTCAGGCATGCTCGCCTCCTTGCCTGTCTCTGCTCAGAGTAGACTTTCTTCTTCCCCACGTAGGTTAGCAACAGAGCTCCCCTTCCTCCATTAATCTTCTTTCTTTTCTAGTTAGCCCTTTAACCACCTGACGTTCTATTTTTATCTGCCTATTTCTTTCTTGTCCCCTTCCTCCAAGGCAAGGGCTAAGAGGGCAGGGTTTACGCCTGCTTTGCTCGCTGCTGAATCCCTCTCTCCCCCTAGAATGGTCCTTGCACCGAATGGGCGCCCCATCAATATTAATTAACGGAACAAAGGGCAGAGTTGAAAGTATCACTCAGCAGAGTAGTATAAAAGGCCCTCGTGTCCTATGCACACGTGGCAGCCAGATTGAGCAAATAAAACTGTGCCTTATTTGGGACCAATACAAAGCAGTTACTTGGGGTTTATCTGAAGTTCCCATTTAACTGAGCATCCCCTATTTCATCTGGCTGCGCCAGCCATGTGGCCCCCGCTGCCCCTGCCTCCTTGCTTTTCCCTCCATGTCCCCAGCGACCAGGGGCCAGTGACCAGTGCACAGGGAGGATCTCGGGAAGGGCAGCAGCATCCTTCCTCGAGGTGGGGGGAGGGGGGTTTCCGCTGCTGTGAGGATCCCACTCCCCTCACCCCGGGGGTTAGACAGCGTCCTCCCCCTACCCCCCTCGCGCCCCCTAGACTTCTGTCCCGCGGCAGCTGTGCCAGCATCGTCCCCTGCTTGAATCGTGGAGTGCAAGGTGTGTTCTGTTCCAGCCGAACACGGGCTGTGCTGGAGCCGAGTTCCTTCTAGGGGAATGTCCCCAACACCCCCCCACTCATTCCCTGCTGTCACCTTCACCGGGGGGCTGCCGTCTCCAGACCTTCAAGGGTGACACCCTTCTCCGTTAAGGACGAACGACTGACCTCATCTCCCTCCAAGAGTTCCGCCTGCTCTCCCCCGCAACACACAAGGGCCTCCCCGTGACAGGGGCTCTCGTGTTGGGGCCCGTGCACACTCCACGCTCCCCCACAGACCCCTGCAGGCTGTGCAGGGATCTGGAAGATTCGGCTCAGGCCCGCTGCACCAGACCTACGGTGGGAGCCGGCGAAACCCGCAGAGTCCTGAGCCGCACGCAGGCTTCCGAATCGGAGTCTCGAGGCCGGGGCTCGAATGTCCCCGGGGAGGCTGTCACGCGCACTGGAGTTTGAGAGCCTCCCTCCATGCAGGGGAGCAGCGGCAGGGAAGCTGATGGGAGGCGAGCGGGGAATCTCTGGGACTTGCAGACCCCACGGCAGCAAGCACAGGCCTTCAACCCTCAGCTCCTTCCAGCTGTGCACAGTCCAGGACCCCGTCCTGAGCGCCCTTGCCTTGCGAATACTGCGGCTCCACCCGGCCCTCCAGCTCAGACACAGCGACAACCCTGGCGCACCACCGTCTGCTCTATTTCTTAAGCCAAAATCATAAGATTCCTCTCTGCTCTCCACTCCCCCCGGCAGCAAACCTCACTGGCTCCACCTCAGACACAAGGGAGATCTGACCATCTTTCCGCCTCTCCCACGGGGAGACTGGAAACACGCGGGCTCAACCCGCCAGCCCTTTGCCTGGGACCATGAAGACACACAGTGTTCTCCGGCTTCTACTTTTCTTCATTCCAACAAGTTTGTTGGAGGCCTGTTCCGGAAATGCTTCTTTATCCAGGGTAACCCTGAAGTGGACATGATCCGTGTTCTTCAAGGGGTTAATGGTTAAAAAAAAGCCGAGCTCTATCCTTGCAGCAACACACAGAAATGAACTCTTGAAACACAGAGCAGTGCAGCTAGCATGCGAGGAAGTGATGGGAAGCGGAAAACAGCCAATCTCAAGAGGATACCTACCCCAGTCGCAGCTCTGCGGCTGTCGTGAACTAAACGTCATCAGAGATGGAAACAGAGCTGTGCCTTCGGGATGGGAAAAGAGAGGACGTGCGCGTGACTCCAAAGGCCCAACGTGGGGAGTCTTGAGGGGTGGCGTCGTCGGGGATCTCGATGGTGGTCGTGGTTACACACGGTTGCACGTGGGGCACCATTGCACAGGCCGCCACACACATGCACACACACATGAATGAGTGAAAGTAGACTCAGAGTGAACCCCGTGGACTGCACAGTGAGAGTTTCTTGGCTCTGGGCGAGCAGGATGGTTGGGTCAGAAGTTAAGACTGGTGGGTGTGGGAGAGGACCCATGGGACCTCCCAGGACATTTCTGTCCAACAGATGCATGTCTTGTTATTCCCCCCAACCCGCCAAACCTTCCGTGTATCCCAGCTTTGTGACTCCTTCGAGGAGAGCCTCTCCACGGAGGTGACACTGAGACTCAGGGGACGGGAAGAGCCCAGCTTCCAGAGGTCAGAGGGAAGAGCTTGAGCACAGGCCCTGAGGACATGGCAGCTCTGGGTGTCCAGGAGGAGGAAGAGCCAAGGTGACCGAAGAGGGAGCTGGAAGGGGCAGAGCCAGACCAGGTCCAAGACTTTCAGAACGTTCCGAGGCGGGGTTTGCCCTGGGACCGATGCCACTCGAGGCTTCTATGCAGAGACACCAAACTCCATTCCCATCCAAAGTGACAAGGCTCCTTTTTCCCCACATCTTCACCAACGCTGGTTGTCTTTTTGAGCCTAGCCATTCTGACAGGGGTGGGGTGATGTCTCATTGTGTTTTCAATTTGCATTTCTTTAAAGATGAGCAAGGCAGAGTATCTTTTTTTTTTTTTTAAAGATTTTATTTATTTACTTGAGAGAGAGACAGTGAGAGAGAGCATGAATGAGGAGAAGGTCAGAGAGAGAAGCAGACTCCCCATGGAGCTGGGAGCCCGATGCGGGACTCGATCCCGGGACTCCAGGATCATGACCTGAGCCGAAGGCAGTCGTCCAACCAACTGAGCCACCCAGGCGTCCCACGGCAGAGTATCTTTTTATGTGTCTGTTGGCCATCTGTGTATTTTCTCTGGAAAGAAAAAATGTCTACTCAGGGCACCTGGGTGGCTCAGTCGGTTAAGCGTCTGCCTTCAACATAGGTCATGATCCCAGGGTTGGGGAATCGAGCCCCGCATGGGGCTCCCTGCTCAGCGAGGAGCCTGCTTCTCCCTCAGCCCCTTCCCCTGCTTGTGCTTTCTTTCGCTCTCGAATAAATAAATAAATAAATAAATGATCTCTAGGAAAATGCCTAATCAGGGCCTCCGCCCATTTTTAATTGGATTATGTGAGTTACAGAAGTTCTCTGTGTTTTGGGGGTCGCAACCTTTTATCAGACATCTCATTAGCAAATACCTTCTCCCCAGTCACGAGGTTTCCTTTTTGTTCTGTTGATGGTTCCTCTACTGTGCAAAGGTTTTTTATTTCGGTGTAGTGCCACTTGTTTCTTTTCGCTTTTGCTTCCCTTGCCTGAGGACACAGATCCATCACTACATTGCTAAGGTCGATGTCCCAGAGATTACTGTCTTTGTTTGCTTTTAGGAGTTTTATGGTTTCAGATCTCACACTCGGGTCTTTGATCCCTCTGGAGTTTATTTTTGTGTACGGTGTAACCAGTTTCATTCTTTTGCGTGGAGCTGTCTGGTTTTTTTTTTAACACGGTTTACTGAAGAGTCTGTTTTTTCTCCATTGTGCGTCTTGCTTGCTTTGTTGTACGGTCCGTGACCATCAAGGACAGGTTTATTTCTGGGCTCTCTATTCTGCTCCATGGCCTCGCCCGGCTGTGATTGGCCTCGTCCGCACCCAGGAGACCGTGCAGGGCCGGTGGGACGCCTCTCACGAGGGTCCTGCCCCAAATCAGGTTGTGGGAAAGCCCGTCTGTGTCCAGAGAGCAGGGGAGGTTGCGTTCACCCCGGTGCCTGGGAGCGGACGTCCCCGTTCTGCTGGCTTAGCCCGGAGACCTGCGGAGAAACAGCCAGAACCCTTCTAACCAGGCCTGAAAATGACAACACCTGGGCTTTCTCTGGGTGCACCGTTACTTCTCCCTGATGGATGCACGAAGCGGTTCATCGCTCCAGCACTCGTTTTCGTGTTTGTGTTTGTATTATGAAATATTTCAAATAGAGACCAGCAGAGCAAATAGACTTTATCACGGAAATCAGTGAGCACCGAGTTTTGTCACTTGCGGGGAAGATCACCCCCATACACCTCCCGATTGCGCAGACAAGTCAGGTGGAACCCGGGGAGGGGGCAGAGCCCCCACCTCCTGTTCTTCCCCCTTTTCTCTTCTAGCCTCTGCCTCCGCCCTCCCACCTCTGGTCCTGGAACCAGGCTCCCAGGTGGGTCTGAGCCTGCAGGGGCTGGGGTCCTGGGTGCTCTCCGGCCAGGGCCGGACTGGGGCTCCTCCACGCCCTCCCTCGCCTGGTCTCTGTGTTTAGTTACCGGGACAAGGAAAGTTTTCCCTTTTCCCTCGTGCGAGGCCCCAGCCCATGGAGAGGACATCACGTGAGGCTGAAGGCTGCGCCGGCCCCGCAGAACTTTCCCGGGAGGCAGTCCTGGGCTTGTTCTCCAGCTGGAGGCTTGTGGGGCTCCTTGGGGCTCATTGAATAGACACGAGGACACCGAGGCCCAGAGCGGACTGGGTGAACCAGTGCCCTTTGCCCCAGGCGAGCTCCAGGGAGAGGGGTCTGCTCAGGGTGGGGTCTGTAGGCCAGCAGGGGTGAAAGACTGCGGGGGGGGGGGGGGAGCCTGGTGGGAGGGGGAACAGGGGCTCCCATCCTGGATCTGTCGCCGTTGTGTCTATGAACCCAGGCGTCACACCCTTGGCCTCTCTGACCTCCCCACCTGGTGCAGCTGGTGCAGCCCTGCTTTTCCCTCCCTACTCAGTCCGCTGGGGAGAAGTCATTTCCTGCAAACATTGTCTTCACGTCACTCCACTCCGCGGATCAATATGAATAATGAAGGCAGCAAGCGAAGTTTATTGGGCACGGATAACATGCCAGCCCCAGTGATAAGCGCTGCGTAGCCGGGAGGGGCTGAGGCAACCCTCCATCCCACACCAAATCCTGCCCCTTCGAGGCTGACCGAGGGTCCTTCCCTCCAGGGGCGTGTCTGGGTCTACATGTCTGCCTGGCCTAGGGTTGCTCTGTCGCAGCCTCGGACACGTCCCTGCCCGCTAACCCTCCCCACCGCGCCCGGCCGTGGGCAGCTTCCCTGTCGGTAGAACAAGAGGCTTGGAGGAGCAGGTGCTCCCCGGGGCCCCTGGGGCCCTGCACGTTCTGACCACGGTAATGATGATGGTCACGGAAGCGCTTCATGGCCTGGGGGGGGCTGCCTGTATTCCTGGCTTCCATTAATATAGACGCATATTTTTAACATTCTCCGGTGCCCTCAATTCGTTTTCTCATTTTTCATCCTCATTTCAGTTGCCCCTTGGGACTTAGGACCTAATTTTAGCGAAGGTCAGAGGCAGTTTCTTGGGGCTTCCCTTTCTCAACAGCCAACCATCACAGAGCAGGACAGCAACGGATGCTTTGGGTGGCATCTACGTCCTGGCTCTGCGACGGGTGGGCTCGTGGCTTTGGGCGGGGACGGGCTGGGGCCCCACGGCTGGCAAGGAGTCCTGGCTGGTGTGCGCCGGCCGGGGTGTCCTCCAGAAGGGCCCAGAGCCGTGAGAGGCCTGAGAGGTCTCTGCTGCCACCTCCCCATTTGCAGGAGGGGACACCAGGCACAGAAACAGGCTCGTGTGAGCAGCCGAAGACGCAGCTTCATCCAACTGCAGACCCCATGATCCCACATCAGGAAGAGTGCGGTGGGATAGGGTCACTCCTTATACATGCGTCACAGCATTGGACACAGCCCAACATCCCCAGAGAACTAAATACTCCGTTTAACAATTGAGAGAATAGGGGCATCTGGGAGGCTCAGTCGGTTAAGCCTCTGCCTTCGGCTCAGGTCATGATCTTAGGGTCCTGGGATTGAGTCCCCCATCCGGCTCCCTGCTCAGCGGAGAGCCTGCTTCTCCCTCTCTTTTTGCCCCTCCCCCACGTGTGTGTGCATGTGTGCATGGCGCTCTTTCTCTCAAATAGATAAATAAAATCTTTTTTTTAAAAATGTGGAGAAACAGCATGTCCCTGCATTTACTCCAGACTCCAGCTGGCTTGAGCTGGGCTGGCTGGGGTGACCCAGTGTGGAGGAGGTCAGCGGCGTGGGGCCGATCCGTGGCTGGGGAGGGCTACACATGAATGTGAGTGTTTCTTAGAAATACAAGGTTGAGTCAGAAGTGCCCTTGGCTGACCTGCTTTATAAAATCTCCGCACCCGAAGAAGAGGCCGCTGAATGATGCAAAGACACTTGGGAGGAGGTTGCCTGGTCATCGGGGCGAGTTTGGAGGGGGCGGGTCTCGCGTGGACAGTTGGGCTTGAACGTGGATGTGCTCGCCTACGGTCTAGCCCCCCTCACCCCAGTCCCGCCCCACCCCGGGGGGAGCCGTGAGAATTAACAACTCACAGCCCCGAAGGTCCAGGCACCGGTCATGGCCTCGGTTGTCGGCCTGCTCAGGGCCTGCAGACCGGATCTTCTGCCTCCTGCCCACGGTGGCGGCTGCCTTCCCCTCCTGGCCTCCACCTCATTCCTTCCGAACTGCCGGCAGCAGCGGCGGGTGCCCTGCCGAGACCGTGAAGAGTAGGCAGTGTTTGCAGATAACGATTCATCTCCGAGGCTGCGGCTCTGGAAAAGGCGAACTGCAGATACCGGTCTGGGCTTTCGTGACAGGAGACAGTGATGAGGGAAGAGGCAGCCATTCCTGGGAAACGCTCCTGGCTTGGGGACCCCCATCACCCCAGGAAACTTGTGGTGTGAAGGGGTTTTACTGGGATCCACAGAGGCAGGAACCCGGCCCCCCAGCTGGCCTCTCAGTCCCCGTCGCTCCCACCAGGACGTGCGCACCCAGGTGCCCAGGTTTTGCTCATGTGCTCTTCCCTGCCAGACCTCTGCTCAGCCCTGGTGTCCCAGCTGACGTGTGTGTGCACACGCATGGCGCATGTGTGTACGCGTGTGCATGCAGCGCAGTGGTCTTTTCTAGGGCCTTCTAGCCAGGCAGGCCCCAGCTGCACCGATGGACTCCCCAGGGAGGAGCTGTATTTGACACGAGGACACTGAGGCTCGGGGAGGTGAGGCAACCCGCCGCAGGCCCCGGGGCCCTGCCCCATGTGTGCTGCTCCGGGCACCTCCGGCCGTGGGATGGAGCTCAGGTGCACCTCAGTGAATGTGTTGTGTGCACTGTTCTCAGCTGGGCCAGGGCAGCCATCTGGGGTGTGAAAGGGGCACGGGGAGGCCTGGGAGTGAGTTAAGGGGTCTCCAAGGAGGCTACGGCTTGGTGCGGGCTCTGGGCCTCTTTTAACTACTTTCCCCCCAAGACAGCGGGCCTCCTTGGGGTTAGGATGTGCTGCTGCCTGGGATTCCCCCCTCCAAGCTTCCTGCAGCTAGCACACAGTAGGGCCTCGTCCGCTCTGGGGTGAGTCTAGGCATGGGGTGCCCGCCCCTCTCTGCCACCTCTGACTCACCCCTGTGCATTGGGATCCCCTTGCTCCCCCTGCAGGAAGGAGGGCGTGCAGTGGGTGGCTGGGGATCGGCGCTGAACGAAGCAGGTGCCCCAGGATTCTCAGAGACACCTCTGTCTGGAGGGACCCCCTCCCAGGGACACACACCATGGCGGGAGGAGGGCGTGATGGAAAATCCCGCCGGTGACTCAGTGTCCCTGCGTGCCCTCCCCGCAGCACGCCTGCCACTTCCCCACTCAGCCAGCAGCCTAAGTGCTCCGAGCAGTGAAAACCTTTTAGAGCTTCTGGGACCTTCCCTTGGCCTTTTTTTTCTTTTCTTTCCATTTGAAAAAGAATTAAGTAGATGTTGAAAATGCAGGCTGAGCACCTCAGGATGGGGTGGGCTGGAAGGCCTGGTGCCCTCCCCCGGCTCCCCCCACCAACCCCCGCTTCTGAAGGGTCACCTGAGACCTTGCTCGGAGCTGGGCCGCAGAGGTGGGACTTGGTGGGGACTCCACAGAAGCCAACTGGAAAGGACAGCTCATCTGGGGCACCAAGATGTCTCATCAGGCAGTTTCTGTCCCCTCGGGGGGTGCTGTGGAAAGACCTGGCCCCAAGGCCTCTGTGGGGCCTACGGTAAGGAGTCACACTCCTTCCTGTCTTGCCTAGCACCAAGCCTCCTTGTGTCCAGGCCCTTGGACCTTCCTCTGGCGCGGTGGGGGGACGGGAGGGGCTGACTCTCAGGCCTCAGGGCTCAGGGAGACGAGGGAGCTTTAGGAAAACCAACGCCGTCAAGGCAGCCCGCCGTGGGAGGGTGACAGGTGAACCAGCATCACTGACCCAGCCACAGATGTGCGTGAGTTAACACTCGAGATCCATCCAAGATGGGTGAAACTTCTGGAAGGCTCCGCCTCCATTTCCGGGACATCGCCTGCCTGAGCCTCAGTTCCTCACAAGCACAGAGAGAGGGTGGACCCAGATGACCCCGCAGGTCTGAGACGTCATGGCGCTCACCCACTCAGTGCCCATCGGGAGGCAGGAGGAAAGAGCTGCCCCCTCTGTGGAGGGGGCAGCGGGCAGGGCTCTTGTGTCTGGGCTTCACTCCTTTACCCGCCGTCGGGTATGGCTGCCCCTGCCGGCAGCCCCGAGAGCCTGGAGAGGAGCAGCCGAGGAGCGAGGGTGTGCGTGGCCTCGCTCTGGCCATCCTGCAGGGCCGTCCTGACCGAGACTGCGCTCGGCTGTCGGTGTCCACGCGCCGCTCCGAAGGAACTGTCTTCCATCCAGAGACTGGTCTCGTGCTTCTCCCAGGATGCCACAGGATGCCGCAGCAGCGGGAGCAGGAGCCGGAGGCCTGGGAGACCATCTCGACCTCTCTGTGCCCTGCCTCTAGAGGGATGCCTCCCCAAATCAGAGGTGAGATGTTGGGAGTTGGATCTCAGACTTGGCTTCCTCTATCCCAGCGTTCTGCCAAGGGCCCCTCAGTGTGTCCTGAGGTTCAGGGTTGACCCTGGGACGAGCCCAGCCTAGGGAGCCACCGGCAGGGCAGCCCCTGTAAGCCGGGAGGAAGAGCAGATGCAACAGTGTCAAGGTCATGGGTGTAGCACAGAGGGCGAGGGAGGGGACATGGCCCCGGCTCTGCCCAATGCCAGATGGGTCGCCTTGGGTGAGGAAACACTCCTGCCCGTAAAAAGGGAGGAGACCAAAGTCTATCCCTTGGGGTAGACGGGATGACCATGGAGAGCCTGGCACAGGGCCTGGCACACAGCAAGAGTGTAGGACGCGTTCCTAGCGTGCCCCTCGGGGAGCGTGCCCGGAGCTAGGAGGGCAGCAAGCTGGTCCCGCACATGCCTTCAGGCAGTTCTTCCTCCAACAGGTGGCAAGAAAGCACGAGTTGAGGGTGGGGTCGCAGGGCTGATCACTCCTCATGTTGGCCCACGGTGGAGCCCCTCTGGCTGGCGAGGAGGGGCAGTTCTCCGACGCTGGACAGGACGGCGGCTGCTGCTCACGCTTCCCACCGCGGCCCGGCTGCAGCCCAGCTCGGGGGCCGGGTTGCAGGAAGGCCCTCCGTGGCCTGAGTGTCTCCAAAGATCTGTGCACAACGCCAGCGGGGACAGGGCCCTGCCACCTCTCCCCATCTGCACCAACACAGCACCGTTAGGAAGGAGAAGGCTGAAGCGGACGAGCCGCTCCCGCTCTCTGCTCCCCGCGCCCCGCTCGCCCCTCTCCCCGCCGGCGCCGTCTCCGACCGCATCGTTCACCGCGCAGGCCCGGGTGGGCTGGCGACGTTAGCTACAAAGGGAATTGTCCATGTATTTGGGGAATAAAACTCGAAAGCACTTGATCTGATAAATGTCACCCACCGGAGGCATTTTCAGAAATGTATGCAGCAGCGGCCCAGCGACAATCGATGTCAAAGGAAGCCGGCGTCACGCTGCCCTGTAAATAATGGCTTTGTACTTTTCCAGGGCACTCCTGGGGATCCATCCCAGAGCCATGCGTGACTCACCCGCCCCCGCGTCCGCCCACTACCTGAGCCCGGCCAGGAGTCACGCATTCCACAGGACCCTACCCATGTCTCCGAACACTCTGCTCGTTGGATCTGGGACGTACCTTGTACCACAGACAGGGTCCCAGGCTCCATTGCACCCCCAACCGGCTCGGTCTGCAACTGGAGGGGCTCCTTCGCTCCTTTTCCCGGCACCCCCTGGATCTAGAACATCTGTCTCAGGGGCCGTCAGCGCAATGGGTACCCTGAGTGAGATGTGGCTCGCTCAGGGTCAAGGAGGGAGGGGAGAGGCACCTGGCAACGTCTGGCCGACTTGGCTGAGGGTCCTGGAGCTCTACCTCTGGATGAAGATGGGTCCCCGGTGGTGAGGGTGGAGGTGGGTGGAGGTGGGTCCCCGGTGGTGAGAGTTGGTGGGGGGAAGAGGGTGGGTCCCTCGGGGTGAGGGATGGGGGCCCATCAGGATCCGCTGGAGCACGCCCATCTCTTTAGAGCTGTCCCTGGAGAGTGCCCAGTGGGGATCCACTGGGGTGTCTGCGTGTGGACTCCTGGAGACCTGGGGGAGCAGGTGGCCAGAGCTGCAGGGAGTCCTGGGAGGGTGGAGTAGGGGAGGGAAGAGTGCACAGGAGGGCAGCAGGCAGGGAAGGGCCCGTCTGGTGCTAGAGAAAGCTAGAGTGGGGTCAATCCACCGGAAGCAGAAGGCAGTGGGGAGCTGACTACTTCCCCTTCCCCCCCAGTTCTACAAGGTGGGCTCTGATTTCCCACTTAGGCTGAACCCCTTCAAATCATCGGGGATATAGTAGAAACCAACATGGCCTTCATTTCAGACCATGTAACTTAGAATCCAAACAGGGAGCTTTGGGGCACGGAAAAGGCACACGACCAAAGGGTGTGGTGCTGAGTGACAGAAATACACCAGACCTGTCGAGACACCAGGAACACACACACCCTGTTCCAGAAGACCTGGGCTAGGCCGGGCTCAGCCTTTGCCAGCTGTGTACCCCTAAGGATGGCACCTGATCTCTGTGGGCCTCAGTCTTCTCATCTATGAAAATGGGTACAGTAAGACATAACCCCTGGGGGTGTCCGAGGGCAAGCTGAGAGAGCAGATGTGGCTTCACTGCATAAACTCCACAGCACTAGTCAGAAGTCACGAGTCACTGCCACATCCTCTTGAGCAGGTGCTCCCGCATGGGAAGGGCGGGAAGCAGTTATGGGATGACTTTCCTCCTCTTTAGGAACAGTCCTGGGATGACAGGGAAGGCCATATCTGAGGATGAGGAGCTGCTGAGAAGCTCCTTGGAAAATTCCCAATCCCCAAACAGGGATGATCCGCAGTGCCTCCCGTTTCCCTGAGGAGCCCGGTCCCGTCACCATCTCCTGGGACATTCCCGACAGTCCCACTGGGAGGATGGCAGCGCTGGGGTCAGGGTCCAACCGCTACAACCACTCAGGGCCCATCGCCTCCTGCCCACACCCCCATTTCTGCCGGGAATTCCTGAGCAGTTCCCACAAGCCAGGCACCGGCTCCGCACCTTGGTCGTGACCCTTTTGACCGTCACCTTAAGAGGAGCTGCCATCTTCCTCATTTCCAGAAGGAACAAAGGCCCCCAAAGGTGGATCCCGAGCCCCAAGGTCAAGCGGGGATTAGAACCCTCTTCTGCCCACTCTGCAGCCCACAGCCGCCCCCTAGAATGTTCCCAGGAAAGCGGACAGGGGCTGGCCTGGAGCCCCACTGACAGGAAGTGGCTAGAGGGACGCACACACAGGTCTGTGTTTCCTGAGATGTTGGTAAGATGATGTCTGCCGGTCTGCTGGCATGCCTGAGACTCCAGGTGAGCCCTGGTGACCTTGGGTGGCCTGGGGGCTGCCTGGGGGGAGGGTGGCTCGGTCTCTCTGAGTCTCCCTGACTCTCCTAAGGAAGAGTCTCTGCTCCCACCCACTCCTGCTCTTCCAGCCCAGTGCGGGAGTCCCACAGCTGGGAACCAGGGCTACCAAGCTCCCAGGGCAGGACCAGCTCCAGTGGGAAGCGTGGCTTCAGACTTTTCACACACTTCCTGTTCTTGCTGGAACCCCAGCTTCTCCTGGATGTCCGTGAACGCGCAGCACCCGAGCGCCTGCACTCCGCCTCCTTTATCCTGCCCCCACGTTCCCCCCAAAGCACTGATCACACCTTCTTTCAGCAATAAGCTTGCTCCAGTCCTGTATCCATTGCCCTACAGAGGGAGCCTGGCGTTTTGTAAGAACCTGAAGACTCTGGTCAGCAGCCTCTACAGAGCCCTGACCCATGGCACCCAGGCAGCACCCCTTCTTGGCCTCAGAGGCCTTGACTCTTCCCTAATGGTTACACACACAGTCTGCATATTGCACGCACTTGACCCTGAGCGCCCACTGCCCTTTGCCCTTGCAGCTTCCTGGACCGAACTTGGTCATATTTGTTTTAGCGTGCTACTGTTTGCAAAACACCACCTCAATTACCGTCATCCGATCTCCATGCCAGGAGGGCGTTATCGTTACCGCTCTGGGCAGAAGAAAACCCGGGGCTCAGGAGGTCCATGGCAGAACCGCGAGGCGCGTTCCTCCCCAAGGTCCTGACTCTGCCTGCAGTGTCCCCTCAGGCTGAGCACCCTCATGACTTCAGACAGAGCTTACCACCCCAAGACAGCCCTTCCAGAACTGGGGTGCCCTGACTTGCAAAGTGTTCCCTCGGCTTGAGCAAAATCCAGCTGTCCCTTCAGAGACTGAAGACAGTCCCCTGACCTCTTTAAGCATCCTTTCTCCAGCTTAAAATTTTCCTAGTCCCTTCTGCTTGTCCTCTTGTGACTTGGTTTTCTGTCTGGCAGGCCTGAGGGGCAGAAATCAGAGGAAGTTTCTGGTCTGGGTTTTTAGAAAGGGGCCTGGAGACTTTGGTAAAACTGCTTCAGGACAGTAGTGGCAGAGCCTTGGTCCCTGCAGTCAAATGTGTGATGTGTAAAATGTAAATATTCCCCACCCCCTAAACTGCAATGTTGGGGAGAGGCTTTTCTTTTGAGCTGGGTGCTGAGTTGACAGGGTGTGGCCATACAGGATAACCTTCCCCCCACTGGGAAGGTGAGCTGAGAAGTGGGGAGAGAATTCTGAGGCATCATTTGGGTGCCTGGATACAGCCATACCTGCATACACATTGTAAGTATCTGCATTCCTATTAGTGTCTTTACTTGCCAATCAACTGCTTATTTTGTTTAAGCCAGTTTGAAGTGTTTTCTGTCGCTTACAACCCAAAACTCTCTGACTGCCACAGCTTTGTGAACACAGAGTATTTGATATGGCATCTTAAAAACTGGATTCCTGGGCACCTGGGTGGCTTAGTCAATTAAACATCTGCCTTTGGCTCAGGTCATGATTCCGGAGTCCTGGGATCAAGCCCTACATTGGGCTCCCTGCTCGGCGTGGAGTCTGCTTCTTCCTCTGCCACTCTCCCTGCTCACTCCCTCGCTCTCTCAAATAAATAAAAAATCTTAAAAAAAAAAAAAAAGTGGGTTCCTAACAGAGTCAAAGCTTAGAGTCATAATAAAATGACTATCTGTATAATACAATTCATATTAGTCAATAACATAATTATAAAATAGGTTAAGCCATTAATCCAGAGTCATAAGAAAGGTCCGAGACCACGTCTATCCATGCATTTGGGAAAAGTTAATGCTAATTAAGAAAGAACGAAGCTAACATCTAGTAAGTACCCCTGTTCTCTGTGTTCCAGACACCGTGCTAGGCCCTGCTGCATGTTTTATTCCATGTCCCCAACAGTGCTAGGAGACAGTGTTACTCAGAGTAGCTCCAGATGCTATGACAGACGGCCCAGAATACGCAATGGCCCAACCACAACAGAGATCTGTTTCCCACTCGAGGTAGAACTTCAGAGACCCTGACTCCTTCCATCTTGGGGCTCCCCCGGCTACGTGGGCCTCAACGTCCTCTGCATTCAGCTGACAGAGGACAACAGACGCGGGAGAGCACATCCTTACTTCTCAGAATCCCCGACACGGGAATTAAGCTCAAGATGCACGCTCATGGTCCACCCGCTATGACCCACTCACGTGACCACGTGGACGGGCAGGGAGGCCAGGAGACAGACCTGGGAGGGGATCTAGGGAGCAGTGGGGTGCCATTTGCTCTAAGATGAATCACAAGGGGCTCCATGGCTGGTGAGGGACTGAAACAGGATTTGGACTCAGTCGGCCTGAGCCCGCGTTCCACTCTCTATCCTTTCTCCTGCCAGCTGAATCTGTGACTGGTAGGACACCGAGTGGCCCTTCTCCTTGTGGGGCTAACAGTCCCTTAGGAAGAGCCCCAAAGCCTGGGAGAATCATTCCAAATGTGACTAGAGGCCCCTGCGGGACTGGTCAGTGGGTGCTGCCTGGAAGAGGGACTGGGTGGCTTGATGTTCCTCCGAGGTAGGTCATCAATACCAAGCAGGTGTCCCAGCGGGACTCCAGCAATAACCTTGGTCTCACATCTTTGAATTATTGCAGAGGGAGGAAGCAGAGCGAGGGCAGGCCCTGGTATTTGCGTGAGTGCAGCTCTTTTCGGGAGGGAACTTGGGGGGATGAGTGTCTGTTGGTGGTTAGGCCTCCACTTCCTTAGCAAGGTCCCTGCCACAAACAGGTCATGTCAGAGAGGAACGTGGAGCTGCGTTGCGTGCGCCAGGGCAGGCCCCTAGATAGTTTCCCTGCCCCAGCCCCCGGGGTCCCCAGAGTCCTCACCCTTCCTTTGAGTTCCTACTTCCCCTCCAGGCCCTCAGTCCAGTCTCGGACTTTCTGGGGGAGCTGGGGACCCCGGAGCTCACATCCTGGAGGCAGCATGGTACCCAAAGGAGGCTGGCCAGCCCTGCGCCCTGCTGTCCAGGATCCTGGGGGTCTTCTCCCCTCTCTGAGGGCATCCGTCAACAAGGAAAGAGACCACCTGATCCCAGCCCCAGCAGTCCGCAGGGGCCAAGCTGGAGGGGTTTCCTGGCTCCCCCCTGAGCCCCAGTCCCCGGACAGAGGCCCAGGGAAGGGCAGGGCTCGCTAAGTTCACCAGACAGGTTAATAAACAGGTGTGTTTGTAATCTGGAAAGTATATGCCCCCGCCCCAGCCCCCACAGCAGAGTGTCCCAGGTACTTTCTACTGAGACGGAAAGAGCCAGTCAAGTCTAGGGTAAATACCCAGCCTGGGAATGGGGGGCTGGTCTGTGACACAAACCCCCTTTTTTCAGTTACAGAACAGTCCCTTCCCATCTCCCCAGCCCCACTCTGGGCAACGAGCAGCAGCGTCAGAGTCGGCCCATCTAGCTGGTCTACTGGGGGCGAACGTCTCAGAAGACAGGTTCTGCTCTTGGTTCTCAACTTTGGCTGCATATTAAAGTCACCGGGTAAGTAAAATACCCATGCACACACCCTGGTCCCAGAGACTTTGATCTACTTGATTTGGGGTGGGGGTGGCCAGGCGACTCCATTGTAAGCCAGGCCCTAAACCCACTGAGCTAAATGAGGAAGACCCAGGGTTCCAGGAGCCCCAGCCCTGTATGGGGGCCAGACACCCACTGTCGTGGTTCCAGTGGCAGTGCAGTCCAGTCCCCACCAGTTCACCGCCTTTGACAACCAGCGCGGGAAACTGCCCCCGTCTCACGCTGGGCTTGCCCCACGCCATCGCCTCGCCGGGAGGACACTTGTATCACTTCTCCTGGTCGGCACAGAACACAGCTGGAAGGAAGCTTCCTAGCTGTCAGAACAAAGCTGAGATCCCATTAAAGACCAAAGGGGGATGGAAAGTAAAAGCTTTCCCGACAGTGGAAGCTGAGGGGACGGACCACGTCATGGAGTCGTTTAGCGTAGGGTCAGAAAGTGTCCAGCTGAAAAGCAGACGGAAGGCTTAGCACAGCCAGCGGTGCCACCAAGTAATGCCTCTGAGATCAAGGAGGCAAGTTAAGGTGAGTTTAAGGAAAGAATCTTGGGAGACAAGATGACTAGAAGATTCTGGAAGATACTAGTGATGCCTCCAGACTCTCAGGCTAGCAGAGGTCATGGGAACACATTCGCAGCACTTTGGCCCTGTGTCTTCAGCTCGCCTTCTTCCCCCATACTCAGGGGATCGGGTCTTGATGGGCTTCCACTTATTAACATTGGGGCCCTGACTGGATCCCACAGTTGGGAGGGAGTGACAGAATCTGATGGAGGGTGAGGAGTTGTGACCGGCTGACATCTCTCCGTGCCAGGAGAAAGCCAGTCAGGACCTGGTTCGGGGTGGGCGGTGCCATCAGAAGCCTTGACCAGAGGTCCTGCTTCAAGTCCGTGAGGGTTTTGGTGGCCTGCAACCAAGTGAGAACAGCGTTTGTGGGTCAAGGGGTTCCCAAAGCTCAGTGTGTCCACTGGCATTCTGGCCTAGGTACTGAGGTGTGTAGCCATGTCCACTCCTTCAGGAAATGACGGGAGAATGGAGGGCAGTTGCTGGTGTTTGTAGAAGTGCCCCCTTCTTGTAATGGGAAATCGGTGACTCTCTGTGGGTCCTGTCCCACCAGGAAAGATGATGTGAGGGCCTGGGAGTTAGAGAATCTGGAAATGACGGGTGTGGTTCAACTCCCTCCCAAACAGACAGATGACTGAGGGGCAGGGGAGCGGGAGTAACTTGCCCTAGGTCATATGGAGAACCGCTCACAGTCTGAACTTGGGTTCAAGAATAGGGCCTCCTCCTGGCTCCAGCCCCATTCAAGATCTGGGAGGCCCTTCGTGCCACCAGTATTGTATCAGCTTCCACATGCTGTGGTGATAAATCCCCACAAACACAGTGGCTTAAAACAACATGTTTATTCTCGTCGAGTTCTAGAAAGCAGCAGTCTGCAATGGGTGGACAGGGCTGTGCTCCTTCCGGAGGCTCTAGGGAAGAGTCGGTTTCCTTACCTTTCCAGCTTCCAGTGCTGGATCCATTTGCTCTGGATCTTGGCTCATGCCCTTGTCACTTTGACTTCCAATTCTGTCTTCACGGACCTTCCTCCGATTCTGAGCCTCCTGCCCCTCTCTTCTTTATAAGGATTGTTATGATTACTTTGGGTTTTTTTTTAAAAAGATTTTATTTATTTATTTGAGAGAGAGAGCACACAGGCAGGGGGGAGGGGCAGAGGGAGGGGGAAACTCGTCACCAAGCAGGGAGCCCGATTCGAGACTTGATCTCAGGACCCCGGGATCATGACCTGAGCTGAAGGCAGATGCTTAACCGACTGAGCCACCCAAACTCCCCTGTTGTGATTACTTTGGACCCACTTGGTAAATCCAGGATAATCCTCCACTCTCAAGATCCTTAATTTTTTTTTAAAGATTTTATTTATTTATTTGACAGAGATCACAAGTAGGCAGAGAGGCAGGCGGGGTTGGTGGGGGGAACAGGCTCCCTGCTGAACAGAGAGCCCGATGCAGGGCTTCATCCCAGGACCCTGAGATCATGACCTGAGCTGAAGGCAGAGGCTTCACCCACTGAGCCACCCAGGTGCCCCTCAAGACCTTTAATTTAATCACAATTGCTAAGTCATTATACCAAGTCAGACAACATATTCACAGGTTTTAAGCATTCTGACATGGATATTGTTGGGAATGTTATGGGTTGAATTCTTTTTTTTTTTTTAAGATTTTATCCATTTATTTGACAGAGAGAGATCACAAGTAGGCAGAGAGGCAGGCAGAGAGAGAGAGAGGAGGAAGCAGACTCCCTGCTGAGCAGAGAGCCCGACGCGGGACTCGATCCCAGGACCCCAAGATCATGATCCGAGCCGAAGGCAGCGGCTTAACCCACTGAGCCACCCAGGCACCCTATGGGTTGAATTCTATCTCCCAAAAAGATACATTCATTCTACACTAATGGTTGGAGACTTTGGTATCCCACTATCATAAGAGATAGAAGAACCAGACAGAAGATAAACAGGGAACTAGAGGACTTGGACTGCACAATAAGCCAAGTGCATTAACAGACATCGTGGAACACTGTGCCCCAAAACAGAACCCACATTCTTCTCAAGTGCACATGGGACATCCTCCCATGACATGGACCATATACCAGATGGCAAATGATGTATCAACAGACTGAAAAAGATAAGCATCATAGAAAGTATTTTCTCTGACCATGACAGGATAAAGTGAGAAGTCAAGAACAGTAGGAAAACCATAAAATTCCGGAAGTCATGGAAATTAAATAACATAGTCTGAAACTACCAATAAGCCAAAGAAGAAATAATAAGGGAAATCAGAAAATACTTAGAGAAAAGTGAACAAAAGCTCTGTTTGTAGGGATATATGCTTACCTTTAAAAAGAAGAAAATCTCAAACCAACAACCTCACTTTACAGCATAAGGAACTAGAAAAAGAAGAACAAACTAAATCGAAAGCTAGCAGAAAGAAAGAATGAATCAAGATCAGAGCAGAGATAAGTGAAACAGAGAATAGAAAAAAAATAGAGAAAATTTTAAAAAATCAAAAGTCAGTTCTTTGAAAAATACCAACAAAACAGACACACCTTTAGTTTGGATGACTTCAAAAGAAAAGAGAGATAAAGATCCATTTACAAAGATCAGAAATGAAAGTGGGGACATTACTACTTATACTAGAGAAATAAAAGGGTTATAAGAGAGCACTATGAACACGTAAGCAGAAAACCTAGATGCAATCCCTAGAAACATGGAACTTACCAAGACTGAATCAAGAAGGAGGAGAAAATCTGAGTAAATCTAAAACATGTAAGGAGATTGAATCGGTAATCAAAATCTTCTGACAAAAGAAGAAGGAGAAGAAGAAGAAGGAGAGGAAGACGTCTCTGGATCTAACAGCTCCCCTGGTAAATCCTACGAAATAGTTAGAGAATAACAAATACCAATCCTTCCCCAACTTTTCCCAAGACTGAAGAGGAAGGAATGCTGCCTAAGTCACTCTATGAGGCCAGCACTGCCCTGATGCCAAAGACATTGCAAGAAAAGGTAACCCTTTATCACTATTGATGCAAAAATCCTCAACAAAATGCTAGCAAACTCCATTAAGCATGGCCAAATGGGATTTCTTGCTGGAATGCAAGGATGGTTTGACATACCAAAAGTGATCAATGTCACCCCATCAACAGAATGAAGGCAGGGGAGAACCATATGACCGCTCAACTGATGCAGAAAAAGCATTTGATAAAATACAACACCCGTTCATGACAAGAACATTCAGTAAACTAGGAATAGAAGGAACGTACCTCCATATAATGAAAGCCACATATGGAAAATCCACCATAAACACCATATTCAGTGATGGAGGACTGAAAGCTTTCTCTGTAATACCAGGAACAGGGCAAGGATGTCCACCTCCATCACGTTTGTGCAGCATGTGTACTAGAAGTTCCATCCGGAGAAATTAGGCAAGAGAAAGAAATAAAGGGCATCCAAATTGAAAAGGAAGATGTAAAGTTATCTGTTTGCAGATGATATGACCTCATGTGTAGAATACCCTAAAGAATACCCAAAATAACTATTAGAACTAATAAAGGAATTCAGCAAAGTATCAGGACACAAAATCAACATGTAAAAGCAGTTGTGTTTCTATCCCCTACCAATGGCCAATCTGGGAAGGAAATTCAGAAGCCAATTACGAAAAGAAAAGAAATGAAGAAAGCAGGTGTGTATGCTTTGTTCTATGATGAGGGAGCTGCTTCGGGGGGGACACCCGCACCCCAGGGTCAGAGGCAATGGGACTGACGTGCATCTTAGTCCATCCTTGTGAGCTCCATCTCATTAAGGGTTTCAGCTTATTCTTCCTCTTCCCTCCCACCTTTCTGTCCCAGGGACTTCAGTCCCCTCCCTCCCTGCCTGCCTGGGGGACTTCAAGCTCCGGCATCATTTGCAAAGATGACAGCTTTCCAGGAACTCCTTAACCAGCCCCCAGAGTTGCAGGCTGCCCAAGGTCAAATCCCTATAACAAATCTTTTATTAACATATGCACAAGTGCACACGCACTTTCACTGTACAGATGCTGGGGAACAGAGCTGGCATCCCAGGCCTGCTCACTTGTAGCTTCCATCCTCACTGTGACAACGGTTAATTATCAACCTGCAATCAAAATGTCCACTCCCCGTTCACCTCAGAGGGTCAGTTGGCCCGTGGAAGCAGGATTGAGCATTCCAGGTCCTGGCAGCAGGCAGCTCTGTCTTCCCAGAGTCTGCCCAATCCCGGAGTCCAATAGCTGGGGTTTCTCCAAAGCTTCTCGGGGTTGAGGTGAAGGATGCCATTACGGCATGACCCAGCGAGCTCTGCCCACTCTTTCACAAGGAGGGGGGACTTCTAGGTGAAAAGATTAATCTTTACAGATCCTTTGAGAGCCTTCTGAAATACATGGCTACCTCTGCTCCCAAGAAGCTCCCATGTTTGAACCTGACAACAATGGGTACGCTTATGTACCAGAAATATGTACTAGAATGTTCTTAGCGGCACTCTTTGTATTAACCAAGAAGCAAAAGGACTGCAATTCCCATCAAAAATGGAAGAGAATGGGGGCACCTGGGTGGCTCAGTGGGTTAAGACTCTGCCTTCAGCTCAGATCATGATCTCAGGGTCTTGGGATCGAGCCCTGTATCGGGCTCTCTGCTCAGTGGGGAGCCTGCTTCCCCCTCTCCCCCTGCCTGCCTCTCTGCCTACCTGTGATCTCTCTCTCTCTGTCAAATAAATAAATAAAATCTTTTTTTTTTTTAATGGAAGAGAATGGATAAATGCATAGCAGTACAGTTGTGGAAGGGACTCCTCCAAAGCTGTGAGCAGGAAGGAAAGCCGTGAGGGGTGACAGGAGGCTCGCCATCATGCCCCCGGCCGAGGGGCCGGTGATGGCTGTCCCGGGAGGCTGCTGACGGGCCAGAGGCCACCTTGGGCTTAAGCTCACCTTGTACCGAATCGACCTATCTCAGCCCACATCCCTCCAACCATCCCCTTCACCGGCTTCTGCTTTGGTTACTGGGACATTTGCTGGGGAAGACTTCAGCCACCAGGCAAGCAGCCGGACAAACGTTGGCCGCCATGTTGTCAGGAAGCCCAAACCGGCCTACGAGAGAGAATGCCTGAAGAACCCCCAAGATTTCCAGACAGCGATGCCTGGCTGGCCCCCAAGGCCTTCAACCTCTGCTGTTCAGATTTGAAGTCTGTCTGATTGCGGCCATAGGAGATCCTGAGTTAGAACCTTTCCATGGGACCCTCCCCAAATTTCTGACCCACAGAAACTATGAGAGACAACAAAAAGATTAATGGTATTGGGGTCACCACATTTTAGGGTGATTTCTTACCCAGCAAATGTACCTGGAATGCCTTGTTTGAGGGTTTAGGGGAATGCTGGCAAAATCCCAAGTCAGAGGGCTTTGGGGAAAAGAGAATGTTGGCAGGCAAACCCGCTCCCGCCCCTGGAGGCTGGGTCTGCTGAGGAAGTTCAAACAGATCAGAGGGTCAGATGTGTCTTCAGGAAAATGAGTTCCCAGAGGATGCCATGTTCAAACACTGAGACCAGCAAAACGGATTCAAACACTCATGCTTTGAGACCAACAAAATGACTTTTAAAAAAGTCTCTGGATGTAGCACTGAGAGAGGCAGAGAACAGGACTCAATGAAATGACATGGGCCAGGCCCCCGGGGCACCGCAGGAGGCAGCATGGAAGATTCCAAACCTCCTTCTTAACTCCTGCTCCTTTGATCAAGGGGGTCACCGTGAGAAAGCTGTGGGCACCCTAACTCTGCCCAAGGCCCCAGTGGAGGTAGACATGAGGGGGATGGGAGTGCACCAAGCTATGGAGTCCCGCAGGCCTGGGCCCAAAGCTGGGCTCGGCCAGTTCATACTATTAGGCCTGTCCAAGAGACTTAACCTGAGTCCAGTGTCCTTGTTTGTTGATGGAAGGGAGGGGTAACCCCTATTCCCAGAGCTGTGAGAACTGAATGGGCCCCGTTTGGGCAAGCGCCGGCCACAGCCCTGGGCCCAGGGAAGGCCTCACTGCTCGGGGTGCCCACTTGGGAAATTCAGAGCTAAGGAAAGCCACTTTTTCACGTATCGTGTAATCTGGATTTTAGACGTGATTCGTCTGATCATCCTGAGTGTTCTTCCCTCTTTAGGGGGTCACGCAGAGCCGAGGGCAACTTAGGCATACGACTGCGCGGTCTGCTCTGATGCGTCCACTCCTCATCCAGGCTCCCCCCGAACCGGAAGCCCAGCCTGGAAGCTACGATGCTCGCGCACCGTCTGTCTCTCTGACGGTTCTGAGCTTTTCTTGGTGTCATAAACTCCCCTGGGGTTTTTGGGTTTTTGTTTTTGTTTTTAATGGAAATGGCATAGTTTTATTTTTTTATAATTTTTTATTATGTTAGTCACCATAAAATACATGATCAGATTTTGATGTTCCATGATTCATTGTTCGCCTGTAACAGCCAGTGCTCCATGCAACACATGCCGTCCTGAACAGGCACAGACTCCCCCTGGGAGAGCCTCCTGTGCTTCCGGCTCCCCTGGCTGCCGAGCTCCCAGTGCAAGGGGGCAGCTCTGTGGGGGTGCAGTGGGACAGCTGCGGTGACTCCCTGCTCCTCGGGACTGAGCCTTGCCGCACTGCTCCGCAGTTGACAATGCTCCTCAGGCTTCACAACTGGCTCCCCTCTACCCCACACCCCTAGCTCACTTGCCCTGCTTCTGCACTGAGAATGCCGGCTGCATGTCCTGGGAAGCCAGGTCCTACCCAGCTCGCCAGGTGCGCTCATGTCCCAGGGCTACCTTAGCGAAGTGCTGTCCCTGTGAGTGTCTGTCTCCCCTCTTGTAAGGACACCGTCATTTGGGGTTAGGGCCCTATTCCAATACGACCTTCATGTTACCTTGATTATATCCTCCAAAGCCCAGTTTCCAAATAAGGTCATGGGGCTGGGACTTGCAGAGATCCTTTGGAGAACACCCAGTGAAAGAATCCCAGGGAGGGGCACCTGGGTGGCTCAGGCTGCCTTTGGCTCAGATCATGATCCCGGGGTCCTGGGTTCGAGTCCCGCATGGAGCTCTCTGCTCAGCAGGGAGCCTGCTTCTCCCTCTGCCTGCTGTTCCCTCTGCTTCTCTCTTTTCTGCTAAATACATAAATGAATAATAATTAAAAAAAAAAAAGAAGCCTATGGGGATATTGGATCCCAGGGACATCCTCTGTCCCCCGGGCAAGGCCCCTAACCCTTCGGTCCTCAGTTTGACCATCTGTAGGTTGGGAACAGCAATGCATTTCCTGCTGCCTCTGAGGAGATGACAGTTGTCCCTCTAATCCCCATGGGCACATGACTGAGGGTGGAGAGACTGGGCTTTGAGTCCCTACCTTGCCACTAACTAACTGACCTCATCAGTGGGGTCTGAGCCTCGGACTCTGGGCAGCAAGACGGGGACAAGGACACCTACGGTAGCCTTGCTGTTGAGCAGGACATGAGCCAGTGGGTTAGGGACCTGGCCGGGGACCTGCGTCACGGGATGCCTGAGACGTGGAGCTGCGCCCGTGCCCTCCGCTCCTCCTGGATGGGAAGCACTTCCTCA
Organism: Mustela putorius furo; assembly: GCF_011764305.1. Lineage (NCBI taxonomy): Eukaryota > Metazoa > Chordata > Mammalia > Carnivora > Mustelidae > Mustela > Mustela putorius. Next base: position 5,287,620 of record NW_025421485.1, read on the forward strand.
GTGGGCCGCAGCCTCCCTGACGTGCCTCACCCCGTCTCGGCACCTCGAAGGGCATCACCAGCCTGCGCCGCCAGCCCCCCGAGGACGGTTTACCTCCCCGCAGGCCCTGCGGCAACCACCTTGTCCATAGCCGAGGCCTCAGGAGCCGCGTTGGAGCAAAGAAAGCCGCCTTTATTAAATGCTTCTGCACTCAATTAGGGTTTTCTACAAAACAGAACATTTTATTAAAAGACCTGAAGATAAATTATTACCAACCACTAATGATTATATTTAAAGGAGCAATACATAATTTAGAACAAGGTTTAAGGTAGTTAAAGTACCTCGTGTATTTTTAGTTGGAACGCATTTGGTCGCTCATGACAGGAACTCGGCACCATGGAGCTCAGACAGAAAAGGGAGCGCGGCGTCGTCTCACGACGCTCGGCAATCCGGGAGGTGCCGGGTTCAGGCACGGCTGGATCCGGGCTCCAGTCAGGGATGTCTTTCTCTGTCATCTGCTTTCGCTCTTCCGCGTGGAGCCCACGAGAGGGTAAAGGCGTCCACGGGCACCTCCAGCCTTTTACTTCCCGCCTCTGGAACCAGGAGGAAAGACGTTCTTGTCCCCAGTAGCTCCAGCTGGCGGTCGGCACTCGGGCCGGGGTCCCTCCCATCGCAACCCAGGGAATGGCAGCTGCATTTGGCTGGACCTGGTTCCATGCTCCCCTCTGGAATGCCAAGGGAGCATGGGGTTCCCCCCGAACCGAAGGCGAGGGCTGCAGGTGGATGAGGAGTGGGTCCCTCAAAGAGGGAGAGCGTCCGGTCGAGCTAAGAATGCCTTTCCCCCGGGCGCTGGATTCGAGAGCCTTGAGCAACTCTCCCTCCCTGCTCACCCCAGCCCCAGACTGATCTCCGGCGTGAGTCAAGTGCACTGACCTAGTAATCATACTCGACCGAATTCCTGGAAGCCCAAGGAACCTGTAGGACAACTCCAGCAGCTCGTATGGCTGTGTAAATGTCGCCGGTTCCACGGACCCCCAGCCCTCAAGGACGGCCCAGGCTGGGCCCAGGGGCCAGGCAGCCCTCGGCCGGCGTGTGCCCATTAACCTGCTTCATCCGGCCTCCTCCCCTCGGCCTCCATCAGTGGCCCCACCATTAAGTCTGCCGGCTCCCTCCGTGACACTGGCTCCTCGTAGCCACTCACTTGACTGTGTCTCAGAAGGGTCCGTCATCTTGATCCCTTTCTAAAGAATGCGACTTTGCCCTGTCACTGTCACTCTGCCACTCCCAGGCCCCCCGCCCCAGGCGTGAGGCTGACTCACCGCATCCGAATGGATTCTGAGGGAGAGGCGGACTGCGTCAATGAGGAGAGACATGACGCCACCAACCCTGACCTCTTCTCCAGTCTCGTGACCCTCCCCAGTTTCTGTGTCCCTGTCCCATCTTCCACGTCGTCAGGCGCCCTCAGCATGCCTATGAGGCCGGCAGGGACAGCTCTGTCACACCATTGTATAGAGGTCAAAAGGCCAGTCATTGAGCCACAGAACCTCTAGCTCTGACTGTGGCAGGGGAGAGCTCTGTCCTGGCCTTGGTCACGTCAGAGAGGGGTGTCGTCCGTCCCGGTGACCAGTCAGGTGAGGCCATTTCTTGACCCTCCCCGAGCCTCGCCAGGAAGAGACAGATAATCCTGAAAACCCCGGGCTGGCTGGAAAGATGAGAGGAGATGCCGCCCACAGACGTGCGGCCCAACGGCACAGGGCCGTGCACCTGAAAGCGGGTGTCGCCGTCATTGATGTCATCCTGAGGAATGGCCTCTCCTCAGAGGGAGGCCGCCAATGACATCCAGCCTCCAGCGCGACAGGTCAAGCGGGTGCCTGGGGACACAGAGCCCGGTGCAGGCCACCGTCCGCCTGGCTGGGACAGCGACATTCCTGCAGGGCGTGGAGAGGCCGGAGCTGGGATCCCTGGCCCTGGGGCTCCCCCGGGCCCTGCCCAGCAGCCGCTCCAGAGTTCGAGAAAATAAGTGCTTTGGGGCGCCTCGCAGTGCAGGGAGCAGAACACAGTCATTACTGGAAATGACAGGCGCTGGGTGGTGGAGGGCATTCTTCGCCGCCAAACCCGAAATTACTTTCGCTATTGATGAGAGCCTAATGGGAACGACGGGGGAAAAAAAAAAAAAAAAAAAAAACACCTCACAGAGAGCCTGGCCGTGTCCCTGGCAGCCCCCGGGGCCTGGAACGCCCTTGGCCCTGCCCTCCGCCTTGCCCTGCGCTGGCTCCCGGGGCTGGGTGCGCCCCAAAGGGGGGTGTCCTGGGTTCTGCAGGCAGCAGGTGCCTGACACCGCATGGTCGACGCCTGCTGGGTCACTAAGGAGTCAGGCGCCTCACCACGGGTATTTGATACTAGAACCTGTCATTCCCGCTCAACCCATCTCCTGGAGGTGGGGCCGGGGGCACGGGCAGCTGCCTAGTTGCTCTGATTTCTAGCAAGTTCTATGCTCTCAGATCCCCACCCAAGCACTGCTGTGTTTTGTTTTTATCTTGGTAAAATATCTCGAACATAAAACTGACTGTTTTAATCATTTTTAAGGGCGCGCTCCATGGAGTCAAGTGCTTTCACGTTGCCGTGCAAGCAAGCCGTCTCCTGGGCGCCTTCATCTTCCCGGACTGAAACTCTGTCCCCCGGAGAAAACGACTCCTCTGCACCTCTCGCCGGCCCCAGCTGTTCGTCTCTGCGAATTTGACTCGTCTGGGTACCACACACAGTAGTCATCAGTATTTGTCCTTTAGTGACTGGCTCGTGAGCACGAGGTGCTGCAGGTTCCCCCAGGTCACAGCGTGTGTTAGAATCCCCTTCCTTTTGGGGCCAGATAATACTCCATGCAGACAGCACGGGTTCATGCACTCAACCGCCGCTGGACCCTTGGGTTGCTTCCCCCTTTGGACTGTTGAGGATGACGCCGCTGTGAGCGCAGTACAAGAAGCTTATCTCCCCCCGGGCCGCTGGACTGCGCGGGAACTGTGTCTGACCTGCTGACGGCCCTCCAGACGGTTCTCCCCGGCAGCTGCGCCGCCACGCTCCCAGCGGCTCAGGGGTTCCAATTTCTCCACCTCAGGGCCATTTCCCTTTTCCCTTGTTTGCTGGCCGCCGTCCTGGTGGGTGGGCGCGGGTATTGCTTTCGCTGAGCCAGTGCTCCCGTTTTAAGAACCTGCTCACAGGCCTGACTCCCATAGGATCAAAATCCCGGGAACATGACCCCTCAGAACCGAGTGGGGCACCGGCCACAGGGTTAAGCCTGCGGTCCACGCTGAGTTTATTTTAATTTTTTTTTTTTAAGATTTCTTTATTTATTTGAGGGAGAGAGAGGGGGGAAGGGGCAGAAGGAAAGAGAAAGAGAGAGAGCAGCAGACTCCCCGCTGAGCGTGGAGCCAGACCGACTCTGGGCTCGATCCCACGACCCCGAGATCATGACCTGAGCTGAAATCAAGAGTCAGACGCCCCACGGATGGAGCCAGCCAGGCGCCCCTCAGGCTGAGTTTAATTCTGTCTGTGCCACCCCACCCCGCTCCTCACCAGCCTCCCCTCCCCTGCCCCCGCCCTGGACAGCCGCTTCCTGCCCCTGCGTTTCCAGAGAAATAGTCTGGCATCCTCTCTGTGCGCGTGCAAGCCACAATTTGCTCTTCAAATTGCCAAACTGTTTACCAACAGCAGAATCTCCTTCGCACTCTGCTGATCTGCAAAACCAGTAATTATCCCAAGTCTGGCCGCCTTACTCTGCTGCGAACAATGGCTTAATAGGAAAATTAGCACAAACGGCTCAGAGGCCTAATCACTGCTCTCCAGTGAAGCCCGTGCCTGACACAGCCTGGCCGCAGCCCTGCGGTGGGAAAGAGGAGGGAGTGCTCCTATTCACCAGGAAGAGGGCTGGCTCCTTCTGGGGGAGGACTGGGCTCCCCCCAGAGGAAAAGGCAGCTCATCACAGGGTGCCCAGTCCATCCAATGGCCAGAGGTGCCCCTCCCCCTCCAAAGACCAGCACCCCAAAGCTGGCCTCTAAGCTCGGCCAGCAGAAGGTAAGAAGAAATGTGGTCAGAGTTCTAATCACACAGACTAAGATGGAGTCCTCTCCTTGCCACTCCCTGGCTGTGTGACCTTGAGGAAGTCACTAGATCTCTCTGAGTTTCAATTCCCTCACCTGTGAAACAGAGACAGTAACAATACATCTCAGAGTTTTGTGAAGTCTCATCAGAGAGAGAATGCACAAGAATCTTCTGCTGGCCTGGGATGCCTGGGTGGCACAGTCGGTCGGGCCTCCAACACTTGGTTTCGGCTTGGATCCTAATCTCAGAATCATGAGCTCGAGCCCCAGATCGGGCCCCATGCTCAGCATGGAATCTGCTTGAGATTTTCTCCCTCCTCTCCCTCTGTCCCTCCCTGCTGCGTGCGCGCTCTCTCTCATAAATAAATCAATCTTTAAAAAAGTCTTCCACTGGCGTCTGACACATGCACACTATCAGGACACAGAAGTAATTGGGTTCAAATCCCAGCTCTGCCACTCAGTACCACCGGGATGCTGGGCCTCGAGCTTCTCTGTGTGTCGGTTGCCTCATCTGTAGACAGGAACACAGTATCCATTTTGTGGCATTTTTGCAAGGACTGCATGGCATGATGTGTATGAAGTCCCAAGCAAACGGTAGCCTATGGGGTCATAAGCAGCGGGTCATCCTGGGAGTTGCCCCATCCCCAAAACACAGAGGAGGAGGCCAGCGCTTAGTGAAGCTCAGACCTAAGTAGGAGCTCCGTGGGAATGAGGACCAGCACACATGGGAGGACCATCCAGCCTGGCCGACACCAGGATCTGAGGGGCACCTGCGGTGACATCCGGGGCCCAGTAGCCAAGGCTGGGCCCAGGGCCCATGCTCTCGACATTGCGGTTCTGCAAGTCGCCACTGTAAGTCGAGGGCCCGAGAGGAGTGCTCTCTGGTTGAGAAGCTCCCAGGAGTCAGACTCCGGCACACAAGGCCTCCTTTCCATCAGGACGCCTCCTCCAGCCCTGTCAGGTCCCGTCCCCTTCATCTGGCCGGAGGTGGCCCGGAGTGACAGGCAGAGCCTCGCAGGTGGGCACTGCCAGGGCCTGTTCTGGAAGAAGCATGTGACGTGGGTGCCTGGCTTCAGACCTGGAAGACACTGGCAAGAGTTTTTACTCTGAGGCATGGGGCATGTGAAAGTGAGTAAGGTACAACCCAGTCCAATGGAGGAGGCAGACCCAGACTGATGGTAGCAGCAAAGGATAATTCAGCATCTCGTGGGACAGGATAGCTAAGGGGACAGGGAGGCCCTCCCCCAGCCGAGAGGTCCCAGGAGGCTTCCCAGGGAGGACTTGGAAGAAAGCAAGCAATGCGGTCAGTGACCAAGTTAAAGGAGGGCAGGCTCTCACGGGCTGGTCAGGACATAGCATCTGACCTCCAACCCAGTCATTAGTGTCAAGACGCAGAGACTGCCGGGCCCTGTCCCCCGCCCGGCACGCCAGCCCAGGCCAGAGCACCAGACCAAGGCTGCAGAAGCATAAGGAATGTTGGATCCCCAGGGAAGCTGTCCCAGCATGGAAGGGAAGGAAGCGGAGGACACTGGCACTGGGCTGTGGAAAAGTCACACGCTCCAGGGAGAGCAGCCTGGAGGCTCTGGGCTCCAGGCGGGACTGGGTGCTCACACACAGGCCCGATGTGGGCTGGAGGAGGGGCTGCCACCAGGCTTTGCTCTCTGGCCCGCCCTGCTCCCTCGTCACGGGGCTCAAAGCAGCGTGTGCTCACTTTCTCTTGGTCCCAGCTGCCATGGAGACCTGGGGATGCTCTGTTTTCCAGTAGACTCCTCTTGCTATCCGGCCATTTATCTGCTGAGTAGGGATTTGCCGGCTTGCAGACCTGGGAGATTCCAGAACCTTCCTTTCATCTTGATTTCCACCCTTCATAGGGCTCCTAGTGGGCAACCCCACCCCCCAGGGATCTGGCTTCAAAGACGGGTGAGCAGGAGAGGCGGGGGGGCCACTCCAGGAGGCAAGGGCTCGAAAAAAAATGCCATGATTCATCATCCCCGAACATGAGCCGTCATAAGTAATGGAGCAAATTCGGACTCAGTGATTCAGTGTGTCAAAATATAGAAAGGCCATTTAGTATTGGTGACAAAATTAGATGAAAGGCTGCGCTCCAGAAGAAGAAGCAGACAGAATGGTGCGGAGACAGGACCCAGGACCGCACTTCCACACGCGCACTGGGGTGACTGCGGACCACCCCAGACTGTCTGCTTTGAAAGGAGGATCGACGCAGGATATGCACCCGAGAAACCTCACATGGCCTGCATGTGCCTTCGGAAAACAATTGTTTCTCTGGGAAATCTGGAGCGAAGAGCCGGAGTGTTTCCGATTTGCAGTAACACGGTCTTTTCTTTGCAGGGATTTAAATAATTTAAATGCCTCCAATAAAAGCATTCTTCAGCTGCAGCCTAGAGAAAGTACACTGATTGACCGAAACTCAATAAAAACAAAAACAAACCGATACACTCACCCAAACAGACCTGTTTCTCATTTACACTCTTCAGACCGCTCAGTTGTGGGCCTCCAGCTCTTCGGGCCCCCACGTTGCAGTGTTGCTAGGAGCATGATTTAAGCAAACAAAGCACCACCCCCAAGTCTTTTGAGCAAAAGATTCCTCCAGGCTTCCATGTGTCTGGAGGTTTTTCCAGCCCTGGCCTTTTTCCCAACACCCAGGCAGTATATACGGTAACTGTCAGAGAAAACCCCTGCCTCACCCCTAATAGATGTTGTTCTATTCCGTTTGTGCTGTGAAATTTGCACTGGGAAAGAAATGCAGGTGTTCATATGAGAACAAAGTTCTTCACTGGTTGCCGGAATATCCACGACAAGATTTCTAATTAATCCCGTGAGATGGCGTGCGCACACACGCACACACACACACACACACACACACACCCTGCTCTTTGGAGATGCCTGAGATATACCACAGATAATACCCCCCTCCTGGCAACCTACGATGCATATTGACGTTTTAAAGGCCCTGAGAAGTCCTGCAATAAGGAAATCGGCTTCAGTTTGTTTAACCCAGTGTCTCATGACTGAACTAACCAAGGAATCTTTTTTAAAAAACTATTAAGACCTACTCATATACTGAGACACCCACATGTCACAGAGCACATTTGGAAGTGCTCATATATGGAAAAACCCAGTATCTGGGGCATCTGGGTGGCTCAGCCAGTTAAGTGTCTGCCTTTGGCTCAGGTCATGACCCCAGGGTCCTGGGATCAAGCCCCGAAGCAGGCTCCCTCCCCCACTCTTTCTGCTTGTATTCCCTCTCTCGCTGAGTCTCTGTCAAAGAAATAAATAAAATCTTAAAAAAAAAAGAAAAGAAAAACCCAGTGTTTGTTTGCATAGACTGTTTTTCAAAGGACTTTCTCTCCTCTCACAGATGAGGAAACCAAAGCTCAAAGAAAGTAAGCATGTTATCCCAGGCCATGCAGAGAGAGAGGACTTGGACTTAAGGAATCTAACAGAGGTTTCAATTAAATGCAATTTTAATTGCCCAGCACAAAAGTGCCACCAGGCTCAGATCACTGTGCGGAAATGCCCCACCTGTGGGTCTCTGCCCTCTTTCCAGTCCCTGGTATGCTTTCTTCTCTCCCAGACCTGTGGGGTCTCTGAGGGATCATTATCCAGGTGCACCCAAGGGACCTTGGCCAGTTCCTGCACAGTGAAGGGGTCCCTTTCCAAGCAGCTCGTGTGTCTTCCTGAGCAGAGACCTCCCGGGACTCCAGCCCTGCCCTGGGGACTCTGCATTGACCCACACGCGGAAGCGAAGACCAAGAACTTCCCATGGTGCGTGATAAGAACCCGAAGCTCAAGGCGATGTGTCCCAGCCCAGACCACAGGGTGAGAGGCAGAGAGGGCTGGAGTCCTCTGCAGAAGGCCTGGATGGGGACCGAATGCCGCCCTCGGCCACGCTGGCTAAGGGGGTCATCCACGTCCGAGCCGGAGCAGCCAGGCACGCCTGCGTTGAAATTCACAGCCCCTCCCTATAATACCAAACGCACAGCCAGAATTCCTTAAAGGAGGCGCTGCCCCCCTGCTCTGCATCCTCCTTGGGGGCTAGGGGGTGCAGCCTTCATCTAATTTTGTCACCAATACTGTTTCCTCTAGGAAACCGGAAACGGTGCCCACACTGCTCCCAGGCCAGCAACCAAGGCTGCCAGGCTTGGCAGCCCATCCTACTGCCCCAAGACCCATCCAGCCAGCCACCGTCCTGCTCTGGGTCTCCTCTGGCCATGCAGCGTTGAGGGGACTATCCGCTCAGAGCCTGGGCCCACCCCCCTCCAACCACTCTCCCGGGCACCCCAGGCCTGGGGACGTCCTGCCCAAAGGGATCTGTGAAGGGCGGGGTGGGAGCAGAGCGTGGGCAGATGTGTGGGAGCAGAGTGTGGGCAGACACGCTGCCTGGGGCCACCTGTGTGCGGGGTGCTCCTGGTAGGGGGTGGCCCCCGGGTGATTTTCAAAACCAAGGAAAGAAATTTGAGTCACTTCAATTCTGTCAGTCATGCAATCACTTAGAGTTTCATTTTGTGTAAAAATTTTAAGCTCAACGGAGCACAAACTGAGGCATAATTCTTTATTGGAAAAAGTACAGTATTTCCTTCGGCTCAGTGAATCCTCACAAAGACGGCATATCTGAGAAGCACTCGCCAGATCAAAAAATGAAACATGGCTGGAACACGCACCCCCCCCCCGCCCCTTTCCGAGGGTAAACACTACCCTGACTTCCGCTAAGACAGACCAGGGTTGCCGGTCTTGAACTTGGACGGGCTCATCCCCACCGCCGCGTGTGGCTTCCTGCCCAGGGCGGTGGGTTTTCCTTCACGTGGGCACACACCATGTGCTTGCCGGTTCCGATGGTAACATCTGGATCGCTTCCAGGTGGGGGACCTGCTGCTGTGAACGTATGCACGTGATCTGGGGAACTTTGGGGTGAACTTGGGGTGCATACTTGTTGAATGAGGACTCGTGCTGCATCACGGGGCGCTCACACCCAGCCCGACTCACACCGCCAGCAATGCCCCCCACCCACGAGGCAGGCGAGTCACGGTGGTTCACATCCTTCCTTCTCTTGAAACTGGGGACTTGGAACTTTAGCCCTTCTCATGGGTCTGTGGTGCGACTGCCTGGTGGCTTTAATGTCTGCTTCCCGGTGACTAATGAAGTTGATTGCTCTTAGGGGGTTATCAGTGCCGTGCATAGGCTCTGTTGCAAAGTGTCTGTTCAGATTTTTCTGTTGGCTTGTCACTCTTAAGGATATGAGGAAGTTCTTCATATATTTGGACTTCAAGTCTTAGGTCAAATGCACGCATGGCAGGTTTCTCCGACCGCTTTGGTTTGGCTTCTCGCTTTCTTCCTTCCTTCCTTTCTTTTTTTTTTTTTTTAAAGATTTTATTTATTTATTTGACAGAGATCACAAGTAGGCAGAGAGGCAGGCAGAGAGAGTGAGAGGGAAGCAGGCTCCCTGCTGAGCAGAGAGCCCGATGCAGGACTCTATCCCAGGACCCTGAGATCCTGACCTGAGCCGAAGGTAGCTGCTTAACCCACTGAGCCACCCAGGCGCCTGGCTTCTCGCTTTCTTAGAGGCGTCTTTTGTTGAACAGATGTGCTTAATTTTAATGGAGTCTGATGTATCGCTGCTTCCTCTGTCGTTAGCGTGCCTTCTGTGTCTTGCTTAAGATATATTTGCCTGCCTCCCAGTCATGAAGATATTCTATTTCTTTTTAAAAACATTATATTTTGCTTTGAAATTTTAGACCTACAATCTGCCTGAAATTGGCCTTTGTGCAGGGATCAAAATTCACTTTTTTCCCAAAGGAATATCCAATGAGTCCCACACCTTTTTTTTTTTTTTTTTTTTTTTGAAAAGCTCATCCTTTCCCCCCATCACACGATTCTTGCACCTTTGCTAAAAGCCAAGTGATGATGAATGTGCGGGTTTCTTCTGGGTTCTCCCTTCGGCCCCGTGGATCTATGTGTTCATCCTCGGCAATTAGCACGCCGTCTCCTGGCTGCTGTGGAATCTGGCAGCATAGATCCTCCATTCTGTTTTCCCGTGTTAAGGTCATCTAGTTTTCTTGGCCCATTGCATTTCCATATAAATTTTAGAATCAGCTTGTCCATTTGCACGCGCACACACATCTGAGTTGCTTCCTGAACATCACTTCTGTGACTTCTGTCGCACGGTGTGCATACCAGTCACTGACCAGCTATGAACCAGAAAGCCCGCTATTTCAAGCTAAGAGGAGTTTATTCCATTTTCAAGGAATAATGGAGAGAAGAGGAGATGGTGGTGACCTGGGGGTCAGGGAGTCGCCGAACTTCCCGGCTGGGGTGCAGTGGGTGTGTAGGGGGCACACCCAGAGATGAGGAAGATACCAGCCCCCTGGGCAGGGGCCACAGCCCGAGCTCCCCCGGTGCCCAAAGCGTCTGCTAGAAGCTCAAAGACTTACACATCTGCCTTCTGTTACGGCTGAGTGTGTCCCCGCCAAATTAGAGTATTGAAATCCTACTCCCCTGAGAATGTGACCTTATTAGAAACTAGGATCAGTGTAGATGACATTAGTCAAGGGGAAGTCAGATGGGAGCAGGAGGTCCCAGTCTGTGGCTCTTTGCCAGCGGGGGTTGGGGGGTGGGGGGGGTGGACGGACGACACACCCCACTTCTATTCTGGAGCCAGCGCCTCCTGGTGGATGACCAGCTGGAACCTGGCTGGCCCATGAGCCTAGGACATGCAGGTGACAGGCGTCCAGCCCGGGGGCACATACAGAATAGAGAAGTCTGCCAGCAAGGGACAGCTCTCGTGCCCCATGTGTGTCTGCCAGGGGCCACCTGACCGTCTACCCCCGCAGGGGATACCAGTGGACACCACCCCCAGTGGGATGGACACCCTCTGTCATGGCTCCTTGGGGTCTCTGTAAGGAGTTTGGTATTTATGTCAAGGTGGCACATTTCTGCCTCTGTCAAAAATTGCCCCTCTGCCGCCAGAGCCCACAGCAGGGCCCCGCACATGTAACAGGTGCTCCATAAATGCTGGTTCCCCATACCATGAAACAGAGCAGATTCCGCAAGCATTGGGCTGAAGGATAAAGTCAGCCCCGAGCAGACCTGGCCCGGGCGGGGGCCCGGCAGGTTGCCACAGAGCTTGCCAGCCTAAACTCTCACTCTGGGTTGCCTTGGGCCCCTGATCTCCTGCCCAGAGCAGCTCTCCTCACAACCGCTGTCCTTCACCCTGCTGGGGAGGGTAGGCTGCAGGGGAACGACCAGAGCAGGTGGGCAGCCTTGCAGGATACGGCGGGGGAAGGAGGTCTCGGGATGCAGGGGGCTGCGGGCGCTGGGATGGGCGTCCATTGGATGCGGACGGTGTGCAGAGCCATCGAGGACGATGTTTGGGCTTCCCGCATGGTGCTGAGCAGAGGACACAGTGAGAGGAGCCGTGGGCTGAGCTCAGTGGGGTGCGAGGGACCGGGGGACACGGACGCGCAGACATCCAATGGTTCTGCAGCTCTGGGGGCATTCAGGTTGCAAGAGGACCCATGAAAACCCCCATACAATTTTTTTTTTAAAGATTTTATTTATTTATGTGACGAGGATGGGGCACAAGTTGGGGGAGCGGCAGAGGGAGGGGGTGAATCAGGCTCCCCGCTGAGTAAGAAGCCTGATGTGGGACTCCATCCCAGGACCCCAGGATCATGACCTGAGCCGAAGGCAGACATTTAACCAACTGAGCCACCCAGGTGCCCCCCCCATACAAATATTTTTGTTCACCGCAATTAAATATTAAAGCCGCTCATGAAACAAAGAGAGAATCGATAATCCTCTACACATCTCACATTCACAAAGATGAGCACTGTGAGCGGTTGCAGAAAGAATGAGGCTTTGCTACAGGCGCCATGCACACACGGAGCTCATTTGTGTGTCTGTTCGTCTACTCTAACGTCCAGAGCCTTAATGATTGTATGACTCGGGGTTGTTTATTTCTGACTCTTGGACTTCACCACAGTCTCAGAGACATAGAGAATTGCATGTTTTCAAACGGGGAGAGGGCCCCATTTTTTTTTTTTAACTTGCTTGGCAGAGCTGAGCGGCCCCTCTCCCCGCTCCTCCCCTAGGAGACTGGGTGGTCTCGGCTCTGCTCGGGGAAAACCTCTCGCCCAAACACCTGCCATTGGCCTACCTCCTCTCTTCCTGACCGTCCGCATCTCCCCTACACCTTACTGCAAAAAGCTGTAACTCAATCTCTGCTGAGTTTTTCTCCCTTTTCTTTTCCCAATTTCCAATTTTTTCCCCATTGCACAGACTCTCAATTTATTTATATGAGAACCAGTGTTCTCTTGATGTGAAAAAGAAGTGACTCTGCATATTCTAGAATTTCACGCAAGGGGACTTGCAGGACAGCAGGCATCATTCAGCGATTCATATATTCAACCATTATTTGGTGAATTTCACTAGGTGTCCATGGTTGTGTTTGTCCTGGAGACATACAAAAAAGACAAAAAAGAGAAAGGCTTTTCCCTATTGAAAATGGAAGTCCAGCGGGGGAGCCAGACCATAATTAATTACACAAATAAATGTGAAATTGTTCCAGTATCAAGTGCCATAGATGAGGGTACCATGGTTCTATGAGTGCATTTAAGGGGGTGGGGAGAGCGGACATCAGCAGGGAAATCAAGACAGACTTCCTGGAGGAAGTGCCAGTTAAACTGAGATCTGAAGAATGAGGGACATCAATTAGGAAAAGAAGGAAGGGAAGGGCTCTCTGTGCCGTGGCAAACACACAGGCAACATCCTATGTGGGCAAAACGGATAGTACATCAGGGACTTAGAGAGTCCAGAGGGCCTGGGGAAGTAGCGGGCAGGGACAGGAGAGGTGAGTGTGAGAAGCAGGCAGGGACTGGACCATAAGGCCTTCTCTCACCTGATAAAGATTTTTGTCTCTATCCTGAGTAATAGGATGCCATTTTGTGTTTTAAACAGAGGGGAGACGTTGTCAGATTTGCACTTCCCGAAGGTCACCCAGGCTGCAGTGTGGAGACCACATCAGAGGGGCGCCCGGCTGCTGGAAGGCTGCTGCAGGGGGTGTAGCAGAACCTGGCTGCAGCGTGGGAGCAGAGACACGGGGATGGGTTTGAGGGCTGGTTGGAAGGCAAAGATGCCGAGGCTTCCAGGAGATCGGATAACGGCGAGGTGAGAAAGAAGGGACATCAGAGGATTTCTCGGTTTCTGGCCCGTGTAATTACAGCCACCATTCATGGAGGCAGAAAGGGCTGGGGTGCAGATAATGAGTTTAGCTTGGCCACCCTGAATCGCCGTTGAGACAGTCATTCCTTCTTGCATCCAAGGCTTCTCCTTCTTCCTAAAGTACACTGTGGGACTCGCTTGTTGAAGGTTTCTTGGTAACAACTACTCCCCGTTTTTATCAGAAAGTACTTTTGCCCTCATCCTTGAAGACTATTTTGGCTAGGTACAGGATTCTAATCAGCTTTAATTTCCTTTCGGAATCGTGCCTCCCATGATTGCCGCTGAGAAGTCAGCGGTGAACCTACCTGCTGCCGTTCAAGGGCAGTGTCTCGTTAGATGAGCTGCTGCCAAGATCTTCTGTTTGTCTTCAGCGATCCACAGTTTTGCTATTACATGTCCGGGTGTGGATTTCTCCTCATCTGCTCTCTTCGGGAATTGTTAGGGCTCCTGAATCTAAGGACTGGTGACTTCTGTGGCTTCTCCCCCATTCTCTGTGTAATCTCCTCCTGAAACCCCAGCTAGTCACCTGTTACACGTTAGACCTTCTCAGTCTACCATCCTGCCCCCTCGACTTCTCACTTCCCTTTTATATTTTTCATGTCCTGCAATCTAGCTACCTTCTTTTCATCTTTTATGGCAGAGTAGCATCCCAAGCTAGGTATCCTGTGCTTACTTTTTCACATATTAATGGATATCTGGTTATAAATAAAGCTGTTACGAACAATCTTATCGAGTCTTTTTTTTTTTTTTTTTTATGAACATGTGTTTTATTTCTCCTGGATAAATACCTAGAAGGAGGACTTCTGGGTCACAGGTTAGCTATGTGTTTAACTTTAGAAGATACTCCCAAACTGTTTGATGTTTGCTTTTCAACCAGCATCTACGCCACGAGTCTCCCACAGACACATAGACTGTCACATTCTGGAAAATGAAAGGCCCACATGTTGCTTTCACATCTCTCTTCCTGCCACGCTCCCTGAGAAGGTAGAACACGAAAAGGGAAAAAAAAAACAAACCAGAGTCCTCCCCCTACCTTCACCCACTTCAGGCCTAAGTCCACGGCACAGGAGGGACAGGAAAAGCTAAAACCCATGCAAGACAGAAGCATTGAGCTATATGAGTGAGCTGGCCCCCAGGATTGCAGTGATGAGAAAACTCTGGATTTCCCTACAATGCTTTTCTGAGGAAGGGAAGGAAGATTCACCAGAATGTACCGAGGGCAGCGACTGGAGATATTAAAAACCCCATTTCATGTGTACAGCCACCTCGTGGACTGTTTCGTAACCACCAATACTCAGCCCCTCCTCATAGTCCTGGCCTCAGCCCCAAACTCCATGCTTTCTCCTCATCCTTCTCTCCCCCGATCCAGGTCTCTGACTCGTGGCTGCCAGCCTGCACTTGCCAGGACAGGAGCCAAGATGTAGGAGCAGGGTGACCGGAAGGGAAGGCCAGGACAAAGGAGCTGTGGACAGGAGGTTGCATAAGAGGGTTCATTGCACTGTAAGTGGACGACGCCGCTGCTTCTGGCCACTAGATCAGCCTCGTCCTCTAGGGACCACGTCCCCTGCCTCCCATAGAGCCCTCTCTTGGTCTCGGTTCGTTGGTCTGGTTGGGGTTCTCAACAAGAGGGGTTGTGGCTTGGAGTCAGACTCCATGTTTGACAGACCCCCATATGTATAGATACCATGAGTGTCCCCTGTTTTATAGTGGGGGAAACTGAGGCATGGGAGCAGCTGATGGGTGGCCATCAGGAAAGGAGAGCAGCCAGACTGGGCCCAGATCCTCCTCTAAGCCACACTGTCCTAGCGCTACATAGTAAGGACATGTGTGTTGAACAACTGAGCAAACACATTAGTCAACGTAGCACCGAACTGGCCCCAGCTGCTGCGTGCTGCTCCCCCTGCCGGGTGTGGGCAGGTGCCGGGCGCTTCCTGATGGATGGGTCATACTTCCTGGGGCAAGGACGGCCGGCACACCTGTCGCTGCCGAGGTAGTTATGTCTCTCTCGCTGGCCTCCTGGCCAAGCTGCAGCCCAGAAAATTCACCGTGTTCTTTCTGCAATGAGATCCAAAGAAAAGTTTTGTAGATGAAGTGGAGGTCTGTGCAGTCTTGCGTGGTCCGGGAGGGGGTTTGCAGCTTCCAGAAATGGGCCGGGAGGATGGTGAGACCCCGGTTGGTGGCAGGGTGTCCCACCGCCTGGGCCATTTCATTTTAAGGGGGGTGCTGACTACTTAGCAACTAAGACCCAGGAACCCGTGAGTAGAGTTCATCGGGGCAACCCGGGTTTGTCTCCAGATCTGCACACAGAAGTAACTATAGGCAAGATGTTAGGTAACACAGGGAGGACCAGAAGTTGAGAGTTGCTCTGGTCCTGGACAAAGATACTAAGACAACTGCCCTCCTGCAGGTGCGCCCCTGCGGATGGGGTCCCATGAAGTCAGTGTGTACTCCCACATGGTAGTTTATGGGACCCATGTGGGAAAGAGGCAGCTCCTCAGTTCCTGAGGCAGGAAATGGGATCTGGGGAGAGAGGAGGGCTGCCTTCCCCTTCGGGGTGAGTGGTGATTGGGGCTTACACCCAAGAATCAGGGCCATGCATAGGGAGATCTGTGCCCTGCCCCCAGAGGAGGCTGCCAAGGGTGGGACAGGGTGATATCTGCACCAGCAGCTGGCTGCAGACCTTCTCAGAGCCTTCTCCCCTTCACAGCCTACCTCCAGGCGAGTGTGGCCAAAATCCTGCAGCCTCTGCCATGCTGGGTATCCTGATAGGATGAGCAGGACATCAGGGAGTGGGGACTGTGCAACAGACACACAGATCCTGCCTGGGAGTGAACCTCGAGTTTTAGAGTGATAGATGTGACTACATCTCAAACGTAAGAGTTGAAAGGCCTGGGAGCTGCTGGTGCTGCCTTCCCAGTAAGGCTCATTAAATGCTACATTATGATGTCTGCTCTTTCGCCTTGGTGGCTGCTGTGTTTCTCGACCCCTCACTTGTGTCTGGCGGGCCATCTCCTGCTTCTACCCCCTCCTCCTTCCCCGTGGTCCCTGGGTTATTTGGTGCCCAGCACAGCTAGAGGGTGTCCGCCCAGGGTGGTTGAGCAGCCCTGTCCTAGGAGCCATCGTGTCCCCCCAGATCAGCAAGAGAAGGGGAAAAGGCAAAATAAAGAACACAGGAGCGAAGACGCAGAAGCGGGCTGAGCTGGTCAGTGGAGCCCTTCCCCTCCCCAGCCCCATGCTCCCGGTGAGAGGTCACAGCAGTGCTCTGCACGCGTGTCAGCCTTTCAGTGTCCTCTGCTGTGACCTCACCTGACCCATGTCGTATTTTGAAGCAGGGGTCCTGGACCCTTTGAAAGAGGGAGAGTTAGAGCTCAGAGACTGAGCAAGTCTAGAGCTGGGGTAGCGGAACTGGCCATCCCAGTCCAGAGTGAGGCACTGGGCCCGGGGTGCGGGTCGAGCTGGTCTGGAGCACAGCATGGAGAGCTCCCGAGAGTCATGTGCTCACTGCTCCCCTCTTCCTTATTTCTGGGACAAGCAGAGCTGGCTCCCCTGGATCCCAGAGCCTCTTCCCAGACATCCAAAAGGCCAGTGGTGGTGTCAGTGTCCGAGTGACGGGGAGCGTCCTGGGGACTGCGGTCTCGGAGGGGACATGCCGCCTGGGGAGCCCGGTTCTGTAAGGTCTGCTCTCTATCATCCTGACATCTCGGTGGGACCCAGGCCTTGGATCCCACTTGAGCCCCAGCCCTGCTCCACCATCCTTGCTCCTGGCATCTTCAGCCTTCAGTGGCCCCAGGCCCTTGGCTCGGACTGGGCATCTGACCTGACAGACCCATTCCCCTGTATGGTCACGGCCTAGCTCTTACCTCCCTTGTCCCAGCAGTGGACTCTGAGTGCCTCCGGCCTCTAGTCTGCTCATCCTTGGATCCCCAGTGCCCTCACAGGGCTGGGTCTAACAAGCATTCTACTGGGGGGATGATGGCTGGTTCTGGATTCTTCACACCCCCGTCCCTTGGCAGGGATCTGGGCTGGCAGTCTTACCTCTGGTCACGGTCTCCTAAATTGGCACCCCTGGGAACTGCTGCAGGCCCCTGTCTCCCAGCTGCAGGTTGCCACAGAAACCACCCCACTGTGGGCTCTGGGGCTCCTGGTGCTATGCACCAGTCCCTAAACTAGCTGGTTCCTGGGAATAAGCCCAGATCTCCCGAGGAGCCATGAGAACCATGAGGGGGCTCCTCTGGAGACGCCAGAGAGGCCTCGGCTTGCTGTCTGTGGAACAGCATGGCCCTCAGAGGGTCTCACACCGCCTTTCCTCTCCACAGCCCTCTGTCTCCCTACGGGTCTGGAGGCCCTGCTGGCTGTGTCTCAGAAGAGGACACAAGTACAGACGCAGCAGGGTCTTGACCAAGGCCAAGGGCTGTTAGAGGAAAAGTTTCAGGGTGTTGCCCCAAATTTTCATTTTGGAAGAGAATTTTGAGGATTGAAAAGAACATAAAATTCTAAGAAATGAACTTCCAGTGGTCACATTCATCTAGTTTTCAACATATAAACGCTCTACATATTTGTTAGATTTATATCTAAGTAGTTCATGTTTGGGGAAGCTGTTGTAAACAGTGTTTTCTTTGGTTTTTAATCATTCATCGCTGCTACATAGAAATATAATTGATTTAAAAGATGGTATTTAATTATAGATTCATAAAAGTCGGCAAAGGTAGTAGAGAGAGGTTTCCTGTTCTCTCACCCAGCTCTCCCTAATGATTACAACTTGCACACGGAGATAGTACAAGTACAAGATAGTACGAGATAGTATGACATCAGAACTGGGAAACTGACATCAGTACAATGAGTGTGTATAATTCTCTAACATTTTATCCCATGTAGTTCCGCATAACCACCACGTCTCTAGACAGAATGAAATACAATTGATTTTTGTATATTGACTCGCTACCCTGCAACTTTGTTAGGCTCACTTATGAGTTCTAGTAAGGCTTTTTTGTAGATTATTTGGGATTTTTTTTTTCCATAGACAATTACATCACCTGTGGATGGAAACAGTTTTAGTCTATGCTTTCCAGTCTCTGTGATTTCTTTTTCTTGCCTTATTGCATTGGCTAGGACCCCCGGTTTGATATTGAACAGAGGTGACAACAGCAAACATCCTCGTCTTACCCTTGACTTTCGAGGGAAGCAGCCCTCCAGCACTAAGGATGCTGTCAGCCGTGGGGTACGTGTAGGTACTCTTTTTTTTTTTTTTTTTAAGATTTTATTCATTTATTTGTCAGAGGGAGAGCGAGCGAGAGCGAGCACAGGCAGGCAGAGTGGAAGGCAGAGTCAGAGGGAGAAGCAGGCTCCCTGCAGAGCAAGGAGCCTGATATGGGACTCGATCCCAGGACGCTGAGATCATGACCTGAGCTAAAGTCAGCTGCTTAACCAACTGAGCCACCCAGGCGTCCCTGTGTAGGTGCTCTTTATCAGACTGTAGAAGTCCCTTTTCAGTCCGAGTTTGCTGAGAGTATCTGTCGTGAATTATTATTGGATTTTGCCAATATTTTTTCTGTATCTATTGAAATGATCATATGGTTTTCTTCTTTTATCTGTGGATACAGTTGATCACACTGATGTATTTTCAGAGTGATATTAAGGCACACATATAATCCCTCTTCAAATGTTTAAACCATTTAATAGCTTCCTATGGCTTCTAGGATAAAATTATAATCCTTAACGCAGTGGATCAATGAGGAATGTGCGTGCTTATGCGAAGCAGCGTTCGAACTAACTGCTTACAGAATAAAGTCATTTTATAGCTCATACTCGGTCTGCACACCCAGGGCTGGTTCAGCCACTCAGCAGCACCAGGTCGTCGGGTCGGCCGCTCTGCCTCGCCCCTCGCACTCACAAGGGGGCTACAGGAGCTCCAGGCATCGTATTCTAGCACAAGTGTGTCCAAAACCGGGAGGGTGGGAAAGAAGCAATTTTCCTCCAGTGATTATTTGGATCAAAGAGAAAAAACTCTTCAGCAGGTTTTCCTTAGCATCTCACTGGCCAAACCAGCTCAGCTCCCTATCTCTAAACCAATCACCCGGCACAGAACTGCCGTGACCAATGATCACAGCCCATCCCCGGAGCACACTGCTGCTGGACACAACCAGGGTCATGGCCAGTGTGTCCATCGTACTGGTCCACCCGAGCCTCTACACACCCGGGCTTCTTCTTCGCTTCCCACTCTCCGGCTCTGGTAAGTAGAACCCCTTCCTCCAGGAACACTCCTCCCTCCCGCACCTGTTCACCCAGCTGAAGGTGCTCACCCTCCAGATCTTACCTAACGTGTCTCTGCTCCCCTGACTGCCTGGCTGGACCAAGTTCTCTCCCCAGCACACCCGTGCCAGCCCTCCTGTGCTTGTGTCATGGGCACAGCCAGCACTCAGTGTTCCCAGGGCTGCCCCTGTCCACTCGTGCTCCCCAAGAGTCCTGCTAGCTCTCCTCCTCCCTCCCCTCCCCTCCCCTCTGCCTCCAAACCCCACCCCTCCTTCTGAGACCACCTGACCCCTCCCCCTCCTCCATGAAGACCTCCGGGACCCTCGCAGCTCCCCTTCCCCTCTTCTGCCCCTGGTACCACTGTGATTTTAGCGCAGTCTGTCAGCTCCAGCAAGCTCCCTGGGAGCCCAAACCATCATTCTTCTCCGTGGCCCCTGCCATCACCAAAAGCGTCTGTCCCTCCTTGGGACTCCGCAGGTGTTCCGAAGTGAAGGATTAGAAAACACATCGCAGGTCCGCAGATCGGAACAACCAGGACAGCCATCCCCTGGGCCGGGGGTGGGGGCCCTGGGGGGGCTGCACACCTCACAGACGTGGGCTCTGAGCCTTCTGGCGGTGGAGGTACATTATCAGCCCCTTTCCCCCCACCTCCCCACCGCCCGCCAAAAACTAAGATGACAGAGGTGAAATACGTCACCGCCCGAAGTCACAGCCTGACTGAGGACTGGAGTCCCGACACCAGCCCCCGAGCGGGGGCCCTGGGGCCAGAGTCTGTGCTGGGCACAGGGATAAAGCCATGGTCCTCACCTACAGGGGACCACAGCTGGGAACGTGGCCTACTGAGGACATGGCTGTCAGAGACGTCACAAATCCAGCTGCTCTGCGCGCACGCGAGGCGCCCACGCTCCGCCCCCCACAGACGGGCAAACGGAGGCCCGGGCCAAACGAGGCCCTTCCCCCAAACCCACCCCGGGAGTTGGACTCAGGTCTGGCCTTCCCCCCAACCCCCTGAGACCTCTCTGCACCCCAGCCCGGCAGACGGTCCCCAGGACCACTTCTGAAACGGGCCCCGGCCGTGCCCATCCAAGAAGCTGGCAGCCTCCTCTTCGTAGCCCTTCCAGCTCTCTTGGTTCCAGTCCCAAGTCATTTGCCACCATACATCTCTCTCTTCCTTTTCTCTCAAAGATGACTCATAAAATGAAATGAGGCGTTTGGAGTAAATGATGATGGGGCCTGAATTATTCAAACTCCTCCAGATTCTGAAATGACCTTAATGTGTTTATGTTTTGCATTAAGCTTCAAAATGGGCTGAAGGTTCCCAAGATTTATCTTCATTTGTGAAAGGCTTCTCCAACCCAGGACCCCGCCACGAGACAAATGTCTGGCTAGGGACATCAAGCCCAGGGTCACGTCCCAGCTAAGTCCTGGGTGTCGTTCCTGCTCCGTGCGACAGCTGTGCCTTTGCTGCAATCTTGCACGGGCTCCTAGAAAACCCGGCCCTGACCTGGTGCCGGGGGGAGGGCTGCACTTGACTTAGCCTGTTTTGCTGAGAAATCTCTGTGCTGTGCCCACGTGCAGGTCCAGGCCCGGGCAGGATGCACTCGGCTGGCATTGGGAGGAGCGAGAGGGGTGGCAGCAGAGCGAGAAATGTTGAGGCCCACGGTGTCCAGCTCTTTGGGGAGCTGGTACCACTCTCAGGCCAAGGGTGGGGAGGAGCCCCTGCCCGGATGGCAGTTCTGAGGCAAAGAAGAGCACGAGGAATGTTCCAGGCTCCCCCCTCCTGCCTGTGCATCCCCAGGCCAGTGGGCACGCGGTGGGGGACAGGTGAGTCATTGATGCACCCATGCAGGCCAGCCCTGGGGACCCACATGGGACAGAATTACAGAGAACAGGTATGGGGGTTGACAAAGGCCCGAGTCCCCCACCTGAGGCCTGAGGCAGAGAGGGAGCCCCGGGCAGGTTTGTGTGAGAGGGACAGCAGGAAGGGCACGGGGCAGAGGCCCAGAGGCTCGCTCTGCCTCCCGCTGGAGGGCGCAGGCTGCCGGTGGAGGGGGTTGGGTCGGAAGCTGAGTCATGGCAAGGAAGGGACCAGAACCATCAGTTGGGATTTCAGGCTCCAAATGCACCCCTTCTGGGCTCTTCGGGCCGGAGGAGATGCAGCGCCACAGGACCTATCCCAGTGGGAACCCACCAGCCTCTGAGTGGGTAGAACCAGCGTCTCCCAGAGCCTCAGACGGGAAACGGGGACATAGGAGACCAGACCCGGAGGCAGAGGATGGTGCTCAAGCCTCTCTCTCTC
The DNA here is from genome assembly GCF_011764305.1 of Mustela putorius furo. NCBI lineage: Eukaryota > Metazoa > Chordata > Mammalia > Carnivora > Mustelidae > Mustela > Mustela putorius. The sequence continues at coordinate 5,309,478 of NW_025421485.1, forward strand.
TGGGTCCCTCTCCCACTTAGGCTTGGGCTCCCTGAGGTCGCTCCCAAAACTTCAGCCACCAGTAGGCAACGCTAGGAGCCAAACTAGGACAACCGCGCCCCATGTCGTAGGCTTCCCAAAGGCCTGCTCCCCTGTTCCAGAATGCTGAGAGCTGCTGTAAGGGGACAGGGTTCTGCCATCACACAGCCCCCTGTCCCCGCCAAGCTGACCTGATCCTCAAGTCCTAGAACGCCATAAAGTCAGAGTGTGTGCCCTCGTCCCCCGTTGCTCCTTGACATTGTCCCCATGACATTCATTGTCACCTTCAGCTTCCAGGCTTCGGTCTGCTCCCACTTCGGGGCCATGAGTCATTGCCCTCTCCTCCACGACGACCCCCTTCCCTCCCGGGCTGGGTTTCCACCTGATCTTTGCAGCCTGCGGAATGGGCCAGGCTGGCCACCCTCAAAGGAGGAGGCACTGCCCGCTCTGCACCCACCTCGCAGACACCCTGAGAGCGGCCCGGGCCTCCGGCAGGGACAAACCAGCAGGGCGCGGACAGCCGGTGCTCCAGAGCCCGCGAACGCCAGGGAAGAGTCTGGCCATCGCCGCCTTGGACAGTGTAGGGGGGACCCCCCAACCCCTGTCCGGCTGCCTTACCGGAGTAAGGGTACTAACTGCGGGCCCTCCCTTGGGGCAGGGAGGCAGGAAACGCATTTGGCATACCCCGCATAATACATGCCCAGCACACGGCGGGATCCCAGAGGGATGCTGTTGCCCCAGCAGGACGGAGCCTCCTCACGAGGCCAGCACTGGGACCTCCAGAGCTACGGCTTCTCGAACAGACGTCTGTGGAGGACGCAGCAGGAGCACCTCGCAGGAGACCTCCTGTGGGAACAAGAAACCCACCTGAGCCTCGGCCCCGCTCCTTAAGGACCTGGCGTGTTTGGGTCCCACGAGCTGACAAGGCCTGGGGGGCGGGGCATCAACCTCCCGTGGGTGCGCTCTTGTCCTCCCATTCCTACTTGGAAGCCCAAACCCCCATGTGACTGAATATGGAGATGGGCCTTTAAGATGGTAATTCAGGTTAAATGAGGGCATCTGGGTGGGGCCCTGGTCAGACAGGATTAGTGAGTGTCCTTATAAGAGAGAAGGCCCCCAGGGACCCGGCAAGCCAGGAGGAAGGGTCTCACCAGAAACTGAGTCTGCCGGCGCAGGACCCTGGACTTCAGCCTCCGGACTGGTCAAGATGAATGTCTGCTGTGCATCTGGATGGCAGCCTGCGCGAAGACACTGAGGGGGCGTCAGACTCCAAGTGGGACCCCCAGTGGCCCTAGCCCAGCCCACCAGGCCGCTGACATCCTGAACCCTGCTCAGACTCCACGCGGGTAGAAGAGGAGCGCTGTGGGGGTGGCAGCTCAGGAGGAGAGCGGATACGGGGTCGGGGGGGGGTTGCGTTTCTCAGGGAAAGGGGCACAGAGGGCCCCATCCACAAACTGTCAGAACAGTGGTTTGCACCCTTGAGAGGACATCAGGAGCCCCTGGAGGACATGTCAAAACCCAGATGGCTGCGCCCCCAACCCCTGGAGTTTCTGACTCAGTAAGTCTAGAGTAGGTCCCAAGATTCCTCATTTCTAGCAAGTTCCCAGGTGCGGCGGTGCTCCTGCTCCGGGAACCCCACTTGACGAACCACTGAGGGAGCACTGAGCCAATGGTTAAAGTCAGAGGCAGAGAGCAGAGGACGCCCCCCCTTCTTCCAGCCCACAGTGCTATCGTGGAACCAGGACAGCGGTGAGGAAGGACATCTGTCAAGCCCCCTGATTGTTGGGCCCATGCACCGGCCCAATTGGATCTTCAGGATAGGCTGAAGGGGTGGGCATTACCACCCCCATTTTACAGACAGACCGCAGCTCAGAGAGGCGAAGTGATTCCCTGGGGGCCCCACAGATGCACATGGGGCCACAGCTCCCGCCCTTCCCATCCTCCCGGTGACCCTCCATCACGGTGACCTGGAACACAGGACACCCCCAGGCCTCAGAGTATCCACGTCTCCCAAGACGTCACTTCTGACAGTGAGGCAGCAGACAGAGACAGATACAGAGAAAGCCCTCCTCTCGGGCTGCTTGGGCTCCAGGATTCCTGCCCGATCAAAATGGCTATAGGATCCGAGAATCTACGGTCCCTCCCAAACTCTCCCCGAGAGCTGTCAAGGCCCAGACGAGGTGGGAAGGAAAGTGTGTGTCCCCTGCTGCGGCTGTCGGGTCGGGGAACTGGATCCCGCAGACAGAGCCAGGCGCCACGGGTTTCTATGACAACCCAGGCTGCCGTTGTCCGTAATTATAATTAACTTCAGAGTTGATCATTTTCCTGGACCCTTCTGGTGGGAAAGGCGGAGGCAGCCGAAGCAAGGGGGAATGATTATCTGAGCCTCGGGGTCACTCCTGCTCTGGGAGCCTTCAGGGAATGGGACTTGGGAAGAATGCGCTATGCGAGGCTGGGGGCCCCACGCGCGGGCTGGACGGGGACAGCGTCATGGCCCCCGCCCCCCAGCACCACATTTACCCCTCTAAGCTCCCCCCTGATGGGGAAGGGGCCAGGGCACGGTCATGGGCACCAGAGCGCCTGGTCTCTTGTCCTGGCACTGCCTGACTTGAACGGTTCAGAGCATAACCTCTCTGGGACATGAGAACACACAGCGCAGAAGGCCAGTGTCCCTGCGTCCCTGTGGAGGGGGAGGGCTGGCCCAAGGTGAGGAGAGGAGGGGTGGCCAAGGCCCAGCCAGTGCCCTGACCCCATCCTGCCCTAGCCAGGAAGTCATATATAAAGAGGGCTGCTGTTCACTGAGCACGGACTGTGTGCCAGGCCCATACTAATGCCCATGATATACCTGAACCAGGGAGCTCTCAACGACCACACCCACTGGGCAGATGGACAACTGAGGCACAGAGCGGCAGCGGGGAGAGTCCAGGCTGCCTGATCTCAGCTCTGCTCCCGGGGACCCTGGTCTCGCTTTTGACTGTTGGGGTTCACCAAGGATCTGGTTGCGGGGAAAAAGGACTCTGCTTCCAGAAACGGTTTGGAAACCCCTGTTACGGTCCAACCTTCCCACTTTACAGAAGAGGTAATGGATTCTCTGGGGGGCGAAATGACCCGTCCTAGAACGCACAGCCCCGAGTCCATGCACCAAAGGCAAGTCAGTCAAGCACAGTCATCAATCCTAGTAACTTATATTTCTACAGTGATTCAGAACCGGTGGAACTTTCTAAAGAGTCTGAAGACTTCTGCCAGATGAGGCTCACTCTTCCGGACCTGACTGTGTAAATGCTGAACTTGCTCTGTCCAGCCCCCCGCTGCTCCAGCTGGCGGAAAATCGGAGAGGGGGTTCGGCGGGGGAAAGTCAGCTCAGCGCCGCCCGGATTGCCCACCTCCAGCAGGTGCCGCCGCGGTCAGGGTGGAATCCGCAGGTCAGGGGGGCCGCGGAGGACCGAGCGGGGAGGCGGTGGGGTGAGGGAGGAGACAAAAGGGCAGAGAAGGGAGGCTGAAAAGCAGGGCAGGGGAGATTCGGGGTGTGAAAAACGTGTATTTGCAGGCATTCTTCATCGCCAAGATTTAAGGGCATTTTCCAGAATGCGTGCAGCGTGCTCGAGAACACAGCTCCGCGGACATGCGACAGGATGGGCTGGGACATGCGACAGGATCGGCTGGGATTCCGCGATCATCCGGGCCGGGAGAGGAAAGGCCGAGGAGCGATGCGCGCGGACAGACGTGAGACAGAGCTGCTCGCGCACTGATCACGGCTGGAAAGCACGTGGTACGCTGGGCTCCTTCTGTTCCATTTGTGTGTGTTTGAAATTCCCCATCGTAAAAAAGCTTTTAAAAAGCACATAGTCAATACATTCCAGAGTTTTGTAATGAACAGTTTCTTGGACGCAGTTTTCTTTGTAAGAAGAGTGGATTAATGAATGAATGCCCTCAGCCTTCCTTCCGCACCCGTCTCTCGGCTCGCTCGGTTTCCTGCCCCTCCTCTCGCTCGCTCTCTCCCTCGTCTGGAAGTCAGCACCAGCCAACGTTAGCAGCTGCACAGTGATTTCACGGTCTCTCCTCCAAAACATTTGTTAAATACTGGTACAAAGGAAAAATAACTATTAGTCAAATAAAACATCGCAGAAACCTTCCACATCGCACCCCCTCCCCGCCATCCTGCACAATTCGCTCTCAGTGTTAAACGTGTGGCCACTCGGCCATTTGCCCACACTAGCCATATCCACGCTGGCTCTCACGGTGGAGATGGGGCCGCCCTCTGGGGGACCCGGGCTAGCTGGCTACCCACGAAGGCCACAGAAGCAAAGCTGACTTGGCTTTGTAACAGATCATTTTCCGGCAAAGTCTCCTCTCCTGGCTCAGTGTCCCCATCTATAAATGAACTGGCAGGACGAGATGATCACTAAACCCCTCCCAGCCCCAGGACGAGACGCTGCACCAACCTTCTCGCAGGGACAGTGGCGTTACTACGCTGGGGTCCATTCTGGGAGACAGAAAGGGCCCGGGTCTCCTACTCCGGGCACCCAGCACACTGCACAGAGCCAGAGAGAGAAACTGGAGCTGGGGAGGGGGCTGCACGGAGGCCTCAGCCCCGAGCCAGGCTAGAGACACAGGACCAAACCCTCCCGTCCAGCCCTTCTGTCGGGGTCCCTGCTTCCCCCAACTGCTGCCAACCACAGGCGTAGCCCAGCACTGCCCAGTGGGGCCTCCCAGAGGAGATGAGCAGCTGTCCCAGTCTGCCCAGTCTGAGGAGCTCCCACTGCACTGGACTTCCAGCGCTAAAGCCGGGCCAGTCCCCGTCGACCTGACTGGCTGGTCGTCCTGCGCATGGTCAGGCTGGCTTGGCAAAGAGGACTACTAGAAGGGAAGCGAGATGAAGTCTTGTCGTGATGAGCCAGTTTGGGGAGAGGCGGGGAGCAGAGGCTGTTCACGAACTTCAGGCCCCGTGATGGAAACGGCGAAAATAGCAGGACCGGGCTGATCACCGAGACCGAATCTCGAGATCATTCACAGTCCTGGTGCCACTGGGCTTTGCCCCTCTCAGCCCGCAAAGGAGACAACAGGAAGGATCGTGCTTCTGGGAGTCCATCGGCCCATGAGAAACAGAGCCCTGTGGTGCCCTCGGACCAAGAAAAGTGACTTAACCAGGGAGGGCCGGCGGGAGGCCCAGGGGGTCTGCCTTGGTGGTATGCTGCCTCTGCCCCACGTGCCTTCCAGAGGCCACGGTCTAAGGCCACGTCTGCCCCACTGGCACGTACCACAGGACCTGCCAGCCTCGGGCCTGTCACCGCAGGCTGGAGCGGGGGGGCCTCCCCAATTTGGAACCGGCCTGCATTTGAGTGGGTTATGTGGAAGGGCAGCCTTGCATCATGAAGTCCGGACCACGTGATTCGGATCACTCCCCTCCACTTGTTCCTTGTCGCCCCCTTCCTTTTAACGGGAAAATGGGAAATGGGAATGCATGGCGGGTGGGCTCCGGTTAGGGGGTGCCTGGTCAAAACACAGGACCGATAATGGCTAAAGCACCAGCGTTCTGGATTGCTTGTTTCTATGGCATCCCTGGGGTCGTGATCTCACCCACCCCTCATCCCTCGTCCCGCTGTGGTCGTGACCCCGAGGTGGCCTCTCACTCGGCCAAGCCTACAGGAGTGGGGGGCAGGCAACCGGGAGCCGCCCTGCTGTGCGGCTAGGGGTGACCTGAACCGTGATCCCGAGGGAGGAGCGGACATGAAAATGAGTTGTTCAGTGCCCAAAAAATCATCGAAAACAAGCATGGGAGCCTGTCAAGTATGCGTGCGACTCCGGCTTGAGAATGCAATGAAAATGAGAAAGCATTCTGAGTAGAAAAACAAACTCGCACCGAGCACACGGCGTCGAGGGCAGGACAGCAGTGCTCATGGGGGAACCGGGGGCCTTCCGTGCAGAAAGGAGGGACCCCGGGGGGAGTCACATGATCCTGGGGACAGAGGGTGGCCACACTTGCCTGGCGAAGCACCGAGAGACAGACACAATTTTCCAATGGCTGTGTCCCACACCAGGAACTAAGATGACGTGGTACATCTGCTAGACTTTAATAAAAACAATTAAAATTAAAAAAACAGCTAGTTCGGATCCATCTGGATCTGTTACAAAAGAAACAGCAGGACAAACCCAAGGAAAGTAGGAAGGAGGAGTGCAAACGAGAGCCCAAATCAAGAATGAAGAAACCAACAGAATCAGAAGAACCTGAAGTTGGTTTCTGCAAAGAGAGCAAATGGGTCAAGTTCTGGAGAATGGATGGGCAGAGGGCAAGTTGCGGACACCTGCACTGTGTGTCCTCGGGGGACATGAGCAACCTCTCCAGCCTGCATCTCCTCAAAACCAAGAAATACAACATCCTCCCTAAGAAACCGATGTCTCGGGGTCGGTATTGTCCCAGGGCGGGGGTGGTAAATGTTGTCAGAGCCCAGAGTGCTGGGGGGGGGGGTAGGAGCCGGGAAGGGAGGACCCACTCTGTCCTGGGAGGAATCGGGAGGAGCGACTTCCAGACTTAGCTCTGGAGGAGGGTAAGAACTCATGGGGAGAGCAGGACAATCCAGGCTGGGAGCCTAGCGAGCCTGGAGGCCTGAGGCCCGTCCCTTCCCCATAAAACAGGCTCAAGGGGAGAAGGGGCGAATCCTTTCCCTCGGCTGTCTGCCAAGCCGTGGGCTGACATTTGAGGCCAATGTGGAGAACACAAAGGGGCCTGGCCGTGGGCTTCTGCTTGGGGCTCCTGCATTATGCAGCAGGGGTAAATAATGGATAGCTTGGAATGTTTTTTTAACTATTTGGTTACCGATCTCTGTCCAGGATGTTGAAGACGCAGTGGCCTTGCCCAGCCTGTTTCTAGTTAAGAGAATGATTTCATGACAATCTTCTCTCCAGGCTGAGATGCTCTTTTCAGCTGGAAGCCAGTGAGAAAGTTGGCAACAGACCAAGTCAGGGTGTCCCAGAAAAAAGGAGTCCCGTGGGGCTCTGGGCACTTCCCCCAAAGCCTCAGTCAATCCAGTGGGGGATACGCACCTTCAGTTTTCCCAGGTAAAGAGATCTTGCTTCTGGGGCTGGATACCTTAGCCTGTGAACTCATGGGATCCTGCCTTTGGCGAGAAGGAGCTTCAGCCCGACATGTCCTCTGCCCAAGCCAGTGGGTTCCGACACCCCCCCAAGAGGGTCTCAGTGGGAACCCTCCAGAGAGAGGCCCATCAAGGGTAAAGCGCCTTCTTCCCCTGAGGAAATGTTTCTAGACCCGGGTTAGATAGAGGAGGTTCTAATTCCCTCAAAATGAGGGATGGGGACCCCTGAGAGGTCATAATGAAGACATCAGGGTCCCAGAAAGAGTCTGCATTGCAATTGGCCACCCACAGAATAACTACAAACTTGGGCTTCTCTAAAGATAGTCAAGCGGCAATTGCCACGTGACCCAGCAAGCAGGCTCTTGGGGGAAGTTATGATGACACAAAATCTGAACACAGGTGTTCACGGCAGCTTTACTTAGAACAGGCAAAACCTGTAAACACCCAGATGTTCCTGAAAGGCTGTGTGGGAAGTAGCATCCATGCCGCGGGCCACCCGTCAGCAACAAAGGGGGACACGATCGATCCCCCCAACAACCTGGGCTCATAAAGAACCACGCCGAGTCCTAAGAGCCAACCTGAAATGTTCCAGACCGTTTCAGTCCATTTACGTGACACTTCCGCCATGACAAATGTATAAAGATGGGGGATGGGCTCACGGGGTAGGAAACGCCGGGGGACCCCATCCAGTGCCCGCAGTGGTGGTGGGTCTCACACCTTGCATGATCAAAGCGCCCAGGACCAAAAAACATGTACATAAATGAGTCCCAGATAAAACCGTGGACATCCGAGGGAGATGGGGGAGGGGACAGCTGTCCACAAATGGACAGTCCCATTAGACTACCGTTTGCCAAGATGTCTGGGGGAGCTGGTAACAGGCACACCGGATGAGTCAGGTGACTCTATGCCTATCCAGAAATAAAAGATTGAACTTAAAGAAATAGTTATGGTATAATGCTCGGTGCAGAGGCCAACCACGAAACTCAAAGTGCCTCATTATCAGTCCTACTCTTAGAGCGCCACACGCACACCTGTGTACTAAAGCTACACCCTGGCCTACCCCAGGCCCTGCACTCCCACCCCTAAATATATTCCCAAGACAAATGTGGGCGTGTGGCCACCAGAAAACCTGTGTAAGGCTAACAGCAGCTTTATTCATAATAGCCGGACACAACGCAGACGTCCGCCCAGAGTAGAACGGATAGACTGTGTTACGGTCAACCTGCAGCAATTAAATTAACACGGCAATTAAAAAGGCATAATCTAGGAATGCAAGCTGGTGCAGCCACTCTGGAAAACAGCATGGAGCTTCCTCAAAAAGTTGCAAATAGAGCTACCCTATGACCCAGCAATTGCACTACTGGTTATTTACCCTAAAGATACAAACGTAGTGATCTGAAGGGGCACATGCACCTGAATGTTTATAGCAACAATGGCCACAATAGCCAAACTATGGAAAGAACCTAGATGTCCATCCACAGATGAATGGATAAAGAAGATGTGGTATATATACACAATGGAATACTACGCAGCCATCAAAAGAAATGAAATCTTGCCATTTGCGACGACGTGGATGGAACTAGAGGGTATTATGCTGAGCGAAATAAGTCAAGCAGAGAAAGACAACTATCATATGATCTCCCTGATATGAGGAAGTGGTGATGCAACATGGGGGGTTTGAGGAGTAGGAAAAGAATAAATGAAACAAGATGGGATTGGGAGGGAGACAAACCATAAGAGACTCTTCATCTCACAAAACAAACTGAGGGTTGCTGGGGGGAGAGGGGTAGGGAGAGGGGGGTGGGGTTATGGACATTGGGGAGGGTATGTGCTATGGTGAGTGCTGTGAAGTGTGTAAACCTGGTGATTCACAGACCTGTACCCCTGGGGATAATAATATGTTATATGTTTATGTAAAAAAAAGGCATAATCTAGTGCTCATCCAGTTGATGAGACTCATGGACATGATGACGAGGCAAAGAAGACAGACGCAGAGACCACAGACTATATGGTTTGTTGATACGAAGTTCAAGGGCAGGCGGCACTATTCCAGAGCGACGGGTCAGAAGAGCAGCAACCAAGGGAGTGGAAGGACTGCCTGCAAAGGGGGCCGCGGGGGCCTCCGGGTGCTGAATGTCCTACATCCTGACTGGGGTGGGGGGGGGGACACCACAGGTGTGTATACCTGTGACACTTAATCAAACCACACACTGCAGATCTGGGCGCTCTGCTGTGTGTTATATATCTTGATGTACTTTTTTTTTTTAAATTTTATTTATTTGCCAGAGATAGAGAGAGAGAGTACACACAAGCAGGCAGAGAGGCAGGCAGAGGCAGCGACGAGAGAAGCAGGCTCCCCGCCAAGCAAGGAGCCTGATGTGGGACTCGATCCCCGGACCTTGGAATCATGACCTGAGCCGAAGGCAGCGGCTCAACCAACTGAGCCACCCAGGCATCCCAATCTCGATGTACTTTTTAAACAAAAGAAGCATGTATGCCTAGACGGAAGAACAGAAGGCGATACCCCAGAGCAGGAGCACCTGGAGGGGCCCCCATCTCCCCTCCCCCAGCTCTCCGCCTCTCGTCTGCTCCTGGAAGACCTGCTGACCCCAAGTGTGAGGTTTTCGGCAGCATCAGCTTCTACTCTGCCCTTTGGGGATGTGGCGGAGGAGAAAGGGGACCTCGGGAAGGGAGAAGAAAGGAAGGAACTCAAAGGACTAGGAGAAGAGAGAGGAGAGAGAAAGGGAACCACAGGTAGCACCTCCGGAGTGCAGCCCCAGCCCCACGCCTGCCAGGTAGCTGGAGGCACTTGGAGGAAACCGCGCAGAGTTCATCACCAGACTCGGGGTTTAACACGAGACAGTAACAGGGCTGCACTTGAACCCCAGCAGCCAGATGTTGGGGAACAGTGGAGGAAGAGAGAGAGCAGAGATGAAGGCTTGAGATGGGGAAGGACCTCCTGTCCGACAGGCATTTCCTGAGCGCCTCCTACCCAACGGCACTACTGAGGACCTGGGGACAATCCGGGTGGCTCCACGGGCAGCGACTCTGGCTGTCACCCAGGCCCATGCTGTCGCCATGCGGAAATTCCTCACGTTTGAAGGAGGGTCTCCACACTCCACAAATTATGTCTCTGTTCCTGAGCGCAGAAGTGAGACAAACACCCCCAACCGGCAGGACCACGGTCTAGAGGCTGTAGCCGCAGGTCAGAAGAAGGGGGGACAGGGGGCCTGACCGAGGCGGAGGAACCGAGCGTCTGCGGGTATCGCAGGGCGGGTGGGGAAAGGGCGCGGACTGTCCTTTAAAGCTGGAGAGGCATAACTCAATTCTTTTTACAATTTCATTACTGGAAAAGTCTATCGGCCCCAGGAGCATTCTGCTCACAGAATTGAAGTAAAGACAAAAGGGCACTCGCTGTGTCTTCCCGCGCTGGGAGCCGAGCTGGATGCCCATAAATCACTGACAAGTGGGGAAGGGGGAGCCTCGTTTCGCTTTGTCCTCCCTCCCTGCTCTCGTTCCTTCGGGGCTGGAGGCAGCAGCAGCGGCAGGAGGGCGGTGTTGACCCAGAGCCGCGTGCATGTCAGCGCAGGGTGGGCCCCCCCAGAGTGGTGTGAGGGAGGGATCCGCACCCCATCTGGAGCCGAGACCCTGTAACTTGTCCAGGGTCACGTGGTGACCATGACCCCATCTCCATATCTTCATGCTACGGCCCATTTTAAATCCCAAAGGGGATTTCTGGTCCTGGCCAGTAGGGGCTCCCTGGCCTGGAACAGCGGCCCCTGTCCCTCCGGCAGGACGTCTTCCCAGAGGCAGACCCTCACCCAGACCCTTCCAGATCCCAGCGGGGCTAGGGAAATGCTCACAGCTCCCAGTGCTCTCACTCCCCTGACCCCACGAGCCCTGAGTTTCTCTCTATTGTGTTTGCCACTAAGACCCCGTGTCCAGACAGTGCCTGACACATGGCAACACTCAATAAATTTTAATGAGAAAAACTATTGGAGTGATGTTGGCTCTGGGGAGCTGTCCGTGACGGTTCTGGTCTCTGTCCCGCTGACCTGCCCTGTTCCGTGCGCAAGGACCATGTCGTACAGGGAGCTGGGACATCACTGACCCAACACCCAGGGCGGCTCTTCGGTGGCTCCTGAATCACGCCTCCAGTCAGGCTCTTCCAAGTTCACAGGTCACGCGTAGAGCGCTGGGAGCTGGCTGGTGCCCCCCACCGCTAGCCCCGTGCCTGTCCCCGGCAGGCCCCTCTTCTGGGCAATGGCAGGAGCACCATGGGGGCGAGAGAGGCCTGGGGGCTGGGCTGGGAGCCAGACTTGGGAGGCCCGGCAGCCATCGGGAAAGGCAGACAGACACCTCCCAGCTTCCCCACTCAGAGTCCCCTGCGCCCGCGGTTCCTTCTGCTCCATTTGTGAGCCTTCCCTATTTTCCATGAAGATTATATTCCACGACGACTGACAGACAGTCTTTTTTTTCTTCTTTCCAAAGCTCTTTTTCAGGCTATCTCATTTTATCCCTTCAACGGCCCTGCAGGGAGATGGGACCAGGGTTATCCTCGGGGAAGCTGATCATGCTACAAGTGAGCAGAGGAGGGGCTGGCCGTGATGGCCAGTAGTGCCCTGCTGCAGACTTGCCGCCTGGGGTCTGCGCAGGCCCCACACCTGTGATGCGAGGCTCCGCGTGCGTCTGCTCGGGGCAGAGGACGCGCTTCATGACCTCTCCTCTGATGAGCCCCGGGCCCCACATCTCAAACCAGCCTGCAGCCCTGAGGTGCCAGCCCCTGACTGCAGGGGCTCTGCCAGACGCTGCCTCTCCTGGCCTCTCACTTTGGACTGTTTTTAAAAAAAAAAAACGGCCTCCGTCTGGCATCTGATTTCTAATCAGGCGTTCATCTCCTATGTTTTCAAGGGGCTGTGGCTGGGAGGGAGCAGGGCCCCAGGGCTCCTGCCCTCTCTGCTGCTACAAGGCCTATGGGAGGCTCACGGATCCTTCCGGCAGAAAGGCAGGTTGGAAGGAACAGGGAGGGGAGAGAGACCCAGGCCTTAAGTGACCCACCTCACAGCCAGAGTCTGTGTCTGTCCCCATTACAGGCCCAAACTGACAGCAGCCGCCAAGGGTAGCTAAGCTAATCAGCCGCCCAGACATCGTCTACTTAGCCTCACGGGGCCTCTCTCTTTCTCTCTCTCTCATTCTGTCTCTCCCTCTGTCTGTCTGTCTCTCTCACTCTCTCTCTCTCTCTCTCTCACACACACACACACATGCACCAGAAAGGAAACAAGACTGAGAACACAGCCCGTCCAGCGCCCCACTCCGGCATCCGTGACTCCTACTCCAGGCCACCCTCTGGTTCCAGCGCCAGACGCTGGGCTGGGGGCTGCGGCTCCCCTACGGGTGAGATCAAAGCCAGCGATGGGATCATGCAGCAGCCTGGCCAGGGGCCCCCTTCTCGGGAGGGAGGACATCTGTTTCCATGATAACCAAGCCAATTCCAAAGCATGATATATGTTCCGTATCTCCAGCCACCTGCTCAGCCTCAAAAACAAATTCCAGGTTCCAGCCAAGGAGGAAATGCGACAGTTAATTGGGAAAATTACAAATGGTTCATTCTAGGAGTTGCAAAAGGTGGCAAGGGGTTCTAGCAGGTGCAGGAGCTCATGGCTGGCGAGACTGGGACGTTCCTGAGTGCTCCTTAGACCGGGGAACCTGCAGAGAAAGGCAGTCCGACCCTTTCCCTCCAGAAAGTCTGAATCTGGGCCTCAGGACACTCCCAGAGCTGGCCTTAGGGCAGGAGGAACCTGGGTGGGGCTCCCTGGGTCCCAGAGTGCAGGAGAACCAAGAGAGAATGAGGGAGCGGGCAGGCAGCCTGAAGGGAGGGACTGGGACTGCTGCCCCGCCACCGCCCCCACCGCCCCTCTCGCTTGGGGACAGAGTTTGGGTGATAATTGGCAGGTGGGCCACCCTGTCCCTATAAACTGGATGTCAGCCAGGGCCTGGAGACTCACGGGCAAGCCATCTTTATACTGTTTGAAAGTGGGGGTGCTGAGGCAGGGGGGAGCAGTGTGGAGACCTTAGAGCCCCAGAGTGGGGATGACGATAATATTAAACTAAAGAAATTTGGGAATCAACAGGTCCAGAAAGAAGCCTTTTCCAAGCTTCCCTTCTCTGGAAGTGCAGCTGCCGTCCAGCCCCTCCCCGGGGGAGGAAGAAGCCAGAAGAGGCCAGCCGCAGGCGCAAACATCACCACAACAGTCGCACCTTCTATTTTGTTCCCCTAAAGGTGCATCGGTTTTTCCCTAAAAAAAACGGTTCTCTCTGTCCCTTCCCTCTCCTGAGTTAAGTTTAACCCCGCCTCTCGGTATTAAGCCCCTTCTTTTGTGTGCTCACATGCATACGAGTAATACTTCATCTTTTCTCTAGTTACTCCGTCTACGTTCACAGGTCACAGGCTCCTACCACCAGACCCAAATCCGGGGAGGAAACGGTTTTCCTCCCAACAGTTTGAGACCCGTCTCCAAGACAGCCCTGGAGATAATTCCTCTGGGCAAGCAGACAAAGGCTTATTCATTGCACAGAGGCAGTGGGGCACCATGGCCTTTCCAGGGAACAGAAATCAGAACAGCCACGATCGTCTTCCATTTGGGAAACAGGAATGGGCAGGCCACGAACACGGGCCACGAGTAGTTCAAGATGGGCAGGCACGGTCGGAACATGCTGCCTGCGGGGTTAGGGGGCGCTGGCCCAGATCCCACCGCTCTGCTTCACCTGCGATCCAGCCAACCTGCCTTCTCTTGTCCTACCCACCGCGGCCATTCCCTGCCATCCTCATGTAACCCACAGCCCGGCCTGACCCACCAGGGTCTGGGGACCTGGGCTCTGAGCCCTGGGAGGCCTCTGCTGTGGACATTCCCCCAGGAGCCTGCCTGATCACACTCGCTGGGTCCCATCATCCCAGTCCAACCTGATCACGCTCCCCAGGCCTCCTCCCCAGGCTCTGGACTTCCGTTTTGCCTCGGTTTTACCTCCACCTCGTCCTGGCCCAGGGCAGAGAGCAGAGAGGGGTGAGCCAGGAGGCAGGAAAGCCAAGGGAAAGAGGATCTTCACCATCGCTGTGTCCTTTGTCAGCAGCCAACTGGCCCAGCACAGCCGACGGTGTGGAAGACCACCAAGGCGGGCATCGCCTTCCTGCCCCGATGCATCCTGTCCCCTAATACGGACCCACCTGGACCCACACCTCGGCTGTGGGCCATGAGGGAGCCCTGCCCTCCAGCGAGTTCCCAATCTGGCCACCAGCTGTGTAGGGCACGGTCAAGGGCACTGGCTATTCACAGTTGTGGGCCCAGGCCATGGTGAGGAGGTGTTTAATCGGGCCCCTGAGGCCCAGGCTGGCGGGGTCGGAGGTGAGGCCGTGGATCAGGGGCGCGGCGGGAGCCATCCAGGGGCTCTACCCGCACCCATCATTCATTCCTCATTCACTCGCTCCTTCGCACCTCAATCTGCCCATTCTTTCCACTAATGATCATTTACCCGGCGCTCACCATGGGGCAGGAGGTTTCCAACCCGGGGAAACTGAGGCACTCACGACACCATGGAGATGGTATAGCACAGGGCCCCTGTAACGGGGTTCACAGCAGGGAGATGCTCTAGGGGAGGCCAAAGGACCCAGAGATGGCGAGGAGGCAGCGGCACCTGCGCCCGTTCTCGAAACAGACTGTGCCCGACAGGTGTCAGAACGCCAGCATCAAACAGAATGTCACATCCTGTCACCAAGGGCACGAGCTCCCGTTCTTGTTCTTGAGGGTTCTGTCACCACGTTGACATCAGCCCTGGCAAAGCGAGGGGTGTCCCCATTCCCTCCCGGGTAAGAGACTGTCCCTGCCAAGGCTTCCCCCGGAGAGGCTGGGAGCACATAAGCAAGTCTTCATCGTGAGATGCCAGGAGAACCGTGGGGGCTCAGCATGCTCCCGTCAGGTTTTGCAGATGACCTACAAAAGCAGGGTGCCTCTCCTAGCCCCCCTGGGGGCCACGCAAGGGAAGCCCCAGTCCCCAGTGCCTCTTAGCGGGCCTCAGTCTCCTCAGCTATAAAGTGGGATCACACTTCCCCATCTCCTGCAGCAGTCTGGAGGCTTAGACACAAGACCTGGACGCCGCTCACCTGGCCCACTTGCCACCCAGTAAGCACTGAGCAGTGAGCCCCCACCCAGTCCCCAGCCCTCCCGGACCCCGAGGAAGGGCCTGGTTAGTACAGTCCAGTGTCTGGAGAGGGCCATTAGGGTCCTGTTGGCTGACGGAGGTTTGTAGGGTATCAGGAGGCTGGCAGAGTGGAAGTCGCGCAGGGGCTTGGGTGCGGTGGCGAGAGCAGGGCCAAGGGGAAGGGCCACTGCCCCCACCACGGGGTTCGGACCAGCCCCCACTGCCCGGCTCCTGCAGCATCTCTCCCCGCGGGGTAAGCCGTCCTGACTCTGGCTCTCACCCACCCCGCTCTGCTCTGCAAGGCCTGGTTAATTTACAGGAGTAATTTTAATCAATTACATGAAGTGTAAAATAACTGTTCTGCTCTGCTCGGGAAATGGGGCTTGTCGTCTTTAAGGCTTTATTGAAAAGGCATTAAGATGGAATTGTGTGTCCCCGGCATGTAGGCAGCGGGGGGTGGGGGGGGACTGGGGCTGGAGAGAGCTCCCTGAGCAGGGCTCCGTCGGTGGCCGGCCGGCCAGCCCCACCACACACGCAGCAAACCCGGGCTGGAAGGACCTCCGGACCCCGCGACAGCCCAGCGAACCACTATCAGCTGCGGACCTGCACCGCTCACTGCCCCTTCCACCTTCCAGCACCACTGACTGCCTGAAAGTGCTTCTCGATACGGAGCCCAGACTGCGTCTCTGCACCCCCAGCAACGTTAGCATGAGAAGACGCGTGTGTGTGGCACGTGGTGAGCGGCCCACACTGCCTCCAAGCACACACTTACTCCAATAAGCCAGATGCAGATCGCCCAGGTCTCTCCCAGGGAAGGGTTCTCCTGGTACGGTCCCCAGTCCTCAAAGGTCATGTGTTTGTTTGTTTGTTTGTTTGTTTTGTTTTTTATTTATTTGAGAGAGAAAGAGAGAGAGTGAGAAAGGGAACACAAGCAGGGGGAGTCGGAGAGGGAGAAGTAGGTTCCCGGAAGAGCAGGGAGCCCGACACGGGGCTGGATCCCAGGACCCTGGGATGGTGACTCGAGCCCAAGGCACATGCCTAACGACTGAGCCACCAGGTGCCCCTTCAAGGTCATGTTTTCAGCTCCTTCACCACCCTGATCGTCCCGGACAGGAAACCGGTCATAATAACCCCGAGCCATAAGGCCACCCACTTGGAGGTCCCACATTTGGTCTCAGCCTGCTCCCAGCCAGAAATGTCATCCCACAGGGTTCCACGAGGACCCTGCCAGGAAATGTGCATGATGATCCACTACACGTCCTCTCAAGTGTTGAGATTAGGAGAACTAAAAGGTAAAGGGGACTGTCCTGCAAGTGGGCAGACACACAGCCTTGTATCGGAGGAGCAGCCAAAGATAAAGGACTCGAATGAGGATGCTTCGTATTGTGGCCTCAGCAACCCGTGGCAGCCCGTGGCAGCCTGTCCCCATGTGCCTGGTTGAGAAGGCTGAGGCCAACATGGCAGCCCCCCATCCCACGTGGGCCACCGGGACCAGGGGACCTGGATCCACACGGCAGAACCGGCTCATCTCTGGGCCGGGTGCTCCGGCCACGCCCACTTCTGTCTCCTAGGTCCCCAAATTTGGAAGTAACCATGAGGGCCATCTCTTCTCCCTGGGGTGGGGGGTGGTTTCTAAAATATGTGACCATTAACGTCATCCAAGCCATCCGGGACTGGCTGAACCCAAGCTCTGATTCGCTCACTTCGGCCCCGGGGGAATAGACTTATCACCACTGACACACGCAGACTTTAGTGGGCCACCCCGCACCGTCCAGTCACGATGATGGCCGTAAGCACTTGTTCAGCGCTAGGTCCCATTCCAAGGACATTAACCAGCATCGTCCCCGCACGCATGGATGGAGCAAGAGCTAATCACCACCGCACCATAAGGCAATGAGAGATCAGAGTGATTATCACACACACTTGGTGAGGGGGAGAGCCAGGCGCGGGCACAGTGGCTGGGAACACTGCTGTGTCTCTTTAAGGGGACAAAATAAACCACATTGGAATATGTTCCCCAGGCTCCATTCAAAAAATGTAGAAAAAGAGCACATACTCCCTTTAGAAACACTTCTGTCTAAACAGCCACACATACACACGCACACACACACACACATGCGTGTGGGCGCACATACACACATGCAAGCACGCACCCTGGTTATGGGGGAAAGGAGCTCATATGGACCCTTGTGTCTGAAGCCGAGCAATGACAAGGAGCCCCGATCACCTGCTGGGGGTCAGACCACTGGCACTCTAATGTATTACTTAGGAAACTGACCAGAGCATCCCTAACGTCACAGAGCTAAGAAGAGACAGAGCTGGGACTTGAACTTGCACCTGGCTTGGAAGCCCGATGAGGCACTTGCATTAGAATTAGAAATTCTCCTCTAGCCCAGGCAGAAAACAGGGAGGGTGGGGAGGCTGTGGTGGTGAGAAGTGGCCAGAGGACCGGGTCTGCACTTGACCCCTGGAGCTCTCTCTTCAGGCCTTTCCAGTACCACCTGCCCTGGGCCCAAGGCGCCCACCTGTTGCTCCTGTGATGAATGGGCCCATCTGCTCACTCTGCACAGCACTCTTTGGCAGAATCAGGGAAACGGAGACCCTGGGGGCTAAGAGACTTGCCCCAGCAGCCTGAGGCAGGCGCTCCCAGGCTCTCCCTGTCCTGGCCCAGCTTCTGGTCCCTCCTGGTGGGGGCTGACCTGGGCCCTCGCAGATGTGCCTCTTTCTGCTATTTCTTCTCCCAACTCGGTGCCCTTTGGTTCCCCCGGGAACAGGCTGACATTCACCATGATTAGCTTGCTTCCCCCTCTCCCTGCAGCCAAGAGCTAATTGTCCTGATTTCCTTCCAAGAACGGTCTCTCTGAATAGCCTTCGCAGGCACAATTAGGCAGGTTCAGCCTGGCTTTCACACTCCAGCTCTGAAAAAATCAAATCAGTGAGGAACCAAAGCCTCTCGAAGTTCTCTGAGAGCTTCTTTGTGCGGGGAACAAAGTGCACGCATAATTACCTGCTTAGCTGATGAGCACTGGACCCCAGGGCCCTGCTTGCAGGAGAGCGGTCCCGCTGGCCCACCCCCACCAAGACCCTACCTCTCACCCCTGCTAGCAGCTGTTGTGGGGAACAGCCAGCCAAGTGCACCTGTCTCCTGGGACGTGGTAGGGGGTGGCCATATCCAGAGGCCCCCTCCCTGGGCAGGCCTGGCCAGCCGCAACCACAGGACATTCGTCACTGCCAAGAGATCCCAGTCCAGAGTCAGTGAAGAGTGGACCTCCGCAGACTAGCAAGTCCAACCCCCCTTCTAAAGCTGGAGCCCCGAGGTCACACGGCACGTTGAGGCAGTATCCCAACTTGAACCCAGTCTCCCTGCAGGGGCCCTTATCTCGTGTTGACCACTCGGCTAGCTTAAGATGCGCAGCCCTTTTTGCCAGAAAAAAGTCAGGGCTTCCAGTCAAACAAAGGAAATGGGTTTTTCCCCACCGAACTGGTACAGGCGTCGGATTGTCAACAGGCCCGGGAAGCTATGGCCAGTAGCTTTCCTAGGGACAGAGAGGGACCCTTTATCTCCACACAGAGAAAGGACCAGTCCAGCTCACACAGCCAGTAAACATCTGAGACCCTTCATACCACCTCTATTCCTGGGCCAGAGCTCAGGAGAGCTATCAGTGGGCCCCTGTTCCCCAAAACCCTGTATCTGCAATCCTAACAAGATGCCATCCTGGGTGCCTGGGTGGCTCTATTGCTTAAGCAACTGCCTTCGGCTCAGGTCATGATCCTGGAGTCCTGGGATCGAATCCCGCATCGGGCTCCCAGCTCTGCGGGGAGTCTGTTTCTCCCTCTGACTTTGTCCCCCGCATGCTCTGTCTCTGTCAAATAAGTAAATAAAATCTCTGGGAAGATGGCATCCTAATTGACTCAGAGCCCAGGACCGTGGAAAGGGTCCACACTATTCCATGGAACAACAACTTTGGAGGGCCTAGTGGCACGAGAGAGATCACTCCAAGTGAGGGGACCCCACTGTAAACTGACTCCTCTTCTTTGAGCTCTGTGCACCCGTATAAGTCCCTGCCCTCTTGGTTCCTCAGTCCGTCATCTGTAAAATGGAGATGATGCTGCTGAGCTCCCAGGGCCCGGAGAGTGCCTGGTCCAGGTTGCCACATGGCTCATGTGCACATCCTTTGGGTCTGCCATCCCAAGAGAGGGCATGAAGGTCATGCCCACTTGTGTTTGGGAACTGCTCCCATTCTATACCAAGCAAGCAGCCTATAAAGCCTCTGACAAGTCCTGCAGGAGGGAAGCCTGTTGAACGGTTTTAACCAATGCTTCCTAAACTTCCATCCTCTAGAGCTGGTTTTTTTGGTAGCACTACTAAACTCCTGCCTTGGAGGATGCCTGGGGGCCTCAGTTGTTAAGCATCTGCCTTCGGCTCGGGTCACGATCCCAGGGTCCTGGGATCGAGCCCCATATCAGGATCCCTGCTTGGAGGGAAGCCTGCTTTTCCCTCTCCCACTCCCCCCTGCTTGTGTTCCCTCTCTCACTGTGTGTGTCTCTGTCAAATAAATAAATAAAATCTTAAAAAAGAAAAAGAAAAAGAATCCTGCCCTCGGGGAACCTGGGTGGCTCAGTTGGTTAAGTGTCTGCCTTCGGCTCAGGTCATGATCTCAGGGTCCTGGAATCGAGCCCCATGTCTGGCTCCCCACTCACTGGGGAGTCTGCTTCTCCCTCTGCTCTGTCCCTCCCACCTCCAACTTATGCTCTCTCTCTCAAATAAATAATAAAATCTTTTTAAATATAAAATACAATAAAATCCTGCCTTGGAGAATGGCACTTGAGCCCTGCCTCTCTGTGGGGTCCTCATGGAAAGACCCTGAGTCTGACCTCGGCATCACCAGCAGAGGGAGGCTGGGGCGGTGTGTGGAGCTGAATGGGAGGAGAGGCTGAGGGGTTGGCCCCAGCTCCTGAGGGCCAGACCGAGGAGCAGACACTAGGCCAACACTGCCAGCCAAGTACTGGTCACTGGAAGAAACAAGGAATTCAGCATGCATCCCCAGGGCCACAGGGCAGGAGTCAATGGGTAGTAAACGTGGCAGTGGCCTTCTAGGACCCCAGGGGGCCTGAGGAAGAGATGCCCAGGGACGCTGCTCGTTGTCTTGGCATCAGAGCAGGTGGGAACCACTGTCCGCAGCCCCTCAACCACTCAAGCTGAACTAAGGATGTCTCCATTCACTAGGGACGGGGTTCTTGTCCTATTTGGGGTCCTGGACCCCTTTGAGGATGTCATCCACCCCCCCTCCCCTCTCAGGACCAGAGCTAAACAAAAATTAGGGCCAGATTTGGCCGCCAAGTGACATCTATCCCTTGGTCCAAGAGTGTGATGTGAATGACAAGTTCACAGAAGAAGCCAAGAGACCATTCTGTCCAAAGCGCTCACATCCCGTCCAGGTCCCCAGGGGCACGGCTCCTGATGGGTCACTGTTCTACCTACCAGCTGGTTCTCCAGAGGGATGTGTGCTGCGGGGGAGCTCTCCTGGGCCTGCTCAGCTCGGGCTGGTGAGGCTTCGGCATGGTCCCAGCTCACTGACCCGGTCACTGACCCCCGCGCTCCTGGCGGAGGAGGCTCCTCGGCCGCACCGAGCCTGTTTCTCCACTGGGAGCCGCCAGGCCTGTTCTGAGAGCTCAGAGCAGAGCCTCAGCCCTAACTCCAGAGTCAGATACCAAGCTGCTTATTATTTGAATTTAAATTAGCATAATGAGTTCAAGAGGCCCGATTACTCCAGACACAGAAAATGAAATTAGTGAGCAGAGACCACTGCAACTGTCCGCCAGTTTCATCCTCCTGGCTGAGGAAGGTCAGGGAAGGGAGGGTGCCGGATCCCGGGGCTGGGTCTAAGCCCCCGGCTCTCACCACGGTCCGGGTGGGGTTGCGGGCAGGGACAGGACAGCAGAGGCTCAGGAGGGAGCCCCCACACGGCCTGCCGCCCCAAGAGAGGAAGATGGGCCGGGGCTGGCAAGATACAGCTGGGACCCGTTCACTCTCCCACGTCCCGCCAAAGACAGGAGGTGGAAGGTGGCGGGAACTGCGCCGTGTGATGACGCCAGGTTCCCAGGTTCCAGCCCTGGCTTGGCCACTTACGAGCTATGTCACCTCATTCCGTAAAGACGACAAGCAAACAAGTCTGTGGAGCCCCCTCCTCTGACAGACTCTGCTGGCTTCCTTATGAGCATCGCCCACTCACTCTCTCCGTAAACCCCACATAATCACCCCTATCTCGAGGACGGTGGCAAGGATTAAACATGCTAACGTTTTCGAAAATGACCAGCCCGGTAATGGATGGAGGGAGACACGCAATAATGTTCTTTACAGAGATGCAGTCACACTCATTCCTTTATTCCTTCCTTAACTTCCGCGCTCTCTTATTACAACAAAAAGGCCACAGAAGAAGAAATAAAAAATAAAATAAAATAAAAACGCCAGCCAGGGCGCCCGAGACTCCAACAGCAAACACCATTAGGCCACGGCTTTCGCGTCTCTATTAAAACACAGTGTCGCAGGCACTGTCCTGCGGGCATCGGGTATCGACCCCCTCTACCAGGATTATTCATAGTTGTCCGAATGGAAACAGCAAGGCTGGCACGCAAGAGCCGAATGAATGGACTGTGGCCTATTCCTACCGTGGAATGCTCTCTCCCACGGCGGAGAGGGCAGGGTATGGCTGCCACAGGGAGGAGTCTACAGGCAGGACGCTGAGCCCAAGGCGACGGATTTCCCAGGATTCCCTTTGTCCCCAGTACCGACCGAGGCAAGACCACCTCGGGCAACGGAGAGGGGACACAGCCAGCCCCCGGTGACGGTGACATCTGGAGGGGCAGGAAGGGGTTCCTTCTTGATCTGGGAACACCAAGCATATTCACTGTGTGGACAGGCATCAAGCTGTGCCTGTACAGCACGTGCATTTTTCTGTTTTATGAAATCTGGTTAAAACAAAAGTCTACTAGGCATCCCAGGGGGGTGCTCTGTAGACAGGGGTCTGGATCACGGTGAGGGCGGGAAGAGAGGAGGCAGGAGGGAGCTCTGGGGCCTGTTCCAAGGTCAGGAAGGGAAGAGCACCCCGCAGAGAAGCCAGAGAAGGGGGCCAGGTGATGCAGGTGGGAACCGGAGGCCATGAAAGCTTCCAGGAGCACGTGCTCCAGAGAAGACAGAGGATGTCCTTTGGATCTGGCAACATGAAGGTCGCTAAGAGCATTTTGGAGGTGAAGAGGGGGACAAAAGCAGACTCCTGAGAAAAGGGAGGTGAAGGAAGGGGACAAGACCTAATGAATCCTGCCTAGCTTGCCAGGCTCAGTTCATGCCGCCGCCTCCAGG
Source organism: Mustela putorius furo (assembly GCF_011764305.1). Classification (NCBI taxonomy): domain Eukaryota; kingdom Metazoa; phylum Chordata; class Mammalia; order Carnivora; family Mustelidae; genus Mustela; species Mustela putorius. Next base: position 5,332,140 of record NW_025421485.1, read on the forward strand.
AAGCCTTCCCTATGGCCCTCTTCCTCTCAAGGCCACTTCACTTTACAGTCATTTAAGCTGTCCCCACCATGTAAGCCTGAGCATCTCTCCGAAGCAGGACTGTCCTCTGTCACCCCCTGCATCCTGCCCCCCACCATGGGCGCTTCAGAAATCTGAGCTCCTCTCTCCCTTCTCAGATCACGGGAGAAAATTCCAAGACTTCCCCAAACTTCGCTCTCCGTGCAGTGAACCATTGCTCCCCAACCAACAGTTGTGTGTGTAGTGCTGGGAGCAAATTATTAGTATAATGATGAGCGCTAATACTGCATTAATGTGGTTGTTGGATTATTTGTATTGTCATAGTCATTAACTTGGTGATTACAATTTTTTTTCAATTTCAGCTAGCTCCTTGTGCATTCTGTCAAACCTTCCAGAAACAATGGAATCCAGAACCACATTTCATAACAGACTGAAGAGCCAATTCACAGAATTCATGGAAATCTGGCCTAAAGTGACCACCCTCCATCAGGAGAAGAAACAGAGAGCCAAGTATGGACAGGTGAGGGCAGGGCAGGGCCAGCCTCCCCATCCTCTCAAGCCACACCCCCCCAGCCCTCTCAAGGCAAGAATGGGTGGGATTCATCTCTCTGGGCCTCGAGGGGCTCGGAGCAATGTCCTGTGTTCAGAATGGCAGACAAGCAGCACAGATCAGCAGGAAGCAATGGCCCAGCCCCTGAAGGCTCTTTTTCCAGGACACAGGAGGGACAGCCTAGCTGAGGGAGATCTCTCCGCAGTCCACATCATGACCACCTGCACTAGCCCAGGCTGCAGGGCTTGTGAAATGCCTGGGTTAATGGAATTCATCTGGCTTTTCATCGTTGGGCTTCACAATCTTTGTGCTAGGACTAAACACGAACAACTACATTGCTGATAGCTGAAACTGGCTTGCTGACTGCTAAAAGCCTCAAGAGATAGCATTTGAGGCTTTTGGCAGTTGACCCAACTCAGAAACCTCACTACAGTGCCAAGATCAGGGCACGGATTTGCTTACAGGGAAGACTCACATTAGCCAAACTCACATGGCTGATGTATAACACCAGAAAGCCATTTTCTTTTCTTTGACAATGAGCAAATGAGCTGTGACAAGGACTGGACTGTTTTCTCCCAGAGATGCAGTCTTGCTTTCATCCACCACTCTGGGCCTTTTCCTGCACAGGATCCCGGGGTCTTCGTGTCCCAGAGGGACCAGGCCTCTGAGTGGTTCTCCTCTCCTGATCCCTGCAGTGGTGAGGCTGTCCTGGCCCCCCACGCTACTGAAGCACAGGCTCCACCTCCCATCACCGCAGCCAAGTCCACTGGCCATCTACTCTTGACTTCTAACTTCTCACCTTGGAGCTTTTGGGAAAACCCCAATACAGACAATGGGTTGAGCTCATAAAACTCTCCTCATTTCACTTTTGCTTTTTATTGAATGCCAGAGTTCAAAGCATTCCCATTCCCATGGTCAAAGCTCAATGATCTTGTTGAGGGAATGGATGAATGAACCTGCCTGGCTTTTGCCCCTCCATTGTAAGCACTTCCCCAGGAGGCAAACAGACCCTGCGGGGCGGGTGGTGACTGCTCAAGTGTGCCTAATCCAGGAAACACACCTGCCCCTCCCCGCCCCACCTGGGACCCCAGGGCCAGCCTACCTTCTCTTGGCTCACCGCAGTCACTCCCTTCCCATTAGGTCTTACAGGCCTGGGAGTTGTTCTCCCTCAGAGAAGACTGTGCATGTCTCTGTTGCATGACAAGCTGACTTGAAATTTCGCTTTGACAGCGGTAGTATTTCCAAAGTCTAGAGGGGCTCCTTGGGGTGCCTTCAGGTTCTACCCCCAGACCCAGGCAGTCCCTGGCAGGAACTACCCAGTCCTTGAAAGACAGCATGGGGTGGGGCCTTTGGAGTCAGATGGCTCAGTTTAGAAGATAGCCTGTGTCATTTTGGACAAGTTGAACGGCCTCTCTGGGCTCAGCCTCCTTATCCCTAAAGCAGAGTCTATGTTGTGAGAACCTGGTGGTGTAATGATACCTCTCTGGGGGCATGATGGGGGTCACATAGCCCTGGCTCAGCATCGCTCCTGCAGCGCGGGGGCCTCTGGCTCTGGGAGAGCTCTCTGCTCTGTCCTTGGGGAAACCCCACGTGCTGGAGAGGACCGGGAGGAAGAGGCTGGGCCCGACAGCTGACACACTAGTTCGGGCTGATTCCAGCCCGTGTCCTCTCCACTCCTCTGGAGATGCCTCGTAGCTGAGTGGCGGGATGGACAGAGGAACGCGTACCTTCCAGCTGCCGACCACAAACACAGACACGAGAGAACCTGGAAGAAGGTCTCACGGAGCCGGGCTGCAACTTAACATCTGACGCTCAGCTGTGCGAAATATTTAGCTTATTTATTCCTCTCAAATTTATTTTACCGTTTTCACAAGACTCTACCTCATTGGAGAGTACAAACTTGCCGACTTAAAGAAACCACATGGATGGAACGTTGTAGCTGGAACACAGCAGAGGAGCTGGAAACTTCTACTTCTCCCTTTTGAGGCCAACGCAAAGACAGTCGCATGCAAACAATGAACCATGACTCTTACCTCACACCGTATATGAAAAGTAACTAAAAAATGGCTCAAGAGCCTAGTTCATGGGCAAAGCTCCTAGAAGAAAACATGGGAGGAAACCCTCATGGTCTTACAGTCGGGAGGGCTCTCTCAGATATGGCACACAAAAGCACTAATTATAGAAGGAAAACAAAACAGTACATTGGAATTCAGTGAAATTAAAAACCTTTGACTGTAAGATTTTCTATGGAGAAAATGAAGAGGAAAGGCGTAGACTGGAGAAAATATTTCCAAATCCTATTTACAATCTAACAAAGGACTTGTATCCAGAATATACAAAAATCCTTACAATGCAACCTATTAAGACAAAGGATAGGTTGCGTGTGGGTTTGTTTTTGTTTTTGTTTTTGTTTTAAGTAGGTTCCTTGCCCAGTGTGGAGCCCAACATGGGGCTTAAACTCCTGACCCCGAGAGCAAGACCTGAGCTGAGATCAAGAGTTGGATGCTTAACCGACTGAGCCACCCAGGAGCCCCAAGACAAAGGATGGGAGTAGACGGCCACCCAAAGATGTGTGCATGAGAAGTGAGCACATGCAAAGACACTCATTGTCATCATACATTAGTGAAACATAAATTAACTCCAGGGGCTACAGGACAACCCGCTGGGATGGTTAAAATGCAAAAGACAGGCCACATGAGGATGTGAAGCCGCTAGAGCTCTCCTGTCGCTTTTGCGTACTCGTCAGCACGAACAAGCACCGTCACTTGGAAAATGGTTTGGGAATTTCTTCAAAAGTTAAACATACCCTTACTCTCTCACCAGCCCTTCTGCTCGTTGGTATTTACCCACAAGGAATGAAAGCAAACCCTAAAAGACTCCTACAGGAACATTCACAGTAGCTCCATTCATAAGAACCAGAAAGGGGAAGAACTCAAGTGTCCATCAGCAGCTGAATGGATACGTAAACATGGCACATTGGCGATATGGAATATTACACAGTGATAAAAAGGGACGGGCCCTAGTTTTACACGAGTCGTTGGATTTCAACATAATTCCAAGTGAACGAAGCCAGACAAAAGAGAAAATATGCTCTAAGACTCTATTTTATTTTAAAAGATTTTTTTATTTATTTGAGAGAGAGAGAGAGAGCACGTGAGCTGCGGGGAGGCTGACGCGGGATTTGATCTCAGCATGTCGAGATCATGACCTGAGTCAAAGGCAGACGCTCAGTCAACTGAGCCACCCTGGCACCCGTATAAGATTCTATTTAGATGAAATTCTAGCAAATGCAAACTAACCTACAGCAGCAGAAAGCAGGTGGCCCCGGGGACAGGGTGAGGGTAAGCAGGAGCCCAAGAGAGAAATCACAAAGGGGTGACAGCAAACCGGGAGTGACGGAGACGGGCATTAGCTTGACTGCTGGGATGGCTTCGTGGGCACGTACACATGTTAAAGATTACTAAACAGCACAGTTAAACATGAACAGCTTATTGTGGGTCATTTATACTGTAATACAGCTGAAACAAAGGAAAAAGAAATCATTCCAGAAAAACAAGGAGAAAATCCCAATAAATTCCAAAAGGCAACAACAATGGAAAACATCCTAGAATTCCTGTGCAATTATATTAAGAATAAATGACACAATCTGCAGGAGAAAGGCTACTATCATAAAGGAAGAAAAGTCTTTAGCTCAGGAGTCAAAGCAGTCCAAACCCAAACCGCAGACGCTCTGGAAGTGATGATGAGGAAAACCGCGCACGTGAGATTCTGCAGGGTTTAGCTCATCGAGTCCTCAGAGGAAAACTGACAATCTTAAAAACTGACATTTAAATAAACAGAGCCCCCCTAAAAGAGGAAATCAATTAGGTATCCTAAGTAGGAAGTCAGAAAAAGAACAAAATCAATCTAAGAAAAGTAGGACAGAGCGCGCGTAAGGGTCAGAGGTAAGGGATGAGAAAGTCAGCCCCTGGGCATCTGCTCACTCTTCGGGTACACCCTCCCACCGCCCAGGCTCAAGGTGGGTGCCCTCCCCCCCCCCCCCCCCCCCCCCCCCCGTCCTCCTCCCTCCCCTCTAGGCTCACCAGGCGCCGCCCCCGGGGCCTACTCCATCCCACCCCACCCCAGCTCTCCTGCCCTCCGAGCCTGGCCCACCTGGGGACAGGGGTGATGAGCTCACACCAGGGGACAGGGCGTGGGGGGATGACCACACACCTGGAGGCTCCTGGGGGTGGGGGCTTGCACTCGGGGCTACTAGGCCTGCTGAAGAGGGCCCCTCTCACACACCGGCTGAATGAGCGGAGGCTGGGAGCGAGGGCAGACACAAGGCCACTCACACCCCCGCCCAGACCAGTGGTCCCCAGTTAGCGGGAAGTGAGGATTGCCAGGGACCTGCAAACCTGCCAAGGCCCGAGCCCCTCCCCCAGGTACGTCTCTCAACTTTGGTCAGCTAGGGGCAAGGACCGGGAGCCACAGGGGAGAGGCGGCCCGGGATGCAGGAGGGAAGGTGGTTGTGGGAGCTGGTCCGGAGTTCAAACCCTGTCTCTGCCTCCTGCCAGCTGTGTGACCTCAGACCCACACCTTGACCTCCCTGAGTCTCCTCAAATACAGAAGGTAGGTGGGGCTCAGGGATAACATATGTGACCTTTCAGCTCTGCCCGGGTACCTAGGAGAGTGACAAAGCGGCACTGTCATCACTGCCTACTGCCCCCTACCCCACCACCCCCAGCTGCATTGATTCCTGCAGGTCAACTGGGCTCCAGGATCACCTGCCACATCTGGGGATTCAAGTGTGAGCTATTGGGCAGGGGTGGGGGGTGGGGGGGCTGGAGAGGCTGGCCGTGTAGACAAGGCTGCCTTGGATCCACAGTCCCAGCTTCCACGAGACTATTCTGGATCCAGTGCAGAATGCCTGGCTCCTGGCTCAATGGGCTTTGTCCCAAAGATGTAATTTCTATTTTGATTCCATGCGACATTTAATGAAATGACTTTCAGACACCACGCAGCATGTCTGAGTTATGAAAGCGCAGCTTCTGAATCCCCCCACACCACCACGGGCCCCTCTGGTTGCTTCAGGGGTTGCCCCACGTCTCCTGAAGGGGGTACGCTGAGCCCGTGGACTCGAGGTGCTGCTGCGCACAGCCCAGAGGGCTGGGGCCCGCCCCGATGGAAGCCTCCCTGTCTGCCCCAGACCTGGCACTGCCACCCCCGCTGTTTCCTGGCTGGACAGAGACAGCAGCAGCCTCTGCCCAGGCTTCCTCTCTCCCATCCAGCGCTGTTCACATCACACATCTAAAACATTCAGGGACGGGAAATCAATGCAGAGGGTTGCAAATGGCATTTTTAGAAAAACAAATGAAACAGAATAGAATAGAAAATTCTGGAATGCACTGCACATGGTTGGAGGGATTGTGTCCTGAAGTCCTGGGAGGGTGTACACAGGTCTCTGTAAAATGAAAGACTTGACATTACGCAGCTCTAATCCACTGTCTCCAACCTCTCAGAAATGCACATCTGATCTCCTTACTCCTCTGCTAAAACTCAGTGCAGGCTCAGGGACAGAGTTCAGATCCCTCAGTGTGACACTGAAAGTCCCCACAACCTGGTCCCTGTCCACCCTCACCCCCGACACACCCAGGAGAGAGCAGGACCAGCCGGGGCCTGCCGGTGCTCAGCTGGCCGGGAGGACTGGACAGCCGGACCGACGGAGCAGAGCGTGATGTCACGGGGCCTGTCTCCTAGGTGACCCCACGCCACCTGCTGACCTCCTCTGGGCCAGGAGGACTTCCTAGAGTCTACAGAAGCGAAGGTATAAATATTTCTGGAAGCCTTCTGTTCAAAAGGATGTAGAAGCCCTGCAACTTCTCAATTAAAAATAATTTCTAAAAATAATTCCTCAATTAAAAATAGGAATTCCACCTACACGCCGGAACAGTTTGTTGGGGATCGCGGAGGGGCCAGAGTCATGAGGTCACTCACGTGCTTGGGGCTGAGGAAGCCACTGGGCTCAAAAGCTAAACACTGCAAGAAGGTAGGCAGCTGCGCACAGCTGGAACCCCAAGGCCCCCAAATCTCTAGAATCACAGGGATGCCAAACGGTGCACCGCCAGCAGCTCTGGAAAGCTCATTTCCCATCACGTCACATAAACATCTGGACAAGCCCAGGTCCCAGGGAAAATTGAAAAAGAAATAAATTGTGCATTAGCAAGTAGATGCGAGACCTCCTCTCTGACCTTGGGAGCACCCACGGAGATGCGCAGGGCGCCAGCTGCTGTCTCTGGCTTCTCTGAGTCCCCCGAAGGGAGCACAGCCCGCCCCAGAGCCAGGGACACAGGCAGAAGGAAGAGCTAGTGTGCCCTGAGGATTCTACCTTGGGTCCGGGTTCCGGGCCTAGAACATCTGAGGCTTGGGGTCACGGGACCGTCTCCAGAAGGCCCTGGGGCGGGGCGGCAGTGGCAGAACAGACAGAATTGTCAGTTAGCCTGACAGCCAGGGGACAAGAGGGGGAGCTGGGAGTGAACCCCGTGTGCCAACCACCCCCACGGGAGCCAAAGGCTCCGAAGCATCACTTCTTTTTTTGTTTTTTTTTTTAAAGATTTCATTTATTTGAAAAAGAGAGAAACAAAACACGCGTGCACAAGCAGGAGGGCGGGCAGAGGGAGAGAGAGAAGCAGGCCCCCCGCTGAGCAGGGAGCCCGATGCCGGGCTCGATCCCAGGACCCCAAGATCATAACCTGAGCGGAAGACAGACGCTTAACTAAGCTCCCCAAGTGCCCCAAGAATTATCTTTTAATCCCCGCAGACAGCAGCTTCGCCGCCACATCCTACTCCCCCCCAGGTCCGTCACTCACTTGCTCCTGCATTTGCTCATTCTTTCAACAAACATTTATGAAGAGAATCCAAAGGGCTGTGCCCGTGTCAGGGGCTGGCTGAAGATCCTGTGGGGACAGGAGACCCCGTCCCCGGCCTCAAGGGGCTTATAACCCCGGTGGGGGAGGGTCAGCAAACAGGCAGACGAGTCCCAGTCTGCGCAGCCAACTCCGAGCAGGTACTGCTACGGGCCCCGGGAGCACAGGGAGCACCCCGAGTCCAGCCCACTAGGGGGGTGGGGGGCAGGTAAAGCGGTCTCCAGGCTGAGAGCCGCAAGTGCAGAGGTGGACTGGCAGCAAGGTCAAGCAAGGGTAGGGAGCCGCGGACGCGGTGTGTCTGCAGCCGAGGCTCCGGGAGGGCTCGGGCACGGGCAGCAAGGCGAAATCAGAGAGGCTGGGGCTGGGGTCCAGGGTGTCACCTCGAGGGGCGGGGGGGTGCCCTGAGGGCTTTAGCAACACAGTGGCCCCACCTGATATGTTTTCTGAAAGATCATTCTCAACGCGGTGCGGATAAGGGACTAGAGGAAGCTGGAGTGGGAGCAGGCAGCCTGACCACGAGTGTCGCCGAAACTCGGGCGAGGTGGCCCTGGGATGTGCAGGGGCACGGGGCTGCACTGGGGCCACGACAAGGAGTGAATCAGCGGGTGGTAGTGGGGCGGGGGTGTGGGTGAGGGAGAAGAGAGGTGCGAGGCGCCCCCTCCTGACCACACATGGAACAGCAGAGCCTACGCCTGGATCTTGGACCCTACCTCCCAGAGACTGAGGTGCCATTCGCCCAAGAGACCACCAGCATATTTGGGGTGCAGTTTGGACCAGTGTCTGTGGGGCACCCAAGTGGAGATGTTTAGTTGAATGTTCGGTCTGGAACTCAGAACCTACACTGAGGAGAGCTGCAGTTCCCCAGACAGAGGTGAAGAGGCCCCAGGGGAAAACCTTGCAGGAGCAGAGGAGGGGGCCAGGGCAGACAGAGGGCAAAGACGGAACCATGGAGCCGGGACTGTGAGAACTGAAGGGGGGGCCACGGCCACAAGGGGGTGGCACGACGGACAGAAAGGTTCAGAGCCCAGAGTTGAACCAGCCTGCCCTGCTGCTCAGGCTCAAGTACCAGCTCCTCCCCTTAACGAGCTGTGTGGCCTGGGGCAAGCACTCAACCTCTCTGTGCCCTTCTTTGGTCCCTCAACTGTGAAGGGATACTGTGAGGGGTGAGTGAGTCAGTACATGAAAAGGCTTTAGAAGAGCATGTGGCGGGCACGGAAGGGAAGGTCTCCGGCTCTCAGGGACACATTAGTGGTGAGATGGGGAGGAAGCCGCATGGCGGGAACTAAGGTGTGAGGGGACACGCGTAGGGGATAATAGCTGCGGAGACGGAACCGGATGGGGAAAGGGTGTCACTTCCCTAGGATGAAACACAGGAAGGATAGAGAAGCCTAAATGTGGGGTCTGGAAACCCTCCGAGGACCCCCGCCTGGTATGCTGGCAGGGTGGCTGACTGGTCGCCAACTCCGACCCCACCCTCCCTTCTCCCTTGTCCTCTCCCCCACATAAAACCGCTCAGGCCCAAACTGAGCTCATCCTTCCAGGACCCTTGGATGCTCTGACTCCCCTCTCACGCACAGGCAATCCCCAGTCCGATTCCACTGGCTATCTTTCCCACCAGGCAGAACTCGGCCTGCTTGTCACCTCCACTCCTCTCCCTCACCACCCCTGCAAGTCTTCACCACCTGTCCCCTGGACAGCAGCGACAGCCTCCGAGCGATGCTCCTGCATCCACTAGTCCGCACTGACAGATACCAAACCGATGGAAACAAGAGCGCGCCTTTGAAAAGGTAAGGCTGGTCCCAAACTTCCCATGCTTCTCGGTCCACTCAGAATGAAATCCCAACCTAGGCCAACAAGGCCCCACAAGACCCACTGTGCACATGCGCACACACACGTGCGTGCACGCACACACATCCACTGATCAGACCCCACCCCCATGCCTCACTCTGCTCTCACCAGACAAAAACAAACACGTCCCCGCCGCAGGGCCTTTGCACTTGCAACGCCAATGCCTAAAACAAGCTTTCCTCTGCCAACCATGTGGTTTGTCCCCACCAACTTCCTCTCCACTTCCTCAGAGCTCTTCTTCGACTACCCACATGAAAGAGCACGAGCTCTTTGCCCGCCGCCGCCTCCCTACTTCCGTCTCCTTCCCGACTTACCGCACACCAGTTAGCTGGCGCGTTTCCAATGTCCCCCATCCGTGCACAATCTCCACGAGGGCCTGGGCTTCATCGGCTTTGTGCTTCATTGTCTCCCTGGCACCTGAACAGAGAAGACACATAGTGGGGCTCTCAGTAAACATGTATAAATTAATGGCCTCTCAACCCCACGCCTCGCCCCTCCTCCTGTTTTCTGTCTTGTGTGCACTACAGTTTCTAGCCCTGGAACAGCAGTCCCCCCCCCCCGCCCCCGCACCCCTCCGCTCTTCCCTTCCCGACAAGAACAGGTAGGGGGTTCTTCCCCTGCTCTCTACCCCTCCCTCCCTAGACCGAGTCACACCCTCCCCTGTGTGACCTTGGGACACAGGACCCTTAATCCCATGCTCTCCTGACTCCAAGACCAGGCGTAAGACAGCAGGCTCCCTTCATTCAGACACAAGCACGGACCATGTAAACTCTGAGAGCTGTGGCCTCTGTGGCGTAACCAGGAATGCCAAAGAAGAAGATGGGTCCTGTCCACAGAGGCTGGCGGTCCCCCGGGGGAGGCCACACGAATAGAAGGGAGGTCACCCCAGCCCAGCCTCACACCTGAGGTCCTGGCTTTTGCCACCCACAGATTTAACCCCTGGCCCAGGAGACTGTCGCCCAGGAGACTGTCTCATAAGCAGTGGAGCGGGACTTAGCTGGGTTCGCTGAGTTCCAAGGCCCAAGGTTTTTTTTTTTAAAGATGTTATTTATTTGACAGAGAGAGAGATCACAAGTAAGCAGAGAGGCAAGCAGAGAGAGAGAGACGGAGAAGCAGGCTCCCTGCTGAGCAGAGAGCCCTGTGCAGAACTCGATCCCAGGACCCTGAGACGATGACCTGAGCTGAAGGCAGAGGCTTAACCCACTGAGCCACCCAGGCGCCCAGGCCCAAGGTTTTGTGAACTGAAAGGGGCTTCAGAACCGGCCTGCTGGTTTGGACGGAAGCGAGGGGCTCCCCGGTTTCTGGAGAGCTCTCCGCCTCCCAAGCACCGTCCAGGGGCGCCTGCAGAGGAGTGGGCGCGCGCATGAATCACCGGCACAGCCCCGCGAGGGGCCGTGACGTCCGTGTGACTCAGCCTGCACCGCTGCAGGGCACTTCCGGGGACAACTCCAGGGCCGGCCCAGCCCTCCAGGCACTGGGGGGCGGTGGGGGGGGGGGCACCTGCCATCGGCCCGGGGAGCCGCTGCCGGAGTTGCCATAACCGCTCCTCAATATTTATTGCAGGAAAATTAAAACAGAAAAACAGAACAGAGAGAAAAACTGCTGTCACTCCTACCTCCCTGAGACAACTGTTTGCTTGTCTCCATTTGCGAGGCCTCCTGGTTTTATCCGTATGTACGCGTATGTCAGGTCACCGTAAGCACGGGACGCAGAGAATTTACATTCTGCTGTTTTCGTTTACCGGTTTTCCGTGAGCTGCTCTCCATGTGGCTACATGACCTCCGTTTACTTACCACTTATTTATTTCTTTATTTAATATTTTATTTATTTATTTGAGAGACAGAGGTCCTGAGCACAAGCAGGGAGGAGAGGGAGAAGCAGGCTCCCCACCAAGCAGGGAGCCCGATGCGGGGCTCGATCCCAGGACCCTGGGATCACAACCTGAGCCAAAGGCAGACGCTTAACAGACTGAGCCACCCAGGCGCCCCTATTTACCGCGTACAATGGTGGTTAGCATAGAGATAGGACATAACTCGCACACCCGTTCCCCTTCTGCTCGGCACTCAGATTATTTCCAGCTCTAACTCTAACTGGAGATGGAAAGCTGAGTCCCCTTTTAAAGATTTGAAAATGAGCATTGGTGGAGAACCTTCCACCTGCAGAAGGCCCAGACAGAACAATTCACACAGCGCCTCGCATGCACCCTCCACACACAGACACAAACAGAAACCCACAGACAGCCAGGGGTCCGCTCACCACCTGTCCCTGCCCCTACGCCCGGCTCCTAGCCCTTCCGTGGCTCCCCACGGCTGCCAGGTCAAGTAGAGGCTCCTCAGCATGGCGCCCCAGGTCCTGCCCAACCACCCTTCCCAAGTCTCTGATTCCCACAGGCGACTCCTGCACCATTGTTCCCATCCCCAGGTACAGGCTGCCCTTTCTTGCCTCGGGGCTGTGCAATCGCAGCTCAGCCCTCTTCCCCTATGTGTGCCTCACCCTCCAGGGTGCCACTCGGTCTGAGAAACCTTTCCTGCCTCCCCGGGGCCTGCCATCCTCCTCTGTACCCCACAGGGCCCAGGCTGACATCTCAGCCCTTAGCGCCCTGCACCCGTGGTGTGCTTGTAAATGCTTAACAACCAGCTCTCCAGAAAGCGACCCTGAATTTGGAGCACTTAGCAATTCCCACGGGGTAAATACTCCCACCAAAGTGGATGCCGGGCCACCAAATGCTGAGCGGCACACTGTTCTTCAGTTATTTCTACTGTGTAGACACGACAGGCATGAACGGCCTCGGGAGCGCAGATGATGCTCACGAATGGTAAGACGAGGTTTGAGTATTTCCCATATTTCTCTTTAATATAATGTATTTACTTTTAGACTTACATAACTTACTTCTTAACGATGGCTGTATTTAACAACCGGCTCACGGTTATGAGCTGAATCGTGTCCCTCTAAAATTCAAATACTCGGTCCCAACCTCCAACACTCAGAATGTGACAGGTTTGGGAGATAAGGAGGTAATTAAAGTGGAGTAAACTCGTGCGGGTGGGCCCTGATCCAATCTGACCCATGTCCTTGTAAGAGACAGAAAGGCGGAGGGGCGACCCTGAAGACGGCAGCCCACAAGCCAAGCAGAGACGCCTCAGGAGAAACCAACCCTGCCTGCACCTTGGTCTTGGATTTCCAGCCTGAAGAACTGAAGGGAAATATTTTTCTGTTGTTCAAGTGGTAGTCCGTGGTAGTTCCTCTGGTAATCCTAGCAAGATAATATGCTCCCAAAATTCCTAAAAATCTAGTAATTTGCTCTCTGGCCCGTGCTTCCTGGCGCCTGGTGGTTATTTATCGATCATCTACCACTGTCCCTTCTCCTGACTTGACAGGGGACCCTCCGGAGCAAGGTCACGTCTCACTTAGAAGTCACCAAACACCTTCTGGAAAGCTCCAAATAGGAAAATATTTTAGCTCTACCCAAATACAGCATGTCGCCCCATTTCCACTCCACCATGTCAGCGTCAAAGCAGTCGGGATGGTGTGCGCACGAGTGTGCCTGTGCCCTGGGGAACCATCTGTGAGTGCGGAAATGTGGGTTCGTGTCATTTAAACATGTCACGAAATATTCTGTTGATGTATCTTTAAAAATTCTTAGCCAGAGTCCACACAAAAACAGGCGGTGGATCAGAAGTGGTTCCTAGACTTAGTGAGCCGGGGTCTTCCGTCTGTCCCCTCCAGAGCCCCCGCCCCCCAGCACAGGGCCGGGCACAGGAGGAAGGAGGCAAAGTTAGTGTCTGATGATCTGGGGATGAAGAAAGGAAGGTCAGCCAGCCAGTTCACAGGCTCTCCAATTCAGCTAGCAAAGACAACTATCAGGCAATGTCATGAATCTTTTTCTAATGCAGAAATTTTTTCAAACATGCAAGGGAAAAAAAGAGCTTTCTGAAACATAAATCAAGCCCCTCCCTGCAAGGCAGAACCATCACCTCTGTGTTGCCTCTCACCTTCTAAATGATCTCTCAGAAATAAACATCTATCACTTCTCCCATTAATTTCTATTTGCTGAGCATCTCAAAAATGCCAAATCAAACCTATGGAGATAGAACTTCTGATCAGTGGTTGCCAGGGCCTGAGAAGGGGAGGGGGACAGGGAGAGCCTGCTGATGGGTGCGGGGTCTCTTTTTGAAGGCAGGAAAGTGTCCTAAAGTTGATTGTGGTGGTGGTTACACAATTCTGTGAATATATGAATATATGAAAGCCAATGAAACGTACACTCTGAATGGGAGACTTGGTCTGTAATTTTATCTCAATAAAGCTGTTTAAAAAAATACACCAGGCATTTGTCACCTGATTCTTGCAACGACAATTTTTTTAAGCTTTTATTTTTTTCAGTAATCTCTATACCCGGCGTCGGGCTCGAACCCACAGCCCTGAGATCACGTGTGGCAGACTGTACCAACTAAGCCAGCCTGTTCCCCTCATGGTGACAATTTCTAAGGTAGGCCTGTTGGCCACCGTCCCTTCACCAACAGAAACAAACAGGCCCTCTGTGGTGTGGAAATACAGCTCAGCAACGGGGAAACTCTGATCAGCCCAAGGGAGGCCAGGCCAGTCCCCCACAGGCACCTGTTTGCACACCTTCCAAAGCAAACATGTCCTGGGCCCCTACAGGGGAGGCTGCTCCCCCAAGTGGAGCGGAGGCCCAGTGCAAGCCCTCACACAGCACAGAGTCCCCAAGGCTCTTTCTGGAAACAGCTGGAACCTTCCTGTTTTCTCCTCTTCAAGTTGTTATTGCCCCCAACCTCATTACTAAGCCTGTGAGTCCAATTAGCTGCGTGATGCAGGACCCCCCCCCCCCTTCAGCCTTCATAGGGCAGTGTGGCCTCCGCAGGCAACGGTCTCATCTCGGGAGTCACACGCAGAAGCAGGTTGGGAGGGGCTCCTTGGGTCCAAAGCCTGGGCCAGTGAGGACAGGGGAGACTCCTGCCCAGAGAGGCCACCTGGCCTCGGTCACAGCGGCAAGGCAGAGCAGGACAAGGGGAGCGAGGACACAATCCCTGCTGAGCAGAAGTTTCTTCGGGACCGGAGCGGAGGCCCAGAGTGCCTGTTCTCTCATGAAGGGCTGTGGGTAGTGACAAGAATGTGGCTATGGGGCTAGGACACCCGGGTTCCGGTTCTGGTTGGCCACTGTGCTTCTACCTGCGGTCCTCAGCAAGGCCATGGCCTCCCGGAGCCTCCTGGACACCTCCGTGAGATGGGGCTGGTCATCTGTGCGGCCCCCTACCCAGAGTGGTGCTGGACCCAGTGATTTCAGGGCCGGGGGTGCTGTTCAGGTATGATTTCGTTGCATGTGGCACAAACATCCTGATTCTACTGGGACTTTATTGGTTTACTTAAGTGAAAATTCAGGGAGACGTAGAATTCAGGCACGGCTGGATCCGGAAAATGCACGAGGTTACAAAGACCTTGTCTTCTCTGAAGACCCACAGATCAGCTCTCCTGTCCTGCGTGTGGGCTCCTCTCTTGACAGGCCTGCCTTTCTGGCCGCAAGGTAGCCGCAGGGGCCCCCTCCCCTCTCTACCTGAAACTCCAGAGCCAGGAGGGAAAAAACAGCCGCCCCTCCCCCTCTGGCTGGGAGGAACAGAGCCCTCACCAGGGGCTGTGGCCATGGGGGCTTTTGACAGAGCAAAAGAGGTCAGTCAGTGGCCTCTGAGGGGAAAAACAAGGCTTCCCACGGCCCCACCCAGGCCTGAAGCGTCTATCAGTGCCAGAGAGACAAGAGCTCCCCTCTCACCCCGCGGCCAGTGCAGAGGGCAGGATGTAAGGCCTTCTCCGGGGCGCCTGGGGGGCTCATCGGTTAAGTGTCCGACTCTTGGTTTCGGCTCAGGTCATCATCTCCAGGTCGTGAGACTGAGCTCTGTTTCAGGCTCCGCACTCAACAGGCGGTCTGCTGGAAGATTCTCTCCTACCCTTCCTCTTACTCTCTCATGTTCTTTCTCAAATAAATAAATCTTAAAACAGAGAGAGAGAGAGAAAAGGCCTTCTCTGGGTCACAGGCTGCCTTGGTCCTGATCCTATGAACTCTCAGGTCAGGCCACACCCCCCAACGCTCAGTCTGCCCCAAACTGGCCTGATGTCCCCACTCAGCAAGTCTTGCCACCTGCCACCATCCAGGCCCCAACCCCTCGCCTGGTTCATCCCCCTGGTATGGCCAAATGGTGTCAGTCCCAACGTTCGTGTTGTGAACAGCCAATAGGTTACACCTGCCCAGCCTACAGTGGGTCCCAGAAGCCCACCCCGGTGGTCCTGCCTGCACACAGGAGGACCAAGCACCTTCTCGTGTCTGGCAGGAACTCATAGGAGACTGTCTGTAAAGGCTGGGCTCCTGAGAGTCTAACCAACAGCATATAGACTCAGAGGACTGTGGATTTGGCATAAAAGCAAACACAGGGCCATGCAAAGCACTAAGGAAGATAAGAAAACAGACCAGGACTCAAGAGGAGCCGACTAGAACCACAAGACATTCCCCTTTGGCCACTGTGTCCAGCCACTGTCTGACCCTGGGAGGCAAGATACAGCAATGCCCCCAGATCCTGCAGACACAGAAGCCCTGCGGTCAAGTGCAAAGTTACAACCGCTTCTCCTAGACCAGCCTTCAGGTCGGACCACCTATTTCCAGTAAGCTCTTTTGTCTCAAAGCCCTTTTGTCTTAGAACAGTGTCACCTGGGGCTTTCCCCATCCTCCCCACACTTGGCGTCCTGTGTGTAACTTTCAGAAATAGCTTCTAGCTAGAGTTCTTCTCATCGAATCTTGAGCTTGTCATTTTAACTCATTAGTCTACCCACACTGACTGGGCTTATCGATCTGACCAGGCTTCCCACTTACCACTCTGCTTTTTCTCATCTTCTCTGCCTATTAGACCGATCACCCGTTCGATACCCCTTCTCTGCCACTGCTTTGAAAGTGACCCGCTCTGGTGTGTTCTTGGAAGCAGAGCCGTAGACTCTTGACCTATCTGGTGAGCCCACTGGCCCGCTGATTCACAGCACGAGGACCCGCACCCCCGGCCCCCCGCTTGTCCAGCATTCTGGGTCCCCTTCATTTTATCTGCGCTGACATCCACCCCTTGCTGACCAATTCCTTCACTCACTACCCTCCTTTTGGCTGCAATTTTCTCTTTAAAGTATATCCTTTAGTCCTTCTCTTACTTCGGAATATGTGTAATTATTTTTTCAGCATCTCAAGATTTGCTTCCATAACCTTTTGGCTTCGACTGTAGCGCTGTTGAAAATTTCAGCCTAATAATTACTCCTTTATAGATCTACTGTTCCTGTAAACTTGAATGACCTTTGTCTGTATGCTCTGCAGATTCACTACGAACGAGTCTGGGTATGGATTTATTTCCATTCATCTGACTTGGGATTCCTTGCACTTTCTGATTGAGTCGCGTCTAGAATATTATCAGCCATCATCTCTATAAATATTAGCTATGCAGTCCCTCATGAAGACTTCCTTTAAAAATATGTGCCCCCTCCCATTCTCCATGTCTCTCTCCCATCTATTTCTGGATAATTCTGTCAGGTCCCTTCCCATCACCAGTTCACCCTCAGCTGTGTCTCCCCTTACTAAGCATTTTTTTTTAAGTTCCAAAACCTTTCATTCCAGGAGTCTTGTTATATTGCTAGAAATTGTACCAAGTTTTGTGAAAATGTGCCCATTTCTTTAGAATACTCTGTTCTTTGGGTTTTCATTTTTTCCCCCTCTGATCCATTATAAAATCGATCATCATAGAAGTTCTTGGATTTTCAAAAAAAAACAATCCATCAGAGTGAGAATGTGAGCAGCGGAGGAACAGAGGAAGACGATCCAAGCCGACCGACTCCCCATGGAGCTGGATGAGGGGCTTGGTCTCAGGACCCCGGAGATTGTGACCTGAGCTGAAATCAACCAAAAGCCGGATGCTTCACCGACTGAGCCACCCAGGCACCCCAGTTCTTAGCATTTTATACCCGTTATTCCTATGCGGCTCTCTCCAGTGTTTCATGTTTGCAAAGTGAACACGACCGGTGAGGATCCCACGCACCCTGGTTGGGGCGGCCCTCCTAGACCACAACCTTGTGAGAGGTGCAGGCCTGAGGTTTTGATTTGTGGAATCCAGAAAGATGAACCAGCTCATCTTCCCCACCCCACCAGCGGGATTAGCTCCTAGCCCCATTCCACTGGGGCTCCCCCCTCCCAGGGCAATCTCTCCCCTCCACATCCAAGGGGTACTTGGTCCCTCACCCCGCAACTTCTTAAAGTCACAAATAACCACCCACTGCCAGGGCTGCAAGGAGCCCAAGCCTTCCCAGTCCCTGTCTTTGTTCCCAGCATCTGAACACTCCCCTTTCTTAGGAAATCAATACCCACTTAACTTTTGTGATCACTGGCAGGTGCTGGAAGCGGGGAGGGCGTTCGGGTCACCTCAGTCTGCTCTCTTGCTAGAACCACTCCAGTCCTTAGAGACAGGTCAAGGGGACTGTGGTCCCTGAAACTTACATGTGCAGTGGGTGCAGCCACTCTCATCAGAAAACATCCTGATGTGAGACTCCCCTCCCAGGAGTGACACGGGCCATCGCTGGTCACACTCTTTCTCAAGTACCCAGAGTACAGCAGGAGGGTAGCCTCCGCTACAGAACGGCGGGTACGGTGAGAGGATGGGGTGTGCTATCAGCCTTCTCTCATTTGGAACAGGCCAAGCCATACAATCCTGTTCCCTCAAAGCTACAGCCGCTCCCCAGGAAGCTGGACCAGACTTCCGTGCAGAACGGAACCACTGTCAGCCTCTCCAGACCGACAACGGCCAAGCCCTTCCTCAACAGCTCACATCAATAGCCAGTCAGCTCCCTGACCCGACAGCCTTACCAATACCCCTCCAGGTCCAGCTGTGCAAGGAGCCAGAGCTCAGGTTGAGTCCCAGGCCCCGGCAAGCCGACAATTCTGACTCCATGACCTAACCAGACTGAACTGGCACAGGTCTTCTAAGCGAAGTACGGAAGGGGGTTCTAGAGCGGGCAGTTGGCCTCGATGGACGGCAGGTGAAGTGGACTGTAGGAAGCGGTTAGGAGTCAGTCCTGAGAGCACGGCTGCCCGAACACCCCCACTGGGTCGGCCACCAACCTGATATTACAAAGCAAATGACATTCACAGTGTCCTTGGGTATAAAGGCAAAGATCTCTGCTAGGTTCCTCCCAGACACAGACCATACCGGCTCCCAACACTCCCCGCCCCAAACTATTCTGCTCCGGTTCATTTCCTCATTCACCAGGGCCCGATCCTCGGAGGCCTCATGCTAAGACAGGGGGACGGACATAGACGTGGATGTGCCTTCCCCATGAGCCTTTACAGGAAGAGCAGGGAGGGAATCTGGACTGGTCCCCCTGCCTCACCTCCCCCAGGGTCATCCCCAGCACACACACTCCTCTCCTAATGCTCCATCCACCCCCAGCTCTCTGCTGCTCCTTCCCTGCCCTGGCTCGCTGTCTAACAGGTTCGCTCCCGCATCAGCTTCCTCGAGGAGAAGCATCGGCTGCACAGGGAGGGCGAGGCCCCCAGCCGCACCTCCGACCTCAGAAGAGTGCCCATGGCAGCTGTGGTCACAGACATCTGCGTACTGAAGGCAGCAGCATGGATATACGAGGTCAGGATTCCAAAATGGCTTTCAGGAGGTGGCCAGGAAAGGCCATTTATAGACAGAAGGGCCAATCCAAGCCCATAAAGTCCACGCAGTTCAGTCTGATGAGGAAGAGCAAAGCCGGGAGGGCCTTTAGCCCCATCTGGTGCCACCGCCATCATGTAACAGCTGGGAACACGGAGGCCGAGCAGTGGCTCAGCCAGCGGCTCCCCAGGGTGTTGGAAGCTAAACCCCTGTGATCCTGGCTTACAAATTCCACGAGTGGCTTGGGCAATGCTTTTGACCATCAGCTCTCAGGCACCCCCGTCTGCTATAGACCTTGAACCAGAACAAGCATTAGGGCAGAATGAGATAAGTATGAACAGATGAGAAGCAAATGAACACATAAGCCTTCATGAAAAATACTTCCGTTTTTTCTTCCTAAACTGAAATGCAATCTCGTTTATCAAGGAACGGACATAAGAAAGTTCACTTAAGCCCTGTGCAGCATTCCATTTCGAGACTTTAAAACGCTTGACTAGAATCTGCTTCCCTTTCAACAGGAAACAGAATTGGTAGTTGGCAGAAATGAATCCTTCACCGAATCCCCAAATTGACTTCCGACTTCCACCTGCACCTGACATGCGAGGCAAAAACATTTATTCACCTTTGTGTTGTACAAGTTTAAGAACCACATAATCAGGACTGACTTCAGGTAACAATAATTTAAGAGAGTCCCTGTTACAGAAATGGTTCAACTATTTGACAAGTTATACAATAAATGAAAAAAACTGACACCAGAACAGGCCAGTGCAGCCAACACGATACACTGTCACCAACTGCAGCCAAAGGTCGGGGCATGTCCTCCACCACCTTCCACCAAACATCCTGGCTGGGTTGTTTTGTTTTTTTTCGGGGGCGCGGGGAGGAGAAGGCAGGTGGATTCCAACTCGCCCTATGAAGTCTATTATGTTACACTCTCAATCTAAAATTACGAGGATGTGTTACTATCACTCACGTGACTCAAGCTTTCGCCTGAAGGTCAGGGGGAAACGATCAGATTGAGAGTAATTCTGGAAGTGACAGCACTGAACACTGATGGCTTCAACCGAACCACACTAAGTGGGCAATTATTTCAAGCTATGAGCCACAGGTATAAAAGGACATACACAGTGTAAAAAAAAATTCCAATTTAAAAAACATGCAGTAAATAGAAAATGGCTTAGGTCAACAGTACCTACTTACAAATTCAACCAAATCAAAACACATCCTCAACCTCTCGGGGCGCCTACTTCAGTCCTGGGTGTGCCACGTAATTGCACCAAGATCCTCAGGGGGGCATTTTGTGCAAGGATGGGGGGAAAATCAATTTACGAGACCATCTCAGATCCATGCTAAGGATCTAAGGATCTTCTGTAAGAGCTTGAGGTTGGGGAAAGATGCAATTTGAGGACTAAGAGGCTGCCGCCCCTCGCACGGCCCCAGGTGGCCAGCGGGCAGGCTGCGCCACACTTCAAGCTCGAATGACTGAAGTCAGGAGCTCTTTTCCCTCAGTCTCGTCCCAGGACACTCGACCTAACCCTAACCCGTCTTCTCTGTGGCCCCAGCTGGCTAATACCTAGTGTGTACAGGACTGACTCTGAAGTTGACCAAAGAGCCCATCGATTCATTCTAGAAAATAAAGAACAGAAATAACATGCTTGTTCTGCACAGGATGGACAAACTTCGGTCGCCCAGGGAAAATTCCAGACTGGCTCCCATCGCGCTCAATAGAAGGCTTTGCATTTGGGCTAGAAACCAAATCAGGTGAAATCAGGCCTTTATTTCAAACAGTACAAACTCTGTTTATTTGTGTGTAAAGTGCCAGTTTTATATACAAATCAGTAAGTAAACTTTAATATCTGCTTTGAAGCACCAAGGCTGAAGCCTCCCGAGGACCTCGGAGTAACTGACCCATCCTGCGGGGTCAGACTCACTCCAGGACCCCGAACTTTGGGCCCTGACTGCCGCCAGGAGCCACGGTGAACTCACGGATGGCGGCCTGCCTGCAAACACCAAACACGGCCAAGGTCTTTCCTACCAATCCGAGTAGCTTCTGTCTAAGCTGCTTTCTAGGTGAGACAACTAGCGTCACTAACCAACAGGCTTGCCTATGAGGTAGCTACACAGTTTTAACAACACTATCAATGAACATTATGGATAATTCATGGTGTAGCTGGTTTGATCCACTTCAAGTGGCTGATTTTTTTTTTTATGAGAAGGGGGCGGGGATCAGCAAAATAAGAGCACATCTTCGTTCACTTAGAAGTCAGCATCCAAGGTAAAAGAATTCTCTGTTGGACTGGACATCACTCCCATCCTCTGATACTCGCCTACTCTCTTCTCAAAGAAGTTAGTCTTCCCTTCCAGTGAAATATTCTCCATAAAGTCAAATGGATTTTCTACTCTGAAAACCTGAAAAGGTTCACAGCAGAATTTAAATACGGAACTCCCACTTCAGAAGAACCAGAAGGCTACAAACAATACTGTACCTTGCCAAAACCCAGCTCCAGCATAAGCCGGTCTGCCACGAACTCGATGTACTGCTTCATCAACGTGCAATTCATCCCAATGAGCTTCACAGGCAGCGCCTCTGTGAGGAACTCCTAGGGACGGAAACAGAGCTCCTCAATGAAACGGAAGCATCAAGGCATCTTCTCGCCGGGACGAGAGACCCTGATGCGTCACCCACCTGCTCTATCCGAACGGCATTGATGATTATTTCCCTCACTCTCTGCTCGGAAGGTTTATGGACCAGGTGTTTGAACATCAGGCAGGCAAAGTCACAGTGTAAACCCTAGAAGAAAAGGTTTAAGATCACTGTTGAAACCAAACTTCTATCATTAACGTCAAACAGGAACTGGCTTTCCCCTTTTCTGCATTCTCCTCCTGTATCTTGTGTGGCCGCGCTAGCTGTATGTGCTTCGGCTGTCAAAGGGAAGAGGACTTCAAATACCATCCATGCTGTGAAGGTCATGGCCGGTTCAGCTGCACGCGAGGCCCTCAACACTGCTCCCCGGGGAATAACAGCAGGCCAGGTCCGGTCCCCACTGCCCCGAATAGGAGCAAAGGCTGAGGTGGGACTTCTGCTCAAAGCATTCTTCCTACATCTGTGGGCGCCCATTCTGCCACCGTGCCCAGCAAGAAAGGCAAAACTCAGTGACCGAGGCCAGCTGGTTCTAAGATTTACAGCCTAAAGCTTAGGAAATCAGTACCGTGATTTCCAGTGAATGCAGTCTTCCTGAGTCTTAGTGCCAAGTAACCCTGATCTGCCTACACTGGCGGAATGAGCTTCTTACAAAGAAAGACCAACTCATTTGCCCATGAGACTCCAAGTATGACAGACTTCATGGCCCTGGCCTGCCTTGCCGACTGGAATTAAATCAGAACATCTGTACATCTTCACCTTCCCCTCCCGTTTAATCCAAGCACACTCGAGGACATAGACTGGACCTGAATGGATTCTTACTCCATCGGGACGCTTATCAACCAACTTACAAGGACAGCAGTGTCATCCAGAACACGGGGCAAAAGAATAAAACGCCCCATCACCCAGGGCGCAGCAGAGGCAGAAAGGCACTGCCAACACGAGCACTCTCAGCGAATTAAAGTCTTTTGTTTTCTGCCAAGTACGGATACGGCTGAACTCACATGGTAAGTGTGGATACCGGGCAACCTTTTATCTTGAGTTCCCGGCAGTGAGCCCAAGGTTGTGCATGTTAACCTATAATGTGAACGAGACTCACCTCATCTCTGCTGATAAGTTCATTGGAAAACGTGAGGCCAGGCATCAGGCCGCGTTTCTTGAGCCAGAATATCGACGCAAAAGAACCAGAAAAGAAGATTCCTTCCACGGCAGCGAAGGCCACAACCCGTTCTCCTGCGAAGAGTTAATACCGACATAGTCCCACTGAGCTAAGAAGCAGGTGCACAGGAGGGGCCACAGACTAGGGACATCACTCAGAAGCCGAAGCTCTGACAGACGTGGGGCCAGAGGTATCCTTACCATAGGTGGCCTCTTTGTCCCCAATCCAACGCAAGGCCCAATCTGCCTTCTTCTTTACACAAGGCATTGTCTCGATGGCGTTGAAGAGAAATTCCCTAGAAGACAGGCAGGGCATCAGCAATTACAACAAAGACTGCCTGTCTCAAATGTCCGCCAGAGAACAACACTGGGGCCAAGGCCAAATAGAGACTCAAGGCTAAAATGTTTTCTCATTACTGCTTTTGTTTTTCCCCCAGTGTTCTTTCTAAAATGTCAACATTCATTCATTCATTCTTAAGTTCACAGGGAGCCCCAAGACCTACTAACATGAAAAGTCTTAGTCCATTACACCAAGAGCATTTATCAGCTTAATTTTATCAAGGTCACGACATTATATGAGGTCATGGTAAAGTTCACAGGTCCTATCTTTAAACCTGAGAAGCCATAAAACCTTAACTGCTAAGACTACTTAAGCTACGCTGACCATTATCTTCCTAAAGAGCACTTGCCTTGCTAGTCCATATTATCAGGCCACTTATATGGGCCCCAAATGCCATATGTATGTAATAAAATAATTAAAGCCAATAAACTGGATAACCTGAGCTTACTTCCTACTATAATTCTATACTACACTGATGGTCCCAGATCAGGAAAGCAAATCAACCGGCCCCCACTTACCTGGGTCTACCTTATTGCCCTCTTCCGCCTCCAATGCATTCCCAGTCTACAGATTCCCCAGCCTGGTCCTTATGAGACGACCTTGTTCTCTGAAGCCAAGGTCATCGGACCAAAGGGCTCCCCTCATTGTCTTCCCATGTCAACATCCTGAAACAGGGTCTGCCCCTCCCTAGCTTTTGAAGCTTAACCACCACACCTTCCTGATCCTGCCCCTTCTGGTTATTTATCCAAGTCATGCCTATCCTTATCTTTCCTTATTTCTGCCTACAAATGTCTTCCAATCTTCCTACCCCTCCCAAGAGTCTTCCCAATCCTGCCAGCCCTGCCAAGCCACCACTCATTTTCCCTCTTCACACTCTTCCTGGTAACCCCCAGGAGGCCTACCTTCCGGCCTTACCACTTCTGTTCCATGAAAGACTCACCCGAAGCTGACCTCAGTATCTAGACCACTCAACAGCCATTTCTTTTTTTTTTTTTTTTAAGATTTTTTTCTTTATTTATCTGACAGAGATCACAAGTAGGCAGAGAGGCCGGCAGAGAGAGAGGAGGAAGCAGGCTACCTGCAGAGCAGAAAGCCCAATGTGGGGTTCGATCTCAGGACCCTGGGATCATGACCCTAGCCGAAGGCAGAGGCTTAACCCACTGAGCCACCCAGGCGCCCCCAGACAGCCATTTCTAACGTTCTCCTCCTCTCTAATCTCAAACCTGTAAAATGATCCCATGATGCAAACCATCTCTTCACACAGTCCTGTGCCTAAATTCACCGATCTAATAGCAAACTGCTGTCCCCACTTTATTATGGGATTCCTCTCACTTATACCTCTAGATCTGATTTTCTGTACTGTATTATGAGCTCTTCAAGAGGGTAGTAATGTTCTAGTCAAGTGCACCCTCCAGTCCCCTCCACTTTGCCCCAGCTTCCCATTGTAAGTTAATAGACTGGCCACACCTAAGATTTAGTTCATTGTACACAGCCTCTTTGGATGTGTTTTGCTTTGTTTACAAAGAAAGAGAATGACTAACAGTATACTTCCACTTCTAAAAATGGAATAGCCTCAGAACTTTGTTTTTAAGTGACTGGCTAATAAAATTGAGTGTAGGCCTCATCCTCAGACAGAACCACGGGCAGTAGAAACTGCTTTGTGGGGGCGCCTGGGTGGCGCAGTGGGTTAAAGCCTCTGCCTTCGGCTCAAGTCATGGTCCCAGGGTCTGGGATCGAGCCCTGCATCAGGCTCCCTGCTCAAGGGGGAGCCTGCTTCTCCCTCTCTCTCTGCCTGCCTCTCTGCCTACTTGTGATCTCTCTCTGTCAAATAAATAAATAAAATCTTAAAAAAAAAAAAAAAAAAGGAAAGAAACTGCTTTGTCTGCTTAGTCACTTAAGAGTCATTTTTCCACCCCCACATGAACTGGAAACTTGAAACAATGTGTAACAATTAGTGAGTCTCAAACATGTTGGCAGACCAACAGGCAAGCCAAATACTCACCTTTCTTTGGAATCTTTAATGTAAGTGTCAATGAGGAGACTGTACATCTCCGAATGGATGTTTTCCATGGCAATTTGGAAGCCATAGAAACAGCGGGCTTCTGTGATCTGAACTTCTTGGCTAAAGCGCTCCACCTAGTGGTGAAACACATCACAGTTCAGCGTGAGGCGCAACCCTTCAGGGGATCCTGGATACATCACACTCCCTTTGTACCATTATAGGATTTGTCTCTATTTTTAGAAACAATACATCTTCCTTATTCCGTGGTAAAGCTGAGCATGTTATGCCATATATGCTCCATTTACAGCTCAAGAAACACGGAGAGGCTGTTGTATAGGGATTCTGCAAACACTCATCAGTTCCTTTTTTCCTAATTCAAGGCACCAAGAACCCACTCACAAGAGGATACATATGGAATCAGATGATTAAAACAGCAAAACCACAAAAAGAAAAGCAATGTCATAGCCACAAAGAGTAAACCCATTACTAGCACTTAACTTGTCTTTGAGCCTCTAGAGAGAGCCAGTGGTGGTGGGGTGGGGGGAATTAAACATAAGGAAAAAACAATTGCCAAGGATATTATAAAGCACGAAACACCATATAACAGAACTACTAGCTTACAACTATGTGACTTAACAGATGAGGCAAGAGAATTCATTTTCGCTTTAATCTTGAAGTGAATGAAAGCAGATTTTTGGGAAACTCACCAAGTTTTCATTGACTATGCCATCACTGGCGGCAAAGAAAGCCAGAACATGGGATATAAAGTATCTCTCCTCAGGCTTCAGGGACTCCCAGTGCTGAATGTCCTTGGAGAGATCCACCTGAAGTTTAGAAGTTCACAAGGGACGTTAAGCGTGTGGGGCCTCGCACATATACCTAATTCATGGCTTAAAAGAACATCCCTCCCACGCATAGCTCCCCTGGCCAGTTAGAACAGCTCGCATCCTGCATCCCGCATCCTCCGTCGGGGCAACCATCCCCCAGGGGAACAAGGTCATTTCAAACAAATTACAACCCGCACTGCAGGGGGCTTCCTCCAGAGCTGGGGGCAATGCTTCAACTTCCTAAGTCTCGGGCTCCTGACCCTGATTACCTCTTCGGCGGTCCAAAAGGAAGCCTCAGCTTTCTTATACATCTGCCAAATATCATGGTACTCAATAGGGAAGATGACAAAGCGACGAGGGTTTTCTCGCAGTAGTGGCTCGTCCTCCACGTTGGGGCCAAGTACCTTAGTTTTCTGCTGGGCGAGAAAGTAATGAAAATGCTAATTATAGGGCGCACCACATGAAATTGCCCTTTTTTCGGGCCCAGTGCGTCCAATCCCCGGCAATCCCAGGTGGTTCGGTGTGTGAGCGTGAGCTGTCACACACGCATCCTACTCAGAGCAGAAGCGGGACGTGACAGAGGAACAGGAGTAGATCTGCGGAAGTGCAAAGGACTGGGAGGGAATGCCTTGGCGGGAAAGAAGCGCGGGCCCGGGGAGTGGCTAGGGTTTGAAACCCTAGAGGAGACAATGAGGCTTTGGCGCCAAGAGGCGGCTGGCGCACTCCACCGGCTGCGCCCCGCCCCCGCAGGCCGCCCGGGCCACTCACCGGCTCGGCGGGTTCCTGGAAGATCCTCCTGGCGGTCTTGCTGGCCAGCACGCGGGTCCCGCTGAGACTCGGGGGCTGCGGGGAGACGCGCGGTGAGGCGCAGGCCCCCGACCCCACAGGCCCCCCGCCGCCCCGGCCCGGCCCGCGCGCGCGCTCACCGTGTTCTCCTTGTCCGCCAGGCTGAGCCCCTTGAGGGGCGAGAGCTGGAGCTGCTGCTGCTGCTGGGGGTCCACGATGGTGGCGAGCGGGACGCGGACGGAGAGCATGGCGGCGGCGGCGAGGCGGAACGGCAGGTGAGGCGGCGCGCAGGTCCTGGGAGCCCCCGCGCCGCCCGGCTGCCTTTAAAAGCCCACCGCGGAGGGGGCGCGCGCGGTGGGCGTGGCCAGACGCCGCCTTCCCATTGGACGCTCCGGCCGGACGTGCGTGATTCGAGAGGCGCGCGGGAGCGCCGACCGCCCGCCGCCCGGGACCCCCCGGGACCCCTCTCTGGGCCAGCTAACCCGCTCAGGGGCGCCGCCGCCCCGGCCACTGCCGGCCGCCCCCCGCCCCGGCAAGGGCTGCACCCCCCAGCGTGACTCGGGGGCTGCGGCGCGCGCGGGACTCGCTTCTCCGGGAACTGCCGGGGATTGAATGCAGCAACGCGATTGGAGGCCGCTCCGGAGCGGGAGAGGATTCCCCCACCCCTCGACCGTTGTCGCGGGTCGGGGCAAGTGGTTTTGCAAATGAGGTTGGTGCTAGTGCCTGGGAACGCCCAAGGCTGCGAGAGAAGCGCGGGGTTGCGACCGTTTAGATACGTGTACCTGGGTCGGGGGTAAGGGGTGCTCGAGTTCCTGCAGATCTGCGGGAGGATCGGTGACAGCCGTCCTGCCCAACGGTTAGGGCCGCTGGCTGCCGAGTCCCGCAGTGCAGGTGCTGTATCACTTGGACATGTCACCTGGCTAAAAGATTCAGTGCCCTCCTTGGTAAAATGGGACTTGTCGCCGGACCTAACCTATGCGACGATTAATAAAATAGCGATGCGATAGAGCTGAGTTAAGTAAATGCCAGAGAGCGCTTTTGGTGCAGTTTCCCACTGAACTTGTGTCTGCTGCCAGGCCACTGTCCCCTATGTCAGCATTTTTAAAATTAGAAACGGAGCAAAAAAGCCCTGAGAAAGACTAAAGAGCTGGGCATCCATTTACTGCTGATTGGGCATCAAGGAGCCTGAAGAGGAGACTGAAAACCTGCACTGCCATGAGGGAGACACGACCTTAATAGCAGTTTTCATTTTACTTTGGTTTTTCAGATTTGCCACAGACATTTGCCCTGCAAGTGGCATAATGCCAGGAATGAAGAATAAGAAGTGTTAGGATCTGAAAAATACATGATTTTTTTTTTTGAAAAATACATGATTCACTTGGGAAAGTTCCAACATCTGCAAATACTCTTAGGGCGGCCTCTAAAAGAAACACTGGACTTTTTACAGTTTTCTCTAGATATAATAAAGATGTCGGAGATAGGGACTATCCCCTCCTCGGGTCTGTTTCTCCCATGTCTCAGTCTCACATACATACTGTGTTTAATGTGTGCTCAAGCCTCAGAGAAAGATTAATGACAATCATTTCTCTTAGACAAAGCAAGCACCGACAAAACTTCGGTCTAGCATCCTTAATTTTAAAAGCAACTAGCAGGAGTGGTCAATTCCACCTTCCTCCAGCATCCAGCTCCAGAAAATGGTTATTTTTAGTGGTGATTTTATGCCCCATAAAGCCATTATCACCTCTAAGAAAATGGTCAGGGATTCCTTGGTATCCTCTGCTACCCCATTCGCATTCCAATTTCACATCAGTACCCGAAGTACCCCTTTGGTTGCTCCCTCAGGCACCACGTGCCCTTCAGCTCCTGTTATACTCTGCTTGTCCAGGAACCATAAAGGATTACTCCGTGAGCTAGCCAGAATTCCTGACTTTATGTTCAGCTTAACTTTTTCCTACCAAAATAGCCCATGTGCCCTGTAGAGAACTTGGAAAAGACGGGTAGTACCACGAGGCAGAAAGAAAGGTCGCCATTCTCCCCTTCACTGCCTCCCAGCTCTGAGTCACTTGGGCATGTCCCGTCCTGCCTCCTACGGGTTTCACTGCTGACTTTACAGGAGGAAGCGGGCGCAGAAAACTACGTGGCTCTGCGCAAAGATCACGCCCAGAGACACCGCCCAGCGGGCCTTCTGGCTCGCACAGCCTCCTCTCTTGTCCTTTAGGCTGGAGAAAGAAGGGCGCGCGATCAGACAGGGCCGCCCCAGTCCGCCGGGGAGGATGCTGCCCCAGCCGCCGGCGCCGGGTTACCTGCGGTTCTTTCTCGTTTCCCTGCCGCGCCCGTTTTGACATCTGCTCCACGATTGGTCCGCCAGAGAGAGGCTCCGCCCCCGCGACGACCGCGCGGCCACACTTCTTGGGGCTGGAGCTCCCACGCCGCCCACCTGCAAGCCCCGCCCCCGCTTCCGAGGCCCGCGCTCCCGCTGCCCTGCTCCCGGCGGCTTCCCCTGTACGCGTCCCCCGCGGCTGCGCCTGTACCCGTCCCCCGCTGGCACAGTGAGGCGGCCACCGAGGAGCCGCCTCTCCATCCGTCTCCCCAGGCAGAGAAACCCGCCGCGGAGCGGAACTTCTCAAAGCCACTGCTCACTCTACCAAGTACCCCCGCTAGGGACTGTCGGTTAACACTAATGACCAATGCCCCACAGCCCCCGGATCCTTGAGCCAGGCGCTTGAAACTTTCAGTCCAGACAACGGCGTTGGGTATTTGCGGCCCTGTTCTTCAGCTGAAGGAAGAAAAGCCAGGGAGGCAAGGAGACTGCCCAAGGTCACACAGCTTAAACTTAAACTGTACAGCTGGAAATTTTCAACCCCAACTTTTTTTAAATTTAGTTTCAGAGGTCAAATTGAGTGGTTCATCACTTGCGTATATCACCCAGTGTTCATTGCATCACGTGCCCTCTTTAATGCACATCCCCCAGTTACCCCATCCCCCTCCCCTCCAGCAACCCTCAGTTTGTTTTCTAGAGTTCAGTGTCTCATGGTTTGCCTCCCTCTCAATTATCATCTTATTTTCCTTCCCTTTATGTTCATCTGTTTTCTTAAGTTCCTCATGTGAATGAAACCATATGGTATCTGTCTTTCTCTGACTTGTTTTACTTAGCATAATACCTTCCTGTTCCATCCACATTGTTGCAGATGGCAAGTTTCTTCCTTTTGACGGCTGAGTAATATTCCTTTGTAGGTATCCACCACATCTTTTTTTTTTGTATTAAGATTTTTATTTACCCATTTGCAAGACAGATCACAAGCAGGCAGGGGGTAAAAGAGGAAAAGGGAGAACAGACCCTGCTCAGCAGGGTGCCTGACCTAGGGCTCAATCCCAGGATCCTGAGATCATGACCGGAGCCGAAGGCAGAGGCTTAACTCACTGAGCCATCCAGGCGCCTCTGGACATTTCTTCTTAATAGCCTCCTTCCCTGGATAAGGGACCACGATACTGACTTCTTTCTAAGTACAGTGATGTGGGTGCATACGTCCAGGGGGAAGGGGACAGCGGCTGTGACTGGTGTTCTGAACAGGCCAACTGAGAGCCACCTATGCAAGTAGGTTTGCAAGTGGGAACCAACCCTGCTCCTCATAGGAGGCTGGGCTGGGAGGGGAAGGAGGGGCCAAGTCAGCCAGAAGAATCCTGGTGGGCCGCGCGCACCGCTCACGCCTCTGAGCTGGATAATAACCTCCTGAAGGGAAGGGCAGAGCCCCGGTTAATCAGTCCTGTGCGGCCCTGATGAGTCACTTGCTGCGTTTAGCGCCTTTAGACTGCGTCAGTGCGGTGGGGAGAAAGGACCAGCCTCGCTTCTTATTTATTAGATGACCTTGGACAAGCCACGGGATACTTCTGGGCCTGTTGCTTTACTGATAAAACGGACATGATAATTCCTACCACACGGGGTTCTTCCAAGGACTGAGGGAGTAGGGTATTGAAAGCTCCTGAAAGGTGCTTTATGGAAGTCCAGTCCCTTCCATTTACTTGCCGACCTCTCCCTGCCTCCTGAACTACAAAACCGAAGCTATTCCAGTGTGGTTTTCCCCGGGTCCTACTTCAGTTCACTTCCAGGTCACTGGGTCCTTATTCCGGTTCCTCTGATCCCAGCTCTCTTCCGTCTCCTCCCCACCACCCCCACAGTAGTCTTCGGTGCAGGCCGATAAAGCAGAAACGGCGCCTCCCGCTCAAACCAGAGGGCCCGACTGCACCTCCGGCCATCACGAATTGGGGGCAAGGCTTCCTCCAAGGAGCAGGAGTGACTCACGAGGGAGAGGGCCCAGCCCCGAGTGCCTCCCCTTCCCAAAGCCCCCCATGTCCCCGGCCTAATTCCTACCCACGGAGCTTTGTGTCCTCTGACAGCCACGGGAGGCTGCTCTGAGGCCTACCAGGGTTGGTCACATCCACGCTCAAGTGGCATCTCCTCCCGAGGCCATCTGCCCCCATGTGGGCCTGGTCCAGGCTGGGGCCTCGACTGCTCCCTGGGGAGCAGACACTGGTTGAGTTAGGAGAGTGAGGAAGAGGAGGCATCGTGGAGGAGCAGTCCTGAGCCTGGACTGAGAGTCCCAGCTGCACCAGGAGGCAGCTCCTGGGACTCTCACACATTGGCCTTGACAGCTTGGGTTAAACATGGCCTTGCCCGAGGTTCAAGCACTACCTTGACCCAGAAGACTGCAGAGAGGCTAGAGCAGCTTGGGTCAAAAGCCCAGACTTTCTCTTATTTAGTGAGCCAGAGGATGTTTTTGCAATTCACGTTTTCATTGCTCTAAGGGTACTGGTATTTGCTGGAAAAGAGTGTCTCTTCTTAGATTCCATGTTAGCTCTTTAACATTTGTTTTCGTATTGACGGCTGTGACCAAGAAAAACACAGGCCCCAAATGGAGTCCCTCCTGTTAAGATCCCAGGTCAGTCAACAGAGACTTAATACCTAACCCAACCACAGTTTCAACATTCCCCGCCCCCCAGCGCCGGAATGTAACCTTTAACCAGTGCATCTGGAAAACACTCCCCTGCGCTAGGAGAGTCACAGATAGAGCCCTTCGGTTCCTTACCCTTAGGAGGAGACCTTTCCTTAAACATCAGATTCTTTGCTACTATTTTTTTTTTGCTGCTGCTTCATTCGTAAATCAATTAATAAAGACAATTAGGGGCACCTGGGTGGTGGAGCCGGTTAAGCCTCTGCCTTTGGCTCTCAGGTCATGATCTCTGAGTCCTGGCATGAAGCAGGGAATCTGTTTTGTCCTTCCCCCTCCCCTCGCTTGTGCGCACGCTCTTTCTCTCAAATAAATAAAATCTTAAAAAAAAATTTTTTTTTAAATCTGAGTTCATATTTAAGACCCATAAATAATTCCTTATCCAAAAAAGAAAAAAAAGCCACAACTTGATTTATCTCAAAAGGTTTTAGGATAAAAGAATTTCTTATGAGATTAATTTTTTTTAGAATTTTAAAAATTTATTTGAACTCCATTGATTAACACATGGTGCATTACTAGTTCCAGAGGTCAGTGCTTCCTCGGTCTCCTAGAACACCGGGCGCTCATCCCATCACCCCGTTCCCACATCCCCCCTCCCCTGCCCTCCCCTCCAGCAACCCTCCGTTGGTTTCCTATGATTAAGGCTCTCTTCTGTTATGCTTACTTTAAATTCTTAGCCTGTCTTTTCTAATCTCTGGGTTTTAATGGTATTTGGAATCCAGCTGGTTGTTTTTCTTTTGAAGCACTTTTCTTTGGCCTGGCATCTCCTGCTCGCCTGGGGCAGTGTCAGGTGCTCAGGGAAGGGCCAGCCCCACAGGCCTGAAGAGGGGCAGGGCCACCTACCCCGAGCCAGTACCTTCCACTGCGCCTCCCACAGCGAAGGGGGTGGGGAGTGGAGCCCGAACCTAACATTCCTATTTGGTATCTCCCTCTCTCTGTCCCATTTTCCTCTCTTAAATTTTTGGCCTGTCTCTAAATATCCGTATAATTGCTCCAGTTATAAAAACGATACATTTTGTATTGTAAGAAAGTCAAGCAGAGGCACCTGCGTGGCTGAGTTGGTTGGGCATCTGCCTTCCGCTCAGGTCATGGTCCCAGGGTCCTGGGATCAAGCCCCGCATCAGGCACCTTGCTCAGTGGAGAGTTTGCTTCTCCCTCTCCCTCTGCCTCTGTGCTCACACACACTCTCTCTCTCTCTCCCCTCTCTCAAATAAATAAATAAAATCTTAAAAATAAAAGCCAAGCAATATAAAAATGTATAAACAAAAGGTATTTTTCCCATAATAGCTAGCCCTGAAGATGGTGTCAGAACTTTCTTTTTATATCCACACTGTTGTCTGGAATCCTCTCGTACGTACCAGCTTTCTCACTTAATATGCCTGCACATCCCTCCACGTTAGCACCTGGGAATGTGGTATTTGGTTAAGGGTACAAGTTCCAGACCCAGGCTGCCTGTGTGTGACTCCAGCTTCCCCACTTGCTAATGAGTGTGTTTCCCCTGTTGCAAAATGAGCCTAACAGTACCTAGAAACTACTTCCTAGGATTATTGTGAGGGTGAAGTGAACCGATACATGTAAAGCACTTAAGAAAGATCCTGGAACGTCAAAAGCACCAGGTATTCGTGGCCGTTGTTGTATTTTTGTCTAACCAACCGCCTGTAAGGAATGTTTCGGTCATCTCCGATTTTTCACTATTAGAAACAACGCTGCACTGTACAGGGTTGTGTTTCCTAGAAGAAGAACATCTCGGTCAAGTGGTGTAAACATCTAACGTTTGGGTCAGTGCCATCAAGCTGCCTGTGAGAAAGTTGGCCAGTTACACTGACATGAATGAATGGGACTGTCCCTCTGTCTATATGCTGCCATCAGTCTGTACGGATGGAAACTGATATCTGCTTATTGTCTTCATCTGAACTATTTTAATTATTAGTGAGAATGAATATGGACACATGGATTTTTAAAAATTTCTTTAAAGATTTTATGTATTTGTTGAATGAGAGAGAGTGCGCATGCAACTGGGGGGAGGGGCAGAGCGAAAGAGGGAATCTCAAGCGGACTCCACGCTTCATGTAGAGCCTGATGTGGGGCCCGAGTTCATGACCCCAAGATCATGCATGACCTGAGGCAAAATCAAGAGCCAGTAGCTTAACTGACTGAGCCATCCAGGCACCTTAACACATGTATATTTATCTAATGTCCATTTATATTTCCCCTCTGAATTTCCAGATGTTTGCTGCCTCGTTGATTGGGTTAGTCATCATTTTCTTACAGGAGCTCTATTTGTTTTGGAGGGTACCTCTTTTTCTACTCCATATACAGCAGTTATATTTTCCCAGTTTTTTATGTATGTCTTTTTAAAAATGAGAACTTTTTAATTTTGAAATAATTTAAGACACACAAGAAGTTGCAAAATTAATAGAGTCCTGGTGTACCCTTCACCCAGATTCCCTCCATATGTTACAGAACCGTAGTGGATTGTCAAAATCAGGAAATTGTCAATGGTGCAATACCATTGAAACTTATCTGGACTTCACCCGTTACTTTCTTCCTTTTTTATTTTTCAAAGTTTTTATTTATTATCCATTTGGGAGAGAGAGCAAGAGCACACAAGCTGGGAGGGGGGGATGGGAAGAGGGAGATGAACAAGCAGATTCTCCACTGAGCAAGGAGCCTGCCCTGTGTGGCTCCATGCCCTGTGTGGGGTCATGACCTGAGCAGAAGGCAGATGCTAAACCCGACTGAGTCATCCAGGGGCCCTGGATTTCACCAGTTTCTACATGCACTTCTGGGAGGGTTTGAGTGTCCTTGGTTCTTGGAAATTGGTCACAGGTGTAGACTTAAGTAACCATCACCAAATGAGGATGCCAGAAGTATTCCACCGCCACAAAGAAAGTCCCTGTGTTACTCCTTAATTGTCCATACTATGCCCATCCCTAATTCCTGGCAGTCACCGGTCTGGCTCCATCACCATAATTTGTCACTTTGAGAATATGATATAAGTGGAATCCTGCAGTGTGCAACCCTTGGAGACTGGCTTTTGGCACTCAGCATAATGAGCTCGAGCTGGATCTGTGTTGCTCAGCCTGAGAATAGAATATTACTTTTTATTTCTGAGTGGAGTCCCATGGTGTGGTTGCACCACTGTGTATTTAACCCTCCCCCTGGTGTAGGACATCTGGAGTTTTTTCTAGTTTGGGCTATTACAAATAAAGCTGTGTTGAATACTAACATGTAGGTTTTTGTGAGAATATATGCCTTCATTTCTCTAGGATAAATACTCAAGAGTGTAATTGCTGGTTCATACACTAAGTGTCTGTTGTTTACCTTTATAAGAAACAGCCTAACTGTCTTGGAGAGTGGTTGCCCCGTTAACGTTTGCGCTAGCAAGGAATGCGAGTTCCCGTGGCTCCACATCTCCACAAGCAGTTGATATTGTTGGTAGTTTCCATGTTAGCGTTCTAGTAGGTGTATAATAATGTATTAATGGAGCTGGGTCATGTTATTAAACTTCTTTTCACATGCACTCACTTTTTTTTTTTTAAAGCTTTTATTTATTTATTTGACAGACAGGAATCACAAGTAGGCAGTGAGGCAGGTAGAGAGAGAGGAAGAGAAGCAGGCTCCCTGCCAAGCAGAGAACCCAATGTGGGGCTGGATCCCAGGACCCTAGGATCATGACCTGAGCCGAAGGCAGAGGCTTTAACCCCCTGAGCCACCCAGGCACCCACTTGAGTTTTTTCTTATTTAGAATGTAAACGTATGAGAACAGGACCCAGCAAGCCGTTTCCTGCTGTGTTCCCAACATGGAATCCCAGTATGTTCTTGACAAATACTCACTGAATGACTAACAGGGCAGAGAATCCATGATCTCGCATCACTTCCCTCTTTCTCCGGAGATATCGTTGTCAGTGTTTGATGCATATTCTTTATTATGTTCAATAAATGTCACGGTCTTCCTAGATCACAGAGAGCTTTTATGAGAAGTGCTGAATTTAGTCAAATACTCTCTCAGTGTCTACCAAGAAAACTGTGTGGTGCTTCCTCTTAAATCTGTTTAGACGCGATGTGCTACATTGCATCCCAGCACGATGTCAGTAATAGCCGCCAACTAATATGCAGCATTTACTATATCCTGAGACTGTCCTAAGCACTTTGTATATTTCTTTATTGTAACTCCTGACAACTGCACGAGGTACGCATGTCATCACCCACATTGTACAGACAAAGAAGGTGACACAGAGGCGGTAGGCAGCAAACAGGTGAGACTAGGATTTGAGCCGTGTGGTCCTGTTCCAGAATCTGTGCTATTAACCCCAGAGCCAGTTTGTATTGATCACAGTCTTTTATTCCTTTACTACTCTACAAGACCCAGTGGTGTTATTTAGATTTTGCATCAGTTACACACAAAAAAATTGTTAATATTTAAATTACATTTTCTATTCTCACATAGCTTGGAGTCTAAGTAGCTTCATTAGAATCATATTAAGAAACTTTACATATTTTCTTTGCTCTGATAGAGTTTAAATGATCTATCTCTTGTAAGCTTCATAGCACTTGCCCGTAAAAACTATCAAGAATTAGTGCCTTGGGGCACCTGGGTGGCTCAGTGGGTTAAGCCGCTGCCTTCAGCTCGGGTCATGATCTCAGGGTCCTGGGATCGAGCCCCGCATTGGGCTCTCTGCTCAGCTGGAAGCCTCTTCCTCCTCTCTCTGCCTATCTGCCTCTCTGCCTACTTGTCATCTCTGCCAAATAAATAAAATATTTAAAAAAAAAAGAATTGTGCCTTTTTGTGCAGAGGGAGGTAAACTTTTTTGGGGGGACGGGGTAAGATTTTATTTATTTGACAGAGAGCGAGACAGCAAGAGCGGGAACACAAGCCCGGGGAGCAGGAGAGGGAGAAGCAGGCTTCCCGCTGAGCAGGGAGCCCGAATAACTTTTTCACATCCTTTTATGGGGTATATACAGTCAGTATTTCTATCTGCACTTCAGTGAGGGGTCATTTGAGAATAGCAGAAACTACTGTAGCCAATTTAGGCAGAAAAGGGTCAACTGGGGGGAGTCCGTGCTTACAAAATTATTGAAAGTGTTAGAGGGGTGGGCTCTGGGAGGAGCTTCCAGGATCAACTTCCAGAACAATGCCACTGGGCCACCAGGGCTGTGACCAGAGGACTGGGATAGAGAGGTCAAGGCCCCCGTGCAGCGGTCAAGTCCACACTGCTTAGCCAGGATCTTTGCCACAGAGTGGATACTCTGTGCCTTTCCTTCTGACCCCCACGTAGCTAGAAGCTGCTCTGTCTCTTTGAACTTTTTATTTTGAAATAATTTTAGATTTATAGAGAAATTGCAAAGATGTTATAGAAGGTTCCAATGAACCCTTCATTAACTTCCTCTAATAGTGGCATCTTACCTTTGTTAAAAGTGAAAAAATTAACATTGGTACCAAATGATTAACTACAGACTTTATTCTGATTCTAACAGATATCTCACTAAGGTCGTCTCCCTGTGAGGATCCAGCCCAGGCCTCCACATTGAGTTCAATGTGTTTGTCTTGTTTCTCGTTTTTTAATGAAATCATTAATGCCCCTGTATGGATTTTTGAGTGTATTTTGGCCAAGTTCCTCAGGTTTTAATGGGTGTGATCTAATTTTTGCAATCTTTCTGAATTTTTGGCCTTGATTTCTACCTTGATCTGAGTGATTTAGAAAGTCAAAATGTTAATTATCCATATATTTGATTTCCGTTTCAGATATCTTTTCATTCCCACTCTGTTTCTCACATAGTTTGGAGTGGCTTCCTTAGAATAAAATTAAGAAACTTCACATATTTTCTTTGCTTGATATAGTTTACCAGAAAATGTGGCATATACTTTTTCCTTCCTTCCTCATTTTTTAAAAACTAAAAATATGCAGAGAATAATGTAATTTTTAGTTTTTTTGAGGGACTGTCATGTTGTTTTCCATAATGACTGTGCCCTCTGACCTCTCACCAAGAGGGTACTAAGGCTCCTTTTTTCTCACGTCCTCGACAACACTTGTTATTTTATGAGTTTATTTATTTTATTTAAATTTCAATGTTTAAAAAAGGTTGTATTTATTTGTCAGAGAGAGAAAGAGAGAGAGAGCACAAGTAGGGGAAGCAGAGGCAGAGGGAGAAGCAGGCTCCCCACTGAGCAGGGAGCCCAATGCGGGGCTCCATCCCCGGACCCTGGGACCATGACCTCCGCCGAAGGCAGATGCTTAACTGACAGAGCCTCCCAGGTGCCCCTATTTTATGGTTTTTTTTTTTTTTTTTTTAAATCATACCTATTGTGGTTTGGCTTTACATTTCCAGCATTAACTTTTATGGGAGTGTTTTTAATGGGCTGATAATGCCGAGTTTGGAAGAAAATGGATACTGTTAACTGTTGCTTCCCACCCTATTTGGTGAAAGAGGTCGAAAACATTTGACAAGAGACCAGAGGTTCATTTGAGGTGGGACATGGAAACAGAGGGGCCATAACTCCAAACGTGGCCCTTGGGGTCACAGACCTCTGCTGCCCTCTGCCACATCCCTTGGGGAACTGAGCAAGCTTCCTCTTTCTCAAGCCTTACCACCCTCATTGAGAAAATGGGGCGTTAATGTTTCAGCAGGACGTGTGAGGCTTCAGTCAAAGAATTTATGGCGTCTAGCGCAGCACCTGGCATTCGGTAGTTCTCAAAAATTGGTAGCTATTATGAGGATTAGGAGTTTTGTTCCACAATTTTCCAAGCCCCGCCCCCATCCCTGGACCCATCATCCAAACTCTCCACTGCATGGCCTGATGAGACCCAGGGCAGGTGGCACCACTGTTCTTTCTCGCTGGGGCCTGATGGGCAGGCCCAGGGAGGCTTATCTAGGCTTGGCCCACGGCTGAGGACACCAGTGTGGGGAGATTACGGAGGTTTGTGATGGGGCTGCTGGATGGGCAGATTCAAAACCTGCAGAATCACACTTTGGGGGCAGGGGTTAATATAACCCAAAGTGTCCAGACGGTGCTCCAGGAAGTAGAGGACCAGGATGCCCAGATTGCACACCCAGCACGGGCCTGAGTGCGCTGACTTCACTCTCAGCTCGCGCAAGCCAACAGCCAAGTCCTTGAAAGGCCCTCAAGGCCCACGGGTCAGCCCCCCACTTTCCTCCTGCCCCCCAAAGGTGTAGGGGCACAGGGGAAGGACACGACCCAGGCAATTTCTCGGCTCTTACCTCACTGGGAATAGGCAACCAACTCAAGCCTTGGGCTAAAGAAACCCAATTTCAGGCCAGTTGCTGGCCACGGGCAGAAGGAGAAACTCTGACTTCCTGCGGCATCTGGAGCTTGAGAGAACAAAGTCTGAGACTTGGAAGCACAGAATGGAAGGCAGACCCAAGGCAGAGCCAAGCAGAGCAAACCGAGAAGGGGACCCAGGACTCTCCTGGTTGCAAGTGATAAGACACTTGAGCCAAAAGGGTGTTTATTGATTTAGGTGCCTGAAAAGCCCAGAGTGGCTGTCCCACCCTGCCCACCCCACCCCTGCCCACCCTCTACCTCCGCCCCATCTCTGACATCATCATTCGGCCCTGGTCACCCCCGTGCCTGTTCATTCCCAGGCATCTTCCTACACGTGGCTCACCTTTCTTGCCCTCCTGCCCCTTCTGAGACCAGAGGGGGTGTGAGAGAGACCCTCCGGTTCTGTGTTAACAGTTCAAGGAGAGCTAAAGAAACGGTGCAGAAAAGGTCTAAACATTACTTAATGTTACTAAAAAAAAAAAAAAAAATCCTACTGATACTTAGTTCTTTAAAATCTGAACTTTTAACTTAGTGTTTTTTACCTATTTCCTCATAGAGACTGGTGATTAATTTAGGGCCTGACAACAAAACATAGGCCTCTGGAATTCAGAAAATATTCCCTTAAAAATAGGTACACACACACACACACACACACACACACACACACTCTCCCAGCCTTCGGGAGCGCACAGCTCAGGCGTCATACCTAGGAAACCAGCTCTTGTCTTCCTCTTCCCCTGTGGTGGGCTCTGGCCAGCTTCGCTCTGCTCTTCGAGGTGACTCCACTTGGCCTCGGGCTGATTTCAGAAGCGTCAAGAACAGCTGCCATCGCAGTGGGCTGTACCGGGTCCCCACAAAGCCACGGGGACTCCATCTCTTCTTCTGAAAACTTATCCCTAAGAGATACTCCTCCACAAGGGCTTCTTGGGGAAGCCCTTGGGGAAATAGCACCCCCCATCTCCTTCCCAGATGCCACCTCAGCAGGTTGGAGACCCAAGACATCCTGCAGGGAACACCCTATAAGCCTCTGGGACCCGCGCAGGTGGCCCAGGTGGCGGCTCCCCCAGCCCCGCTCCTGGATGCAGGGCCCACCGCCTGGCCTCCAGCCCCTGATCTTTCTCAGCTTTAGGAGGAGATGTGGGAAGTAAGAGCCCACTCCACTCCTCACCGACCTTCCCGGGAAAGGAGAGAAGCCATTTAAACTCAAGCTCTTTGTTTCCAGCGTCAGGAACGCACTGAGAGAAGAAGCCCTTGAACCAAAGCGGATATATACGAACACCCTTAATTCCACACTTTATCTCCCACTCCCGGACCCTGAGTCCATTTACGCTGACCAGGGCTGAAGATGATGAACCCTAACGCTTAAGGAGCGTGCACGGTGTCACACGCCGGCGACCCTCACAGTGGAGGCTGCTGCCCGTGACTGCCTTTGAACAACCGCAGAGGACACTCCTTGGTACCTGTCAGGGGCACCTGTTAGGGGCTGCGCTTTCGTCTTCGTGAGTTTACGTAAAGATCCTACTCATCTCCGTACTTCCTACCGCTCTGAGCACCATGTCTTGCACGTGGTAGGACAGGCCAGAGACTACATTCAGTCAAGTGCCATCGAAGGACCGAGTTGGTGATGGTGCGGGGTGTTGGGGGTGGGCGGATGGGGCATGTCTCCTAAGTACCCCTCAAACGGACGCCCCACCCAAATAAGACAGTGTGCGTCGCAAAGTCTCCAGGTCAAGTCCCACAGCCACTGTCATACCCTCAACTTAAGGGCAGATGGCCGCCCCTCAGCCCTGCTGGGAAAGAGAGGTTCTGGAGGACGCACCCCGCCCCGCCCCGCCAATTCAGCTTGAGCGGCGATTGGAGTCCGGGGAGGGCGATATCACTCTTGGTCGGCAGGGGGCGCGCTGGCGCTACGTCGGTCACAGGTTCTTGGCCTCCAGGCTGGAGAAGGAAAAAAAAAAAAAAAAAACAAATAAACAAAAAACAAAACCCAAACCCCGGGACCTCTCACCTGCCTAGGAGACCGGAGAAAAGCTGATGGAAATCATGTCTTCAAGGAGACGCTGGGGGAGGGAGCTCAGGCTTCACGTTGGCCTGAGAACGATGACACAGTAGTTCATTATGTAGAAGATGCCGGGACACATCTGTTTTGCAACGGAGACATTTTTATTCCATCTAATGGTTACTGATACAGTCATGTTGAACATCAAAAGCAACACGACTTTGGACGGAAGAAGCTGTGTGACCCTCTCCAGGCCTGAGCTTGCCCACCTGGAAAGACGGCCATTTAAGTGTCCTCTTAGCGTTGACCACTGATTTCTGCTCTGCTTGATGAGTCCAGAGCCAGAAGGTAAACAAAACTGTGCCGTGCTTAAGAAGTCAGTCCTGCCTGTCCCGGGTGCATTGTCCCAGTACTATTCTAGGTGCTGGGAGAATAGCAGGGAACAATACAGAAAAAATCCCCGCCCTCTGGAGTGTACATTCTAGCAGGAGGAAAAGAGAAGCAAGCAATAAACATAATAAGTTTAGTGAAGTATATGTTAGAAGCAGAAAGAGCTATGGAAAGAAGAATAAGGGGATTTGAAGTGTAGAATGCAGGCTTGATTTAAAACAGGCCTCCCGGCAGTGATGAAATGGCACTGAGTGGGAGCCATCCATGAGGATGGACGTGAGCTGTGCAGCGTTCTGAAAGAGTGACACAGATGCAGTCAGTGCAAAGGCCCGGGGGTATGCATGTGTCTGGCATGATTAGGGATGGAGAGCAAGGAGGCTGGCAAGGAATGAGAGACCGTGGAGGTGGTCAGAAGCAGCCAGATTCCGGCTATGTCATCAGAAGGCCAAACCAAGGGAACTACTGATGTTTGATGTGCTGTGAGAGAGAGGAGTTCAAGATGACCCCAGGGTTTTTGGCCTGAGTAACTGGAGCAGTAAAGAATTTAGGAAGATGTTGTAGTGTTAAGAAGAGGTCAACCGCTATTTCCTCTGTTTCCCCACAGCCTCTTGGCCCTTTCCCTGGGTGACACCCATGGCCTGGGTGACACGCCTGTGTCACAGGGGGAGGGGCAAAGAAATAAGGCACTCTGGCAAAGTGAGTTTAGGAGGTCCCAAGATATGAAAGGCAGTAACTCCTTTTATTCTCATGAGAAAAAACATACGATTTTTAAACATTTTATTTTGAAATCATCTTTGGAAGAGTTGCCAAGAT
This sequence comes from Mustela putorius furo, assembly GCF_011764305.1. Lineage (NCBI taxonomy): Eukaryota > Metazoa > Chordata > Mammalia > Carnivora > Mustelidae > Mustela > Mustela putorius. The sequence goes on from NW_025421485.1 coordinate 5,374,394, forward strand.
AGTACAGTGTGTTTCCCTCGAGCCCCAGCTTCCCTGGGGGCTGACACGTGCTATCACCATAGAAGGATTACAGAGCCGGGGCACTGGCTGAGGTACGTCCCATACCATTCACTTGATTCCAATTTTCTGGGGTTTCCCTACTGTCATTTTTGGGTGCAGAACCCCTCCTGTGTTGTGTTGTCATGTCTCCTGACTCTCCAACCTGAGACCGTTTGTCTGACTCCTTGCTAACTGCCTGCACATCTCTTCTTTCCCGCTGGGCCCCAGGTGTGGGCAACAGTCTTGGGGGGCCATGTGGACCCCCCCACCGGCCACAGGCCCAGGCAGCCAGCACCACAAGAGGAGCAGCCACAGCCGAACTCTCTCCCTGGCCTGGCCCACCACCCTGATCCCGTGCTCGCTCCTCTCCTCGGGGCCACCAATCCCTGGACACCAGGGTCACTTCCGACCCTCACCGCTGGGGGGCGCCTGGCTGGCTCCGTTGGTGGAGCTTGCGACTCTCGATCTTGGAGTTGTGAGTTCGGGCCCCTTGTGGGGTGAAGAGATTATTTAATAAAATCTTAAATAAAACAAAGAAACAGAAGCCGGGTCTGGGAGGCAGCAACACCCCCCCCCCCTTGCGATGCCTGTTCCCCCAACAAAACACGGAAGACAGGATCCAAGTACTGACTTGGCAATTTGCTCCGGAGGCTGAAGAACGCTGCGGCCAGTAAGGAGAGCTTCCCTTCCCCCCCTTGCCCCACCTCGCCCCTTTGGCCACCCCCACCCCGCCCCGAGTTGGGCAGCCTGCAGCCAGAGACGCGGGAGTGACTCACTGAGCGCTGGGTGTTAGAGATAAGACCCGGCTGCGTGGCTGGCACTGTTCAAGCCGGGAAGAGTCTGAAGGCCCAGTTACCATGGCAACCAAAGTTTGCTTTAAGAGTGTCTGGTGCTCACATCTCATCCAGACAGGAGAGACTTAGAGATGCATGTTGTCCAAGTGGCGTAGGCTCCGCCTCCCCGCGTTCGCGCATTCAGATAACCCTCTTCTCAGGCGGCCACTAGAGGTGGGGACATGAGCGCCAGGCTTTGCAAACTGAAGATGGACGGAGATCTTTCCAGGGTGTGGAAGATGCCGTCTCAGTCTGGGAGAGAGGATCCTCAAGGGACAGCAGCACACACTGTGCCAATGCCACCAAAACCATCTGTGCTACTGTCTGCTGGTCTGCTGGCTGGGGTGGCTCACTGGTGATGGAGGGCACAGCCAGGGACCGGGACAGGTGGCCCTAGTGCCAGGACAGGTGTCAGGGGAGCCTGGGCTCAGCAGTGAGACCACCTGAGGCTCTGGCACTGATGGGCTGTGTGACTGTGGGCAAGTGTCTTGGGCTCTCTGAGCTTCAGTGCCTTGTCTGTCAAATAGGGGTCCTCAGGATCTACCCCATAATGCTGCTACAGGTCAAACCATCGGAATGTCACAGAGGGCCAGGGCCCCAGAGCCCTCAACACGTGGTCGCTCTGAAATCCTCACCGCAGGACCTTGGGTGAGTCCCCCCTCCTCGCCGCAGGACCTTGGGTGAGTCCCCCCTTCTTCAGGACTCTGTTGGGGGCGTTTGCTACCCAGGCTCCTTCCAGGGCCGACTCCACACCCCTGGGTGTGCTGTGTCGCGTCCTCACCGTGGCTGCCCAGAAGATAGCATCGGCAGGGGACCGTGCGGGTCACGCTCCAAGTGACAGAATGACATTCACGCTGGGAGCAGGAGATGGCCTGGGGTGGCGAGAAGCCTTTCTTTACTCAAGGATTTCATGTCGTTCCCAGTGCAGGGTTCTATCTAAAAATCAGGATGCTGGTTTCCCCACTAGAGCAGTTAGTTAAGAGCCCGCGAGGACATTTGGAAGAAGACAGCAGCTCTCATTTCTCTGCCCCCAACCCCAAGCCTCCACAGGTCTGGCGCCTTGACCTCTTCTTTTGCAAACTCCCCTTCTGCAACTCTTTTAAAACCCAGCCTGGTGCTGGCCCCGTGATGCTTTCTTGACCGCTCCCAGAGACACTGACTCGTGTTAACCCTCCTTCCTCCGTATTTTGCACCTGTTGTTTTCCCTTTCTCCCTTTATTTTAATTATTGAGCACACCTATTTATTATTAAATAAAAAATTATTTAATTTATTTAATTATTTAACATAGCTATTCATTATTAAATAACAATTATTTAATTATTTAACACAGAAAATCATTTCTCCCTTTATTTTAGTTATTAAACTTCCCCACTGTTCCCCAAATTCCCGGAGGGTAGGGATTATGGTTCATTTGTTTGTTCCCTAGGTTTATCATTATGTGCTTTACAAACGTTTGTAGAGTGAATCAAGTTGAATATCTGTGGGGTGTCTACTTGTTCAAACAGATTGAGTTTCTTTTCTGATGATTTCATTTTGGTCTAAGTTTGCATTTAGTTTAAGGAATCAATAAATAACTGGATATAGTTTCTTAAATGGCTTCAAATAACTTTTAATACATCCCTAGTGTTGACGCGTACAAAACTGGAAATCAGAAAGATTTTTTTCCCTTTGTCTGTGTGTGAATCAGAGAGAATGAGGGCACAGAAATGTTTTCAACATTTTATCTGTAAGGAACAAAACTGGTAGAAGTAGAAAGAGAAGGATGACTGGCAGGTCTAGTTTCTGGCTCCTACAAAAGAAGGACTTTAAAAATTAAGAAGGCAGGTTTGCCTATGAGAACATTTTACTTTGAATTTCACAGCTCAGCAAGCTCACCCGAGGCCCCGGTGAGAATGCTAAGTTAGACATGAAAGCAGAAATAAGTTACTAAAAGTCGCAGGTGGTTAATATTAACTTGCTTTCTTTCATGAATAAGCTGGATCATCCGGATTGACGGGGTGAAACACGGAGGCCTTTCAACTAACCTGGGAATTGGCACCCTTTTCTGGGAAGGACCAGGGGGTAAATATTTTAGGCTTTGCAGGACAAAGGGCTTCTGGGGCAACTACTCAACCCTTCAGAGTGACGGAAGGCCAGCGGGAGAGCGTTCATGAACAAACTCGGGCCTGGCTGTGTCCAAGGAAACTTCTACAAGAACAGGTGGGGGCTGGATTTGGCTGAGTGGCTGTAGGATGCCGACCCCTGAGCTAAACAGCTCATCTTCAGGTCTACCTGTCCCTGTTCTTAAATACAGCAAGCACATATAAAAGGAAGCCCTGCTGACCAAGTTCTAAGGTTATTATGGGGGGGGGTAGGGGGAGTTGCAATTTGAACACAGAATCAAATGAATGGAAAAATTAAACCTTTCAAGTCTGAACGGTGGTTTCTGATCCAGAAGGATGGCTGGCCTCTGGCCTGGGGCAAAGCCCACCTCCTGCTCTAACTGACCCCTCCCTTACCCATACCCCGCCCCCCACTGTCTTTGAGGTCTGAGGTTTGTGGTGCCCAGAAGGGAGCCTGCTGGCTGTGTTGATCTATTACACAGAGTACAGATGTACGCAGACCAAACCCCACACTGGCCCCAGATGGAAGGGTTAACTTTTATTTATTTTTTATGTTTTAATTTTATTTCTCCACTTGTCAGAGAGAGAGAGAGGAAGAGAGCAAGCATGGGGGCAGGGCAGAGGGAGAAGCAGGCTTCCCGCTGAGCAAGGAGCCCCATGCGAGACTCCATCCTAGGACCCTGAGATCACTACCTGAGCCAAAGGCAGATGCTTAACTGACTGAGCCACCCAAGCGTCCCTGGAAGTACTAATTTTTAATCAATGTAGGAAAATAAATTTGCTTTTTTTGAATACTCAGAGATTTTATGTGACTTACTGTATTAGCCAGGGTTCTCCGGAGAAACAGAAGCGATAGGGTCTGGAGAGTGGGGGACATATAAGAAGAGGCTTACTACAGGAACTTACTATAGGCTTACTACAGGGTTACTACAGGACCAGGCTCATGGGGCTGTGGAGGCTGAGCAGTCCCACAGTCTCCATCTGCAAGCTGGGAGCCCCGGGAAGCTGGTGGCAGAATTCAGTCTGAGCCCGAAGGCCCAAGATTGAGGAGGACGAATGCCCAAGGACCCGAGAACGTGGGTGTCCCAGCTCCAGCCCAAGGGTGAGAATTCACTCTTCCTCCTTCCTGACCAAATCCGGTCCTCAGCCTCCTCTGGGAGGACATCTCCTGACTTGGTCCGCTGATTCAAATGCTAATGTCTTCTGGAAACACTCTCCCAGACACTCCCAGAAATAATATGCTACCAGCTCGCTGGCCTCCCTTCGCTCAGTGAAGTCGACACATTAAATTAACCATAACAGGGGCGCCTGGGTGGCTCAGTGGGTTAAGCCACTGCCTTCGGCTCAGGTCATGATCTCAGTGTCCTGGGATCGAGTCCCACATCGGGCTCTCTGCTCGGCAGGGAGCCTGCTTCCCTCTCTCTCTCTCTCTCTCTCTGCCTACTTGTGATCTCTGTCTGTCAAATAAATAAAATCTTAAAAAAAAAAAAATTAACCATAACAACTATTAGAGTAACTCTTACCAAAAGAAAATTACAGTCAAAGATCAAAAAATCCTGGACACCTGGGTGCCTCAGTTGGTGAAACAGCTCCCTTCGGTCTGGGTCATGATCCCAGGGTCCTGGGATCAAGTCCTGCTTTGGGCTCCTCGCTCAGCAGGGAGCCTGCTTCTCTTGGCCTCTGCCTGCCACTCTGCCTCCTTGTGCTCTCTCTCTGACAAATAAGATCTTTAAAAAAAAAAAAAAAAAAGGTTAAAAAGAAACCCTGGTCTCTGAGAATATATTTAGGACAAACCCTATTCTTAAACTTATATTTAACAACCCCAATGAGATAGAATAGGGTGGTCTTTGGAAACTGTCTACTTGACTCCACTACTCCCCTGAGCCCCCACATGGTTCACGGAATTACATGTGGTTTCTTCACCATGCAGGGCAGTGGGGCTCTTTTACACCACAACAACCCGGGCGTAGGGCTGGCTTACAGCAGCAAATACTTACGGCTGCATGCCCATCACAAGTTGGCCAGGGGGTCTGTTCAGTGACCCAGGACCCTGGGTGACAGATACCACCACGAACGTTGCCAGTCACTGTGGTGGAAAGAGAATTCGAGATCTCCCAGCAGGCTTGATGGTTGTAGTCCGAAAGGGACACACTCAATTTTGCTCAGGAATCACTGGCCAGAGTATGTCCCAGGACCACCCAATCCCAAAGTGGAAAGTGCATACCTACCATTTTCCCAGGAGGAAATGTTTGCCATCAAACACAACATTCTTGATGTACCATATCCCTCCAGGCTCACTTCCCATCAGTGGCAGGAGTCGTTTGTAAGACCGTGATTAGGAACTTGTGCTTTGATCCTGTGTGTGCATGTGTGTGTGCAGGGATTTGGAGAAATTCGCTGGCCAGAGAGGGTAAAAAGGTTAGTCACTCGGCTAACTTAGACTTCAAGGTTAATAGTGTCAGAGGAATTGGTGGGACCCTAGTGAGTATCAGAAAGCAATACTTCCTGTCCCCTTCAAGGGTCCTTCTAGCTGGACTAAGATTCAAATGGAAACGAGATACATTAGCAAGAGAAAATCAGATTTAAGAGCGTACATACAAAAAAAAAAAAAAAAAAGGCATACATACAGGGAATCCACACAGACATAGACATGGAAATTCCAAAGACAGCCCAAATCAGGTATTTCCGCCATTCTGAACCAAGGGGAAGGGGCTGGGGGTCTTGGACTTCAAAGGGAAGGGATGTAATTCACAGGAAGATGAAAAAGAGCACATGTTTGGTCAACAAAGGCTTGCCCTGCCCTATAGACGGGTCACTCTGATAAAACTGAACTGTGGCAGTAACCCTTACTCTGGAAAGATCTCTGATTTAGATTCTCCAATGTAATTAAGGGAGGGGCAAAAGCTTCTCTTGAGACTCTGGATTGCGTTTTGTGCTAAAGAATCTGCATGTTCCAGGGGCTTGTCCTGGGGCAGCCTGTCCTCACACCATGCTAGCTCATTCTGCACTTTCCTGGGGGGGAGGAGGGGAGGCGGAGGTGGGGAGGGCTCAGCCCTGATGCAGAGGAGACAGCTGAGTGGACAGAGCTCGGCTGAATGGCAGCCCCTGCTTGCTCCTTGGTCAGGCACTTTGGATCAGAAAATAATCTGTACAGTCCTCACCCCACCTACACAGCAGCCCTGGCTAGCGGGGTAGTAGCTCCTTTTCCGGAGCTCGTTTGCCTGTTCTGCTAGGTCTCTCAACAGTTGGTACAGCGAACATAAGGAAAAGACCACAAGGACCAGGCGGGCTTGGGTTCGAGTCCCGCCTTTGTTGCTTCAAGGCTTCGAGACCTTGGGTGAGTCCTCGGCTCCTCTGAACTTCAGCTTTGCCATCTGTGACATGGACAGAGGTAACATCTAGCCTAGGAGGTTGCTGAGGGGCTTGTTTAAGGAGCCCAGGTCTGTAGAGGGACCTGGAAGTGCTTCCTAACCTCCCTGGTGGTGGTTGATTTCATCCCACAGGGCAGGTGGTCCTTCCGGCCAGGACGATGTGCACAAACAGTTCACAGGCATCCGTCCCTACGAGCAGGCTGAGTCTTGGGTGCCACTTAACAAGTTACAACACTATGAATGACAGGGCCAGCAAACATAATGTTTAACCTGGACTTTAACTGGAGACATCTCTGTTCCTTTAGGTGATCGGTTCACTGGGGGATTCTCAGGTCTCCCAGGAGGAGGAGGGATGTAAGCATCTCCCCAGCTCTCCGGGCCCATGCGCTGGTTCTGTGCAGAAGTGACCAGAACAGGGCGGTTTCCACACAGCAGGGTTGTCATTCACAGTGGGGCTATTTGAGCTTAAAGTTGGACATTTCATGTTGGACGCACGCTGTTTAGCCTGCGGTAGTGCTAAGGTTCACTTCCATAATCCAAACGTATTAAGGCCAAGTTCGCACCAGCTTCACTGCCTCCTCCCCTCACTGCTGCCCTCTCCCCCTCTCCCCTTCCCCTCCTGCTGCAAGACTTCCTCGGAATGAAAAAGAGCTCTCACCCAGCCTAGAGCCTATGTATGCTTTGAGCGGCTTCCAAATCTCCAACTCCAAACTGTGTTTGTGGAAAGGGGAGTCAGCCCCCGGCTGTCTGCGCAGCGGACCTGCGAGGAGAAGGGCGGCCGGCAAGGACAGATGCCACCGTACTGGACGGTCATGATGCTTCTGCTGTCCCCAGCCCCCGGGGAGGGGACGGTCCCGCCACCTGGGCCAGCACTGTAGCCTGTGGGCCAGGTGTGGGCACCTGAACATAAAGTAGCCTAACTCCAGAGTGGGCGGCGTCCTGCCCACTAGTAAACACCCCACCCCAACCAGAGCTCCCCACTCCCAGTAAAATGGCATCAGGAAAAGACTCCACAGCCCCAGAGCTCCGCACCGGCAGCCCAGTCCTTTCTCCTGACACGTGACCTGGGTGGCGGGGAGGCTGATGCATTGTCCATATGCAGACCTTCCATCCTGCTTCTCGCTCCGACCTTCGTCCGTACCTGCTGCCGAGTCCCCAAGCCTCCCGGGCAGAAGACTGCCTCTTGCTTCCCCTTCAGCCCCTGACATCATACCACAGGCTGTAATTCCTCTTCCTGGTTCACCTGGAAACCTTCCACGATCAGCTTTGCATGTTCCAGAAATGTGCCGAAATCTCTCATCTGTAATATTCTCTCCCCTTTACCACTCCTTCCTTGTCTCTTTTTTCTTTTTTAATATCTTGATTTCAGTGGAGGGGGAGGGTCTCAAGTAACAAGAGAAGTAAATTGTGCCAAACCTGCCATTTTGGACGAGAAGCCCAGAGAGCCCCCTTCAGCAACGTGAGCTGATCACCTAATGGAAAGCCTGCATCATTAACCTTGCTTTCTGAGTGAATACTGCAGGAGAGTTTTAAATCCATTAATTATCCTTAATGAGTAGTGTCTACTCTTTCTTATCTCTCTCTCCACCTCTCTCGGTGGGGCTGTCATGAAACCACATGCAAAAGCATGGGACGCTTTGCGGGGAGACCATAGCAGTTACAGATTACTGCTGTCCGACTGTATCAGCAATCATTGAGAGCACCGTGGCTCTCTCTCAAGTTCCTGATTAAACATTAAAAAATAGAAAGATGACTTGCCCGTTTCAAGTGCTCTCATTTTTCCTCTGAATATAAATGTGATTTTCTGTATATTCATAATAATAAGTAGGACCTACACAGTCTGTCCCTCCTACCTGACCGCTAGTGGTGTGTTAGGAATGGTGGGCGATCAGAGAGGTCCGGAGCAGGGAGAGTAGATCTGGAGAGTCCCTGAAGTAGGGCCCTGCAGTGGGGCTTTAAGAGGGAGGTGGTCCTTGGGCTCTGGTAAGAAGAGGACTTGCCTCAGCTCCAGATGCCAGGCTAGTCCTATAGCCAAGGAAAACATCGCTCGGGACCCATCTCCTGCTGAAAGTATCAACATCGACAGTTCTCTCCCCAAGTTTCATTTGCTCACTGCAAGGAAATTATTTTCCAGAAGTGCAGCAGACAGGTCTCAGGCTGGGTCTCATCTTCCATCTCCCTCACCAGCCACCACCACAGTCACTGCATAAGGAAGTCCTTTAGCTGGAGAGGTGTGGCTGCCAAGATGTCCCCATTTTCCATGTCCCGATATTTGTGGGATTTCGCTAACCCCATGGGACAGAGAGATTCTTGTTTATTTCTTGAGATGATCTTAGGACACATTAGTCATGTGGGAAAACTTTAGGTTGTCTGTTCATTATGGGAAACTTGTAATAAAATCAATCTGGGTTTTTAGCCTGTTCAGTGGAAGCCAGGTCTCCAAATGCAGCTGACTTTAAATGGGTTCTCGAGTGGAAAGCCTGTAGGCTTTGGCATTACTGTCACTGAAGCCAAGCGAGCTAGACAAGTCTGGGGAAACCAGATTGGGATCTAGAGTGGTCAGAAACATTAACTGCCCTGAGAGTGAACACAGGGAACTCCGCATATATTTAAACTGAGTCACATGACTAGACTCTACTTGGGCAGAAGAAAAACATATTTTCCTTTAAATGATTAAACTTAGTTGAACTTAGTTCAAGAAAAATGCCTTTTCCTTCTGAATGTTTTCCTCCTGAGGCTTAAAGAGTTTTAAGATAAAATTTGTTTTGCTAAAGAGAAAACGTATATTAATAGCTTTCAAATCAGACACATCTGTAGATGACTTCAAATGATGTGTCTGGCCCATCTCCTACATCTGGATGGTTAAGACTGCAGGTCAAAAAGAGAGAGAGAAAGAGAGGAAAAAGGAAGTTGGAAAGATTTCCTTGGGGGCACCTGGGTGGCTCAGTGGCTTAAGGCCTCTGCCTTCTTCTTGGGTAGTGATCCGTGGGTCCTGGGATCCAGCTCCTCATCCGGCTCTCTGCTCAGTGGGGAGCCTTCTTCTCCCTCTCTCTCTGCCTGCCTCTCTGCCTACTTGTGATCTTTGTCTGTCAAATAAATAAAATCTTGCAAAAAAAAAAAAAAGAGGCTTCCTTGTCAGTCGATGGAAATGGACTTGAATCCCATGTTTATTCCATTTTCGCCACATAAAGTTTTTAATCTCGACTCCTGGAGCCATAAAACAGTAACATTTCAAGTCCACGGTTGGAAGAGGTTGGCCAATATTTCTCCTGACCTCTTCCTGAAACTTATTCAGGATTCTGGTTAATGCCCAGCCCAGACGGGTGAGTGAGACTCACGGTGTTGGCATTTCCTTAGTTTGGAAAAGTTGGGTTTTTAAGTCAGTGGGAATAAAGAGAGGAAGAAATCGAGTCTAAGCACAATACAAGCAAGACCGACAATAACATCCCTCGGGTTGAGGGAGACAGCTTTGGGGAGCCGCCTGTCCTTATCTGGGAGTCGGTTCACTTGCAGTAATAAACGTTTTTCTTTTACTATCCATGACCCAAAGCTAGAATAATGATTTATACCTATTGGTATTTCGTTTGCTTTTTTTCGGGGGGGGTGCTTTTTCTGTTCTTTTTATAATTTTTCTTTCTTAACAGCGATTACTTTTTATGATGGGGTTTGGGGTGAGGCGCAGCGTTGGGCCGCGGGGTCTCAGCCGGGGCGGGCAGAGGTGGAGGACGCAAGGAGGGCCCGGGGCTTTCCCCGGCGGCGCTCGCCCAAGGGCTGGACCCGCAGACCTCGCGGAGGGTTGCCCCTTCCCTCCCCCTGTCGCGTTTTAGGTCTGCCCTGGCGCGGGAGGGAGAGGGTCTGCAGTCTGCGGCCGGCCCGGGGGCCACTGAGGCGTGAAGCCCCGCGCGCAAAATTCCTCGAACCTCGGGTGTTGGTACCCATCCGAGGAGTCCGAGGCTCGCAGAGGCGACGTCGCCCACCGCCCACCCAGCCCGGTGGGGGCAAGGCTGTGACATCGCCTCCCTGCTCTCGCCCCGTCCTCGCGCAGTGCGCCCGGGGGTTTCAGTTCCAGGCGGCGGGGACCTGGCTGACCCGAGGGGTCGCGGAGCCAGAGCCGGGCAGGGGGGCCCGCAAGGGGGTCCCCACCCCAAGCGGGGAGAAGGAGACTGGTCAGACGACTGAGGAGGGGACGCCCCGCCCCAGTGCCCCCGACCCTCCACCCCAGTGCCCCGCACCCGCATCTCGCTCCCCGCGCCACCTTCCACAGGGTGGGGCCGCGCCCCCGCCTCCCCGCCACCCCTAGCTCTGGCCCTGGCCCCTGCTCTGGAGCCCTCGCCCGGGTCGGCACCCCAAACGCCGGTCGCGCCCCTTCCTGCGTCCCTGCCCCCGGGTCGCGCTCCACCCCATCTCCGCCCCTCACCCTTCAGGCCGGGATCCGCATCTCATTAGCGCGCCGACCCCCCTCCACCGCCGGCCGGTGCCCCCGCCGCCCCTCCCTCTAGCGCCCTCGCCACCCCCACCCCCGCCCAGGCCCGGATCCGCAGCCCAACCCCCGGCTCGCGGGGTCTTGCATCCCTAGCCCCGGATCGCGTCCCCCGCACCTCACCGCCCCCCTTCACCCCGGCCGGGTCGGCACCCCCGCCCCCGGCCGCGCCCCCTCCCGCGTCCCCGCCCCGCCGCGCTCCCGCCCCGGGGCCGCGCTCGGGAGGCGAGACCGGCCTGCCCGGCGGGCGGCGGGGGCGCCATGGGCAGCGGCAGCAGCCGGAGCGGCCGGGCCCTGCGGCGGCTCCGCAGCCCCGACAGCCGGCCGGCGGGGTCCGGCGGGGCAGCCTCGGAGGGCGGGACGCGGCCTCTGATCTCGGCGACGGCGGCGGCGGCGGCGGCGGCGGCGGCCGCCTGGGATGAGGCCGGGAAGGCGGAGGCGGCTGAGGGGGCGGCGGAGCCCGACCCCGGCCCCGCGGCGCCCCCCGACGGCGGGGACGAGACCCTGCGCCTGCTGGACCAGCTGCTGGCCGAGTCGGCGGCCTGGGGCCCGGGGGAGCTGGCCCCGCGGGGCCCGGCGCGGCCCCCACCCGCAGCCGGCGCCGGGAGCCCGGTGAGTGTGGGAGCCCGCGGAGCCGTTGGGGCCGCGCCCTGTCCCCCAGCACCCCCCCAGCCCCCAGCCGCGCGCTTCCTCCCACCCGCCTCCGCGCACCCCTCCCCCGCCCCTCGGCCTGCGCGGCGCCCGTCCCCCTCTGCCCTGAGTGTCACCCACCGTCTCTGTGTCTCCGAATGCCTCCGAGATGTCCCGCTGATCACGGGGCCTGTCCTTCCCCAGCACCCCCTCTGATGTTCTCCCCGTCTGCCCCTTCTGGGTGCTGCTCTCACTGTCTGGGGTGACAGTGCTGGGAGCAGCCTGGAAGAGAGGGGGTGGGGGAGACACACATCCCTTGGCAGAAATGCGTCTCCCAGGCTGTCTTCTGGCCAGAGATCGCCTTCTAGAACTGTGTCTACCCTCAAAGCACAGCATCCCAGAGCCCTTCCGGCGGAGATGGGAACTGGCCAGGGGTGCTGGCTTTTCTCTTAAGAGGAGGCTGCGAAATAGTGGGGACCGGTAGCCAAACAGTGGTTCACAAATGTGTCAGACACGTCAAGAGTCTTGCCTTGCTAGTCGAGCAATTCACATGCTACTGGCTATTTTTAAGATGCTGTGGAATCTGTTTTTAGCTTCCCGGTCCTCTGTTCCAGAACACTTGTAATAACAGTCCTGTTGTTCTAGAAAAACAATAAAAACGAGCGCTCTGGTTTGGCAACGGTCTTCTCTCCAGCAGAGCAGAATGAACAAGATCTTTACTCTCAGCTCCCGGGCATGAGGTGGACGCCAAAGGCAGCGCCCCCTTTTCTGGAGCCCGACAGGCTTAACTGCCAGGTCCCAAGGAAGTGTCTTCTGGGGGGAGCCAACAAGCAGCAGAATCCTGAAAAGGCCTCCCTGAGGGGTGGGGAGGAGAAGTGGCTCAAATCAGACTGTGCAGAGTGTCTCAGCAACCCCCCCCCCACCCCATCCTCCTGCCTGTCCCCTGTCCCCTGCTACCCTTCCAAAGTGAGCCACAGTGAGTAGGACTGAATTCGTTCACAAGATTCCTTCAGGACTACGTCACCGTTCAGTTATATAACACTAGAAATGGATAAACAGTTCAGAAACTTGGGGGAAATTCTCAGAGAACATGGAAGCAATCAGCTAGTGTCCAAGTTTCAAGCGCCTTGGAAACTCTCAAAGTGAAAACGAGAGGAAAAGGAAAAGAATGAATTTTCCCCTGATCCGCTGAGTCTCAGTGACTCTCAGGGAGCAGGGCTGCCTTACTCACTGTCCCAGTCATTTCTACGAGCCCAGCACCCCGCTAGGTGCTAAAGCCAACACAGATGGCACATGGTCCTTGCCCAAAAGCAATTCCCAGTCTAGCTTGGGGAGAGAGAAAAAAAGCAGAACACAGTGTGCTGAGACAGACTTGCACAGAGCCCACAGGAGGAGGGACTGATCCCCTGGAGAAGTCAGGGTGGCACACCAGAAGGACAGCCCTTGACCTGAATCTGGAAGGATCTGTGGCCTTAGCCAGGCAGACAGCAGGGAAGAGTATTTGTGCAGAAGGAACCCTGCATGCGTGGGTAAAGGCAATGGGGTGTGGCCCAGGCTGTGGATGGGGATGGCCTGGGTGGAAGACGCCGATGGGTCCCTAACCATGCTATCAGGTCGTTTGAGAGTTTCCCCATGTTAAGGAATTTGGACTTCATCCTAAAAGCTATGGCTATCTCTGAAGGGCTGGGGGGTGCAGCGTTTTGTGTTTTAGGAAGAGGACACGAACAGCTGTGGGACGATGGGCTGGGCCAAGTAAGCCCAGGACCAAGATAGCCAACTGGGGGCTGCTTTGGTGGTCTGGGTGAGCAGGTCCTGAATGAAGCAGGACAGTTAGAGGGCCGAGGGGAGGTGGAGGTACCTGGGAGGGAGAATCGGCCAGCCGGGGTGGTTCTTCTGGAGGTGGATTGTATGTACCTTCTGTGCCATAATTATTTCTTGAGTCAATCCTAGAATCTTATATTATTAGATCTGTAGGAAAGCTCCTCGAGTCCAATTATTTTCAGATGTGGGGAGACAAAGTGAAAAGGTCCAGGCTCCTAATTTCTTGACTGTAAAGTTCACAGTTAGAAGGTCAATTGCCTTTCCGCTCAGTTGTGAGTTTTATGCTTTTTGCTGTATAGATGACCTCCTTGGACTGATTCTCTTGGCACTTGCACATCTTATAAGATTCCGAGTCGATAAGACATCATTGAGCTAGGAAGAAATTGGTATTTAGATGTATCAATATTGACCATCTCAAAACCCCAAGGGCCAATTTCAACCTGTACATAGAAGTCGCGCCTTCTCCGAAATGTTTGAGATGCTGTTCCCAAGGACAGAGCAAATTTTTCATTGAGTAAGTAAATGACACAATTTAAATTTCTTGAGGAGGGAAGGACAAAAACCTTCCTTAGGTGCTAAACTGTCTAGCATTTTGAAAGAGAGAGGTATTCTTCATAAGACAGTATCAGACTCAAGTGAAATTATCCCTTTAAGCACCCATGTTTAAAAATTTTAACCACTGTTGATTAGACTCTCTTGGAGACTGATTATGCATAACTCTGAACCATCATCCTGAATATTACGGATTATACTCGACTTTGTTCAAAAATAGTCGTAGCTCATATTTTAACATGCACTGGGGTCTCGGACATGCATTAACTCTTTTCATCTTTAACATTATTCTTGTCCATTTTTACAGATGGGAAAGAAAACAGGCACAGAGAGGTTAAGCAACTTAACCAAAGCTGCACAGTTATGGCGGAGTGGAGATCAGACTCTGGGCAGTCAGGCTCCTGTACCTTGTACTCTTATGGCCCTAACAGTTATGATGCTTGTCACATTGTAACCCATTGTCTGTCCTGAGCAACCCCCACCCTAGTGGACCCTCTCTGAGCTGGCCTTGGGGGAGGGGCTGGAGTCACATACCCACGCCTGCTGGTTCCGTGTTTAAAGGAAGAGCAGGACCCTTTGAGGTCAGGCCAGAGAGAGGTTCTTCCCTGACCCGGAGAATCATCTCTTTGCCCAATGGGCTTTGTGGCAAATATTCAAGTTAATCTAGTGCTCATGTTTGTCTCATTTCTTAATTCTTGGTTGTTTTCCTGATACCGTGAAGGTTGCTGGGTAAGAATGAAGTATTGCCATCGTCTGAAACTGGCATTTTTAAAGTTAAGTTTTAAGAAGTATTTATGTTTATTTATTTATTTATTTGAGAGAGAGAGAGAGAGAGAGAGAGAGAGATTGGGGATGGAAAGGAGTAGAGAGAGAGAATCCTAAGCAGGCTCCACACCCAGAGCCTGATGCGGGGCTCAATCTCATGACCCTGAGATCCTGACCTGCCATCAGCAGTCAGATACTTAACCAACTGAGCCACCCGGTGCCCCTTTTAAGAAGTATTTAAATCAATCATTTATACCGCTATGTATGATATATATATATTCCTATCTACATGGGTATCTACAAGTAATGTGGTCCCAGCGGCATTGTGTTGATATCAGTGAAACTATAATATTCCCTTTTGAATTTTTATACTAAAACTTCTCTTAAATGGCTTTTATATGGCTGCATAGTATTCTTAATGATTTTAATAAATGCAAAATATCCATCAAGTCCATATACAATAGCAAAACCGTCTCCTATTGCTGTCCTGGGTTCATTTCCACCTTTGTGCCTGTGAAATGTTAGGTGTGCAAGACAGAATGCCTTTTCTAAAGCCAGTGGGACTTTAAAATCAAGAGCATTTTAGGGGGATATTAAAATGGAAAACTATTTAGGATGGAAAAATTATTTAAGGAGAGCTGACGGTTTAGGTTTGGGTTGTATTAAGTCATTTAATCCAGTTCTAGTTTTCTAACAGTGCAGTGGTATCTCTGGTCCTCAGAGCTCTGGTAACTGGAGGAGGTACCGTGCACGGTTGATCCGTGCGCTCAGCTCGGGCCATGTGCCGTTTGAGGTGCTGAGTGTATGTAGTGACCCAAACAGGCAGAACTTCTGCTACCATTCCGATCACAGTAAGTCCACCAGGGAACAAAATAAAGTACAAAGAACAATAAAAGCAGGGGCACCTGGGTGGCTCAGTCCGTTAAGCGTCTGACTCTTGATTTCAGCTCAGGTCATGACCTCAGGGTCGTGAGACTGAGACCCAGGTCGGACTCTGCGCTCAGTGTGGGGTCTGCTTGGGATTCTGTCTGTCCCACTCCCTCTGCCCCTCCCCCCTGTGCCTCTCTCTCAAATTAAAAAAAAAAAAAAGAACAATACAGCAGCAGGGGCTGGGAGAACAAGAGTGAGTGCAGGTTGTTCTTTTTTTAATAGGTGGGCAGGCATGGTGTCACTGAAGGGGCAGTACTGGGGAAAGCCATGGAGGAGGCGAGGACTGCCCCGCTTCTGTGGGAACTTCTGTCCCAGGCTGAGGGGTCAGCCAGTCAGAGGTCCTGGGGGGCCTGGAGGGTCTGCCCAGAGAGCAGCGGGTTGGGCGGTGTGGCTGGAGTGGAGAGGGCAAGGTCAGGGTAGTGGGAGACAGGCTGGTGCCCAGGATGGGTGCCCAGTGTCTAGGCAGAGCATCATGGTCCTTTGGCCACTGTTAGGCCGTTGGCCCATGGACACAGAGGTCTTTGTAAGTGCTTGGGGCTCAGGGGAGAGGTTGTGGCTGGACCTAGGAGTGTGGGAGCCGGCAGAACAGCGGCGCGTGGAGGGTCGACCAGAACACCAGTAACAATGCTGCCAGCTAACACCCTCGTGTGTGCCAGGCAAGCACGGCTGCCAGAGTGTATGTGTGTGAGTTTGTGTGAGAGGAGCCGAGGACCTGGCCCTGCTGTGTTTAGACGCGGAAAAGATAAGGACACATGCTAAAGGGGACAACCAGTAACGGGGGGAAAATCCAAGAGGACGCCATGTCTGGAAACCAAGGGAGGGAAGTGTTTCAAGAAGGGAGAGGGGAGCAGCTCTTGTAAACGCTGCTCGATGGGACGAACAGGGTGAGGCCAGGGAGCTGGCCACTGACCTCAGCCACCTGGAGATCCCTAGAGCCCTCGGGAAGAGCGTGGGGGAAGCGGGGCGGGCTGGGGTTCATGGAGAATGAGGGGCAAGGGACCAGAGTGTAGTCAATGCTTTCGGGAAGGTTCTTTTTCCAGTGCAGTGGCAGTAGATGGTCAAGGATGGCTCTTTTAGGAAGCCCAATGAACCATAAAACCTCAGTCCCAGACGGGCTGGATATACAAAGTCTTTGAGATTAAATGCACTAGTAAAATTCAAGGGCCCTCTTAGAGAGGAAATTCTGATACAACCCAATAAACACAAATTCTGCCCCTTTACTACCACATTATGTCCTTCAGACTTAGTTCCCCCTCCTGCCTCATAAATCTGGGCTGATCAAGATCTAGGGAAGTTTGTTTTTGGGGAAGTTTTTTTTTTTTTTTTTTTTTTTTTAGGATTTTATTTGTTTTTATTTTTTAAAGATATATTTTATTTATGTTTGAGAGAGGAAAAAAAGAGAGACAGAGAGAGCATGCGAGTGAGTGGGGAGAGGCGGAGGAAGAGAATCTCCAGCAGGCTCCCTCCTGCGTGCAGAGCCTGAAGTGGCCAGATCCCAGGACCCTGAGATCACGACCCGAGTGAAATCAAGAGTCCAACGCTTAACCAACTGAGCCACCCAGGTGCCCCTATAGATCTTAGTTTGGTTTTTTTTTTTTTTTTTGAAGATTTTATTTATTTGACAGAGACAGCAAGAGAGGGAACACAAGCAGGGGGAGTGGGAGAAGGAGAAGCAGGCTCCCTGCTGAGCGGGAGCCCTATGCGGGCTTGATCCCAGGACCCTGAGATCATGACCTGAGCTGAAGGCAGGTGTTTAACTGACTGAGCTACCCAGACACCCCTAAAGTTCTTATTTTTAAATAATCCCTATATCCAACTCGGGACTTGAACTCACAACCCCAGCATCAAGAATCACACGCTCTACTGACTGAGCCAGCCAGGTGCCCCTCATTTTCTGGAAACTTTATTGTTGCTGCAAAGGTAGCACTTTTTTTTTTTTTTTTTTTTTTTTTTTTACAAGAAGGTCTAGGCCGATCATGCGTTCTAGTTAGGCGGAATGAATCGTCTTCAGCATTTTTGTGAAGTTTCCGTTTTGCTCTAGCAGAGGGGGACCTGGATAAGGCTTGTGTTCCCACCAGCCCAGGACTTCGGCGTAGCCCAGGTTCACAGCTACCGTGGGAGGTGAAGGGGAAGACAGCAATCAAATGATTACGTGGCTGGAAAGCAGATCACCAGAGAGACTTGAACGTGATGGATGATGTGATGGACTTTTGGCAAAGAAAATAAAGCCACTGTTTTGAAGAGTTACTGTCCGTCTGCATTCAGATGTGATTTATACTAAAGCACACAAATTTGAGCGGGGGGAGTAGGCAGTTTTTGAGCAATCTAGGAAACATGGAGGAGTCAAACGTAGTGCTGACGCTCAGAAAGCTCCTAGCTGTGTTCTGGAGGGCCGTATAAATGCACCTTTGTTGTTCATCAGGGAAGCCCCACAGCACAGGTGTGTCATAAGTATTACATACCCAGGGGGTTGAATAATCCCACCGGAGGCAGGCGTCTTCCCGGTGGGCCTGACGTCTGAGCTGGTTCTGAAGGATCGGTTGAGTTTACCAGCAGCAGGAAGGGGATGAAGCCTTCCAGAGAGGGCAGCGTGTGGAAAACCCAAAGGGATGAAACAGTGTGCAGCCCCTTCTAGCCGGACAGCGAGGGGATGATGGGTGGAGTGCAAAAGGCACGCGGGTCGCCTCGAGTCTGGATTTCGCAGCCCTCTAGGCTAAGGGGTGGAAATTCATCCTGTAGACAGTGGGGAGCTCATAGAAGTTGTCTGTGTTTATTATACTTAAATGTTGATTTTAAAATCAGAAGAGGTAATAGACACGCACAGGCGAGAAGATGTGAAAGATGTCCAGAAAAGCAAGTGTCCCTCCCACCGTCGCCACCTTTTCCCCAGGTCCCCTCCCGGAGACATCGCCTTATCCGGGCCAGCCTCCCTTTCTGAAGGTCAGAGGTGGCAGCGGGGAGCGAATGAGCGGGGACAGTGCAGGAGTGGGACGCTTGGGTAGGCGGGCACTGCACTGAACCAGGGCAGAGAAGGCGGGAGAAGACCGGGTGGCAGGTGCGACAAGCAAAGGAAGGCGAGTTTCTAGAAAGACGCCGGGGCTTCTTGCTTGTGTAGTTGAGCCGATGATCACGCTCAGTGCCTTACACGGCGGGTCGGGGCGGGAGGCGGACCAGTTCCAGGGGCCGTCTGAGACTCATGTCCACTGCAGAGAGTGGTTCGTGAACATCAGCCTGCAGACAGCGGGGCTGGGGTGTGGTGGGGGGAAGCACTTGGACTGGGGGAGGAGATTAAGCCTGGAGAAGATCAAACGCTGAAGGCAGAGTCCTCCCCTCAGGGGACCTGTAAACACAGTGAGGCTGTGAACTGCGAGATGCACAGTGCCTGCAGATGTGGGTCGGCGGGTGACCTCAGAGGGCTCCCTCCCTCCTTGGCTGCAGGATGGTGGCTGCTGTGCACGGGGTGAGAGCCCAGCCCCACAGCGCCTGGCCTGACCTGAGCCTCAGCAGTGGCTACTGAGTGCAGGTGGAGAGGCGAAGGGCAGGGTGGGGGTCGCGGTCACATGCCTGACACCCAGCGGTGCTGGTGAAGACTTTCTGGGCCCAGAAGCTCTCACTCCCTCAGGGGCTGGGACAAGGGGTGCCTGGTGAGGGGCCAGCAAGAGTCTGGGGAGACCCAAGGTTCTTACCTCCTTCAGGGCCAGGAGCCCGATACCAGCAAGGAAGGAGACCACTGGCCTCTTCCTCCCAACATCCAGTGTCCAGGAACCTGGTGGTCTCTTTCCAGTTGGAGAATCAAGCACTAGCCCCGAAGGGAGTCAAGGCCATGAGGTCCCCATCTCATTTGAATCGGGGGTCTTTGGGGCTCAGCAGGGAGAGCTGCCCCAGGGCCGGGCAGGCCCCCTGGGAGCCACGCCAGGTCATCTCCCTCCCCATGCAAGGGCCCGCGCCCCCAGATCGGGGCCGCCCCCAGGGTGGGCAACGGTCCGCCTGCAGCCCATCCGTGAGTCCAGCTGAGTCCCCAGTGCCCCAGTGTCTATAATGGTGTGAAAATGAATGTGGTTGTGCTTTATAAGGTGAGAAAACACTATACATGCAACTGATTGTCCTTTCCCTCCAATCCCGTTTCGCTTCTCCAGGCCTTCATTCCCTTTGGAAATACTTTCGTGAAGGCGTGGGCTTGTGAAGGGAGGTGGGGCTCCCCGACTGACCGATGGTCTCAGAGTCAGAGCCTCCTTCGGGAAAAGTCTGGTTGTCCGTCGATTCACGCAGAACCTCCTTGGAGTGGGGCGTGTCGGGACAGGCGCGCCCCCTGGCGGCGGGAGGGCTGGACCCCCCCCCCCCCCCCCGCCTCCCCCCCCAGCAACCCAAGGCACAACAGGGGACCTGGCGGAGGTGGGGAGGCCAGGCGCCAGGGCTGCCCTCGCGCTGTTCTCTCCACACTATGTGTTCAAGTGTCCATCGTGAGACAAGGAGCCAGAAAACCCTCGACCAACCGGACCAACCTGGGCTTCCGAGAAGGATAATTCTTCGATAATGAAGAAGGGGACATCTTCCCGGGCTGTGGAATATTATTACCCGGCCATAAAAGGGAGAAAACTACTGGGATGCCTGGTGGGATCCGTGGGTGGAGCACGCGACTCTTGATCCTGGGGTCATGAGTTCGAGCCCCACACTGGGCACAGTGAAATGTCTCTACACACAATGTGGATGGATCTCAGAATCCTACACCGAGGGACAGAAGTCAGGAAAAGGGCGCATGCTTTGTGATTCCACACTGGTCGTGGCTTCCAGATGGAGCCACAAATCCACAGGGACAGTGGTTGCCGGGAGGCAGGAGCATGGCCAAGGGAAGCAGGGAGGGCCACAGAGGTGCTGGCGGCCGGGGTGCTTTACCGTGGGAGGCTACCAGGCTGGATTCCTCACTCATCTGTGGCAATTCTGCACATCACTGGTACGCGCGCGCACGCGCGTGTGTGTGTGAACATGAAGAGTTAAAAGAGTTAAAACTTCTTCTCTAAATAGAAGAAACAGAGCAGAGACATTTTGGTAAGTAAAAGATACAGTACATTTCCTAAAAATTAACCACTGATAATTTGCTTTTTCCAAAGCGCCTAGTGTAGGAGTGTGAGGAGACTAAGAGACCCTCTGATTCACTCCCTCCCCAGCGCTGGTGTGTTCCTCCAAGCCTGCACAGGATCGCGAATGATGACACACATACCCCCCGCCCACCCACACACACTCACGCGCTACCTGAGTTCAGCCCAGTTCCCACGGCCACCGGCCTCAGCCCAGGCGCCATGGCCCCCCGGGGCTCCCAGTGTCTGTCTGGCCCAGAGGTGGCCAGCTGCCAGCTGGCTGGTGGCTGAAACATGTGTCCACGCTAGGCTTGGAGCCGCCAGCAGGGGCTGCTGTGTCTTTGCTTTTCATCCAACCTCCCTTTGCTGCCTCAGTGAGCTGGCTAACATAGTCCACATCTGACAAAGTCAAGCGAAAGGCTGAAATGCATTGATAAGGAAAGGACCGCACACTCAGACCTCGCGCATAGGAAGAACCTTCAGTAAAGATGGAGCAAATGGAACAAGCCTGAGCCATCAGGGAGATTATGAAAGCAAGAGCACCACGTCCCTTCCGAACCCCGCTGCAGGGTGTGCAGTCCCCGCTGGTGACGGTGTGCCCAGTCCTAGCTGCCCCGTGAGGCCAGCAGTGTGTCGCCGTTGGTGGCAGGGAAAGCAGCGAGGCAGTGGAGACAGGCTGATCCTGCAAAGGTCTGACTCTCCCGCTGGGAGAAACTGTATTTGTGACAACGTTCACAGAGTCTGGTGATGAGGGGGCTGGCCAAAGCAGGTGACGATGGAAGCGGCTTCCGGCTGAAACTGACGAGAGGCGCAAGGGTGCAGATAGCATGACGTTGAAAACGCTGGGGCTGGCTGGCAAACTACTGCTTCTCTTCTCTGGAGCTCCTGGGAATGCAGGCAGGCCCAGTGACCGAAAGCCGTCGGGAGGCAGGTTGGTGGCCATGTAAGCAAAGACTTTCACGGGCACCCGAGAGAGTTGAAAGCAGGGTCCCAAAGAGATCTCTGTCTAGCCCTGTTCACAAGAGTGGTATTCGCAGCAGCCAAAATGTACAAGTGACCCAACAGCCGGATGGAGAAGCAGAATGTAGTACACACATGCAGCAGGATATTAACCAGCCTTAAAAGGGAAGGACATTCTGATACCTGCTCCAACGTGGATGAACCCCAAAGACGCGTCAGCTGAGATCAGCCAGATGCGAGAGCACAAATGCTCTAGGTCTGCACTTAGACAAGGTGGTCAGACTCATAGAGCCAGTAGGAGGGGGCTTGGGGTGGGGATGCACAGGACGGGGAGCTGTTTAGTGGGGACAAAGTCTCTGTTTTGCAAGATGGAAAGAGCTCTCGAGATTGGTTGCACAACAATATGAATGTACTTAATCCTGGAATATACATAAAGTCTTTGTGGTGCCTGGGTGGCTCAGTGGGTTAAAGCCTCTGCCTTCAGCTCAGGTCATGATCCCAGGGTCCTGGAATCGAGCTCCGCATCAGACTTTCTGCTCAGCAGGGAGCCTGCTTCTGCCTCTCTCTCTGCCCTCCTCTCTGGCTACCTGCGATCTCTGTCTGTCAAATAAATGAATAAAATTAAAAAAAAAATACTGGAATATACACTTCAGAATGGTTAAGATGGTGAATTTTAGGCTATGTGCATTTTATCATGGAATTTTGTTTTTAATTAAAAAGAACATTCATGGGCACCTGGGTGGCTCACTTGATTAAGCGCCCAAATCTTGATCTCTGCTTGGGTGTCAGTCTCAGACTCATGAGTTCAAGCCCTGCATTGGGCTCCATGCCCAGTGTGGAGCCTACTTAAAACAAAACAGAACAACAAAAAAAAGAACATTCAGATAGTCTGAGCTGCTCTGAGATGGGATGGGTGGCTTCAAGAGGCAGCGGGGGTAAGTGTGTGTGTGTGTGTGTGTGTGTTACTTCCTGTCTTCTTTCTTCATTCCATCCCTACTCTCTGTCCCTCTTCCGACTGTGAATTCCTTGCTGACTTAGAAGTCATCTCCTCTTCATCTTTATATTCCCCAAAGGCAAGAATGAGTGTTCAAAGAAATGTGCCATGATAGTAAGTTCCCCATGGCAAGGTCGCCAGCCACCAGCGGTCACGGTCAGCTCTTGGCGGTACTGCTGGGACTGGGCTGTGCACCATTGCTCTGGGGCCAGCCTCCACTTGGCGTGTTGGGCAGGCAAGAACAACCTTTACCGGAAGCACATTGAGGCTGGCTGGCCCTCCCCTGCCCATCCCCACGGGGCTGGCATCGACAGGACACACCCAGTGTGTGTTTTCTTCCACTTCCCATCACTAACATTCCCCAAGAAACACATCAGAGCTTTTCTCAGGGAAGAGTGTATTGTATAGGAACCTCTGGTTATGCCTCAAAGACCAAGACCAAGTCCCCTGGACCAACCTCATCACGCACTCTGGTCATCTGCCTGTGGGGCTTCATCAGAGGTTACCCTAGACTGGATATTGGTTCACATACTTCAAGTGGTGTTTCTTGGTCATCTGTAGGATTGCTGTTACTCTAAGGATGAGCCGGATGGATAATCTCTCATCTCACAGCAGTCCTGAGGAGCCAAGATACCATTATGCAAATGGGTAAACTGAGGCTCAGAGAGCCTCACAATCCATCCAAAGGCATATCATTATTAAATGACACAACTGGGATTTGTTTTTTTGTTTTGTTGTTTTTAAGATTTTATTGATTTGTCAGAGAGAGAGAGAGAGAGAGAGCACAGGCAGACAGAATGGCAGGCAGAGGCAGAGGGAGAAGCAGGCTCCCTGCCAAGCAAGGAGCCTAATGCGGGACTCGATCCCAGGACGCTGGGATCATGACCCGAGCCGAAGGCAGCTGCTTAACCAACTGAGCCACCCAGGCACCCACAACTGGGATTTGAACCCTTTTCTCTATTATGCCATTTTTACTCTACTATGCCAACTGCTATACAGAATTTAAACTCAAGATTATAACAACCCAGCAACTTGACATTCAGCTTAATTCAGAAAATACCCCGTGTTTGTCCTGTGCTCAGCTTGGAGAGCTGTAAGCTTGGGAGAAGTGGTACTCTTGCTGGGGAGGACTAACTAATCTAATGGGTTAATAACTAGAGGACAGCATGGTCTATAGCATCTGTCCGATGACAATAGAAACAGTAACAGCCAGTGTTTACTGAGAACTTACTAAGTGCCAGGCACTTTGGGATGACTTTAAAGTATCTCCCAGTAAACTTGCTTTGCACACGAGGAAACCACTGCTTAGAAAGGTCAAGACATCCACGCCGAACCACAGTGCTGGTAGGCCAGGCTTTGGGCTATCTCTCTTTCGAAACTCGTGCTTCTGACTACTGTAGTGCCCACCTTCCCCAGTCACACATTTTATAGCAACATCCACCTCCCAGCACCCAGCACTGTGCTCTTACACATCCAGCCAACTGTTTGGTGTGTTTAAGACTTACTTTTCTGGTGACATTTCTGGCACCTCAAGCGCAGAGCGCATGTCTGCGTGGCCGCTGATGGAGCTCTGGGCGTGCTGGGGTGCTGGGTGAAGGGCTGGTGAGTGATTGACCCATGTGATTACATCTCTGAGTCGGAGGATGGAGAAGGGCTTTAAAACAGAAATCGGAGGGGATATAAGCAGCTTCCAATGGGGGAAAAGTGCAGTTCTCTCTATTGGCTGTGTAGGATCATGGAATGACGGAAAGCAATTATTCCGCTAAGAAAAGGAAAAAAAAACCAAAGCCTTTAAAACTCCCCATTGTCTGCAGAATAAGGAAGGTCCCTCTACCAGGCCTGAATGCATAGATTTAATTTCAAGTGGCCCCAGGCTAGAAATGCCACCGAGACACCTGGAAAAACGTCATCTTCCTCTTAGGCCCCGAGGAATACTCACAAAGACGTTTCCAAGGACAATGAGCAGCACACAACAGGAAATAACCAACTATGGAAGGAACCCAGTAAAAACCAGAAGAAAAAATAGTTAACAAAAACAGATGAATGAAGGGGTACTTGGGTGGCTCAATTGGTTAAGTGTCCAACTTTCAATTTCAGCTCAGGTCATGATCTCAGGGTCCTGGGATTGAGCCCTGGGTTAGGCTTCATGATCAGTGGGGAATCTGCTTGAGGGTCTCTTTCTCCCTCTGCTCCTGCCCCTCGCCCCTCCAAAATAGATCAGTGACCACTTCAGTTATTTGGATTACCAGGAACAGGTAATAGTTGATTTATGTTTATTATGTTTAAAGAAAATACCTGCAAAGCACAAGGGCCTAGAGAAAGTGACATGATGTATTTGAAAAAGAACCAAACCGAACTTGTAGAAAGGAATACTACAATAAATAAAGTCAAAGATCCCAATGGTGTGGGTTAGCAGGAGACCAGACAAAGATGTAGAGATCAGCACATTGGAAGACGGAGCTGGAGAAATGACCAGCCCATGGCACCCAGACGAGGCTCTGATCCAGGATGCTTGAGAAAAAACCCACAGCAGACATTAAGTTGTGAAACAATAGAAACTTTCCCTTTCTAAGGGAGCAAGACAAAGAAGTCAGTTATCATTTCTTTTCATGTAACACCAGGAGTACAGAAAGCCTAGGGGGAAATCAAATGGCTGTTAGAGAATGTGAATGAGAACAAAAATAATACAAAAAGAATCTATAAATAAATTATTAGGGCTAATACAAGAGTTAGTAAATTCACCAACCCCCCAAATATATATATTTCAGTCATATTTCTATAACAACAAGAGATATAAAATTTTATTTAAAAAGTTTATGTTGTGGTGTCTAGGTGGCTCCATCAATTGTGCGTCTGCCTTTGGCTCAGGTTATGATCCTGGGGTCCTGGGATCGAGCCCTGCATTGGGATCCCTGCTCAATGGGGAGTCTGCTTCTCTCTCCGCCACTCCCTCTCAAATAAGTAAATAAAATCGTTAAAAAAAATAAAATAAAGGGGCGCCTGGATCGCTCAGTGGGTTAAGTCTCTGCCTTTGGCTCAGGTCATGATCTCAGTGTCCTGGGATGGAGCCCCGCCCTGGGCTCTGCTCAGCAGGGAGTCTGCTTCCCTCTCTCTCTCTGCCTGCCTCTCTGCCTACTTGTGATCTCTGTCTGTCAAATAAAGAAATAAAATCTTTAAAAAAAAATTTTTAAAAATAAAAATTTTAAAAAGATGACAGTGGTAATAGCATTGCAAATACAAGTATCTAGGAACTGGTCTAAAAAGAGACATCCGGGACACCTGGGCAGCTCAGTCAGTTAACCATCTACCTTCAGCTCAGGTCATGATCTCAGGGTCCTGGGATCCAGCCCCAGGTCAGGCTCCCTGCTCAGCAGGGAGTCTGCGTCTCCCTCTCCCTCTGCCCCTACCCCCGCTTCACTGTCTCTCTGTCTCTCTCCCAAATAAATAAATAAAGACGTTAAAAAAAAAAGGACATTAAAGGCCTGAATGAAGGGGAAACAGTCCCAGTTCATAAATCACAAGGCCAATTATTATAAAGATATCAATTCCCCCCCAAATGATCTGTGGCTTTATATCACCCCAACAAAATCCCCAAGATTTTTGTTTCCCATGGAATAGGCCAATTCGAATATGCAGGAAGGCAAAGAACAGAGAGTATTCAAGATTCTTAAAAAAAAAAAAAAAAGTGGGGTGGGAGGACCTGCTTTACCAGATGTCAAGTTCATCGTAAAGCTGTGGTCCCCGGGACAGGCTGGTGCGGGCCCAGGGCTCTGCCCCAACCGCTGGAAAAGCCCACAGACGGATGTGTGCTCGTCTCCACACCCTTTCCTAGGGACAGAGAGAGCTTGGTGGAGGCGAGGGGAAGGCCTGGAGGTGAGAGAGCGCGGGGTGTGGTCGGTCACAGGGAGCTGCTTCTGTGAACTTTATCAAGTCACCTTTCCCACCTGTGAAGGAAGCAGACGGACCCAGGAAGCCAGAGGGAGCCTTTCCGGCTGTGGTTTTTCGAGGACCGCGGTGGCCGTCCGCTGCCGGCAGAAACCCAGGACCCAGGTGGGCCGCACCCCTGACAAACTTTTGATGCTTCTTCCTTTTGTCCTTCTCAAGGTGTCCTCGAAGCAGAGCGCTGATGAGCCCCCGGAGAGCGCTGGAGTGTCCAGGTGAGTGCAAGGCTGGGGCAAGCGCATTCCCTCCGCCAGAGGCCACAGCTTCTTGTGTGGCCCCCAAGTCCCAGGTCCCAGCTCACTGCCCGATGCAGCTCCCGCCGTCCAGGAACGGTCCCGGCCAGGGAAGGTCCCTTCCATGGAAACATGCAGAAGCCCTCCAGTCTCACGGCCGCCGTGACCTTCCCCCAGAGAGAGGCTCTGACCCAGATCATCGAGGGCCTTCCCGATCTCCCTCATTCACGCAGAAACTGTGTGCTGGGGGCACCTGCCGACGATCCTTCTGGGGTTTACAGCCCAGAGGGATTGCAGATGGGACCCCTTTAATTCTGTTTCAATTTTATCAGGAAAATGCTTTTAAAACCCCTGTTCACAAGCGCAGGCAGTGGGCTCCTGGGAGCTCAGAGAGGGGACGGGAGAGGCCTCAGGGTTCTCAGAGGAGCTGGTGATGGTTCAGCTGGTTGGAAGGCCGTGTGGGGGGTCGCAGAGGAGGCAAGAGGAGGGAGCACCTGGGCAGCATCTCCAGCTGAGGACGCTGGATGCTGGCAGGTGGCAGTTAGCACAGGGCCCTGAGGTCATGGAGAGCCGGGAGCTCCCCCAGGTAGAGAGGGCACCAAATGTTGAGCTGCAGCCACTGGCCACGGCTCTCGAGTGCGAGCAGGCTGGGACCCCGGGAAGTGGGAACACTTACACCCTCCGGCACCAGTGGTCCGGGCCCAGAGCCCTGGTCAGCTCGGTGGAGAGCCCTGGTCCTCCTTCCGACCCGCCTCCCCTCCTTGTATGGACCGGGGATGGGCTTGGCACCCGGCATCTGGGGGTGGTCTCGGACACAAGGGGGGACACGGGGTCCCTCTGCAGTAGCTGCGCCAGGGGCCCCGGCGGCGCTGCTGGGCTGACCCAGAGGCCCGTGCCTGTGGCTCCGTGCTGGGGACCTGGGGACACGCCTGCCTGTGGGCTCCAGCTCAGCGCTGGCTGAATGTTTCCACTGATTTTAAAGAGAATTAGTGTGACTTTTCCAGCTTTCGTCAACCTGAGGAGTTTAGAAGGGTTAAATTCTACCTGGAATCAATCAGCTCTTTCTTCTGCCTCTTAACCGAGGGGGCCCCTTCGCTCCCTGCACACTCCAGGAGGCCACCACCCTCACCGGGGTCCACTCCTCCCTCCCTCCCTCCCCTGCTTTCATGGGAGGCTCAGCCGGCTCTGTCCCCCTGCTGCCTGGGAGGAGGGGAGGGCCATGGAGGCAAGCTCCAAGGGAGGCTGGCCCTCCCCAGGCTCAGACTGGAGTGCGCTTCCTCTGGTCCCCAAACTTGGGCTCTGTGGCCTCTAAGGAGAGCCCCTGGATCCCACCCCACATCTGCCGTGGTTCCCCGTCCCCCTCTCTGCCTGCGGGCGCTCCGGGGCCCCCACACAGCTCTCAGAGGCAGCGGCCCCTCTTCCCTCCTGGCCTCCTCCCCCAGTCCCTGCTCTGCGGTCAGAACCCGGCAGAGCAGCATTTCTGGGAGAAATGTCCTAACGCCTGCAGTTTACTTTGAAATACCTCCAGAAATCAGACGGAGGAGATGTGTGATAAAGTAAATACAGCCAAAAAAAAAAAAAAAAGTGTATTTACTTCATTGTTGAATCTACAATTTCAAACTTTCTGGATGCTTAGAAGTCTTTGTAATAAAATGCTGAAGAAAAAAATCCTTCAAAGCCCTGTTAAAGTATCTCTCCCCAAACGCTCGCCTCCCACCCCCATCCTTGGCAAGCTGGGGTGTCCCCTTGTCGGCGGGCCCCCAGCCTCCACACTCGTGACCTGTAAGGCAGGAGGCGCACATGGCCGTCTGGCTTCCGGCCTCACTCTGCCTCTCGAAGGCAGCGCGGACACCTGACTCATGTCTGTTCCCTCACCGTTCCAGGCACATGGTCAGGTGTCTCCCAAACGCTTGTTGGAAGAACATTTGATGTGGCCCTGGGCCATGTGGGCCTTGACCCCCCAGTCCCGATCATCCTTGATGACATCTGCAGAAGGACATGGAAGAGGCAGGGCTGAGCCGGTTGGGCAGGATTTGAGGACAGGGCTGGCCTGACCTGAGGTCTCAGGATTGGGTAACAGAAGCTGAGGGCGCATGGGGTGGGGAGCTCGGTGGCTCTGGAGGCTCCTGTCCCCACTTGTCCAAGAATCTCCCAGCCCGGCTCCCTGAGTTCACAGAAGGAAGTGGCCCCAGCTGTCTGACCGGCGGAGCCGTGCGGGCTCCTTCTCTAGCACGACAGAGCAGGCTGGCGACAGGCAGCTCTGGCTGCAGAGCTCAGCTCTCCTCCAGATGCAGCCTGAACCGTGCCCACGCCCTCCCTCCTGTGAGAGGTTCCGGGAAGGCCAAGGCCAGTGCCAGGCAACACTAGCAGGGAGCAGCCTGAGAGAAAGGGAAGTTTGGGGTACAGGGTACACCACCCAAAAGTTCCTGTGATGTCCAGAAAGTCAGAGAGGGGATGGGCCACCAGGTACAGGCTGGTGGGAACCACTTTCTGGAGCCCGGGCAACAGGAACAGGGGTGTGGCTCTGGTCACTTTTGCCATGCCCAGTTTTGTCCTGAGCAGCTCTGTTCACCACCCCCCGCCCCTGCCCCTACAACAAGGGTGCCGGCCCGTGAGTAAATCAGGCAACGGGTGTCTCGAAAGGCAGCACACATTTGCTCAGGGCTAGGCCATGTGTAGGACTGGGTGTCGCGTGCTGTGTGTTATCTTATTCATGCTTCAGAATGGACTTAGAAATATGTCTCCACTTAGAGGGGGAGGAAAAAACCAACCCATGCTCAGAGATACAAACGCCTTGTCCAAGGTCACAGCCCTAGTAAGTGGCAGAGCTGGGATTTGAACTCGGGCCCTGACCCCGAAACGCCCCAGGGGCTGGCTTCCAGGCAGGGTACGTAAGGTCTTGGCAGACAAGGTCATAGGCAATGAAGCAAGAGAAATAAGCAGAGGCCTGTCCTGTAAAAGAATAAGAAGGGCAAAGGTTTTCGGGTTTTGGTTTTAGCACGGATCAGACGTCCCCGAATGGGTAGGCCATCGGAGAGATGATGAGTTTGAAGGTAACATCTTGTCTCCTGACGCCGCTGTCTGTGTTTCTGGCCCCCAGAGCCCCGGACAGCAGCTGCAGGAGGCCTGAGAGGCAGTCGGGCATCTGTGCCATCTCCTACGACTACTCGGAAGAGGAGCTGATGGCCAGCATCGAGCGGGAGTATTGTGGCTGAGGCCTCCAGAGCAGCCCTGCAGGCTCCTGTCCCAGCCAGCCGGATGCTGCTCCTTTGCCCCACCCCCACAAGACTGGGGTTGCACCCCCGCCCCCCAGCCCTGCCCTGCCCAGGCTCTGGCTGGAGCCGAGCCCCTCCAACATGCAGTTACTCCTGGTTCTTTCAAAGATCCAGCTTCAAGCTTGCTGGCAAGGGGTGGTCAGCCGCGCAGACACAGGTGCGAAGGCAGGCACAGGTGCGGCCCCCAGGTGCGGGCACAGGTGCTGCCTTCAGGTGCGCGTGCAGGTGCTCTCCCAGCTGCTCCTCTCTCGGTCTCTGGGGAGGGCTTGCCTGCGGGGTTCTCCTAGAGCCTGAAATGCTTCCCATGTCGAATGGCCCTCTCTGCTCCAGGACTGGGGCTCCTCAGTGCTCAGTGCTCAGTGCTCCTCCCGGACGGGCTCCCTTGGGGCCTCTAACACGTCCCTGATTCTGCACACGAGCTGCCTGGAGATGTGGATGTGTGAATTGGGGTTCTGGGGAGTTGGGGCAGGGCCAGAGAGTCTGCATTTCTAACAGGTCCCTGGGGGACACCCCTCTTCCTGGACCCCAGCCTCACTCAGGGTAGGAAGGATTGAGTCTAAGCTTTAGACCTTATCTGACTCTTCCTTCCCGGCACTGGGGCTGTGAGAGCCACCGCCCGCCTTGCTCCCTGGATAGAGGCCTGCTCCCCTCCTGGGCAGATGTGATGGACGCAGCATGCGGGGCTGCGAGCTGGAGCCCTCAGTTCTGATCCCGAGCCAGCAGCCACTTTACCCCTTGGGCCTCAGTTTCCCTCTCTAGAAACTGACCCCTGGAGGCTCTTCCAGGCATAGCAGCCCCGACAATCTGGGATCAGGCAATTCCAGGATTCCTAGATCTCTGCTGTCCTGCCACCCCCTGGGGCACAGAGCTGCCCCTGCAGCTGTAGGGGGGTGGGGTGGAGGGAGAACCCCAGCCCCACCTGGAGGAGGTCCTGAGAACACCTGCTCTCACCAGCCTGATGGGACTGGTTTCCTCTCTTCTCACCTGGGAGAAGGCACAAAGTCATTGTGGTGAGGCCAAGAGAGCCCAAGAACATCCCTGTCTGACAGATGAGGAAGCCGATTTGCCGGGGATGGCTGTGAATCCAAGATGGGGCCGGGGGAGCCAGAGGCTGACCGGAAGGCAGGACCCCTGCGGGGGCGCAGGCCGGCCTTGGAAGAAGGCTCTGGCTGGCGTGCATTCTGGATCCAGGTGGCAGGTCCCCCTGGAGCAGCTGGGAGGGTGTCCGAACAAAGGGGCACGTGGGTGCGACGTTAGCTTTTGCCAAAGCCAGAAGAGGTCTCAACTTGTCACACACAGTTCCCACCAACTCCTGCAGCCTCCCTGGCGTCGCCGGCAAGACATGAGACCTTCTCGGGCACAGATGCGAGGCCCCTTGGCACTGTCCCCAGACCCACAGGCCTGCTGCCGTCACAGGCAAACGGGTGTTTCCATCAACTTTTATTACTTGGCAAGACAGCCTTTGGTCAGATGTTCCATCGCTGAGAGATTGTACCTCCGAGCCAGAGGACGGTGCGTGGGGCCTTCCAACAGCCCCAAGTCCCCCCAACAGCGAGAGCTCCCCCCCATGCAAGCCCAAATCATTTCTTTTGATCAAAGATGAAAGCCATTTCTATTTTAATAATATAGATATTTCTCTTAAAAGTGGTTAATATTTTCTTTCTCACCACCAGACACATTAGGCCTTGAATTTCGTGATTTACAATGTTTACAGTTTTACATCATTATTTTGTTAAAATGGAACGTATTTGGCCAGTTTCCTGCATTTTCCAGTGGAAACCTCACACAACCGTTCATGAGATGAAAGTATTCAGAAAAAGAAGACGTCCCCCTGGGACTACTACGGTCTGTGTCAGTGTCAAAGTGAGAACCCGTCATCAAAGCAAAGCAGTTGTTCTCAGGTCTTTTTTTTTTTTTTTTTTTAATTCCCTGAATTCAGGAAAGTATCTTCTGGACAGTGGCCAGCTGAATAAACTATGTGCCCCAGTTGTGAGGTGGAAGGTGGCCAAGTAGGCCCTGTGGGGCGCTGGCCCAGGGGGCGGCGGGGAAGGCCCAGGGGCCTACATGGGGTCCGAAGGCCTGTGGTGGCCACTCGCTGCTCCGGCCCTTCCTGGAGCAGCTCCATGCGCCCCGGGGGCCCCAGCACCCTGCTCTGGCTCCAGAGCTGAATGCGGGTCTTGTTCACAGATGGGGAGGGAAGAGGCTCCACTAGACGCAGGAAGAGAAAGGCTTCAGGGTCAAAAGTGACAACGACACGTGTCGAGGTCTGGGACGTCTGAACTCCACAAGTGAGTCTCCCGGTTTCTGTGGTGGGCGCGCTCCACGGGGAGGTCGCAGAGGCCAGGAATCCAGGAAACACACTCTGTTCCTGGCTCTGAGAAACGTCATGGCCATTTCCCTGGGGCAGAGGCAGAGACATACTGTCCCCTCCTTCTGCCACTGGCGTTCCCAAGCCCCTCCTCTCCGGCCCCCGGGCTCCCAGCCTCATTCGGCCACCCTCCTCCTCACTGTGAGATGCGCTTTCCTGGGACGGGCCAAAGTCATCGTCTTTTTTTTTTTTTTTTTTAAAGATTTTATTTATTTGAGAGAGAAAGAGGGAGGGAGAGAGGAGGGGCAGAGGGAGAGAATCTCAAGCAGATTCCCCGCTGAGTGTGGAGCCCGACCAAGAGTCAGACGCTTTACTGGCTGAGCCACCCAGGTCCCCCTTGATGGTCGAAAGTCTTAGAACCACTTCCCACTGGGCTGCCCATCGTGAGCTGTGCTGCCCCTCAGGGAAGCCCCCCAGAGCCTCTGCACCTCCATCTCCTGACTCCCACGGCTGTGAGCCTCCCCTCCTCTGCCAGATGCCTGGTTCAGGCATGAGATCTGGTCTCCGCCAGGGATGCCATGCTGTCCCCAGGGGCCGGCACACCTGTATTCAGTCCAGAGAGGGGAAAGGCTGTCAGAGAAGAGTAGCCATGGCTCCCCACAGAGGTCTAAGCCACGGGGGTGGCGGTCCTGCTGCTCTGGTGATAATTAGGCAGGAAGAAACCTTTCCTGGGTGCCAGGGAGAGAATAAACCACGTCAGAGGCTCTGAAGGCCCATGCCCTCTGCTAGGAAGAAGGTGGCATGGAGTCAGCCCTTCGCCACTGGGGCATATGGACCCCCCGAGGACTAATCTGACGGTAACAGGTGCGCAAGGCTGTACTTTCTGTGGTGAAGTCATCAGAGTTGGTTGCTTTAAGAGTTGGAGAGCAAAAGCTGCCTTTTCTGTGGGGTGTGGACCCCAGGAAGGAAAGGTGACCCTTATTTTAAGTCTCCGGGAGGCGACCATCCCATGGGCACCCCGTGGAGCCGGTCGGTGTCTGGGGTGTGGCCACATGGGAGGCTGGAAGTGTGTGTGGTTTCTTGTGGCACCAAGGGCCCAGGGCTGCCCTTCCAAGACCTGGGCTTCTGCCAGCGTCAGGGGCCTGTGGTCAGGGGTCAATAGTGACACCACTGGGCAGCGAGATCACAGCAGCAGCAGCCTTTAGGACTTCCTGGCTCAGCCCCTGGGGAGCTGCAGTTGGAAAGATCCCCATTTGGGCTCGCTAAGCCCCAAGAGATTTAGGACAATTTGTAGGGAAAGATGAGGAGCAGCAGAAGGAAGGGCTGAGTTTCCTACGAATCTGACAGGAGAGGATCTGAGTGGAAAATAAAAATAACACGGCCTTATGGGCTAGGGGGCCCTGGAGGGATAACAGACAGATGTGACAGGAATGAGCCAAGTCCCGTGCGAGCTCAGATGAGGGGGGAGCCGCTGGGGGTCTGGGTCCTGCTGTCCACACCGCTCCCTCCCTCATCCTTGGAGAACTTGGGGCAGGAAGGAGCCAGGCTCCCCGACGAGGCTGATCAGCTTCTCTCCGCAGCAAGAACTGGGAGTGGGGGTCGGGGAGAGCCCGGCGCAGGGGGCGGAGGCCCGGACTCCTGTCTTGGCCTCACTTTCCAGCGAATGACTTGGGGATCTTAGCCGCCTCGTCTTTTCGGTGGACAGATGGCTCCTGTCCTTCCTACCGCCCGCGGTTCCTGGGAGGCCTGACTGGCCCATGGCTGGCAGGGAGCTCTGTCAGGTAGCAGGTGGGGGCCTGGTCCCGAGGAAGGGGGCCCTGTCGGGCCACTCGGTGTAGGTGGAACAGCTGGTCTGTGCTCCGCAGGAAGCCGGCTGGGTCTGGGCTTGGGGCCTTGGGGGTCTACCAAGTGATAGAACTCTTCCTTGGGGACACCCCCAAGGTTACAAGTGAGGACCTGCGGCTTCCAGCCCCACCCGGCTTTGCAGCCGGAGCTCTGCCTTTTCCTGGGGTTCCCTATACTAACGTTTCAGAGCTCCCCACAGCCGCGTTGTCACCAGCCTGGGGAGCCTGTGCTCAGCTGTGCCCCATGAGGCCAACCGCAGGCCCTGGCTCCCAGGGTTGGAATGCTGAGCCGGCGGGGCGTGGGGCTGGGGACTCCTGCACATCGAGCCCCAGGCCCAGCCACTGCCCTGCCCCCTCCGAGAGCCCTCGGTGCTCTGAGAAGCCCCGTCCTCAAGGAGCCCGGATCTAACCGTGCGGGGTCCCCCTTCAAGGAGCTGACAAAATTAGCAGCCCAGTGGCCCGAAAAGTGGGCACACGACCATGTGCACAGCTGCCTTCGGCTTCAGGTGCGGCCACGCTCCAGGCCGGTGCGCACACGGGTGGCTTAGGGCTCCCTCAGCGGATCTCCAGCGTCCTCTCGCGGTCTTCTCTTCCTTGGCTCTCTGTCCTTTGACCCCTCACCTCCTTGGTGTCCCTGGACCCTCAAGGCCATCTCCTCAACTCAGGGACTCCCCTGAGTCCTGCTTGGTTTCGCCTCCCTCCACTGTAACCTGGAAACTTCCTTAAGGCAGCCATCGGAGGCAATCGCTGGGTTCACCCCACTCGTTTCCTGTCTCTCAGGGGTTTCTCCACAGTCCAGGTCCTTGAAAATGCTACGATCGCGATTTTGTTTGGGTGAGTTGTCCCTTGCTGTTTTAAGATTTATTTATTTATTTGAGAGAGAGACAGAGAGAGAGAGGGAGGGGCAGAAGGAGAGAACTTCCAGCGGAGCCCATGCTGAGCACAGAGCCTGACTCAGGGCTCGATGTCACCACCCCGCGGTCACGACCTGAGCAGAAGCCAAGAGTCGGGGGCTCAGCCACCTGAGCCACCTGGGGGGCCCCTCCCTTGCTATTTCAGACGTGAGGGTGTACTCGGGTCTCGTTACGCCGTCTTGGTGGAAGTGAATCCATATTCCTCTGACTTTAAAGTTCATATTGTCACAAGTCGGCCCGTGGCAGTCCCTGAGAATGACCTCCTCCCTGTGTAGTAAAGTCCCTGACACTTTTTTTTTTTTCCCCAAAGATTTTATTTGTTTATTTGACAGAGAGAGAGAGATCACAGCAGAAGGAGAGAGAGCAGAGCAGAGCAGTTAGGACCCTTGGCTCCTTGGGTAGGAAACAACTAAGGTTTCGTTTGTTTGTGTGAAGTGGGCTCCACGCCGCGGGGCTTGAACTCACAACCAGAGATCAGACCTGAGCTGATATCAAGAGTCAGGCGCTTAACCAACTGCAGGCGCCCGTGCTAAGGTTTTCCTCTCCACACAGAATCAAAGTGCCCCGCTGAGCTCGGCGCGTGGCCCCTTGTCTTTACTTGGGTGTCATTTCATAAATAAGGACATTAAAGCTCTAAGCTTTAATCCTTCAGCAGCTCACGGCTGGATGGCGTGGGCCCACCTCAGGCCAAATCAGCTCTGGCCCCCAAAGCTGCCTGCAGGCAGGCCAGGGCCTGTCAGACCCTTGGCAGAAAAGAAGGCCGCTCGGGTCTGTCTGGATGGCTCAGTTGGATCAGTGTCTGACCCTCGATCTCGGCTCAGGTCATCATCTCAGGGTCCTGGGATCAAGTCCCAAGTCGGGCTCTGGGCTCAGTAGAGTTGGCCTCAGGATTCACTCTCACCCTCTGCCCCATCCCCTACCCCAAATAAAGAAATAAATCTTTAAAAACAAGCAAAGAAGAAAAGAAAAGAAGGCCGCAGTCTTCCGTGCTGCCCTCGCCCGGGGCCACCACTCCTCTGCATGCCGCCGTCCGACTGGACGCTGGGAGAGAGCACCGCCCGCCTCCTCCCTTTTCCGGTCAAGACCTCGCAGCCTTTGCCACTCAAAGCCCGTCTACTTCTGAGCATTCTTCCTGGGTCTGTGAGTCAGGGGTCTCCTGGCTCAACTCCAGCCCCGGCCTCACCCCTCCAGTTCCTCGAGTCTGACCCCAGCACGGAGCATGAATTCCCTCCATTTAACAAATACCGAAGAGTCACCTGGGCCTCCAGGATGCTAGGCCGTAGGGACCCAGGCCGGCCACGAGGACCGGCTGCCATCCTCGTCCTCAGGGAGGCCACGGTCTATGGAAGGGGACAAACAGGTAAACACAGAGGCGTGATCACAGGGACAGGTGCCAGGAAAGAAGGCTGGGCAGTGAGGGGAGGCGGTAGGGTGTTGGCAGGAAAGGGAGAGACGGAGCACAGACCCCCGTCCTCCCCACGTCCCTCGCCAGAATCCAGATGAGTCCACGGCACGTGTGGGCTGCTCCTCTCCTCCCACCCTGGGAAGCCCTCGGCCATACTTGCACGGCCCTTAGGGAGGACCCGAGGCTGCCCCCACCCAGGGTTGCCCCCTCCACTCCCA
Source organism: Mustela putorius furo (assembly GCF_011764305.1). Classification (NCBI taxonomy): domain Eukaryota; kingdom Metazoa; phylum Chordata; class Mammalia; order Carnivora; family Mustelidae; genus Mustela; species Mustela putorius. The sequence continues at coordinate 5,411,086 of NW_025421485.1, forward strand.
CCAGGGCAGGGCCCTCACACCCCACCCTGGGCACCTACAGCCTGGAGTGGGCGGGGGAGGGGGGGCCGGTGGCATCTTTGTCCCATGCCCGCTGCTGTTCCAGTCCAGGGCCTGGAAAACCTTCCCCTCGCCGTCAGTTCCCCTCCAGAAGACCTTCCCAGCAGCACAGGCCATCAGCCGCTCACGGCGCGGGGCTCCCCGCCCCTCTATCCTCTTTTATCTGCGTTCTGCTCAAAATGTTCCTCGTGTGTTTTCCCGTCTCACCTGCTGGACCGGGAGCTCTCCGGGGGCAGGGACTCGAATGAGTCATCTCCGGGTTTCTGCCCCCGCATGACAGGGGTTCATCCCGTGCTGCTGGATGGTGGGTAAATGGATGGCTGGGGTCTGGATGGGTGGAGGGGAAGGGGATGGCTGCGCGGGGGCGGGCAGCGGGAGGACGGGGAGGGGGTAGATGGGAGGTGAGTGGGAGGCTAGGTGGATGCAATATGCCAGTTTCTGGCATGTGGGACCCGACATTTTGGCAGGTAGATTAGACTTGTGATAAAATTCAATAAAATAGAACAAGTTTTCATCTTTAAGAGTGAGCCTCTAGGGTTTTTTTTTTGGTTGGGTTTTTTTTGTTGTTTTTTTAAAAAAGATTTTATTAATCTATTTGACAGACAGATTACAAGTAAGCCGAGAAGCAGGCAGAGACAGAGAGAAGGGGAAGCAGGCTCCCCGCTGAACAGAGAGCCCAATGTGGGGCCCATCCCAGGACCCTGAGATCATGACCCGAGCCGAAGGCAGAGGCTTAACCGAGCACAAGCCCCATCATGGTGTGACTGTCATCTCCCTGGACACGTGCCTCTCCCAGCACTTGGCTTGTGGCATCTTGTTTCTTCTTTATCATCTTGCTTGTTGGCTAGTTTGCCCTCTGAGCTCAGTGAGGCACGCCGGGGAGAAGCAGCCCATCCGTAGAACCGGCTCAAGGCGATCCCGGACCGCACTAAGCTTCGTAGAGGGCTGTAAGAGGACTTTGGGGACGGACCCTCCTCACTTAGAGGGGACTGTGTCTCACCCCTCTAGGGTGGGGAAGCCTGGCCTCGGGGCTTTCTCCCAGGAGCGGCCCAGCCATCAGGAAAATGTCTCAAGTTCTTCACTGTGGAAGTCCCTAAACAAAGAGGCAGGGGGAAGCATGGGGACCGTGGATGTTATAGGAAGCAGTCAGAACCCTGGGGACAAGAGGAAAGACAGCAAGTACAAATTCACAAAGCTGAAGGTACCAAGCTTATGGCTGTCCCCCGGAAACAAAGGTATTCGGAGCTGGAGAGACTTGCCCGGGTGGACTGCGGGACGCAAACCCATTATGATCCTTCACCACTCCCCGCCCCCACCCTGGTGCACACCCACGACCAGGAGTCACGTGGCCTCCAGAATCACGCCCCAGGGGCCCAGGAAGGCAGGGAGCCCACCGGACTGCCACAGACGGCGCAGGAAGCGAGGAAGGAGTCCAGGGGCCTCCAAGGTTTCAGGTGTACGCCCTGTTCTTGTGTTAAAGACAGTGGGCTGGGCCGCCGGGGTGGCTCAGCGGGTTGAAGCCTTTGCCTTCAGCTCGGGTCTTGGGATCTCTGGGTCTTGGGATCGAGCCCTGCATCGGGCTCTCTGCTTGGCAGTAAGACTGCTTCCCTTCCTCTCTCTGCCTGCCTCTCTGTCTACTTATGATCTCTGTCAAATAAATAAAATCTTAAAAAAAAAAAAAAGACCGTCGGCTTCACTGTGAGAAGTGAGCGTGGGAGAGATGAAGAGTTTGGTCAAGTTCGAGAAGCCGACTGGACGCACGTCAGAGGGGACGGCTGGATGTGGGACCCCGCTGCTCGGTGAGAGGGGCCAAGGACGGACAGGCACGCGGGGCTCTGCGGTGGAGGCTCTTCCTAAGGCACGAGATGGGCCGTGAGCGGAGGGGCCCGGCGCGAGGAAGGCCAGAGTGTGGCCGGCGGGGGTGATCGGCTCTGTCCGGGGCCGCTGCCACACGAGCACGACGGCTGGGGCCTGAGCTCCGCACATCTCAGCCCCCTCGGCCGGGCGTGGAGGCACAGCGCCGGCTGCCGTGGGCCCGAGGGCAGGAGCCTGTCAAGCCCGGGCTGGACGGGGAGGGAGGGAGGAAGAGACTCCCGCTCGCTCTGCCTCCCGCCGCAGGCCACCCCGCCGTCACCGTCCCAACCTGTCCGAACCCGCAGCAGCGTCCGAGGGGTCACAGCCCCTCACACTTTCCCAGCGGACCCTCCCAGGAACCTACAGGGCGTCCTGGGAGCTGAGCAGAGCCCCGGAAAACAGAGGGGAGGCTCCGGGAGGGCCAACGCGCAGTGAATGTTGTAGACTCTGTGCTGGGAAGACAGCCGGTACGTTCTGACGCGGCTACACGACACAGGACACAAGTCCAGTTTGCAAATCAAAAAGGTTTTATAGGATTCAAAGCAAAAAGTTACATCACACATACTCATTTAAATAACAAGTCAAAGTCTGTTACAGAAAACATAATTCCAAAGCATTTTCAATTTTATTACTGAAACTACTTAAAAAGGCTCCAAGTCAAAAAAAAAAGACGAAGCAAAATTGCTCAGGCGATAAAGTGCACTGGGGGGAGGGGCGCGCTCTGCTTCCGGGGCCCAGAGGCCCTGCCGCGGCCTCCGCGCGGAGATAACGCAAGGCCCTGGGTTCCTGGGACACTGTTCCTTCGATGGAAACTCTCCCAATTTACAGTTCTCAGTCAACAGAGTGGGGGGAAAGTCATTTACAGAAGGTATTTCTAAATCCCATCAGGAAATGGAAGTTTGGGTCAAAACCATTTTTAACACAGCTATTCCTTAGAAACGACACTGCTGGGAGACCGACCTCTAACGCCACAAGTAACCCAACACTCTGAGACCTTGTATCATCCACCAGAACGTTAGTCGGACTTCCATTATTTGGCATAATTAAGAAAAATACCCAAATTTAATGCCATTCAGTGGCACAGACACAGAGATGTTTTTGTTGATTTAAGACAGAAGTGGGAGAAGACTGCGCAGTGGGGAAGCATGAACTATATACATTCAATTACGTTCTTTTGCAACGGCGTTGTCTGATGAGCTGCAGGAAAAGTCGACTAGGAAATGTCCAAAAACCTGGAAGCCCTCAGACACACGCCAGCATTCGGCACTCAGCCGTGCGCGTCGCAAGCAGCTGACACCAAAGGGCGACTTGCCGGGTATCAAGCAACACACAGTGACTCACCAGGTGATGATGACCAGGCTAAAAGGACCCGAACATAAAAGCTAATCGTATTTATTCAATATTTCACGTTACCATCATTTTAGTAAAAGTAAATGCCAATGACTAAGAGGCAGAGACAAAACCTAAATGCATTCGACACAAAAAAAAAACCCCTTCCCAGGCTTGTGTTGCCTGGATTCCTGCCGCCGCCCACCGTGAGCAGCTCAGCGACTGCCCGGACCCTGCACTGCGGCCTCTATAGAGAATCAGGACCTGAGATCGCACGGGTCCAAAGTGGTGCCCAGGGTCTATTTTCTAAGCAGACTGGGGACACCCCATTCCAAGTCATTCTGTTTGATCAACTTTCTTCAAATATAATGAACGAAAGGCGAGCAGAGTAGCGTTGACTGGACGTAACTAGCATTTCTCCTGTAGTTCTCCGAGTTTAATCACTAGGGGACTCAGAACCTCAGAGCTGGATTGTTTGCAGGTCCGCTTCGCCCCAGCTAAACTGTATTTTGGTGCAAAGTTCCTCCAACCGCTAAGGACCTTTCCTTCTCTAAGAAGTTACTCTACTCAAAAAATACGCTAAAGCCACAGAAAAAGAAGTCAACAGATTATAAACAAAGCGGCTGGGTTTGAGAGCTTACGTTATCTTTGTTCTGGTGTTTGAGGTACAAACAAACTGAGTAACTTGCTCTCAGCAGAGCCAAGGCCCCAAAGGACACTCAGACCCCACAGCTCACTGTTCACCGGGTCTCTGTCGGGTATTTTAAATGACCCCCTGGGGTACATTCTTTACAAGTCACACCATGGACACAGGTAAATGACTAGACCTATATAACCAAATTTTAATTCTTTAGGCTCCAGCCTTAAGGAATCGTTGCCTGGAATTTCTCTTGAAAATGCTATGAAAAAGCTAAACTCAAGTTCTTCCCCTCCTTCCCCCCTCATTTAAGAAGCCCCTATTCAACCAGTTCTGGTTCTAAAAAATTCGTAGACCTAAAAGGCCTGATGACAGACTCGTGGTTTTTGTTTCTTTGTCTTTTTCTGTGGCTGAATAATGTGCCAAATTTACCAAAAGTAGAGTTATTATGAAAACCATTGTTGAACACTGAAAAGAAGACTGTAAAATCACTATCTAGAAATTGGTGGTTGGAACACCAACAATATAAATATTGTAATAAAAAACAGTATAAAAATTAGTACCCTGTCTCAGTTCTACAAAACATGAATAGAAAGGTTGTAAAAATCCAGATTTTGTAAACTTTATTGCCGAAATGTCGGTTTGAATGCTGGTGATTCAGATGATCCAATTTTCTTCCATTTCCTCAAAAAAAACTTGTGAAACTCCAAAAGAGATTGAACAGGGTCCCAACCAAAACAGGAAAAGTTTAACATACTTCCATCAGAACCAGCTCCCCCTTTCTCCTGCAACAACCCCCCCCCCTTTTTTTGGGAGAGAAAACCATCAGTTCCTGCTCCAGAAAACTGCCTCCACCAACTGCCGGGCAGCTCCCGGCTGAGCGCTCAGGCGGAGGCGGGCACGGCCCCCGGGGCCCCCGGCTTCTCGGCCGAGGCGAGCGCGCTGAGCCGGCCCAGCTCCGCCTGCCAGCCCGGGGCCTTCCGCGTGGTCACGTGGCGCCGCGCGTGCTTGGTCAGGTGGTCGCTGCGCATGAAGCGGCGCTCGCACGCGGGGCACGCGAACTTCTTCTCCCCGGTGTGAGTGCGGCGGTGGCGAGACAGTTCGTCGGAGCGAGCAAATTTTTTATCACAGCCGTCCCAGTTACAGTTAAAAGGCTTCTCTCCTAAAGGGGGAGAAAACACACGTTCAAGGAAACGTAAACACTCGGCAGCTTCCCGAGCTGGGGAACTCCGACGTTTTTTAAATTTTGTTCGTCAAACTCTGGGAAAGTCGTGTCCTGTTATTCCGCACCCGGCTGTCCGAACGTCAAGAAATCCTCCCCTTCTTGTTGCCGCGCCTGAGATGTAGGTCGGGGCCCAAAGATGTCAAACTAATCTCACATTTCCGAATTTTCTTTTTTTTAAAAAGATTTACCCATTTGAAAGCGAGCGTGTGTGTGCAGGTGTGTGCGCGAGCGTGCAGCGGGGAGGGGTAGAGAGTCTCAAGCAGATTCTGCATTGAGCGTGAAGTCCGACTCGGGGCTTGATCCCACAATCCCAAGATCATCATCCGAGCTGAAACCAAGAGCTCGATGCCCAATGGACTACACCACCAGGGTTCTTCTCAAATGTATTTTAAAATAAAAATAAATCTCTCGGGGCGCCTGGGTGGCTCAGTGGGTTAAGCCGCTGCCTTCAGCTCGGGTCATGATCTCAGGGTCCTGGGATCGAGTCCCGCGTCGGGCTCTCTGCTCAGCGGGGAGCCTGCTTCCTCTCTCTCTCTGCCTGCCTCTCTGCCTACTTGTGATCTCTCTCTGTCAAATAAATAAATAAAATCTTTAAAAAAAAATAAATAAATCTCTCGTTATAGCTTAGATTAGGGGGAAGATTCTTGAAAAGAATAATTCCCTACCTCAAGTGCAGCCCCTTAGGGGCGCCTGGGTGGCTTAGTCACTTTTTAATAGAGATTATTAGACTCTATTAGATTAGAGATTAGTCTCTATATTTTTTAAGATTTTATTTATTTATTTTTATTTCTTATTTATTTACTTGTTTTTATTTATTTATTTGACAGATCACAAGTAGGCAGAGAGGCAGGCAGAGAGAGGAAGGGAAGCAGGCTCACCACTGAGCAGAGAGACCAATGCGGGGCTGGATCCCAGGACCCTGAGATCATGACCTGAGCCAAAGGCAGAAGCTTAACCCACTGAGCCACCCAGGCATCCCACTAGACTCTGTTCATTGGCTGAGTGGGAGCCGGCACGATTAGAGCTCTAATGAGCTCCAAGCCCCGTACCGATCTGAAGTGCATTTTGGAAGACAACACAACAGGGACTCACTGCTGTCCTACAGGCCGTTAGCGGACATTCTGGTGGAAGGGGGTTCCACGACCAGGTTCATGACACACGTCTTTTTTACAGACTGTGACCTGCTACTGTGCTTACAACTTATGTGTGTGTGTGAACCTCTGACAGGCGAGTTTCACAGACTCCTTAACCAAAGGAGCCTTAAAAACAAGAGAGCCGCGAACATCTGAAATATTCTAACAGGACTTACGAAGGCCTACAGTCTACCAGACCTTGGTCAAAGCCAGAGCTACCGGCCCCCTGGAGCTGCAGAAACGTAAGCTTAACGAAAATGAAAAAGTCACTTCCTTAGTCACACTGTCCACATTGCAGCTGGTGGCTACCTTAACTGGACAGGGAGTATTTCTCTCATCACCAAAAATTCTCTCGGAGCAGGCTGACAAGATAATAAAGGTATTACTAAGTCACAGTTTCTTGGATGACTTCTCCTTCTGAATTAGAAACGATACATTCTCAACATAAGAACACTGCATCCCCTTCAAGTTCGCACATTTTCGAATTTAAACTTTTCCATACTGTAGGGCCCTTTCTCCATAGTGAACCAAAGTAAGTTACACTGATGTTTCTTGAATGTGAAATGCACATTTTCTAAAACACAGAAAGACTGAGGAATCTACAACATAAACAAAAGGGGCAACATGAGCGTCACCCTAAAAACCTATCAAAGGGACCACAATCCTAGAACTACACCACATTTTACCTACTGGGATAAGCTGATGACATGTTCTAGAAAAACCAATAATGGCTGCACTAATGTTAATCCCAATCCCTATAAGACTCTGAAGGCTTTTCGGAACCAAAGAAAAACAGGCAGCCCTCCACCTTCTCCGGGGGATCTCATGTTTCCCTCCCAGTCCAGGAAGGCTCAGCGTGTGGTTCTTCACCGCAGGCTCTGGAGCTCTAACATCCCACCAGCCTTCAAACTCACCTGTGTGGGTGCGAAGATGAGCCTTGAGGTGGGAACTTTTGAAGTAGGTTTTCCGGCAACCTGGGAAGTTGCAAACATAATTTCTCCTTCGGGAAAAGTCTACCTGAGGGGCACAGTTTTGACCGGAGGCAATGAATACTGGGGCAGGGGCGAGGGGCAAGAACTTGCTATTCCCCACAGCCACGACACTGGACGCCGAGGTGGCAGGCTGGGGGAGGGCCGCCTGGGGTAGGACCAGCATCACAGCTCCCTGAGGCACAGGCGGTCCCACGAACACAGGCTGGGGCACTGCAGCAGCATGGGGAAGGATGGGTTTGACAGTCCCTGCAGACACTTGGGGAGGAGGTTTCAGAAAAGCTGAGAACATGCCACTCTGTCCAGTCACAGGGATCATTTGGCAAAAGACAGGGGAACTGGGGACAGGGACAGAAATCAGAGGGGTGGCTTTCCTTGGCAAGTCACTTTCATAATTCTTTGGTGAGCAGGTTTGAATTGCAACAGGCCACCCTGCCTGCTGGCCTTTGTCAACGGGGACCAGGCCACCAGACTTGTGCAAGCAAGGCTGACACGACACCGAGTTAGTGTTCAGTAGACTGTCTGTGAGCTGTGTGCCCAGCGAAGCTTCAGGATGTCCCAGAAACTGTGCTTCTCCTTCCCTGTTGATGGAAAGTTGGCATTCTGGAATCTGGGCAGTAGGCAACTGACCAGAAGCAGGACTCCCCGCCGTGTGACGGATGACACTTGTCACCATGGGCCTGCAGGGGGTGCTGGAGGCTGGCTCCAGTGACTCCATCTTCAGATCTGGGGGGCCCCTCTCAGCCTTCCTGCTCAGCACTTTGGCTGCCCCAGCAGAAGCTGGGGTGATGGTCTTGACCATGCACGCTTTGGAATCAGTTACTTGGGAAGGAACAGGTGTCCCCGTCGATGGCTCCACAAGATCAGGGCTCTGAGGAGGAGTCATGCACTTAAAAAAAAAAAAAAATACCGTGTGAAAAGGTTGTTGTGGTTAAATTTTAAAAGGACTTACTTTGATCACCGTGTCCCTCATGCCTTTTAAAAATTATGTAGGAAAGACTCCTCTGCGCCTGCTCACAACGGCACCCAGTGGATTTCCAGACCACGTGAAGGACTGCACTTTCTAAGCTTCTCCCCATTTCCTGTTCACTCCCAAACCAAACCACTTGCTTAATTTTAAAAATGTCAGTTCCACCCCTGAGCTTCCACAGCTACTGAAACAAGCAATTGAAGTACAAGAACTCCAAATGAGGAAGCAAATTTATATTCAAAATAAGAGCTTTTCACAGTAGTTTTTGATTCTCAAACCTTATTTATTTATTATTATTATTTTTTAGATCCCAATGCTAATCATTTAACACACACTTACCCAGTGCCTACCAGATGCCAGGTAAAAACCCGTCAGAATGATCCTCCAAAGGCCATGCTCTAACCAGTGGCTCTAAGTGAACCAAGCCTCTCCTGCTCCCACTTACTGTCAGCCTCCCTGTGGGAGAGCTCAGTGCCAAGTAAGTCTGCCAGGAGCTGCTGGCCCGCTACTGGCACAACTCTCTCCCCTGCCCACAAGTCCCTTCTCATCCCTCTCCCCAAGCCCGCTTTCCATGCTCTCCTTCCAGGGCAAGCCTCCAGCCCAAGACAATCAGATTCTAATTTTCACATCTGTTAGCCCACTCTCAATTTCTCCAAGCGGAGAAGCAACCTCTCCCAACGCTTCTGTAGCTCTGGCAAGTTACGAGGACAAAAACACAAACCAGGCTTGACTGCACTCAGCTCGCACAGGTAAGAAGTGAGGCTCTCCAGGGAGGAAGAGGCCAGGATTGCAACCCAGCTAATTACGGCTGATGCCAAAGCACGGGCCGCTTCTAGCTGTCACCCGTGTATCCTGATCCCACGCTGAGTCACCTGGGGGAAGCCAAGCCCCCACCCTAGAGTTCCCCAGGAAAGCAAGTACATTTCACTTTCTCACATCACTCTGTAGTTTTCCCCCTACGAACATTTCAGCACTGGGGCTGCAAGCTATGATCTATTAATGGAAAGAACGTATTTTCGAGAAGTAGGAGAAGTTTTCACCCTCCGGACCCACGTCTTCGGCACATTCATCTAACCCACTCCAGTCACTACACAAAATGCTCTCCTCCCTATTTCTTACCAGAGTCGATAAAGAGTCGAAGTCCTTTGGTAGCTCAGGCGTGGCTGTGTCCACATGCACAGTGCTGGTGACGTCCCCAGGGTCAGAGACAGGTGTGAGGGGTCTTATCTTTAACAGGTCACCTTTCTGGGATCTTTGACCCCAGGAGCTCATGCAAACAAGAGCCTCAACTGCTTCGATGTCATTCTGCTCCAAGATACTGCATGTAGACCTTTCACTATCATGCCTTTTTCTCTCCAGGATTGACTCACAGATGTCCATGATGTCCACCTAAACGCGACACAACACAAAGGCTTCTCAGTCCAGGGGAGAGAGACAAGGTAACCCTGATGGGCACGTGGGTACGTACACCAAGCGCCTGCTCTATGCACGTGACACACACATGAAGCTCAACACACAACATGCTCTGTAGTCTAGGAAAACACGTCAACAGAACATTGACCACAATTTCACTTTTAAGCCAGCCTTCTGAAGAGTGAATATGACTGGACTTGGCTGGCAAGCAGTTTCCATGGAAAACCCTGACTCTTAAGAAAAGCTAAGTTCGTGTTTTCCTTCAGCAATGATCATTTAAGACTTTAATCCCGGAGCTATGAGCCAAAGTGGCCAGTGTGACGCTGTCCAGCTGGGAGGAGAAACGGACACCAGCTCCAAGCCTTCAGCTGGCTGAGAGGACACATGGCTCTTCAGAGTTGGCAAAGCCGGCAGAAAAGCGTCCCTACAGATGCATTTTTGGCAACTCTGAGGCACTCAGCACAGTCTTCTCAAGTCAGGGCATTACCATGGCAGAACTTTCCAGTGGCTCAACTCTAACAGCGCCAAGAAGGGGAGCCCATGCTGGTTGAGCCTTGTTCCTTACTCAGGAACAGTCACTCCTCACTGCCACAGGGCTAGCAAGGAGATAAGAAAAAGAATTTTAAAAATCTAGCACAGCCCAAGAGACAATTGTCCTTCCTGTTTTGTCAAACCATCCTTTTTCAGCAGGGGTGGGAGGGGTGGAAAGAGAAGTGACTGGAATCAAATGATGTCCTCCCAAAGACCCCGTCCATTCTCTAAAGATCTGTTTCCACTTGGCTTGCCCGAGCGAACATGGAATCCCTCCGTCCCCACCAGGTCCCTCTGCAGTGCACGCTGGTAAAGTGCCCGCCTTTAAGTGCTCTTTAAAGTGCCACTGTGGCCCCACAGCCGGGGCCTCGGAACCCTGAGGTCACAGGTATGGGGCTGTCGCCTCCTCCCTGGACCACCACGGGCAGGATGTCTGGAGGCACACAGGGCTCCCACACCTCTCTCTCAGGCCCTCAGGGCCCGGCAGTCTCGAGGACCGAAGTCCTAGGTCTAGCCAGCCAGCTCACTCCCAGGGCCCTCAGGCCCAACACCTGAGGGCTACGACTAAGAAGAGTGCCCCACCTGACCCCTAGACACCCACCTCCGCTTGCGCCTTCCCGCCAACTTTGCCCCGCCCCACCCTCTTTGCCCCGCCCCTGCCCCAACACACCACCTTTCCGGGTTTGCCCCGCCCCCCTCCATAAGAACTTGCTCCGCCCCCTATATAAGGCCTTCCTCCCAGCTCTGCCCCACCCTCTGCCCCGCCACCGTCTCTCAAGCTCGGCCCCGCCTCCTGCCTCCACCCCCTCGCCTTTGGGCCTTCCCGCCAGCTTTGCCCCGCCCCCACCCCACCCCCCGCAGCGCCTTCCCGCCAGCTTTTGCCCCGCCCCCTATCCCCCTCCGCCGCCCGCTCGCCGAACACCCGCCGCCCGCGTGTCGCGTTCCCGCCAGCCGCGCCCCGCCCAACGGCCGCCTCCTCACACGGCCTGGTGACGTCATGGCTGGAAATAGCCCCGCGCCGGGAGCCGGCGGCCGCTGCGGAAACGCCAGACAAAGCTACGCGTAGGGCGGCGCGGGGCACACGCCCCCGGCCGGCCGGACGCGTCCCCTGCCCCTCCCAGCTCTGGGGCCCGCTCTGGCCCCGCACCGCGCGGCCGCCACAAAGCCCCGTGCATTCCTGCCCTCCTCCGCGCCCGAGCCCCGCACAGGCGGCACGTCCCCGCCTCGCCCCTCGCTCAGATGGGCGTCCACTCACCGCACGCGCGTCGCCCGGGCCCGCGGAGCCCGGAGTGTGCATGGTGCCGGCGGCACGGAGGCAACAAAGCAGCCGCGGGGCGGGAGCTCGGCACACGGCTGCAGTCGCACGTGCGCCGCGGGAGGCGGCGACCCGGAGCCCCTGCAGCCCGCGGGAGCCTCCGCCCGCTCGCGCCGCTCTGCCCCGGCGCGGCCCTCGCGGTGCGGGAGGGGCGGGGCGGCCGCGGAGGGAGCGGCCGTGGGGGCGTGGCGCGAAGGCAAACCAAAATACACCGCGCCCCGCCGGGGCGGGGCCGGGTGCCCGCCAGCCAATCCGCGCCCGAGCTTTACGCTGCAGGCCAATGGGCGCCGCGGGGAGCCGCGTGATCGGAGCCTGGCCGCGGCGTGATCTGGCAGGGCGGGATGCGGCACGTGTTTTGGTCGGAGTGAGGGGCGGGGCCTGAGGCCCCGGAAAGTAGGGGAAAGGTCCCGGCGGCAGCGGCGGCTGCTGCTGGAGGGAAGGGCGGCGGGGGGGGGGGGGGTCCCTGGGCTGGGGAGGGGGGGCGCGCTTAAAGAGGTCCCTCTCGCGACCTGCCCAAGCGCAGGTCCCCATGGAGTGAATTCGTCCGGTAGAGGGAACCCAGCAGGTTCTGCTTGCTTGTTTTTTGTTTTTATTTTTGTTCTTCAGTTTACCTCTGGTTGGCTCCCAGGAGTGCATCCCTGAGGGAAAGCTGGTTGGCTGCAGGTGACGTTTCTGCCTCCATGGCTCCTTTCTGCAGGCTCCCAGGGCCCAATCTTCTAGACGTGGGTCTGCCTTTTCCTCCCTTCCCAGGCAGCTCTGGGCCCCTTTTCCACTCTTTTAAGGGGAGTGGGGTGAACCAAGATCTGAAGGGTGCCTGGTGACACCCTCCCATTCTTCCCAACCCGGTGGAAGCATTACCCCCTCCAGGAAGTCCTCTGGCTTGAACGAGAGGGATACGCACTGGCATCTTCCCTGCGTACTTGGGTTGCCCCTGTCTCTTGAGTGTGGTTTACCTTCTTCTGCAGCTCTAAGTTCTTTTTTTTTTTTTTAAGATTTTATTTATTTATTTGACAGACAGAGATCACAAATAGGCAGAGAAGCAGGCAGAGGAGGAAGCAGGCTCCCTGATGAGCAGAGAGCCCGATGGATGCGGGGCTCGATCCCAGGACCATGATCATGACCTGAGCCGAAGGCAGAGGCTTAAACCACTGAGCCACCCAGGTGCCCCTGCAGCTCTAAGTTCTTGAAGATCAGGGACCAGGCTGTGTTTATGTGTACCCCTCCAGCCTGCTGCTCAGCGTGGGACAATGCTGCATCCACCCACAGGGCCCACGGTGGCTGAGCTGTGATATGGGTGGGCGCAGCCAAGGGTCAGAGGCCACCGTGAGGTGTCTTCCGCCCTAAAAGCAAACTGCTGGACTAGGTATAGGATCCATACCTGCGCTGTGGGGGCTCTGCTCTGGGCAAGAGGAGCCCTGGGCCCAAGGGACAGGCCACAGGAGCATGCAGGGTCTCCTGGTAAGGCAGCAGGGGAGGCCCTGGGATCAGGGTACTGCTTCTCCTCATAGTTCTGCGCTGTTGGGTGGACAGGGGTAAGCAAACCAACTACTCTCCATTTCTTCTTCAGTTTCACCCTGGCACCTTTTAGGATCTGTTGCTTTTCTGTTTCTTTAGTTATTTAGTAATTGTCTCCCCTCCCTAGGTTGGCAGCTTGTCCCAGTCACTGCGGAACAACCCCCCTCCCCACTGCCGCCCGGTGCCTGGCTCAGTGCAGGAACTCGGTAACCATTGGTTGAATGGATGAATGAAGGCAAAACACCTACTGCCCCTCCCTCCCAACTTGGCCATCCTGCAGACAGCTCTAATTCTGTGTCCTTGAGACTGAACTCACGGTCTGCCCGAATCTGCATTTCTCATCTCTGGGCAGGGCATCACCGGATACCCCGAGACTTCACCCAGAGAGGGGAATCACCAGGGAACCCTCCCTTTCCTGAACGTGGTTCCTTTTGCCAATTACTTCATGCCTTTCTTCTTCCTCAATCTCTCGCAGACCGCTAGCTTCCCTCATCACCCACTCGCGCCCGGCCCAGGCCACCGTCCGTCCTCTGTCCCCTGAGTTGTTTGCCACTGCCTCCCAGCAGGTGTCCCTACCTCCAGCCTCACTGCCTATCATCCGCCCTTCAGCTCACTGCTAGAATGATCTTCTGGAAGGAGAGACAGTACCAAACCAGTGTGTCAACTCTCAGCTGGGAGCCAAGTAGCTACAGGACTGAACCTCACTCCTTAGGCAGGAGTCCGTTATGTTGCATGACCAGCCTGGGCCAGAGCTTCCTACATGCGGCCAACCAGTTCCCTGAGTCCCTTTGGTTCTGGCCGTCCTGCCCCCAGTGCTCCAGTACAGAGCTCTGTGCACGCAGCCCCTGCCCCCCAACAATGTCGGGCCCAGTCGCTCTGTCCTGCTTTGCACAGGGCCTGCCTTCTGCATGAACATGGCACCCCCTCTCCACTTTGGCTCTGTAGGACTGTGCGACTCCTCAGGGATGCCCTCCCTGTCTCCCACACAGCAGGACAGCTCAGTAGAAGGCTAAGGGCAGGGGCTGGGAGTTGGACTTGGATGCAAATCCCAGCCAGGCCAGTGTGGCCCCATCACATGGCCGGCCATGTCTCTGTTGAATACGAGATGGCAGGAGCTGGCCATGAAGACCACACATGAGCTTCTCAGACTCTGTGCCTGCCCCTGGACGGCGGGAATACGGGGGATCTTGGACGGCAGGCCGGCTCAGGGCTCTTCAAGCATGAGAACCTAGCCTTCCTTTGTCTAGCCCAGGTTAGGGACAGACACACAGGTCTTGGGTCCTGCTGGCCCCTCCTTTTTTCCCCCTCCCCCCTACCCAGATCCTGCTTCTCCACAAAGCTGCCCACGGGGCTGTGCTTGCCGCCCTCCCCGGGTGCTGGTCCCGCGGGGACCCAGAGGCATAGTGCCATGTTTGTGAATTAAAGACCGCTCCAACTCGTTCGCTCGGAGACAGCACTGAGGCCCTCAGACAGTGTGGACAGACTGATGTGCTCCTGAGCACTGAAGCCCTCAGACAGTGTGGACAGACTGATATGCCCCTGAGTGGACGGACCACCACCACCTTCCAGTGTGACTTTCCAGCCAGTCTCTCCTGTACAAACGTGCCCTTACCCAGCGCATAGTGTTCTGTGCGCCTTTGGAGCCCAGGTTTCTGATTTCACAAGACGTCTTAGAGCGTGTTACCTCCCCATTCTCAGAGATGGGGCGTGTGCTTTTTAAGGGTTAAGAGATGCTCCATTGTATGAATGTGTCGTGACTTACTTTACTCCTGATTAAATCAGCGGAGCGTTCAGGCTCTTAACTTGCCAGGACGAGATTCCAAGCATCGTCTGCCCACGAGCGAGGACACCTACCGAGTACCCTCCCATGAATGGGGTTGCTGCGTCAGCTGCCTTTGCATTTCTTTTCTATCATTTTTCCTTTTGGTAAACGTCAGTGAAGCACCGGACAGATCCAGGAAACGTGGAAACATACAGGTACCGCTCACTGAATCTGTACAAGGCACACTCTTGATGTCACCAGCATCCGGATGGAGAAACAGAACAGCAGTCGTGTCCTCAGAGTCCCACCACCATCCACCCTGAGCCCAGCCAGGAAGACCCCAATTGTGGCTTCTGAGACCAGAGGACACTTCTGCGTGTACTGACACCTGTACCCGGAGAATCTTACAGTTCTCTCCGGGGTCGAGCATGCAGTCACTTGTAGCCAGAATTAATTCATTCTTGCTGCAGAACACACCGTGAGACATTGGCCCGGTCATCAGCGGACCGACATCCAACCCAGGGTCACCACGAACGCAGCTGCTTTGACGCTTCTTGTATGTAAGTACGTGCATTTTAAGTTTAGAAAAATTGTCACGTTTTCCTCCAAGCGTGAACTTATGCTGAGTTATCCCACCAACGAGGGACTGCAAAGCCAGTCCTCTCTCTCTTCACTAATGCCAGGTCTTCTCAAGTTTTCTGACCTTTACCCAGCTGAGTGGAAAAAATGAGAACTCATATTATATTGCATTTCTCTGATGGAGTTTCCTTCAGAGTTTTTCGTGTATTTGAAAGCCATCTTGATTTTGTTTTCTTTGAACTTTGGAAGGAATTTTTTTTTTAAGGGTTTTATTTGTTTGAGAGAGCGAGTGGGCACGCTCAAGCAGGGAGAGCAGACACAGAGAGAAGCAGTGTCCTTCTGAGCAGGGAGCCCGAGGCAGGGCTCTATCCCAGGACCCCAGGATCATGACATGAGCAGAAAGCAGCCTCTTTTTTTTTTTTTTTTAAGGTTTTATTCATTTATTTGACAGAGATCACAAGTAGGCAGAGAGGCAGGCAGAGAGAGAGGAGGAAGCAGGCTCCCTGTTGAGCAGAGAACCCAATGCAGGGCTCAATCCCAGGACCCTGGGATCATGACCCGAGCTGAAGGCAGAGGCTTTAACCCACTGAACCACCCAGGCACCGGGAGAAGGCAGCCTCTTAACCGAATGAGCCACCCAGACGTCCTGGAAGGAATTTTAAATGACAGTACAGAAACCTGAGGATGTTTATATGCTGGAGACAAGGGGCCAGTGGAGAAAAGTGAATGATGCAAGACCGAGGCGGGGAGCTGAGGGGACAGGGGTAGGAGGCGGGGGAAGTGTGTGTTGGGGCGGATGGGGGACGCGCAACAGGGAAGTTGACCCTGCGCAGGAGGGAGGGATTGCCTGTGGGAGAACATGGCAAGGGAGAGAAATGGCTGGAGAACCAGGAAGATTCTGGGTTGGAGAGGAAGGCAGGCCAACGTGTTCCCGCATTCTCCGCCTTCTTGGTGATGTCGGAGGCATCTACCCGGGAGGGGCCCTGGTGGGATGCGAAGCATTTGGAGCTGACTCAGCCACACTGCAGGCCAGTCATACTGTTGGAGTGACCCTAGACCAAGCATTGGGCTCTTGTCCTAGCTCCGGGGATTCAAGTGCTCAGTCACCTGGAGCGGGCCTCCTCTTCCCTGAGCTCGGTTTTCTGACGTTGCTCTGTGATTCTAATCAGTCCCGAACTATGACCAAGTTTGTTGTCATGGTTTTGTTGCTTTCCCCCTGCCCGCATGTTGTAAAGTACAATTTAAGGACTATCATTTATTACAGAGATGAGAGCGCTCCTTTTTTGCGTTGGAACGGTCTGTGTTTTAGGAAAAGGTAGCGGTGGCAGATGGTACAGAAGGCCGTGACCCGTGAAAACAGAACATTGGCAGCCCCCCAAATTGGTTCTGAAATTTTGTGGTCAGTGAAATGCCCAAATCTGGGACTCTCTGGTTGTTTCTAGAGGCTCATTCTGTCTCTGAGAGCCATGATTCTGCAGGGCAGGCTGGACTCCTTTCCATGTTGAACTGGAGGAGCAGATTTCTTCCTTTCTTTCTTTCTTTTTTTTTTAAAGGGAGTAAATGGCAGAGAAATAGAACCCAGATTTCTTTTTTTTTTTTAAAGATTTTATTTATTTATTTATTTGTCAGAGAGAGAGTGTGAGCGAGAGCGAGCACAGGCAGACAGAGAGGCAGGCAGAGGCAGAGGGAGAAGCAGGCTCCCTGCGGAGCAAGGAGCCCGATGTGGGACTCGATCCCAGGACGCTGGGATCATGACCTGAGCCGGAGGCAGCTGTTCAACCAACCGAGCCACCCAGGCATCCCTAGAACCCAGATTTCTGATTATGAGCTGATTTCAACACCAGAAACGGTGATTGGAACCAGTCCCTCGGCATCCTGGCCCGGTCTGGCAGCGGCCGTGAGGCAGGGCCCGTGGGGAGCACTCTTGGTCCTCCTCCTGACTGACCCTTGGCACCTCTCCCCCGGGTCACTGACTGGCGGTCCCAAGCCTTTGCCAGCTCTCGAGTGTTTCAGCCTTGGCCAGGGCCACGCTGGGAACCAAGAGCCGGCTGGGGGAGGGGCAGCAGAGCTGACGTGGGGTGGGGGAACTGGCTCCCCGTGGGCCCCGGGTTCCATCCTTCTCTCTTTCCCCCCGCCTTGAACTCCCTGATGACTGGAAGCTCCACAAGGACAAGAACATGCTGCAAACCGACTAGCTGCGTGACTGTGGGCTGAGGGTTCAGACATTTAACCTAAATGCTGACCAAGAGCTGGAGAAGGAGAGCCACCAGCCGGCGGGACCCTGCAGGCGCTCTGGACACCATGGCCCGTCTCCTGGACTCCAATCTCCTGATGCTGCTGCTTTTTCCTGACTGTCTGGACCACAGGTGCTAAGAACACTTGTGAGTCCCTGTAAGTGGGGCTGGAATGGCGGGGCGGGGGCCCTGCTGTGGCTCCCCCCACACACACAAGGGGAGGGGGTGGGGAAGCAGGGACTGCTTGGCTCCTGCCCTCGCTGATCATGGCCTCCAGTGGCTGTCTGTCTCCAGGCGGCACCTGTATGGTCTGTCTGCAGACCTTCCAAGGGGGAGAACCAGTTTGCATGGACAGGTCGGGCCCCCACGCTCCAGGAGAAAGGTCACATGGGTCTCAAGCTGGAACCTTCCCCAAAGGAAAGCTTCAGGATGGGCCCCTGAAGGCTTCCGGAGCGGGTAGGTACTTGGTGGGGGACCTTGAGCGCCCAGGCAGGACGGGAAGGAGACCCCTGTGGGCTGGGTGCTCCAGGACCGCGGGGGACTGAGACCAACCCCTGGCCTTCAGGTCCCACTTGGCAGGAGGAACCGATGCAGTGACAGGGGGACATACTGTACACAGGTGCAGAGGGGGTAGAGGACACCTGACTCCCTCCAACTACAGAGCTGGTGGAGAGTGGTCTGGGGCCGCTGCCCACAGGAGCTGGCACTGGAACTAGCATTAAGGGACAAGTGTATGGTAGCCATTCAGGGAACGGAAGAGACGCCTCAGAGCTGACAACGCACCGTAGCCACATCACATACCGAGCGGGCACCCGAGAGACTGAAATAGCTTCGGGAAAAGACCAGGAGAGGATCCAAGCCAGCAGTTCTCACACTGGGCAGCACTGGAAGGGGGAGGGTCAGAACACAGACGGCTGGGCCCAGCAGGACTCAGATGCGGTCTGAGAATTTGTGCTTCTAACAAGTTCCCAGATGTCGACACCGCTGGCCCAGAGACCAGGCTATGAGAACCACGGATACAGCCCAATGCCCTGGTTTCACGGGAAGAGGAACAGAGCCAGAGAACAAAGAACAACAGCTTGTCCGAATCATCCTCTGGGGGTGCACAGAGAAGCTACCAGAACTCACACCTCCGGACTCACTCCCAACTCAGTGCCCTGTACCATATGACACCGCCACCCCTGCCAGGGCTGCTCTCCCGGGAAAAGCCCAGGAAAAAGCCTTTGCAGGCCAGCGTGGCCCTGGACAACAGCGGAGACAGCAGGCTGGCCTGGGAGGGCAACGTTCCACGTATCCCCGGGGCCACCCAGCCCGTCCACCTGGCCCACTGCCCGGAGCCGGCTCTGCTCCCAGCCTGGCTTCTGCAGCAACCCAGAGCGGTGCTGGCAGCAGCGCTGGCCGCAGCCCCGATGGGCAGCAGGGCCAGCAGCGGCTCAGGGCGTTGGCAGAGTGGCCAGTAGAGGAGTATCCCACGGGGGAACTTGTGAGTGCCCTGCGGGGGCCTGAGCCTGCCTCCTGCTCCTCGTTCCTGCCCTCTCGGGCTCGCCAGGCTGAGCCTCTGTCAGGCTGTCCTGTTCCTGTGGTCCCCCGCGCTGGCCGGCCTCCTGACTCAGCACAGGAATGGGTTTTAGCCCCTTGCAGGAGATGCCCTGTCTACACAGGCCAGACACGCACAGCAGAGCCAGGGGGAGCTGCCCAGCTTCACCCAGGTGCCTGGCCCACGGCCAGCTGCTTCCCAGGCGCCAGGGGACTGCCAGCAGAGGCCCCTGCTAGCTGTGATTGCCCCTCTGCCCAGCCTGCCATCAGTGACCCTCTTCGGTGTCCCCATGTGGCCTCTTTTCAGTCCCACTGATCACTGTTCTCATCTCCCTCTTGTCTCTGGCTTGAACAGGGAGTTCCAGCGGCTCTGAAAGCAGAGGAGGCGGGTGCTGACTGGGCTCACTCTTCCCCAAGAACAACGGCCAAGCCAGGTTGAACTTAGGAAACGCCGCGTGCCCCGATATCCTGAGCCCTTTCCTGAACACCTTCCTTGGGTCACTCTCTGGGCGGGGCTGCCCTGGCCATCAGTGGAGCTGGGGGACAGGTGCTCAGTGCTCCTGGCTGGGGAATGGCTTCATTTCCCCCCGCCTCCTGCCAGGAGTGACGCCTCTGCTGGTGCTGCTGGCCACTGGGGGCCTAGGAAGCTCTGGGCAGGAAGGCGGGAGGTACTTGACCGGGGCAGTTAGCAAGACAACAGCCTGGGGTTTTGCCGTTTTTTTGTTGCAAAGCAAGCCTGTTCCTGATGAAGCCTGGTACTCTGCTAGCCACTGGGGAGATGTGGGGGTGACACAGTTCCCGCCCTCCTGGAGATCATTGACTACCTGTGTGACCTTGGGGAGGTTGCTTAACCTCTCTGAGCCTGTTTCCTCATCTGTCAAATGGGGATAGTAAAAATATCTACTTAAAGGCATGTTGTGGGGATTAAATGAGTTGATGCGCCTATAAATTGTTGGCAGAGGTGCCTACTATATACCGAGTACTCGCGAAATGATGACTAGAAACCTGTCCCGTGGTCGGGGGCTCACAAGGAAAGTAATGACGATGATGGGGTCTGACAGGTGCATCGGGAGAGCAAAGTCTGGTGGGCGGAGCTGTTCTAGCCTCTCAGCTCTGAGGCTCTCAGAGAGGAGATACGGAAAACGCACTGTAATTAAGCAAACACGAGGGAAGCGACCGTTGTCTGATACAGAAGAATCCCAGTAACCCACAGGAGAACCCCCTCCAGGCAGTGGAGTTCCAGTCTTCTCCCCCCGCAGTGAGGGCTGGACTTGGTGACTTGCTTCTCACACTGTACGGAAAGGGAAAAGGGTAACCTCACAGCGGGGAGAGCTTGTAAATGTGACCAAGCACAGGGGGCGGGCGGGGGCTTCCCTCACCGGGGCTAAGTCGTGTTAGTGTAATGGACCCCCAAGGAGAGGCGAGCAGGGCACTGTAGGCCTGTGTTATTTTTCCTAAATTCCGTAACTCTAGTCGAATCATGGGTATGTTGCACAGCTCAAACCTAAGGGCACTCTGCAAAATGCCAGGACTCTTCACAGGGGTGGAGGTCATGACATTCAAGGAGAGACTGAGGAACCGTCCCAGACTGCAGGAGTCTAAGGAGACAGGGGGATTGGGAGGGGACTGGGAACCGTGAAGGGCATGGGTGGGAAAACTAGCAGACTCCCAATAAAGTCGGTTTAGTCTGTAGTATTGTCCCAGTGTTGGTTTCTGAGTTCTGATGGGCAGACCCTGGTTGTGTGAGATGCTGGCCCTGGGGAAGCTTGGGCAGACGGCATGCAGAAACTCTCTGCACTATCTTGGCAACTCTTTGGTAAATTTAAAATTGTTACCCAAAATTTTAAAAATAATGTGCCGTGAGAGATGACACGGACAGGCTTTCAGGCAGCGCACGTGTGTGTACGCGTATGCAGAGGTCGGTTAGGGAGTGGTACGTGTGTGACAGTTGGTGGCTGGACCGGGGGGTCGTGGGGGCTCGGGGGGAGCCGGGAGCGTGGCTGGGTCCGAGTGTGGGGGACCCAGGGCCCCTAGGGCTGTAGGCTCTGGTTAGCCACAGTGAGGAGTTTGGGTTTCCAGGAAAGGGGATGTTTGTGGCAGCCAGAGCTGACCCCTCAACTTTCAGGGGACCCAGGTGGATGCCCGATCTGCCCCATCCGCAGCCCTCAAGTCCCACAGCCTGCGGAGCTCTCTTGCTCCTATGCGGTAAGGAAAGCCCAGCCCTTGTCCAGTTGGAAACCTGCATCCTTCCCAGTATCATCAGGGACCCCCAGGGCCACATCTCTCCCTTCCTGACCAGTTCTGAGAACATGCTCGTGCAGATTCTTCCTCCTCTCCTCATCACCTGGGCCTGGAGTGCCCTTGGACAAGCCTGACCCTTCACAGCCAAGTGCATGGACACTTTGACTCAAGGTCACAGTGGAGGAACGGAAGCAAGCGAAGACAACACAAAATGGAACTTTCCCGTTGTAAAAGCCCCAGTCCTCAGGATGCCTGCGTGGCTCAGTCAGTTAAGCTGGCTCGATTTCAGCTCAGGTCATGATCTCAGGGTCCTGGGATCGAGCCCTGCATTGGGCTCCCAGCTCCGTGAGGAGTCTGCTTAAGATTCTCTCTCCCTCTCTCTGCTCCTCGCCCAGCTCGTGTGCACATACACACTCTTTCTCTCAAACAAATACATAAATATTAAAAAAAATAAAAGACCCAAGTCCTCTGTCCTCCATGTGCACTGCCCCCGTATCTCTCCTGCCCGGCTGCCTCACCCCCACCCAGTGAACTCTGCTCCTCTCCAACCCCATAGTCGTGAGGCCCTGAGGGCCCTCCTCCTGTAATGGGTGACCTACAAACCCGGGCAGCTATTGCAAGAAGAGCTCTGCCTCTGGCTCTTGGACAGACAGCCTTTGCTCCCTCTGCACCAGCGGGGAGAGGACTGCGTGATAGGAAGTGCCCGGACCTCCCCACGAGGGGTGCGGCCCCCAGCGCGAGGGATCTGAGCCAGCCTGGGCAGAAGCCCACCAGGCAGGGAGGGGGTCCTGCCTTGGGGGGGCTCATGCTGAGGTTCTGGAGGCTCATGGGCGCCTCCTGCTCTAGAGTCTTAGGCAGCTCTCGCCAGAAGGGGAGAGGGCCACCAGCCTGCCCTCGGCAGCCGACTCCAGCCGGAGCCACAGCTGTACGCCCGGACGGTCCCTGCTTCCCTCAGGCCTCCGTTGCCTGTGCCATCTGCCCTAAGCCTCACACCACGAGTCCTGGCTGGGTACCCCCCTTTACACCAACCCCGTGAGCGTAGGGCCTCCCAGGGAGTCCTTCGGCAGCTCATGGGCCTACACAACCGTCTTCCAAGACGGCAGCCCTGAAGGCTGGCCAAGGGTCCAGGGAAGAGGACCCAGAATTCCCTTCCTCCCTAAATGCTCTCGGGTCTTTTTGGCCATATTTGTCAGCACGCGCAAGTCCCAGTCCTCTCCAGCTCTGGGAAGCCACCTCAGCTGGCCCATGCAGGGCTTAAACACCCAGAGAACAGAAGCCCCGGCGGGAAATACCTCCTCTGGGCCTTCCTCACTCTCCGACTTCAGGACGGGATCTTTACCAGGAGGGACCCTGCGGAGGGCACGGGGTGTGATGAGCGCTGGGTGTTACAGGAAGCTAATGAATCACGGACCTCTACCTCTGAAACTAATAATACCCTGTAGGTTAATGAATGGGTTTTACATTTTTATAAAAAATGTAAAAAAAAAAAAAATACTTCCCTAGCCGAGTTGTTTAAAGAATTTAGAGGTTTTGTTCCACAAAACATGGCACTTAGGCATGGCATGGTCCCCCAGCCCAGAGCAGGTCATTTTTTTGGTTTTGGGGGCCCAGCTTTTCCCTCATGTCAGGACCGGTATGTGTGTGATGCTGGGAAGACAGAGTTCTTTACTTTCTGCCCCTGGGGAAAAGGGGACAGTTGTGGGACTGTATCGAGTGTCTTGGATGTGGGACCCCAAGAAACCCTGGGCGGGGGCCGGGCCTGGAGTCCCACAAGGGGGGTGGCACCTCGGGAGCTCGGGGTCAGAAAATGAGGTCCCTGAGTTTGCATCCCCCGCCCCCCCCAAGGCTGGTGGGCCAGCCGGCTGCATGGTCCTCGGGGCTCTCGGGGAGCAGATTCGCGCACAGCCGGGCCTTGGGGTGTCTCCAGACCCAGCCTCATGCTTGGCCACTCAGATGCTTCAGTGCAGGGCGTAGGGACCATTCCAGTTCCCAACCTCCCCCACCCAGCTGCAGTTTACAAAGCTCTGGGGCCCGGAGGTGGCAGGGGGGAGGGGGGAGGAAGGGAGGGGACGAGGGTGTCACAGGCCCACGGCACTCTTCTGGGTGGAGGCAGGTTGGAAGGGGTGCTGGGATCTCCGGATCCCACAGGTTCCCCGAGGGCTTTGTCTGGGTTGCAGGGAGCAGGAAACTCCCCACCCTGGGGAAATGCCTCCCTATGCAGGGGTGGGTGGGCCTGGCCAGCACTTCCCCTGCAGAGGGATACACCCAGGCTGGCTGCTCAGCAGCCACTGGGGAGGGGTCACGGTGGGGGGGGGGGCAGAATCCTCTCTGCCCCACTCAGTTTCCCCTTTTGGCTACAAGAGGACGTTGCTAGGATGGTGGCAAAGGACCAGCAGAAGGGCAGATAAAACAGACCACATGGGCTTCGACCAGCATCTCTGGGTTCCAGCAAATGCCTGGGCTCCGGAGGTCCTGGTGTCCTGATCAGATTTGTTCCCCGGAGTGTCCTGTTCACGTGTGTCTCCCACTCCTCATATGGAGGGCACCAATGGGTTAAATGTCCCCCACTGCCGGGAAGTAGGCATGTTATCCATACAGACCCCTGCTGGTGGCCTGAGAAAGCAGCTTTGCTGCCTTCTCTGGGTATACACAGTGCGGGGGAGGGCAGGGGGGACATAGAGGTGACCAGGCATTGGGGAGGGGGGGGCAGGGGAACTGCGTGAGGAGGGGGAGCTGGATGCAGATAGGTGGGGAAATTCTGGGTGGGAGCACCGCCTCCTGGCCATGTCTGAGCTGAGCTTCAAAGAGGAAGGGGAAAAAGTAAGAGAAAATGTGTGTGTGTGTGTGTGTGTGTGTGTGCGCGCGTGCGCTGGGGGGGTGGTGCACACAGAGCCAGAGGAACGTGAGGTCATGAACACCTGCAGCATGAGCGGCTGGGCAGTGGCTCTCCACGCCCCACCCTGCAGATAGGTGGGAGTGGGTGAAGAGGCCCATTTATAAGCCCAGAGTATCGAGGACCTTACAGGCCAGGCCAGAGGGTTTGCCTCTTGTTCTGACAACCAAGAGCCCGCCGCTGGGACCCCACCAGGGGAGCAGGCAACCATGTCTGCGCTTTAGGACCGAGCTCCTGGCCACGGCGTGGGGAGTACATTGGCCTGGCACCGCATCAGGCTGGAGGCCGGGACAGCTCCGCAGGCAATGGGCTGGATTAACTTTTTAGATCGTGTGACAAATTACAGCAAACTCAGAGGCTGAAAACAACATGCATTTATTATCTGTTTCCGTGAGCTAATGAAAGAGCAATCTGGACGAGGCTTCGTCAGGTCTTTGGCCTAAGGTCTCAGTAATCCACACCTAAGGTGACATTTGGGCTGCGCTCTTACGGGGAGGCTCGACTGGGGGAGATCCTGCTTCGGTGCTCTCTCGGGTGTGGGCACGGTTCTTCCCCTTGCTGCCATGTGGCCGAGGGCCGGGCTTCCCACCGGCCGTCCGCTCCGGTCTTCAAGGCCGCCCATAGTCGCTGGCCGCAGGCCCTCTCTCTGGGCAGCACACACACCACAAGCCAGCGTGGGGCAGCCTTCCCTGTGCTTTCCTCCCAGCAACCACGTTGTCCCCTCTATTCCTTCCACCTCCTTGCTCCCCATTCAAGGTGGTGGCTCTGGGCCTGGGGGAAAACCACATAGGGCGGTGCACGGAATGAGCTCACAAGCCTTTTCCCCGCTCTGGGTTCCTGTTGAATAATGAGGGGCTAGAGCCTGGCTGTGCTGACACGTTGAGACTGGCCCTCAGACCGAGCGCAGAGAGCTGTGAAAGATGGGGGGGGACAGACGGACACCAGGGTCTCTGCTTGGGGGACCATCACTTTCCGGGGTCACCAGCCTTATCTTTGCCATCGCCCGTGGCTCTGTCCTCCCGCTCTTGTCCTTCACCCTTTGGCTTCCCGTGGCTGCTGTGTGTGTGTGTGTGTGCGTGTGTGTGTGCACGTGAGCCTGCGTGAGTGGGTGGGTGTGCATAGGGGACACCTGGGGCTATGAGCAGGCTACCGAGTCCCCAGGGCTCAAGATGTGGGGAAGGACTTCCGGTCAAGTCTGAGGGCTGAGCTAACCGTCGGGTCTCAGACCCCCTCTCCGCCGAGCAGCCGGGCTCCAAGGGACAAGAAGAGACCCCAGCGTGCTTTCCAACGGAGCAGCCGCCCTGAAGATGAAGCTGAGTCCGGAGCTTTGCACCCTGAAGAGAAACGCTTCTACCCCATACACGGTGCTGGCCTGGAGCCCCCCCCCCCCCGTCTGAGCTCCTGCTCCCCGACTGTGCACGGAGCTCGCTGTAGCCAGTTTGTACGGGCCCACTGCGGAGGGTCCCCCCCCCCCCAGGGATCCCCGCCTGAAATCAGCCACAAAGGGAGTATTGACACCACAGAAATCAGCAAACTCTGCCAGCGAGTTCCTGGGGCTGTGGGGTAGAGCGGCCTCTCCAGGCAGAAGCCGGACCTGCTGCCCCCAGGTGCGCCCTGTCTAGGAACCACGGCCCTGCCTGTCCCCCCAGGGCTCCAAGGAATCTGCCCCGTCCTGTAGTGATGTGCGGCGGCAAGCTAAGTCTGATAGCTGTTGCGCTCCTATGGCTGGAACCAGAGACCCCGTGGTCCTCTTTAAACTCTGAGCGTGGCTTCTGTGGCTTCTGGACACTGGCGTGAACGTGTGGACCAAAGGAGTAGAGCAGCACACGCATGTACACACACACACACACACACACACACACACATGACGCGCATTCTTCAGACCGTGTGCGGCCTGCTCATTGGTCTCAGGGAATCCCTGCCCCCCCCAGGCCCCCCACCACGAGGAAGGGCAGTGGCTCCTTTGCTCCTGGGTCTCTGTTCCCTCCCAGCCCCTCGCTCCCCCTCCCTCTGCTGTCCCTCTGCAGCTCTGCAGGAGGAGGGAGCCCCATCCGAGGGCTGCTGTGTACACAGCCTTATCTCCCAGTGCAGAGCCCGGGCAGAGGCGGAAGCACAGAGCAAGGCCGTGTGTTTGCTGTTCTGGTGCTTCCAGGAAAACAGAGCCTCCTTCCCAGAAGGCCACCTGGCCCTGAGCCCACTGCCTAGCCCCTGCTCCCAGGAAGCGGTGTCCTGGGGCAGGGCCATGCCCAGGGAGGCCGCAGGGCCAGCGGGTGAGGTGAGCGAAAACCACGCTGCCTTCCCTCGACGAGAGGGAAGAGCTTAGGTAGAGCTGAATTCCCCTTTCCCTCCATGTCTACACAGCTGCCCAGCTGGGTCGGAACCCCACCCCTTCACCGCTGTCCGCATGCAGAGTTCCCACTCCCTGCACGCCAGCCCCCCGCACGGGCCCCGCACCCGGGGTATCTTCTCAGTGCTCCCCGCCTTCTGCCTTGCTGTCTCCCGTCCCTTGTCCAGCAATAGCCGAATCCGTGGGTTTAGAACACCCCGCTTCCCCCGTCAAAATTCCTCAGTGCCTCCACCCACCCTGCGGGAGTGAGGAATTCAGAGTCCCAGGCCCGTGTCTGCTCCCATGGCTGCTTCCTGGCTGAGTAAGGCAGGTGTCCAGGGAGGGACAAGGAGGGTCCCCCATGTCAGCTCGGAGAGGGGACCCCAGGGAGGGGACCCCAGAGCCGAGAGGCTGGGCGTGTGCCCACCCCTTCCTGGGGAAGGAGATCCTTGACGTCCCTTGAAGGAGGCAGCCTCCGAGAGCCCAAGTGCCTGCTTTTGGTCCCTGCGTCAAAGCTGGGCCCGCTCTTCCCAGGGGGCTCCTGCCAGCCCTTCTGAGCTGTCACCTCCTCCTTGAAGGCTTCCCAGATTGTGGTCCGCCAGGCCTTCCCATGCACCCACCTTTCTGAGAGTTCTGAGACCCTGGAGACCTGTGCACTTGGGGTCCCCCTGCCTTTCTTATCTCTGGGAAACCCTGGTCAGGAAGTCTTGGGGGTGGGCTTGTCTCCTACTGCAGGCCAATCCCCCTACCCTATCAGGGAGCTCTACCGAGCCTCCACCCTGAGCGATACCTAGAGGGGGGCCCAGGAGGCCTGGTGGGGAGCCCTCCATCTGCCAGTGACAGGGTCCGGGGAGGACTTGTCCTGGGCAGCCATGGGCCTGTTTCTGGTACATGACCTTGGCCATGGTTCCTGTCCACTTTCTCACGCTGGTGTCTCAGCTTTCTGCCTCTGAGTTTTCTGTTGCCTGAAACCAGGAGCCTGCAAGCCGGCAGAATCCCCCATACCTGGCAGTGGCCAGCTTCGAGCCCAGGAAAAGGTAGCATCTTCCCTGCCTGTTTTCCCTGGGAAGGCTGCCCTGTGTCCAGGCTGACGGCCCCGCCCGAGGGCAGGTTTCCCTGGGGCAGAAACAGAACAGAGGAAGCAGGCTGACTCTGAGTACCTTGGTGGGGGTGGTCCCGGGCAGCCTTAGGCAGCCCCTTCCCTACGGCCCTCCCTTTCCAAAGTCAGGATCCTTGTGTGCACGCGCACACACACGCACACACGCACACACTCGAGCACAGAGGCACACAGTGAACACGCACTTGTCATGTGCTTCACCTCCGCCTAAGGCCTGGGCTGCTCCTTCCTGGCCCGGCAGTTGTGGGGGTGCCCCTTGGCTCGAGCTTCCCCAGGCTCAGGATCACCTCTGGCTGGGTTCTCTGACGACACTGGAGCCCAAGCTCTTGGACCCCCTCTGGCCCTCGGGGTCAAACAGCTTCCTGTTCTGAGCTCTTGCCCATGCCCCCCGCCACCCCCATTCCCCTGCAGCTCTGGCCTCTGCGCCTCCCGTCCCTCCCCCAGGCCCCAGGCCAGCGTCTGCCGGTGTCCATGCCAGCTGCTCCCCGGGAAGCCTTCTCCGGAGCCCTGGGCTTTGTCTACACTCGCAGGCCTTTACCACACTGCTGAGCTGAAATAGGGACTTGGCAGGGGGTGGGGGTGGGAGGTGGGTGGTGGGGGAGGCACGGAGCAGGCATCAGACGGTGTTTTAGGAAACTATCAGGCCTGGGGTTGTCTGAGGGATTCCTGAGAGGGAAGAAGCCGCTCCTGGCCGCACGCGGGCTCCCTTTCCTCCGAGCACCTCCCGAGGCTGCTGTGCGCTGAGTGCCTCCAGCCCGCAGTCAGGGCGGCTTTCTCCCGCGCGAAGGGCGGTCATCGTTTCCGTCACCTGACCCGGGGGACTGGGGTGGCGTGGGCCGGGCTTCCCGCTAGAAAGCCGCTCTCCTTATTCTGTAATTCCTAAGTGTGCTGACGACGGCCTGTGTGATGTCGGATTCCTCATCGAACGTGCACGTGCTCCTGGGTTAGCGTCCCCCCGCGTGGGCTCGTGCTCTTCTGTTTCGTTTTGCGACAGTCACTTCCTCTGAAGCCCGAGGCGGGTCCGTGTGCCGTGTCCCCATCCTTCTCACAGCGTGTTCTCGCTCTCGGCTCCGGAGCTGCTCCGGGCGCCGCCTGTGTGCTCGGCCCTGAGGCCGGCCCCTCCTCCCACGAGCCCATGAGCTGGGTTTTATCACTAGTCTGTCCTCAAACTGCAAAATCTGCAGCTAAGGAAACGCATGGTGACCATCCTGTCACACGGCAGCGAGGGCAGCCCAGGCATCCAGTTCCCGGGATGGTTCTGGGTGCCCGGGACCCATCTAGAAATAGAATTAGATTCCCCTTTCCATCTGTCCCAGGCCCCCAAGCTCTGGGCCCTCCTTACCATGCATGACGTCCTATCACGCTCCAGATAAGGGCTGCCAACACCCCCTCACAGCTTGTGAGCCCCCAGGAGCTGTCCCCACGGGAGCAGAAAGGCAGGGAGCAGCCCACCCGGGAGCTGGGCAGATGCAGAGGGCCCAGCGCTTGCCGGCTCGGGGAGCTGGAGGGGCCTGGCCCGGGAGGGGCGCAGACCCAGGAGACCTGGAAGGAAGCCCCAGGGCTCTGTGGTTGGCCTGGGGACCCCACCTCCTGGTTTGCTTGCTAAGTCCCTCTACTCACCTCGAGCACTGGCTTGACTCCAGGGGTGCCCCCGTCCAGCTGGGAAAGTTCTGTTGCCAGGCCTGACGAGACAGCAGGCTGGAGGCACTTTGAGAAAGTGGGGGTTGGGGGGGGCATCTGCAGGCTTTGATCAAGATGGGTTCCCTGAGAGGCTGGGCAGGGACCACAGCCAAGGCAGCCTCTTTATATTCCCTTTCTGACCAGAGAGCTGCAAGATGCTAAGAGGTGGGATTGGGGCCTGGCCCTGTGACCTCTGGGGAAGTGGCTGTTCCTGGCCCTCGGGCAGGTGTGACGAGGCTGGGAGCCCCTACCCCATGCATCCCCGCACCCCACCCCACCCCAGCTCTTTGCTCCAGGGACCAGGCAGGACCAGGGTTGAGGCTGGGGGTCACCAGGGCTCAGCTGGGCCCCTGCTTACCTCCGTGCCTCCGTTTCTCCATGTGGGCCTTGGGCTCCGGAGCATTCATACCTGGGCCCTGCTGTACCCTGCTGTGGCTCTTCGGGGAAAGCTGCCTGTGTTGTCACTGAGTCTTGAGCTTGGTGTCTGGGCTGTGAGGGCTCTGGGAAGGCCATGGGGCAGTGACACAGCCGGGAGCACCAACAGCTGCGCCTCAAGGTGATGCTCAAGGTCCAGGGGATTAGAAGCCGACAACGGAGGCTGGGGACACGGGGAGGGTCCCAGGATGACTGGTGCACCCCACAGGCAGCTGAGAGAAAGTGGGCCAGTGAGGCCCAGCCTCAGGACTAACGCCCGCCAGCAACACTCAGGGGTTGGGAAGGTGCCCGATGGTGGACAGGACGAGCCCTGTGCTGACCTAATGCTGGTGCTGGGGGGGCGGGGGCTTAGTGCACAGACAGTGGGCCCTCATCCTGCCCTGGCCTGGCCCCAGCCCTGCAGGTCTGCCATGGTCCTCCCCCGGGGGCCAGCTTTCCCTTCCCTGCTTGCTTGTGTGGCCTTCAGGCTGGAGCAAGCAGAGGGAGGCTGGGAATGGCCTGGGAAGCCCTCTGCCAGCGACATGGGACTTCTGTAAACTTTAGGGGCCTGGAATCATCTGGAGGCCCGAGCTGGAAGTGGGGGAAAGGTCTCAGCGTCGCGCCAGCTGTGGGCTCTGTACCGGGGCCAGCAGGAGGAAGGCAGCTGACGTCCAGCTGGGCCAGACACCCAGAGGCCAGCCCCTGCCTGGCTGCCGGCCACCTGGGAAGGCTGCGAGAACCCCACACAGGCCTGGCCAGCGTCGGGCCTCCCAGGCAGGCAGGCAGGGCGGGAGGAGAC
Organism: Mustela putorius furo; assembly: GCF_011764305.1. Lineage (NCBI taxonomy): Eukaryota > Metazoa > Chordata > Mammalia > Carnivora > Mustelidae > Mustela > Mustela putorius. Next base: position 5,441,635 of record NW_025421485.1, read on the forward strand.
TGTGGAGGGAGGCCTTGCTGCGGCCGCGGCCCCTCCTGCTTCTGACCCGCGCTTCTCGAGGCTCAGGCCTGGCTTCCTAGCAGGAGGGGTCCCTGGGGCACCTTTGCCCCTGGAGCCACAGCCCTTTGGTCCGCGTGGTCTGCAGGATGTTTGCTTATTCTTATCACCACCTGCACGCAAACAGAGATGGAGAGCTCCGTGCTGGCCCCTGGCAACAGGGCCACCTGTGCAGGCTGCCAGGCTTGCCTCAGGCTCCCTCTGCAGCCACGGGACAAGATGTCCACTGCCCGATCTGGCCCAGCGGGACATGGACGTGGGAGCATCTGACTCGCTGGGAGTTGAGGGACTGCAGTCACGAGAGCTGGCCGGCCTCAGGTCCCAGGAGGCCAGAGTCCATCAGCAACAACCCCCTGCATGGCTGAGCCTAAGATCTGGTCATGCAGGCTACCCCCAGTGCCCACCTGGGGAACAGGGTGACCTCAGATGCTGCCCAGGGATGGGGAACTGGGACATGCGGCCTGCTCGCCTCCCGAAGGAGTGTTCTTTTCCCTTGGGTTTAGACACACGAGTCAGAAATGGAGGCACCTGGGCTCTCGGGGTCCTCACCTTACTCCTGGGTACCTCGCCCTGCAGGGGAGCAAGTCTGCACACGCGTGTGGGAAAGGATTCTTAACAGACTCTGCTTTTTCAGAGCAGTGTTAGGTTTGCAGCCAGACTGGGACAGGACAGAGATTTCCCCTCTACCCTTTCCCCGACACACACGTGTCTCCCCATTATCAACAGCCCCCCTCAGAGGGTACATTTGCCACAACTGTCGAACCTACGTGACACACCACCATCACCCACGGCCCAGAGCTGACCTTAGACGTCACTCTCGGGCATCACACCTCCTGCGGGTCTGGACGATGCTGGAATGCCGTGTGGACATGAACCCGTTGTCAGGCTATCCTACAGAGTGTGCTCGCTGCTTTGAAAATCTCTCCCAGCAATTCACCAGCTCCCCACAAACCGCAGCAAACCCCGATCTCTTTACTGTGTACGTCGCGGCACTTGATTTCCAGAATGCGGTGGAGTTGGAATCAGGCAGCCTGGGGTCTGTTCAGATCAGATTAGTTCACCTGGAAGTCTGCACTGAGGGTCCTCCTTGTGTTTCTCATGGCTTGTAGCTCATCTCTTTTTAGCACCGAAAATATCCCACTGGCTGGACAGGCCGTGGTTTACTCACACACGTCCCTAACTACTAAAGGACACCTGGGCTGCCCCCCACGTTTGGCAGTGACGAATAAAGCTATTATGAACCATCTGTGTGCAGGTTTTTGTGCGGACCTATGTTTTCAGCTCCTCTGGGTAAGCACCACGGAGCACGACTGCTGGATCTTATAGTAACAGCACGTTCAGTGTCGTAAGGAGTCACCAAACCGTATTCCAAAGTGGCGGCCCATGCTGCGTTCCCGCCGGCGGTGGGCGAGTGTTCCTGTCGCTCCCCAGCCTCGCCGGCATGCGGTCGTGGCACTGGTCTGGGCTAGGGTCATTCTAGAAGTATGCAGGGGTAGCTCGTCGTTTTCACATGTGTTTCCCTGAGGACGTGTGACGTAGTGTCTTTCCAGATTCTCACTTGCCGCGTGGGTCTTCTTTGGTGAGGTGTCTGTTAAGTTCTCTTGCCTCTTGTAATTGGGTAGTTTGTTTCTTATTGTTGAGTTTTAAGAGTTCTTTGTGAGGGCACCTGGGTGGCTCAGTGGGTTAAAGCCTCTGCCTTCGGCTCAGGTCATGATCTCAGGGTCCTGGGATTGAGCCCTACATCGGGCTCTCTGCTCTGCAGGGAGCCTGCTTCCTCTCTCTCTCTCTCTGCCTGCCTCTCTGCCTACTTGTGATCTCTGTTTTGTCAAATAAATAAATAAAATCTTTAAAAAAAAAAAGAGTTCTTTGTGTATTTTGAGTAACTGTCCTTCATTAGATGTTTTCGGCAAATATTTCCTCCCAGTCTAGTGCAGCTCATCTGTGATCGCTGTCATGGATGCCTTTGTTGTTGTAGCTAGAAAGTCCTTGACACACCCAAGGGCATCTAGGTCTGGGATCGACTGGGAGTTACTTTTTGTGATGGGTTTAAGGTGTGTGTCTAGATTCACTGGAGGCGAGAGCTCTGTGTCCATTCCAGTGGCCAGTGGGTGACCTGCACTTGGCACTTCCCTTTCCTGCTGTTCCTTATGGAGGCCCAGGCAGACTCCCCGGGGAGTCTGCAAACCTCTGAGACCAGAAGGAATCCGGGCTCGCTCCTACAGATGCTTGTTCCCAGAGAGGCCTTTCCTCTCAGTCTAGGTAACAGTCAGCCTGGGTCCTGACAGCATTTTTGCCTCTTGTAACTTCCCCAGTCCATGGCTGAGGTCTCGGTGTACACTAAGACAGAAAGGTAGGAAAGAAGGAAGAGAGGAAGGGAAATCCCTGAAGGAAATAGGAAGTAAAACAAAACAAAGCAAAACAAAAAACCAGTTATCTTGCACTGTTTTAGTTTTTAACACAGGATTTTCCCGAAAATTAAGCAAATTATGCTTTTTTTCAGCAGGGCAAAGAAGTCAGGTCAGGCGAGAAGTGGAGCGATAACCACGAAGTGACTGTGTGTCCTGCTGTGTGCCCTCAGGAGGTCCCCCACAGGCCTGCGTGCGCTCATGTATGAGGCGGTTTCCCTGGGCTTTGGGTTTAATTTTCTGTAAAGAGTAACAGGACAATCGCGCACCGAAAGGAGCAGAGGTCAGAAGGAACAGCCCGCTCCAATCCCTGACACGACCGACCCTCCTTTTCAGGGCACTCAGACCTGAGCACGGTGTGCACCTGCGGGGCTGTCTCAGGGAAAGGCACATCTTCTCGCCCAATCACTAAAAGAAAACCCACCCACCAGATTCACTCTCTTTCCTCAGCATTCTGGAACTTGGAAAAGAGAGTGGTAGAGCTCCTCTTTCGTAACAACATACACGAGAACATTCGGGAAAGAACAGGTGATATTCCAGGGGCTGCTGAGAAACACTGGACTGATTGATTTCTTCAGTCAGTGAAACTTTATTTATTATTTTTAAAATTATTTTAGGGGGGGATGGGAGGGGCGGAGGGAGAGAGAGAATCCTGAGGCAGACACCACACTGAGCAGGGAGCCCAACACAGGGCTCAATCCCAGGACCCTGAGATCATGACCTGAGCTGAAATCAAGTCGGATGCTTAACCGACTGAACCACCAAGGTGCCCCCCAATTTTCTTACTAAGTTCTTAAAAAACTTTTATTTAAGTGGGGCTCGAACTCGTGACTCTGAGTTCAAAAGTCCTCCTCCGATGGAGCCAGCCAGGTACCCATGATGACTGCTCATCGTATCAACAGAACTTCAGCAGCAATCAGACGGCATGCTCAAACATCGTAATTCAAGGACGGAGTATTATTATAACGGGACTATTTGCCAAGATGGAATGTGGTTCACACAATGCATCCACACAAACGTCTACAAGGTGCCAGCCATTCCTGGGGCATTTCGGACTCATCAGTGAACGAGTCAGACAAAAGCCCTTGCTCTGCTTGAAGGAACAAACATTCTAGCAGGGAAGGCACACAGTAAACATGAGTGTAATCATCAAGTAAAAGACACGGCAGGTTAGAAAGCGGCATGCTATGGAAAACACCAGAGGGGTTAAGGGGGCCTGGGGCCAGGGGCAGAGGTGGAGGTGGGGAGCGGGGTCACTGGGCTCTCGAGTTCCTCTGGCTTTTCTCCCCTCCGCACACATGCGCTTCTTCGGTGTCTAGACTAGCACCTGCTGTTTCCTGCTCACCTGCTCACAGCCTCGCCAAGGGCGCACGGACTCCATGCCCTGTGGATGTCAAGGAGGCCAAGGTCCGCAGACTAGACCGACTCAGGGCTGGAAAGTCAGGTCGGTCCAAGGTCAGCAGCAAGAGTGTAACGTTGGCCCTGACAGGCTGAAAGCCAACAGTTCTGGTGGTCTTTCCGAACAGGTAAGTGGTGAAACGTACTTGCCGAGAAGGGCAAGCCTGACACTCAGCCTTCTACTCATCTTCTTCTGAATGTCAACAACATCCCATCAGGCTCATGAAATGTGAATCTTTCTCCTTGGTAACGTGACCGAGACTGGGCAGACAGCGTGGTTGTGATTGGGGCAGCCCTTGCTGTCCACATCACGTAACCTCAGCAGATGAAGTGTGTGGGAGCTTCAGCGGATGGGATGGAGAGAAGTTCCAAGATAGCCAGAAGGCTCGGATGGCTGCGGGAGGCGGCAAGAGGGGAGACTGGTCAGGGGCAGGGTCAGAAGAGTAGGTGGCAGAGATCCTGTCTACACTGAAAGGACCTGGGCTTTTCCTCTGGGTTGAGTAGGGTTCTGAGCAGGAGAGGCTTAATCTGATTCACATTTCAGAAAGATCATTGTGACTGCTAGATTGAGACTAAAATGAAGGTGCCCGTGGGTGGAAAGACAGGAGTCCAGAGAGGCGACTGCACAAGTCCAGGTGAGGGATGGCCATAAGCGATGGCTGTGTTCTGGATGTGTTTTCAAGGGAGGAACAGCAGGATTTTCTTGGGAGATTGGAGGCAGGGTGTAGAGAAAGGGAAGCTGGTGATGGCTGTAAGGTTTCTGTTCTGGGGAACCACAAAATTAGCATCGCCATTTGCTAGTGACCTTCTCTATGCTGAGACTGTGCTGGGTACAGGCTGAGCAGCAAAGGCCTGGGGCATGTCCTCAAGGTACTAGCAGTCCAGGGCAGGGGTGCAGAGGAACACAGTTAGACATCTCAGTAAGGAGTTAGGTACAGGACACTATGGAGACACCAAGGGGATGTGCAGAAAGGAAAGTGCCCAGCAGAGTTCTCAAGGTGGCGACGGGTGAGCGGAGTTACAAAGAATGGAGGGAGGGGCATCTGGGTGGCTCAGTTGGTTGAGCGTCTGACTTCTGATTTCTGCTCGGGTTATGATCTCACGGTTGTGAGATCAAGCCCCGCACTGGGCTCTGTGCTCATTGTGGAGTCTGCTTAGGATTCTTTCTCTCTCAAATTAAGAAATAAAATCTTAAAAAAATAAAATAAAAAAGAATGGAGGTAAATTCTCCAACCAACGAGGAGGAGGCCTTGAGGAAACAGAAAAGACAAGGGCACAAGGCAAGAGGAGTCATGAAGGGCAGGACTTCGGAGCTCGGGGACAGCTCCCGGGACTGGGGGCATGCGGACAGGGCAGTCGGGATTGAGCCATTTGTGGTCTATGCTGACAGGATCTGACCACACCCAAGAGAGCCTGAGAGCCAAAAGGGCCTCGAGGCCGGTGAGCCACAGGCTGGACTGGACTGGCTGCTGCAACATGGAGACGAGAGCGTGAGAGGACTGGAGAAGATACGCCAGGCCTGAAGGTCTGACTGGAGGTCGGGCATGAGAGAGACGGCGCAGTCAAAGGTGCCCACTGGCTGCCGGCTGGGCCGTCACTGCCGCGGAAACCCCCGGAAGAGGCTCGCGCTGGAGAAGGAAGCGTTTCCTCCCCGTTGCAGAGCCTGGTGGCGAACACCCAGGAGGTGAGCTGAAGGGGGAGCTCTAGGCTGGAGGAAGGAATCCGGGAGTTGTCCCTGCTCAATGGCCTAGGCTCGAGGATGGAGGAGAAATCACAGACCGGCCCCTGGGGACAGTGACACTTCGGGAGCAAGAGTGGGGTCAGAGAAGCGGCAGCGGAAGTCGGAGAACCAGAGGCGCGCTGCCTGGGAAACCTCTCTGCCTCCATTCGCCACCCCACCCGCCCCGTCTCCGTTCCCCAAAGGTCCGATTTCTACTTAGGCTGCTGTGTTGGAGGTGGGGAGGCTTCCAGGCCGGGGCCGCGGGGGCTCCCCAGTGGCCTGTAAGCGGGGCGATCCCATCGGAGGCAAGCGCGGGACTTCCGCCTGGAGTCCGGGGCCTAGACTCTCCCCCTTCTGGACTTGGGACCAGGAGACACGGAGTCTGAGGAAGGGCTGGCAGCCATCCGGAGACTAACAAGGATGAGTCCCCAAAGAAGGAAAGAAATGAGGTTGCTGGTGACATCGAGCTCCAGGATGCAGCAGTGCCGCTTTTCGGCTCGAATGTTATGAAGGTGGCAGGCGTCTGTCGCTTCCTGGCAGTGTCATCTCCTGACCCGGAGTGTGGGCTGTGATGTGGCGCTATATCCCCCTTGCGTGAGAGCCTCTGAGGACTGGAGGACGTTTGTCCAGTGTCTGGGAGGGGGTTAGACCAGCGGGCTGGGCCGGCCGGGCGGTGGGTTGGGCAGAACCCAGCACACAGGGAGCGGGAAAGCCAGACGAGGCCGGCTTGTTTCCTTCAAGGACGAAGTCGGGCCGCCGGCTGGGCAGCTCTGCTGGGCTTCACTCCGACGGAGGCACACAGGGAAGCAGGGAGCCGCGGGGACCCCGACGCTCGTGCTCCCGGGGAGGAACGGTACCGGTTTCGCCGCGGGCCACCGGGCAGTGTCCCCACGCTCTCGGCCTGCGCGTCCGTGATTCGGCGGCTCCTGCTGCTCTGGCAAGAACCCGCCGTGCGGTTTCCCGGTCAAGTGTGCGGGGACAGGCCCGTCAGCCCGTCCTGCAGCCCAGCTCCCCAGCAAAGCCCGGCCGGAGGCCCGCGGGTGGGCTCGGCTTCCAGGGGGTACGGGGCGCGACCGCAGCGCCGGCATCGGAGCACGTCTGCGGGGGTGGAGAAGGGAGAGCGCGGGCCAGGGAGCAGCGGGTCCCTGCGGCGGGGACGCGGGGACGGTGCGCCTGGTGTACCCCGAGGAACCGCGGGCCTGTCCCTCCTGCGGGTGTTGGAGCAGCGGGCTTGGGGAGAAACCTCCCGGGGCTCAGCGTTCATGCTCATGGCTTACGGTTTGCCTGTTTCGCCTGCGTCACATTCGTAGAACGACGAAGAGGACATTTGGCTCCAGGTGCAAAGGGAGTGAGGGCGGCGCAAGCAGCTCGGGGCGCATGCGCGGGCGGAAATGCGGCCCCGGGGCCCGGGGGCGGCCACCGCCGCTGGGGACCATGTGGGGACCGCCCGCTGCGGGCTGATGCCGCTGTGGCTAACGCTGCACAACGCCGCTGGCCGCTGCCCTCCGAAGCGGAGCCTAGAAACCGCGCCGGGTCCCGGGTCCCAGCCGGGCGCAGGCCTGCCTCCGCCACCTCCTGGGCCTCCTCCCGGCCCCACGCTCGCCGCCTCCCCACCCCGGCCTCCCCGAGCGCACCCTCCCTTCACTCAGGAGGCGAAGCCCGCCTGCTGGCCCAGGCCTAGCCCGGACTCCTCTGGGAGCTTCTGCTGCCAAAGGAGGGAGCGATGCGGCTGAAGGCAGACGCTGGGGGACAAGGGAAACCCAAGGCGCAACTTGGAGCCTCGGTAAACGTGGCGCCCAGCAAAGACTCTGAGCTGGGCCCTGGCCCCGCTGAGCGACCAGGAGCGGAATCTGTCCCTAGATTCTTGACCTGCCGCCGGAGCCTTAGAGCAGAAAATGAACAGATGTCACAGGAAATCTAGCAGGACTTCACTCCATTAATCTGACCACGTAGTCATTAGAGATTTCTATCAGTGTCTGTCATCTTTAGGCCTTGGATTACCTGAAAAAGCTACAACAGCTGTTTGATTTAGAAAGTCTAATGAACTGAAACGTTCTTGGTAGATTGTTAAGCCAAACATTTTTCTGTTAAGCTTTTAAAAGCTAAGAACCCTTAAGATTTTAGGGTCTAAAAGTGTACACCTTCAGCTTTAGTGGTTAAATTTTCGTAACAAGCTGAAAAATTATTCAGGGCTCCCTTATTTAAGAGTTACTTGGGCCATTTCAGACACCTGTAAGGAGAAATTAAGATGCAGGAAAAGAGGACTATCCGTTTGAGACAATACTACGGAGATTCTTTTTGGCTCTACTAGTTTAAGATCTCACATTCTGCATTAGTGACCAATGAAAGGATAAAATCAAATGGAGTAACGGGAAATGACATATTGTGAAACAAACATATAAAATTTAATCCCTTTGGTTTTAAAATATATCTTCAAAGATACAATTAAAAACAATAAGAGAGACAAAAATTTATTTCATAAAACAAAATATAAAATAGTTATGACCCGTGTCCCATGATATCTTGTCTTAGAAAACCAGCAATTTAGTTCACATACTTCATTAGAATAGTTTAATGTAAAAATGTAACCATCAATCCTACTTATACAAATAGACCTATTCTAGCTCCCTGAACCGAGATCCCTGTGATTTTGTTATAAAATTACACTTTTTAGTACTTTATATATTTAAACATGTTTACAAAAAATGCTCCCCTGGCACAGTCACATGGTCTCATAAACTCATGAATGCTTCCTAGAATCGTTAGCATACGAGAAGATCAAAGCTTGAAGGCTCTGGAACACGGTAACCCAGAAATCACTTCTTGCAGGAGGAAGACAAGGAAGGTCTCCACGTCAGGATGCATCACCTGGTACCCGACAAGGCCACGCGTTTCAGAAAGACCGCATATCCACTCCCGCAGGTATGCACGGCTGCCATGAGCCTGCGCAGCAGAGCGGAGCTGCAGGAGTGTTTCCCCTATGCTTCGTGGGCTACAGGTGCGGAGATCTGAGTAACAACCCTCTCAAGAGCAAAGAGAATCTCTGCCGTCTGCGAAGGTTTTGCTATGCTCTATGAGCGCTGTCTGGGAAAACACGCCGGAACATTTCAGTGAGCTCCGCTAAGCACAGTACTCGATCTGCTTGGTATACACGACGGAAAATAACTTAACCTTTCATTTAGGCAAAGTCTTCAAGGTAGACCTTGTTGCATCTCTTCACTCTATGTACAGACACCACGGTTATATATTATCTATTTGTATAAGACACGTATATACACATTTACAGACACAGGCCTTCAAAAACGTATTGCACTTATATACAACGCGGCGTTAGCTTAACTGATTCACACGGTGACCCATTTCAGTTCTTTGACACATTCAAGAAAGTTGCAAAGGAAGATTCAGTAACATGCCCTATCTGAGTAAACGTTTTCTGGAGGACAAGAGGCTGAGGGAGAAAGGGCGAGTCCTCGCCTCTTCGGAGGCCACTACCACCACCCTGAGGCAGTCAGAGCTACGCTGAGCAGGCGAGGGCAAAATCCTTAAACCCAAGCCCATTGCCTTTTCTGGCTTGTACTAGTGAGCAGGCCCACTAACATTGAAGAGACAAGGTAGATAGCCCAATAGTTTTATAAATAATGGAGCAGATATTCCAAAGGTTCCCAGAGAGTCCATTAAACCTTAGAACACAGTTTTCACTTTTAATCCTAAGTAATGATATCAGAATACTGATATCCGAAAATTCAAACATACTGGCGTATGGATTTCTGTCGTCTGGACATGCTGAGGTGGTACGTCGAACGCGACCTACGAGCCAAATGTAGTGCCGCCTCCTACTCGCAAGGAGTCCCTTCCGCTGACCTCCACCCTTCCCCGCGGTGTACCTGCGGCGGGCCAAACAGTGAGGCCCACGTAACCTTCCTTGAACTCGCTGGGAGAGGTGGGCCAGCGTGCCCTTAGATCTCCGTGAGCGTGAGCCTGTACGACCCCCCGGCTTCTTCGATCTGCAGCTGGAAGGTGTCTTCATTGGAGTAATGCTTCACGATGTTATCATCCATGTTCACCAGAATCCTGAGAGGAGAAGCAAGACAGGTCTCCTCATTCCTGCCCGTTTGGAAGGCAGGCTGGGTCTCACGGGCAGCGCGGCCCGTCCCAGCTGCGACATGGGAGGTACATTATTTACAAAACCTCCCGCAGCCTCCATCCCCTCGCGGAGGTAGTGTCAGGGCCTATCTTGTAAGGCTGTTCGAGGACTACATGAGGGACCCCAGTAAAGCCCTTCGAATAGCGTCGGGCCCGGGGTGAAACAAAGCATACTAGCTTATCTCCTGCTATTACTTCAGCATGTAGGACTCCCTCGATAGACAGGAGCTCTTACAATGCCAGAATAAGTCTGCAGAAGCAGCACCTCACTGATCCAGCTCTAGAAAGCATATTAGTTCAATTAACCTATGGGATCTGAAGCCACAGCTGCCTGACCAGTTCTCTTCCCTGGCAAGTTATTCTCAACATTTAAGTGAACTACTAGGAAGTCTGACCCTTCCCACTAGGCTCATCCACAAAATTCCAATTACGATTTGCTTTAGAATGAAGCCCAATGATTCTTATGCTATACTCTGCTTACCCATATCAAGTAGCAGAGTCACTTGAGTGAAATGAAACTAAAAATATTAATTTCGGGGCCAGGGAGCAATGTTTTATGATTAAAAACACAGTCCAGGACAGGAGAACACAGTAGAGGGAGCAAAGATTGAACCTGAACCATGGCCTTGGCACTAACCTGCTACCTGAGCTTGGACATCACAGGCTCTCTGCCTCAGCTGCCAGGTCTATGAACTAATGAATGCCCAGCCTGGCTCAAAGGTTAAAGTGAAAGTCAAGTACTACGCCAAGTGCCTGGTCCAGTGCCTGACTCATGCCGGGGGCACAACAAACGGGGCCATGTCTGCTTTTACCCTGACTCAATCTCGTAACGTGCTCTGGGATTTGGAGCTGCTTCACTGGTACCAAGTGCAGGAAGAGCAAATAAAAATCTTACTTGAAATAAAAAAAAAAGGTCCACAAAGATGTCTTAGAAAGGCAGATCAATTTAATGTGGATATTTTAAGAAAAATATATCCCCGCATTTCACATTCCTGTAACTTTTTCTAAACTGGGCACAAATGCATGTGAATTCCACTAATGTTACAGAATATTAACATTACTTAGAAGTACTAGGAATGCCAGGTAATGCTTACCCTTTTTTACATTTCTTGAATATCTTCCCAATCTTATCGTGGGGCACATCGTATTTGTCTGAGATCTAAAAGAACAAAGAAAAATAATTACAAAATGCTGATCTCGAGGCTTTAAAACACACACTATAAATACTATGGGACACTCACTCAGTTTTCTGTCTTTCAAAAATTCACGTGCACGGCAGTACAGGAAATGCCTGCAGACCGTGTGTGTGTGTGGGGGGGGTTACCTGCCTTTGGAGGAAGCAGTGGTCACCAGCCTGTCACCACCCCCTAGCGTACTGATGGCTCTCTGTGGGTTATGTGGTCCTCTTTCTGGAACGTGACTACGCTCTAGAGCACTGTTAGGTTTCCAGAAGGAAGTGTGCAGCTGCTCAGTGCCGCTCTGCTCCCCGGGGACCCACAGCTCCCATCCGCGGCGCTCCTGTGACCCTGACGTGGCCACAGGGCCCCAACCTGATGACCTAAGCCCCATGGCTTCCAGTCGGGGTCCTGCCCTGTGGGTCACACCACCGCGCATGCTCTGCTCAAGCCCATAATGGCCCCGCTCTGGAGTCCGACCCAGCGGCCTTGACTCAGCTCTGACCCTCCGCCTCCCCCGCTCAGGAGGGAGAAGCTCTGATTCCCTGCAGTGCGGGGCTGCGGCGAGGACTCCGCGTGTCCAGCACAGAGCAGGGGTTCACTTCAGATACAGAATCACGCAAAGGAAACAATGCTTGAATGTCCCAGAGCCTAGGAGATACGTCGAGGTCCCTGATCATAAACCATGACTGCGCCTCTGCCCGTTTCTACCGAGAGCCTCTCTGAGAGCAGCACAGATTCTCACAAAGCCCATGAGGCTCCGTGATTAACCAGGAGGTTAATGTGGCCGTGGCCACTGGGGTGTGGCCCTTGGGCCCTCCAGAGCCTCAGGCCTTCCACCCCCTTCCATGATCTGTAAGGTGCCGACTGAGCAGTAGAATCAGGGTAGTGTCAAGTGTGCAGGTTTCCTGTCAAAGCACAGAGGCTGTCTTTAAGGAGAGAGGATGAATTAATCCAAGGATAAGCTGACTCCATCTACACCAAATGCTTTATCTGGAATTGTGCAGACCATCCCCAAACTGGGGCTACCATCGACCATCTGAAGAGCAAAGCTCAAAGCAGCACTGAGAAAGGGGGCCTCGGAAGGCCAACCTGCAGACCGCTTTCAAGCTAACAAAATACCCAGTTCAAACCCAATCTAAGCTCCCATCATCCAAGCATCCACTTCTTTTTTGTATCACTGTGTCGTACTTCCTCGCGCACTTATGAAGCATCAGTTAGGAAACCCCAGGCCTGAGAGAGACACAACCCTGACGAATTCTTGATGGGCTCTGAGCACGATGCATTTGCACAGTAAGACTCAGCCTTCTTTACTTCCTTTCTCTCCCTAATTAAGAGTTTGCATGGTTCTGGAGAAATGAGGAAAGGTTACCAGAAGACAAGGTAAGAAAGAGTAATGTAGGGGCGCCTGGGTGGCTCAGTGGGTTAAAGCCTCTTCCTTTAGCTCAGGTCACGATCCCGGGGTCCTGGGATCGAGCCCCGCGCATCGGGCTCTGTGCTCAGTGGGGAGCCTGCTTCCCCCTCTGTCTCTGCCTGACTCTCTGACTACTAGTGATCTCTGTCAAATAAATAAATAAAATCTTAAAAAAAAAAGAGTAACGTAGGAAAAACCGCCCGAAGCTGAAAAACAACAGAAAGCCGAGGCTGATGGTGGTGCTGGTTTCGTTGTGGGGAGGGAATGTGCTTGGAGATGCCTGTGAGCCCCGGGACCCCGAGAGACCATGGCTCCCCCCAGCCCACTGTTCGCTCGCCCTGCTTTATTTTTTGTCACTGCATTTATCAGTGCCTGGAAAATTACTTCTTAGTTTCTTACTTTCTTGTCCACACCCTCCTCTCTGGACCCGAAGCTCCATTCGGCAACGTGTCACCTACTCTCATGACTCTGGCAGCTAGAACAAAACCTGGTGCCAAGCAGGCGCTTAGTAACACGTGTTAGCGGAATTCAGCACGCCGTGGCTGTCAGGGGAGCCGGGGGAAACCCATTTCCTGTGGTGCGCATGCTCTGAGCTTGAAGATGTCTGTGATTTCTAGCGAGTTGATTAATAGCAGGACACAGTGCTGACTCCTTGAACTGTATCCTGGGGCAAAGCTAAAATGGCCTCCTCCTCACGCCAACTCTTGCTGATGTCCCAGCAGGGCTGGCTGGGGTCAGTTTGCTCAGTGCTGAGGCCTTAGTGGGAAAGATTATGGTTATCAGTGGCTCCATGTCTAAATTTTCTCAAATAGGTTTTGGCTAAGGACTTGATATAAACTTGGTCATTCCCCAGGATCAGGAGTTTCAAAGGCAGACCCAGGAGCCATTGTTTTTATGCAGGAAGTTTGTAAAGATTTCTATTTGATTAAAAATAATTTTTGTGAGCTTCTAAATGGTTTGTTAAATGGCAGTCTTCCTTTAACCAAGTATATTAAAACTATTTCAGGGGTGCCTGGGGGCTCAGTTGGTCAAGCATCCAACTCTTGGTTTCGGCTCAGGTCATGATCTCAGGGTCCTGGAATCGAGCCCCATGTCAGGCTCTGCACTCAGCAGGGGGTCTGCTTGAGATTCTCTCTCTCCCTCTGCCCCTCCTGCTTATACTGGCTTTCTCTCTCTAAAATAAATAGAATCTTAAAAACAAAAACAAAAACAAAACCCAACCTCCCCCCACCAAAAAGCCCCCCTATCTCATTGATCAGCACAAAAGCCATCAGTTCGGTTGATAAGACGTTACTCAGAAGTTACTTCTACCAACTAGTATGCTGGGTGCAGTGGCGTGAGGCCCAGTGGGGAAGGCCCTGCAGACGACTGAGGGCCCCACGAGACAGGTTGAAACCTGGGCTGTGCCACAGGCACAGGCCTCAGAGATTTCCATAACAAGGAATCTGGGTGGTCTGATAAAATGTGTTTCAGCAGGATTCTACTTCAGTAGGTTTAACTTTCGCAGGAGGGTTTCCAAGTTCCTACTACTTACAGCCTCCATCAAGCCTTTCAGAGATGGAGTCTTGAGCATCAGGGCATCAAAGACTTCCTCTGACTCCTTGCGTACGTAGAGCAGCACTAATCCACAGCCAGCAATAAGGAGGGGGCAAGAAAAAGGACATAGTTATTCATCTGAGCAAAATGAGCGAACAGATCCTAGATACCGGTTAAACTAAAAAGACACACATCAAGAACAGTGAACATGAACCAATGTCCAATCCATCTGGAGGAACACAGCTTTCAGCTTCTTTTAACTCTCGGGTAAGTCCAAGCTCTGAGCCGAGAGCTGGTCTGATTCAAGATAGTCAGGCTACACAAGATTGGCCTGAGCACGTCATGCTTTTGGCAGATGCGGAATCCCCTTCTCTCTGACAGCTCCCCCAGGACTGCAAGCCGACGCACCTCTCTTTGGTTCTTCTAGCCGAGTCAGCTTAGCAGCAGGGGCGATCGAAAAATCCTCCTCCGATCCATACGGAGCCCTTTTCAAGTTAGAGCTGCAGGCAATCCGAAAGATGTGATTAGTGACTCCAACTTCTACCACTTGTGGAAACAAAGAGCTTCAGGGTGTACCACTGAAGTTCAGATTTAAAATGACCTTCATTCTTTTTCTGATCCAGCTCCATTAGTTTGTGGAGGAAAATCTGAGGCCCAAGGAAAGACACTGACTGAACCAGCTCGGGCTGTTCAAGGGCAGAGCTGGGACTATACACTCGGGTCGGCTGCCGGACGCTCTGCACTGCTCGGACACTAGAGCAAAGTGCTTCTCAGCAACACAGAGCTGCTTTTCAGGAAGCATTTTATAGAGGAAGTAGGATTTGAGATAATAACAAGCATACACACATGCACGTATAAAGGTGGCAACAAAGAAGAGAATATGTCAACAAAGGGGGGAAGCACAACCGCAGAGCCAGGAAACAGCACCATAACTGAAAATGCAAATGAAGGAAGAGGGCTTGGTTTCAAGCAGAAGGATCACGTCAAGAATAGGGGCTGTGCCTTCTTCGGCTTCTCAGTCTGTCTTAGTTTCCAGCGCACACCCAGGCCTCCCGTGAAAGCACCTGAGGTACGTCTGAGCACACGAAGAGTCTGAGAGGAAATGGATGGCCTTCAGAGAACATGCTCCCTACGCAACAACACGGGTCTAAAAGGGGAGCCCCAAAGAGGGGACCGGACATGGCTGAGTGCTGAGCAGGGGGTGTCCCTGTATGGGCAGTCAGGGCCCAAGTGGGCCACGGAGGGTGACCGCATGTCAGGGGCAGTGACACCTCCACAGCAAGGAGCACACCCAGGGCCAGCTTCCTTCTTTGAAAGGGAACAGGGCTTCTTGGAGAAGAAGCGGACCCTCGGGCTGGGGAAGGGAAAGCACCAGTGCCTGGAAGACACTGGGCGCGGGTGTGAGGGAGCACCCAGGGAGCTGGGGGGGGAGGGCATCAGGGCTCAGGAGTAGCTGGAAGGACCAACGGACCTTCTAGAACAATTTGATCAAACTAGATGACAGAAATGATTTGCAAGGGCGCCTGGGTGGTTCAGTGGGTTAAAGCCTCTGCCTTCAGCTCAGGTCATGATCCCAGGGTCCTGGGATCAAGCCCCACATCCGGCTCTCTGCTCCTCGGAAAGCCTGCTTTCTCCTCTCTCTCTGCCTGCTTGTGATCTCTGTCTGTCAAATAAATAAATAAAATCTTTAAAAAAAAAAAAGAAAAGAAATGATTTGCAACTTGTTGAACAGAGCCGGAAACTAGGAGTCCATACTGATGATAAAAAAAAAAGGAAGAAATTAAAAGTCTGATGAGGAATGAAATTTTCACCTAGCGACAAAGCGCCTCCCCACTACAGACTTACTACAAAAGGAGGACGGGTGCCCTCGCAGCGGCGCAGCCTGGCAGACACCACCTTGATCATGTGATCAAAGTGAACCACACTATGCGGGGAGGGGGACGAGGGGGGGACCAAAACCGTGCTACGTGACAGGACACACGGGGAGCGCAGCGTTATCCCTACGACACTCCTGCCAAGATGCATAATTCCCTGAGTCTAATCATGACAGAACAACAGAGACCCAAACTAGAGGACATTCTACAAAGCAACGGCTCGTAATCTTCAAAAGTATTAGGTCGGGGCTATAGCTCAGTGGTAGAGCATTTGACTGCAAAAGTATTAGGTCAGGAAAGTCAAGAAGATGAGACTGTTCAAGACTGAAGGAGAATAAAGACACAACTACACACACAGTCTGAGTCTGCGCAGGAGCCTCCTCTGCTATAAAGGACATTATGGGAACACCTGAATGGAACGTCTTGTTACTATCCTGGCTCCGCTATGTGGGAGACTGTCCCCATCTGCAGGAAATATACACAAGGTGTTTGGGAATGACAGGTCATGGAGTCTGCAGCTGACTCTCCAACGGCTCAGGAAAAAATGAGGTCTTTGCATTGTACTTGCTATTTTTCTTTAAGTTTGAGATTGTTTAAAAATAAAAAGAATTTGTTAAAACAAAACAAAACATAAAACTTACCCTTCACCCTCCAGTTCTTCTGGGGCAATGGGAAGGACCTAAGACCAAAAAAAAAAAAAAAATTGTTTTCTAGCATATGCTCAAAATATTTCACACCATAAGTAACTTATTTCTAAAATGAAAATAATTTTGAATTTAGTCTAGTCCAAAATCTCTTAGCCTTATTTGTCAATAACCAGATCCTTCTGGGCATGAACTCCTCTAAAGCAGGGAATGGCCAACTAGGGCCCATGAGCCAAGTGGGGCCCGATGCCTGTTCACAGAAATTTACTGGTGCACGGACATGCTCACTCCCGGGCATCTGGCACTGCAGCGGCAGAGCTGAAGAGTCACAGCAGACACCATGTGGCTCCAGAAGCCTACAGAATTTGCTCTCTGAGCCTTTACAGGAAAAGTCTGTCAACCCCTGCTCGCCCCAAAGCTTCTCATTAGAAACTGGAGACATGGTTGGGGCATCTGGGTGGCTCTTGACATCGGCTCAGATCATGATCTCTGAGGTATGTCTGAGCACATGGAAAGTTCGAGAGGCAGTGAAGAACGGCCTTCAGAGAAAAGGCTCCCTATGCAACCTGGGTCAGAAAGGGGAGCACCAAAGAGGAGACCGGACCCTCAACGTGGCCGAGCGCTGAGTAGCGGGGGCGCTGCTGTGAGCGGTCAGGGATGGAGCCTACGCAGGGCTCCACGCTCAGCGATGAGCCTGCTTGAGATTCGCGCTCCCTCTGCCCTCCCCCCACGACGCACTCAGTCTTTCAAATAAATAAACCTTAAAGAAAAAAAAAGAGAGAGAAAGATACATTGGCAATACCCTCCCAATCCCCAAAACTTAAAAACTCACTGATCCATATACATCCGTGCACGAAGTGCACGGGAGACCACCTTCTTCATATTGTTTTGAGCTCCGCAGAGAAAGCAGGCCCCACGCGGGCCAGGCTATTCTCTCTACTAAGCTTCTGCTCAAAGCAGGTGTGGCCAGTTGTGAACTTTTATATTAATTGCCAAGATACGGCTGTGTATGTGCCAACTATGATTCAGTAACTGATACAATGAGGAGAGCCTTCAGATGCTCTTTTTTTTGTTTTTTCTTTTTAAATCTTTTTTAAAAAAAAATATTTTATTTATTTATTTATCTATCAGAGAGAGAGAGACAGGGAGAGAGAGAGAGAGAGTGTGTGAGAGCATGCACACAAGCAGGTTGAGAGAGGCAGGCAGAGGCAAAGAGAGAAGCAGGTTCCCTGTCAAGCAAGGAGCCTGATGTGGGACTTGATCCCAGGACCGTGGGATCATGACCTGAGCCAAAGGCAGTGGCTAATCCAACTGAGCCACTCAGGCGGATGTTCTTTTTGCCATGAAGGTTACCTACCCTAAGTCTTCCTGTGGCTGTTCCCTCCTTCCCAGAACCATATAAGTTAAATGCACAAGATCATAGATCCGGACTCCAAACTGTTACTATTCTAACAATTTAAAAATAAACTATGACATAAACACACACAGACAAACAGAGTGAAGTTCACAGGTTTGGTACTTCATTCCTGTCAACAAGGCTTACATCCACCTTATTGTAAGGACAGTGTATCACCCAACAGAATATTCCAGAAGGCTGGCCCATAACACTGGTCAAAACTCTCTACACTGGCTTCTGTTTACCAGGAATGCCAAAGACCTTCTCTCGCGGCCGCCCCAGGATCCTGGTTACCTACGTGAGTGCCCCGCTGGAGGCTGGCAAAGTGCACATCGGGAATGAAGAGGACAGGCTGGGTGTCCAGATCAACGAAGGGCTTGAACACCGTGATATCCATCCGTTTGTGCGAGGGAAGCAGTGGCACTTTAACATCGGAAACTGGGGGGGGGAAAAAAGATGACCCCCTAGTCAACCACTTCGGTACCCATACTGGACGCAGGCTAGAGCATTCCCCTCCAATGTAAGGCCCTTAAACAGCAGCACTCTAGAAGGAAGAGCTCACATTGCCTGAGCCAAGAGGAAAATCACAGCCCACGTGAAGAAATACATTGGTTACATTTATACTAAAATCAACTGAACATCTTAGCAAAATGAGAAGAGAAAAGGCTACTTTTACACATACCGGGGAAATCTGGAACAGAGGCAAAGCATGTTTACTTTTTGTCTGAAAGGCTAAGACTTACAACCATACAAACATAATTCAGAAGTCATTTCACCGGAGCCGCCTGACTCAGTGGTTCACATTCTGACAGCAACGCACTGTCCATCTTGAGAACATAACTTTGTAGCTTCAACTTCCCCTCGGAGAGGCTCAGCATGAGGGTCACGGACTAGGTTTTTTATTTATTAAGTTACAGACTCCCTCCTCCCCTGCCATCTGCCCTGCAGCCCTCAGAGGTGAGCTCTCCCTCAGGTGAGCTGGGAGCCTGCCCTTCCATGCTGGCCCGGGAGCCCACGGTGCGGTGCCGCAGGGCACACGTCTGCCGAGGGAGGCCCCGAGCAGGAATCGCTCCTGCCCCAGACCAGCATCCTCCCCCCCCTCCCCCGCCCCAGAGCAGACAGATACTGGATTTTGTGAATATGAATATTTGTCACATTACAATAAAAAAAAATCAATCAAATAAATAAATAAATAAGGAAAGAAAGCAAGCTTTCCTGGTGAAATGTCCAAACAGGAGCCCTACAGATTCTGAAACGTTAGAAAACCACGCATTTACATTTAGAAATAAGACCTCCTGAATTCTCAAGAGCATTATTATGATTCTTACAAGTCTAGACAAGCCCCAGTGTTATCACCAGCCATCCAGACAGAAGGTGTGTTATTTTTCAGGGCCAGAATCAGTAACCAGAACTAAAGCTAAGGGCCAAAATATGTGAACTCCGGAAAGACTCAAGGACCCTTTCTGTCCCTCCCCCTAGAAAAGGACTTAGCTCAGCCATTCATCATGGTACCGCCGCGCGGCAGCGAGTGGCCACTACTGTGTCTTGTGCTTGATACAGTAAATACAGATGCAGTCCCTATTCTGAATGGAAACGATCTGAAACAGGTGGTGGAAACATTCTACTTACAGGCATTCAACTGGGAGCCGGGCTCAGTACACTTGCCTTTTCTTTTGCTTTGTTTTCGTTCTTCATCCCTGATTTTCCTTTCGGCTCCCTGTAGGTCAAGAGAAGACAAGGCATGATTCTGTTTAATTGATCCTCTTTAAAATATTTAATTCTGGGGTGCCTGGGTGGTGTAGTGGGTTAAAGTCTCTGTCTTCGGCTCAGGTCATGATCCCAGAGTCCTGGGATCCAGCCCCGCATCGGTCTCTGCTCAGCAGGAAGCCTGCTTCCCCCCCCTTCTCTCTCTGCCTGCCTCTCTGCCTACTTGTGATCTCTGTCTGTCAAATAAATAAATAAAATCTTTTAAAAAAATAAAATAATTCTTTTCTGAGGAATGGGAAAAAATATCTCCATTCTGGAGATAAACTCCATTAATTATTATATTTATGGAGCTTATCATAGTAGTTTTTTCTAAAAAGCCTATTTTTTCCCCCATTTTTTTTAAAAGGAGGAGGAAAAGGAGCAGAGGGAGCGGGGAAGAGAGAGAATCTGAAGCAGGCTCCATGCCCAGGGTGCAGCCAGACACGGGGCTCAATCTCACAACCCTGAGATCATGACCTGAGCCCAAATCAGGAGTCCAGTGCTCAGCTGAAGAAGCCACGCAGGTGCCCCTAGAAGGCCTGTTCTTAAAACTGTTTAACTATGGGAAATCATGGGGAAATACCATTTACTTAAAAAACAAATACAGCACAATTCCCCTCAACAATGGATGCAGCCAGGCTAAATGAAAAGCTGAAGATATCTGCTCATGCACGCAGCCTTCAAAAACCCAAGTGACTACTGCCGTTGTCTGATAGACAAGCTGGCCCTGCTGTGACTGTGCTTTCCCAGGTGGGCAATGTTATCATTGGAAGTAGGATTCTCTCCAAGAACTTGGCATCAAGTAAGTGACAGATAGGACCAACTATAACTCCCTAAAGCAAAGATTTAAATAGAAATCTGTATAATAACATGAAAGAGAAAAAGTGTTCTCCCAATCCATCAGAGAGGACAGATACATAATACCATCAACTGTATAGAGAATGACAGTGTCGTAGTATTTATAAAACATGACCTAAAGTTAAACATGTATAATAAAAACCTGACTATTAATTAATCACTTTGCTTCACCTGTTAGCATTTATTTCTGGGTGGTACAGTTTTCTTCACAAAGTCACCCAGTGAAATCTCCACAAGAAGCTTATTTTTCTGTAAATAAACTCCCTGGTAGCAAAGACGGGCAATGAAAATCCTCCCACAGACCCTGTCACTACTATATAATGAAACCACATTTAACCAAACAGAATACAAACCACCTTCTGCCCCTTTCAGCAGGTATGAAGACACTCACATGCCGGTAAACACACCATGAAAATCGCTATGCAATGCTGACACAGAACCCACCTCCCTGACACAGAAAAACAGGTCAACATCCCCGACCTCCCGCCTGTTATCATACAGCTGGTCTGTGTCTCTCTCAGTTCTTTCCAAGAGTCTAACAATAGCTTCACTCTGATGATAAATTACACTCTCCAAAAAGTAGTTTTAAAAAATAAGACATGGGGGCGCCTGGGTGGCTCAGTTGGTTAAGCAGCTGCCCTCAGCTCAGGTCATGATCCCAGCGTCCCGGGATCGAGTCTCACATCGGGCTCCTTGCTTGGCAGGAAGCCTGCTTCTCCCTCTGCCTCTGCCTGCCTCTCTGTCTGCCTGTGCTCGTTCTCGCTCCTCTCTCTCTGACAAATAAATAAATAAAATCTTTTTTAAAAATAAATAAATAAAATAAAAAATAAGACATGTCATGGGGCGCCTGGGTGGCTCAGTGGGTTAGAGCCTCTGCCTTCGGCTCAGGTCATGATGTCAGGGTCCTGGGATCGAGCCCGCATTGGGCTTTCTGCTCAGCAGGCAGCCTGCTTCCTCCTCTCTCTCTGCCTGTCTCTCTGCCTACTTGTGATCTGCTCCCTCCCCCATCAAATAAATAAATAAAATCTTTAAAAAAAAAAAAGACATTTCTCTCCGTATTTATTGGCTCCATCTATAAAGAATAAGGGGTTTGTGCTTCCACTCAAGATGGGACTATCACAGACAGACCTACCCCCACCCTGAAACAACCTAAACAAAAGATATAAAGATGCAGGAAACAAGGATTGTTAAGGCCAGGGCCACCAAGCAACAAAGAACAGGGATCTGTGAGAGAAAAGAAACAAACAAGATGAGCCCTCCAGGGGCTGACCGCCTTCCCAGTCCCCAGGCTGTGGCACAGGCAGGGACGTCCAGAGGCCTGCTCCATCTGAGTTCCCTGGGTCAAGAGAGAGAGTTGAAAATCCAGAGAGAGATCAAGGAAGCAGGACAAAGTAGCAATGGGGAGTTATATGAGAAAGAACCCCAGAGGTCTCCAGAGGGTTCCCTCAGGTAGTTAGTCCGGTACTCAGAGAGAAGCAGGTGTAAGGAAGGTACCCAAGGTTGGGGGAAAAGCCCTCAGAAAAAACTAGAGAACAGTGTCTGAAACTCACACAGGGAAAACAGTGCCTCTTCCCACAAGTGAGACCGGAGAAGCTGAAAATCCACAGGGTGGTTGGTAGAACAGTCAGGAAAACCTGAGCTCAGCTGCAGAGAATAAGCAGCTGATACTGAGCCACTCCAGACTCCCCTATCAAAACTGGAAAAGCAAGACCTGAAAGGATCAAAATGTTTCCAAGGAACTCCACCAGCTCTCAGGACAGAGCTCCTGAGGATTCCGAAGATGAAAAAGCCATCCGGTGTCAGACAGTGTAAAACTCACATGGCTAGTAGCCGGTGAGACGCTAGGCAGGTAGAGCAGCAGGAGTGCGTAACTCAGGAGGAGGCTGTCAAACCACTGACGCCAGCCCAGAAACCACACAGAATTCAGGCAAGGACAGCAGCGTGGCTGTTGTAACTACATTCCACATGTTCAAAAACTTAGCGAAAAACACACATATTGAGACCAGAAAGATATAAAACAGATCCAAATTGATCTCCCAGAGACAAAAACATCTGAGATGGAAAATACACTGCATGGGATTAATGGCAGTGTAGACAAGGCAAAGGAAATACTGAAGAACTTCAGACATTAACAACAGAAATTATCCAAACTGAAACACGGAGAGAAAAAGCAATCCCAGAGACTGAACAGCACCGGGGAGCTGTGGGACCGCAAGCTTGTATGTGTACGTGTGCAACCGGCATTCCCAGAGGAGGATGAAAGAATGTGTTTCAAGAAACAAAGCCTGAAAAATGTTCCAGTAGGATGAAAACTATAAACCCACAGATCCAAGCAACTCAACAAACTCTAAGTACAAGAAATGTAACGAAAAATATCAAATTGCTCAAAATCAGTAAAAAGAGAAAATCTAAAGAGAGTCAGAGAAAAATAGATACATTAGGTACAGAAGAACAAAGATAATGATGATGGCAGGTATTTCATTAGACATGGAAGTGTGGGGCGCCTGGCTGGCTCAGCCAACTCTTGATTTCGGCTCAGGTCATGACCTCAGGGTCATGAGATTGAGCCCCACAGCAGGCGCCCCGCTCAGAGGGGAATCTGCTTGAGATTCTCTCTCACCCTCTCTCTGCCCCTTCTCCCACTCACACACTCTTTCTACAAACAAAAAAATAAATGTAAGGCTGACAACAGCAGAGTCATGTCTTTCAAGCATTGAAGGAAAAAGCGTCAGCCAGAATTTTATACCCAGCAAAAAGATTTTTCAAAATCAGAGGTGAAATCCTTTTCAGACATACAAAAGCTAAAAGAATTCGTCAGCATTAGACTCTGCAAGAAATGTTCAAGTCCTGTGACATTACAGAGAGCCATTTAAACTCATGCTACTTCACTCTCTGTCTCCACAACTGAAGAGGCTGATCTTGGGCCATCACAGCAGGCGGTGACTGAAAACGTTAATCTATCTGTTCCCGATTACAGCCACAGTGAGTATTACTCTGCTGAAGAAAACAATCTATGGGAAATAAAGGCCAATGACATGTTTCTAAGGATGAACCCCAAATACACACACACACACACACACACACACACACACACACAAGCTCGTAGAAAGAGAAGCTGCCAAATCTCCACTGGTTAGAGATCCAATTCCTATTCTCGTTTTCTCTGAAAACATATTAAATTGCTGCTGCTTCTGCCATAGGAGAAAGTTCCATTTACCAAACCCATTGAGTAGTTTGTAATAACGTACTAAAAAAAAACCTTCTTGGGAGAGAAAAACCATGTAAATGCCTCTGAAGGATACCAAGAGATGTCTTATTTCTGGTTTCCTACTGTGGATGTGGATCAGATTGGTAAGATGTCAGAGTTTTAAGAGCCAGCAGAGAAAAACGGATGGACAGGCAGCAAACAATAGGCGAGGCCTAGCTCAGGAGGGAGAGCATCAAGGAGGGAGGCGGGACAGTGCGCGGAGAGGAGGCAGCACCAGACAGCCCAGAAGAGCAGAAGCAATCCCAGCTGTAAGGGATGAGAGAAGCTACAACAAGATGCAGGAGAATCAGGAGCAGGGGTGAGGTCGTGGGGGAGTTTCATGTGGCTGAAAGAGTCAAGGACTTTGACAGTTAATTACACACAGCGATACATAATATTTTCTTCCCATACTGGGTTTAATATCTCAATCTAACAGCTCTGAGATTAAAACCTCAGGATGGAAACAGTGTGTAAGTTCACCCCCCACGCCTCCAGGCACTTCTCGACCGGAGAGCGCTCACACCACCGCTGTGCGCCGTCAGGGCTCCATGGGGAAAGCTGACCAACAGTTTTCATCCCTGAGCAGATCTCTGCTTCCACAAAAGGGCAGAATAGGTCAGCACTATTTTCAGGGGCCTTACAAAGAAAGCCCAGCCTATGAAGGCTGAGGGTGTGTGGGCACCTACACAGGTCACACAAAGCACAGCCGGGGCAGACACCTAGTTCCTAACCACGACTTTGCGTGACCTCCTCTCACGGTGGTACAGAGCTCACACACACGTAAGGAGAAGACAGTGACTGGCCTGCACAGTGGACACGCTACGCCAGACTGTGGCTAACCTGAGCTCTCACACGTGATTGAGACGAACAGGTGAGGAGGCAAACAGCACCCGCAGAAGATGAAATCGTGTGTCATCTCAGACCACACTCAGTTTTACAACTCCAAAGAGAAGGCTTTCTGCTTCAGAGTGTACATTAGTGCACACTCACACAATAAAAAGTGGTTTCTAGAGTCTGTACAACCACTGATTAATAAGATAACTTTAGACAATCATGAAACTTTCCCTGTGTTTCATCTTCTAAATCAGCTACCAATAAGGAAGCTTCCCTCAAAAAATCTTAATATTAAAAAGAATTTCATTTAAGATTGTGACTCATTACTTTTCCTTCTCTGCAAAACTGCTCATACAGCTTTTGTCTTGATGCCGAAAACTCCAGTTCATGCTAATGCGTGTGGACATCATTCGACACAGCCAAGATTCTGAGTGGGTCCATGCGCCAGGATCAGCGCACACACGGTTACGGCCCCAGGAGAGATACATCAGAAACACAGTAAGTACTGGGCTAACAATTAGAGTGATCTGATATCTATTGAATCAAATAATAAAAAATTGGGGCTTATAGTTTTTATGACTTTGGATACCTCTCTAGGTTTTCTTCTGGCTAATAAGAGGAATGTGGGGCGAAGGAGAGAACTCCGGCTCAGGATCCAAGATGCCTGCTCTACGCCTCATGTGACTTGACATCCGTAGAAACGCAGAGGATGTGGGAAGTAACAGCCGCTGCGAGATGTCCGTACCCACATCTCAGAACCTGGGACAACGTGCGCTAACACAGCAAAGGAGACCTAATGTTGCTAATCAGCTGGCATTCTGATAGGACAAGTGTCCGAGACCATGTGTGCGAGCCCAGGATAATGGAAGTGTCCCTAGAAGCCGAAGAGCCAGACGAGGACACGTGGCACTGGCAGCACGGTCCGAGGGATGTGATGTGAGGCTCCTGGCTTTGAAGGTGGAAGAGGCCATAAGCCAAAGAATGTGAGTGCCTCGAGGAGGCAGAAAAGTAGACAAACATTCTCCCCGAGAGACGCCAGAAAGAGATGCGGTTCTAACGGCTGGGTTTTAGCCCAGCGAGACCTCAGACTTCTGACCTATAGAACCATGAAGTAATAAAATGGTGTTGTTTGAGCCACTTAGTTTATGGTAATTTGTTAATAGCAACAAAAGAAAAATAACACAGCCTAGCACATAACCAGGCACGTGGTACTCAATACGTGTTACTAAATTTGGGTGTTTGAGAAAGTTCTCTGAACTCCGGCTGTTCCAACGAGGCCACATACTGTGTTCTGGTCCCCAGTGTAAAAATCAGGACAGCAGACCTCTGACAGCAAATACACTTCCAGTTTTCTAGTACCTTCTAAAAATCTCAGTAACAGAGAGGGTTATTGCTGCTGCTGTTGTCGAACAGGACAAAAAAAAAAAGAGACTGGCAAAAAATATGGTCCAACATTTCCTGAGTGGGGAAGGTCAAAGTCGCCTTCAACCTTGGGTCAGTGGAGCAATCGCTTCTCCAGGGCCGCTGCTGAGTTCCTGAGAAGACAGTCTCCAGCCTTCAAGACACAGGGGGCTACGCGCTCTGTCCGGAGTTCACCCAGCTGGGCCCCTGGCGCTGCACCTGGCCAAAGTGATCGTTTCCTCCCCAGATTAAAGAAATTATGTTGAACTCGTTAGGCTTATGCTTTCTGCTCTTGCCTACCTGCCACTCTAGAGAAGACTCTGAGTCTCACCTTCTGCTTAGTGAGCCGGCTGACGACTCGTCAAAGGGCCGGAGGGAGAGAAGCTGGTTAAAGCGCAGCGCTTCACGGCCATCCGCACGGAGCCCTCGGACACAAGGCCCCAGAGCTCCAACACTGCAGCCTACAAGCCCCAGGGAGCGGAGGGGACGCCGAGGACTGAGCACAGTACGCGCTCTCCTATTATTATTAATACATTTATACCAAACTGAAATAGTGCAAAGACCCTGGTATTCTCTGTGAGGAAGAGTATGGCTCTCACACGCTTTACTCTCTCTGTCCCTCCCCAATCTGACAGTCTTACCTTGTCACAGAAGACTTTGATCTGGCAGTATGCCCGATGCACAGGCTTGTTGCTACGGTTGTTGTAACTATAGGTGTCAATTTGAATATTCAGAGGCAACCCCTTCACACCTTTCTGAGAAGAGAAATCTGTGCTTAAGCAGTTCACAGAGATGAAAACCTGCAAAGGGAAAAGAAGGTATGATAAGCAATAGGCACCAACAGTCAACCTTAGTACAGCTCGTAAAAATATCAACATTACCGAAATTCCTCAAATATGTTCTAAATGAAAACACTCAGCTTCTCACTTAAAAGAAACATTTTTTTTTAATATAGGGATTATTTTAATACTTCTGGACATAGGAATGGCAGACTTTATTTGAAGGGAACAAAATAGACAGCAGCTTTAAACCACTGTCCATCTTCCCTTCCGAAATCTTTACTTAGCATCAGACGGTGGAAGAATCTGCTTGTCTTCCTTGATGTCATTTTTACCAACGCTACCAACAGCACAGAGATCTAGAGATGTTTTCCAGCTCAGTACAAACTCTGGGACTCTGCCTGCATTTCTGTCCACGCTACCTCTTAGGATAACAACATTACCTGATGCATGTCCCGATGTTCCGGAATTTATGAATCAGTGAGTCACATTATTAAAGTGTCACTGGAGGTTGTTACGAGAAACTCAAGTGAATCTTAGTACAGCAAAAAGCATGTTTCATTTCCCCCTTTTTTGTGGTTATGGATTTTAACCTCTCCACACAAGGTCACAATGCACGATCCCTTTCAACCATTTACTTTCAGAATTTATTTCTGATGCGTGAGCACCACATAGTGGATAGTATTGGAATTACAGTTTTAATTATCTGTTCCTTCCAGAGACCGAAGACCCTTAAGCTCCATTCCTTCCAGTCCAGGGGACAACAGCACATTATTAGTTCCAACAACCAAGGGCAGATCTACTACAAGTAGTGTGCAGTGCCACCGGCTGAACCAAGACCCAGACAGGGAGAAGTTTAAGCCAGAAAATCTGGGATGGGGGAGCCTCTAAGAACATAAAGAGAAGGAAGCGCACAGGGTAAGGAGAAAGAAAATTGTAACCATAATGACAAAGAACGTTCTCTTCAGAAGGTTTGCAAATCCTGAAACGCAGGGGTTTTATTCTTGCTCTCGTCTATCCACTATTTCCAAGAAGGAAAAGACCAAAATACCCTACAATGATGGAGAACTTGTCCACATTAACATCCTGTCCCTCCATTAGCTCTCCACTCCGGCCGGTCTGCTCGTGGCCCCTAGAACACAGCTTAGTGCTCACCCCCGCGCCTCACGTCTTTGTCCTTGTCCTTCTTCCTCCTCCTGCGTCCCTCCTGTCCCAGTCTAAGTCACCTCCAGAGCTCCTCTCTGCCCTCCACATCTGCAGAGCACCAGCTCCAGCGCCATTTCCACAGAGGTCCCCCTTCACCCTGACGTGTGTTGTGGAGGCCACAGCAGTGGGCCCCGGAGGTTTCCAGACCTGTACAGGGCACCTGCTTTAAAGACAGAATCTCACTGCACAACCATGAGAGACCGTGTTAATCCAGAGATTAAGGCCCAGAGATTTTTTTTTTTTTAAACTGTCCCCAAGGTAGAAAAAAGCAAAGGGCCAGGGGCGCCTGGGTGGCTCAATCATTAAGCATCTGCCTTTGGCTCAGGTCATGATCCCAGAGTCCTGGGATTGAGTCTCACAACAGGCTCCCTGCTCGCGGGAAGCCTGCTTCTCCCACTCCCCATGCTTCTGATCCCTCTCTCGCTATGTCTTTCTCTATCAAATAAATAAGTAAAATCTTTAAAAGCCAGCCAGCCAGCCAGCAAGCAAGCAAGCAAAGGGCTAGAATTCTATCCAGAACTCCCCTCACCCCTTTATACCGACACTGCAACCTGTTTCCCAAATCGACTTTTTGCCCTGATCACTGCACTCTACTACCGGGAATGGTTTGCCGCCTGACATGCCTTATGCTTTCTTTCCACGGCTAGACCACACATACTTCGAGGCCAGGCTCATATTCTCCATGTGACAGCTTTCTCAACACTTACTTTTAGCCCCCTGCCGGGTCTCAGGTTGCCTTTTCTAGCCCACTGTTTGTCTTTCCAGTTAACCCATTTTCAGCAAATAAGCAAAACACTTTTGTTTTAAAAAATACCTGAATCTAGATATATAGGGAAAAGTGGTATGTATGAATTTCAAATCCATTACAGAAACTTTGTGCTTTGACTTTATATCTTTTCCTACACTACTGACCCTGGAACAATGTGGGGGTTGGGGTACCAACTGCCGGCCCCCCCCCAAGAGCCAAAAATCCACGTATAACTTTCAACTCTCCCAGAACTTAACTACTAACAGCCTACTGTTGACCAGAAGCCTTCCCAGTAACACAACTGACATGTATTTTGCATGTTACACACATTAGATACTATATTCTTACAATATGTTTTTTCTTAACTTTTTTGGTTATCTCTGGGCTATGCGGTTCGTCTGTGAGTTTTTTCAAATTGTCGCAAATCTCAAAAAAAATTCCAATATATTTATTGGAAAAAAGTGACATATAAGGGGACCTCTGCAGTTCAAGCCCCCATTGTTCACTAGTCAACGGAAGGCCGTTAGAAACACTTCATAGACAATTTACAAATCTGAGTTAAGGAGTTGGGTTATGAAACAGACAAAAGACGGAACAGATGAAAGACAGAAAGACAAATAGAAAGACAGTTAAGTAGTCCACGCAAACAACTGAGCACATCAAGTAACCAAATCACCATATTTTCCAGTTTATAACCAAGTGGGAAATCTCAATTCTTCTCTATCATTCTAGACTCCATGGCTCAATTTAGGACTCAAAACCAGCAGCCTGGGAAAGTTACACTTAACCCTCCACAATTCCAGGAAGTCTCTGACCCAAAGTGGTATTCCATTTACAAGAGGATTTCACGGTAATCCAACCTAAAGCCCAACCTCCCCTTGCTTCCCAGCATCAAGTTTCTATTCAAAGCAGAAATAAGCAGTAAGCAACCCCCAGGATAAGTATAAATGTGGAGTCTTCAGAGAGATGTTCCCCTGTTACTCAGAATGACACTTGCCATCACTTTCTTACACACATTCTTGTCCTATTTTTTAAATCGATTCTTTCCAAACCTGGCATTATTTCTACATGCAACAAAGAACCCTTACAGCATCCCTAACCCAATATTAAAAGAGCACCACCTTGTCTAGATAAACACATACACCCACCAGGAAACAGTGAGCAAGAGGTAAGTGCGCGAGGCCCGGGACACAGGGTACCGCGGGGTACAAGGCGGAGAGCGGCCGCAGACCTCTGGGAAGGAAGCGAGGGCGGTGCCACGAAGCCTCTCGGAGCGGGACAGTCATGCGTACGCGCCGCTGCCAGTCAAGGGGACACACCTGCTACGTTTAAGCCCCAACCACAGACTACCAAGAGTGCAAGATGCCTTAGGTGTCAACGGGAAAGGCTTTGCTCTGGCCTGCGAATGGAAATGTGGGAGCTCCAGCCCCCTCGCTACGGAGTGCTGGGAGCGCGGCCGGGGTCCTCGCCTGTCCGCCGCAGGTGTGAGTCCGATGATGTCTAGATCACTTCTACCTCCCGAGTCCTAGGATTATATTTATACTGAATGATTATGAATCCTCTGTATTTACTAGTGACAATAATTTTGTGTCATACATTTATCAATTTTTTTAAACAAATCAGATTATTTTAAAAGAACCATGTAAGTGTGCCATTTCAAGTAATTACATGAACTACTCGTCTGGAATTAAGGCCCTCGTAAAGCAGAGCCTCACACGCCATGGCACTGCCAGGGCTCTCAGGGGCTTCACAGCCTGACTCGGTCAGAATTACCCGGAGGCAGTAAAGCCCCATCTAGAGGTTCTGCTCTCACTGGCCTGGGGTGGGGGGGGGGGGTAACAGACACAAGGCCATTTAAAGCAACTTGGCTATTGCTTTAAAAAATTTTACCAAAACAGTTAATACTGCTCCCCAGGCAATCCAGTGACCAGTGAGGATAAAAGCCACTGCTATCAGGTGATAACATTTCTCTACACTTAACACTTTGATCCACCAAAGGTCTCCTTTGGCTCCCAGAGTTCGAGATGATTAAAAGAAGCCCCAACATACGGTTTCCTTTCTTTAAGAAGTTCAGAGATTCTACGTGTATGTATAGGTTCCCCATCAAGTCTGCTCACTAGAAAAAATGTTAAGCCCCATCGAAAATCACATTCATTAAAATTGTGTAAGCCCCATGGCACAGTCATATCCATCCAAGCAGCCGAAAGGTAAAGGTCAGAGCACCTGCGCAGCCTCACCACGCAGTAAGGTCACGCACACCCTCAAGAACTCACAGTTCATAAGAAGAGTGACCAGAAAAAACGCCTATTAAAAATCTATCAAACGATGCTTCTGTTTCTTCCTCCCAGAACATACGGTTTTCGCAGGGGTTGACGTGGCTGGTGAACCGTGTGTTCAGGTGACCCTCGGTGTCCCTGAGGGGCAGAGCCCTGGAGACAGACGGAACACTCAGTCAGCCCTGCTTCTCAGGCCTGGTGCGCAGCACATGCTTAACACATGTGTTGTTCGCCAAAGAAGGAAAATGCAGAGGGAGCAGGGCGTGAATACGGCTGAGAGGAAGCACGCCCTCGACGCGTGTGACAGCTGTCAAGTATTTCTCTCAACCAGGAGACGGCGGACTTCTTCTGTAACAGGATCCAATGGTGTTTGAGCCTTCATGGATGACGTGCAACAGCTAAACGCCGCAGTAACAGAGCCGAAGCAGCCATGGACAATACACAGGCCAGTGGATGTGGTGGTATTTCCGTGAAACTTGACTTACACTGACAGGCGCTGGCCGGCCAAGGTTTGCAGAGAGCTGTGGTTTGCTGAGCCCTGATCTGAACAACCCCTTCTCTAAGTGCTCGAACAATAAACTTACCCTTCCATCATCACAGTGTAGTGTCGTTAAGAGCAAGGAAGTATTACTTCCCTTTTTGTAATTCAACATTTCCACTTTCCACATAAGTGACTTCCCAAGGAGCACCTCTCGCTAACGTGTCATTTACGTGGGGAACCATATGCTCTATCAATACGACCCACACTCGTAGAGGGGACTGGAGTAGATCTTAAGGGAGAAGCTGTTTCCAGGAATCCTATTTAGGAAGGTGACCATCTCTCATTAGCAGCACCGCAAACGGGCGAGAGGACAAGAGCAGAAGCACGAGGCAGAGTTCTCAAGGTCGTGGGCCCGAGAAGAGGGGCACTGTCTGTTCCTCGCAGCGTTAATTCTTGGGATCGGTTCTACCTCATGGACAACCGCCCACAGGGGCGGAACTACAGGCCACGTCACCTAAATCCAGGTAAAACAAAAGTTCGGGCCACAGTCACTGTGCAGACAAAAATACTTTCTATAACACAGTCACAGAAAAACGGCACTATCCCCTCCAAGGGTGGGAAAGAGGTAAAAAGTCAGATGACGATGACACATTCCACTCCTTCATAAAATACACACAGGGATAACCTTTTCTCCATTTTCATGCTTCCTTGCCACCGATTTTGAGGAAAAGTTTACTTTTATTCAAATAAATGAAACATAAATCTTACTCAAGATGAGCATCTAATGTTCCCAACCAAAATCACTAGAAGAGAAAAAAAAACAAACCACAAAAATAAACTGCTAAACAGGTCAAAGATGCTCTACAAGATTCCTTCTCGAACGTCCAGCCCAGTTTTCTAACAACTCATACATAGTTCCTCATTCTTGGCTGAGAATTCACACACCTAAAACTTCTCAAAAGATTTGATTTTGTTTTCAGACCTCAGCTGAAAATGTGAAGAAAACAACAAAATAAAGATTCATATTATCAAAGGATTAACTTGTATGGATTTTTTTAAATTCTAAATGCCATTTACAAGCGCAGAACCAACAAGAAATCAGATCTTGAACTAATTTATGATGATTTTTCCAGGAAGCATTCCAGCAGCCACACACTATTGTTCGCACAGCTGGCGGCTGTCTCTACAGTCACTCCTCAAAGGAGAAAAAGGGAGGGGGAGAAAGACACCAGGAAACACGAGGCTCAAAACACAGGCTGGCCTCAGAAGTTCATTTTCCCAGCCGTGAAGTGAAAGCAACCAAGAACGAATTTTACAGACCCCTCCAC
Source organism: Mustela putorius furo (assembly GCF_011764305.1). Lineage (NCBI taxonomy): Eukaryota > Metazoa > Chordata > Mammalia > Carnivora > Mustelidae > Mustela > Mustela putorius. The sequence continues at coordinate 5,474,301 of NW_025421485.1, forward strand.
ACCACCCCCCAACTCACCCACTCTTTTTAGGCTCTAGCAACACAGCAAACCAAGGCACGATCCTGGTAAACCACGCTGACTGTCCAGTCTAAAGACAGTGGTCAGATGTGTAAGCTTTATTAACAAGAGAACTTCATTTGTGGGTAGAAATTATAGAAATAATTTCTACTCACCTAATTCACAGCAAGTGTTAACAAAGTACCTGAAATTTATCAGTCAAAAGTTACAAAAAACTCTAAGAAGTTGAGTCAGAAGCTAAGTATTGAAATTGGCAGACTTAAGTACACTATACTAGGATATTTTTCATGAACAAAAAGACTGTTCCTGGGACGCCTGGGTGGCTCAGTGGGTTAAGCCTCTGCCTTCGGCTCGGGTCATAATCTCAGGGTCCTGGGATTGAGTCCTGCATTGGGCTCTCTGCTCAGCAGGAAGCCTGCTTCCTCCTTTTTCTCTCTTTCTCTGCCTGCCTCTCTGCCTTCTTTGATCTGTCAGTCAAATAAATAAATACAATCTTTTAAAAAAAAGATTGTTCCTGGGCGCGTGGGTGGCTCAGTCGGCTAAGCACCTGCCTTTGCCTCAGGTCATGATCCTGGGGTCCCAGGATCGAGCCCTGTCTTGGCTCCTTGCTCAGTGGTGAGTCTGCTTCTCCCTCTGCCCCTCACCCTGCTCATGCTCTCTCTCTCTCAAGTAAAGAAAATCTTTTAAAAAGGGCTATTGCTTTAAAAAATTTTACCACAACAGTTAATACTTGTTTATATTATTATTCATGTATAAGAACCTGACATCCAAATAATATAGCCTTAATTTTTTTTTCCCCACTGAGAGATCTAGGTAGAATTTTGCATATTTTTTAACATTGCTGCTATAATTAAGAAAATAGTTTTCTTTTACTTCCATAATTTAATTTATTCAATGAGTAGAATAAAAAATTTCAAAATATGAACCTGCAGAGTTGCTAAGAAAGCAGATATAAGCAGGATCAGTATAACAGCTCAGTTTTAACAGCTCTGACAAAATTTTCTTAAGAGATCCGATTTTTAAACTAAACCAGTAACAAAGTGTCAGGCTCATCAGAGTCCATGAGAGGTCCCAGGAACTCATCCACACGACACCACCCTGATGGCCGGGAGGATGAAAAGGCCAGGGAAACCACGAACACCTTCAGTGGTTCTCTTCCCTCGGAAGGAAGGAATGCAAACGATCCGGGATGTCCGAACCCAGCTCCGAGCTCCCGTCCCAGTCTCACACATCCTTTACAGAAATGTTCCCGCTTCGGGGATCTTTATCAGTACCAGTCGATGGAGCTGCAGCGGGGCATGTTCCCGAAGGCCCCCAATAGAATTTCAGCCCCACTTTACTACTGAGCAGGTTGGACCAAGAAGCCCACCTCCCCTCCCCTGTGACCAGACTCTGAGCTTCAGTGTGGGGTCAAGAGCCGCATTCCCTATCCCCTCATCGTCTCGTACGCGAAAAGGAATCAACTCGGGCCCTGAACGCGCCACCTGGCCCCAACACTTCTGTCACTCCGTCACACGGTAATTCTAAGTGCTCGACGCCTAAGACGGCAGAGATGGTTCCCCATTTTTAAAGTGTTTTCAAGGGATTGGCACATTTTTTGCATTTCTTCCAAAGCCTACTACAAAATGGTCCTGAATTACATGCCAGTAATGATGGAAAAATCATGCGAATGCAAAAAGGCTACACAGTATCTCCAAATCTTGACTTCCAAATCCTTACAAAACTTTAAATACGTACAAGGGTGCCCCCCCAAATAAAAACACTTGATAAAAAAAAAAGAGCTAATATCATATCAATTCACACAAATTAACCTTTCTTTCTCACAACCTCTAGCAAAGAACCCTTTGAACAATAAAATGGCTACAAATCAGGTAATGAAATGAAAGAGAGACTGCTTCACTGACATTAGGCAATCACCAAATACAGTATCGCTACAAATCTTAATCCTTTTTTTTTTTAAGATTTTATTTATTTATTTATTTGGCAGACAGAGACACGGTGAGAGAGGGAACACCAGCAGGTGGGGTGGGGAGGGAGAAGCAGGCTTCCCGCTGAGCAGGGACCCTGATGTGGGACTCAATTCCGGGACCTCGGGATCATGACTTGAGCTGAAGGCAAATGCTTAAAGACTGAGCCACCCAGCTGCCCCCAAATCTTAATCCTTTATTCTTACTACAATTTTTTAGAGCTCCCCATCTATGTAATAGTGACTCGGTTCCTCAGCGTTCAAGATGCTCTATGTGACCCCAATCTACCTTTCCAGTCATGTTTCCTATTCCCTAGTTCAGTATTTCTCAAATGTGAATAATATATGTATCCTTTTTATTTATTTATTTTTTAAAGATGTATTTCAGAGAGTGAGTGAGAGAGAGAGTGAGCAAAAGAGCAAACGGGAAGGAGGAGCAGGAGAGGGAGAAGCAGACTCCCCGCTGAGCAGGCCGCCTGATGCAGGACCTGATCCCAGGACCCCAGGATCATGGCCTGAGCCGAAGGCAGATGCTTAGCCGACTAAGCTACCTAGGCGCCCCTACGTATCCTTTTTAAAAGAGAAAAAATGGGGATGTCTGGGTGGCTCAGTCAGTTAAGTGTCCAACTCTTGATTCTGGCCTCTCTGCTCAGTGCAGAGCCTGCTTGAGATTTTCTCTCTCCCTCTGCCCCTCCCCCTCATGTATATTCTCTCTAAAGAAATGAATAAAATCTGTAAAAAAACAAAAATGAGAGAGAAACGTTCCTTAATCCCTAAAAATATAACCTAGATCCTAGTTTGGAAAATATTACTCTATTCAAACAGCTGTAAAATGTTTGATCAAAAGGCACCCCAAGAACTCCTTTGGCCTTTATCTGGACCAAACCTGATACCCAAGCACAAACACTTGCACTGAGACATCCTGGCAGCAATGGACTTCACTTCAAAACACTTGTGATTTTAACAAGTCTTACCACCAAATTGAAAACACAGTATTAAAAATCTCACAGAAATTCCAACCTCAATATACTTGGCCCACAAGACCCTGATGTTCTGAGACAAACTCATTTACAGGGTAGAGTCCAAGGTCCTTACTAGGGCACACCAGGGCCCAACACCCCCCACACCCTCACCGCTGCTCACTTCCAACCTCTAATCAAGGTCCAGGAGTCTCCGTTCTACAGGGCAACTTGCCAAGGCTATTGGCCCATTCCGGGCTCTGAACATTTGGCTATCTTTTTGTCCACAGTTTCATCTCGAGGAACCTTTTCCCCAATCCTCCCATTCTAAGGGAAGCTCTATTCCCATGTGTTAACTTCTATCAACGTCTTACTGCAGTGCAAATCTCTTCCACTAAATTCTGAGTTTTCTGAGAACTGGGCCATGTCTTACTCATCTTTACATTCCCAAAGCACCCTGGCAGTGCCTGGGCAAGAAGAACCATGTGTTCACTAAATGAATGACCCCCAATTCCTAAACCCCAGTCAACTAAAACTACACACCACCAGGATGTTTGAGCTATACTTACTGCATTCTTACAGCGCGCCTGACTCTGGCCCTCGAAACAACCTATGAAACCGGTACTATTCTGACCCCATTTCACTGATGAGGAAACTGAGGCTTAGAGATGTCATATAACCTGTTGCCCAAGTTCACAGGTTATTTATGTTCACAACTTTCCTCCACGTAGACTTGTACACCTAGATCATCTTGGTAGAGAGCAGAATGCCAAGAAACCTTTTACACATACTGGACATGAAATAAATATCTGTCGAATGGGTAATTAAATCAACTCTACGGACACACACACATCCCTTCAATTAATTTGAAAAAGATTACGGCATTTCGAGGCTCACTAACATACATACCTGTATCTATATAGATAATTACATATATATGTACACAGAGAGAGAGAGAGTAGGTAAGTTCTAGGGCAGAGATAAAACCACACAATGAGCCATGAGGTGATTGTACACTTTTTACACTTGAAGCTCTTCTCCACAGTGACCATCTACTACAGAAACTGCAGGTCATCTACCAATTTTGCATTTGATAAATAAACAAGCTGTCCCTTCCCTTGCGGCTTCACGCCACACTAACAGGCATGGTAGCGTCCCAACTGTTGCTTTCGTCACTACACAATGTCTGGTCCTCGGTATGTCAAAGCAGCTCCATAAACTAAACTAGTCCAGTTGCCTCTTTTCCACTTAAATTCACAACAGATAATCTGTGAGGGAGCTAAAAATAAGGAAAGAGAACAAGGATCCAATCAAACAGACTCTGCAAAAGTATTCTGTAGGTCCAGGCTTTCAAAGAACCCCAGCAGGCACATCCTCTTCTGTAAAGCCTTCTGTGGATCCCCTTGGCTGAAAGCACTCGTCTCCCCGGACTTCGAAGTTTTTCTAACCTCACTGATGACCTGTGCATCACAGAGAGAGTACCTTCGCTTCTGAGGACAGGCATTATGCTTGAGTCATTTCTTTTGGCCCTCACAGTGCTTGCACAAAGAAGTACAATGAAGAATCCGCTGAAGGAGTGAGTGTACAGTTAAGAAGGTCAACCCTTCGCAACATGAGTTCTTAGGCCAGTTCTCCCACATATTAGCAACAGATTAATTACGCTGCATAGAATTTCCTGGAAGGATGTTAGAATTAATTTAAATCGGTCAGTAATGACTGAAATGAAACAATCCTTCAAGGAAGAATGGTATTTTGCTTTTGCAAACCAGAGTATGCGCAGCAGACTTTTGGAAAAGTGTTGCGTTTAGAGCCGAGAGCATACCTGGCTATCTACGTCACTATTCTATACCTGCCATGTGTTGCTATGGCGCACAGATAGTTTCAACTGTCTGGTCAACATAAGCAAGAAAAGAGAAAAGATCTGTCAGACAGAAGAAAAGAAAAAAGGAAAGTAGGCTGATTTATCCATGGAAGATGCTTCAAAAAACTGATAGCTGAGAAATGTGTTTATATTCCAAAAACGGACTTCCGTATTTGTTGTATACCCAACAAACATGACCTTCAGCATGAGCAGCGGACCATCCAGACTCCGGCCACTCCACACATTTGAAGTCTGGAGAGACTGTTCAGTTGTGCCTGAGGCCCTGGCTCTGAAGACATAAAAACCGTAGAAGGCACACAGGAAGTAGAAGGCAAAGGCGAAGCCAGGACCCGCATCCTTGGCTCCAGACTAGGCATTCCAGAAACCACACCGCCACGGGGAAGCACAGAGAGCTGGAGAGGACCTCATGGAAAAATTGACCCAGGAAAAAGTGATTCCCAAATGGCTGTGAGCAGAGGTTGTTTTCTGATCATGAGGCATGAAATGAAAGGTGCCTATCCTTCGAATCAAAGTTCCTATTTGATTTCACATAAGTCACGAGATTTAGCTGATGATGTGGTGCCCTTCAAGACACCGCAGCTCTCCTGGATATACTCCCAGGCCTCTGGGAATCTTTATCATTTTCACCCAACCTAGTATTAAAATTCAGCTTAGTCAGATACAGATATTAAGTTTATAATTTTTATTCCTAGAATGTAACTGACCTACTAATTGAAAGCAGATACTTTGGAACAAATTCTAATTGAACTCTCTTCCATATCAGTCAGAAAGATCACTCGAAAACATCTCAAAGAAGCTCTTCTTAGTTAGAAACCTCCTGACATATGAAATTGCAATAGGAAGTCAAAAACAAAGTTTATTCTCACCCTAAATCCAAAGCACTAATTAACGGGAATAAAATCACCCTTTCTTCAACACATTGATGTGAAGTGATAAACGCCAACTGGAGCCAGAGCAAGTGGGAACCAGCGCCAACCAAGAAATCAAGACCCAGTTCTTGGCTGCAGTCTAAGTCGACAGGAACATTTATTGAGTATTACACAGAAGACACCTAATCCTAATCAACATTCCTCCTCCCCAACCAAAACCAAGCAAACAAAACCAAACAAACCCTGATTATCTTAGTTCTGTCTCATCCCCGTAGCTCCTACTTACTCCGTGTGTGCCGGCCTCATTAACCAAGCCCAAGAAGGCATCAAAGACTGAGTCACAAACCCAGAACAAGAATCCAGTTCTGCTACTGACTCATTGGACAGTCCTAGAAAAGCCATACTTCCCCCACTACTCTGATGGTGTGAGGTAATTCCAAACACCCTCCTACAGAATGATCGCAGCCTGAACTAGAAGCTTCCAAATGCGCCACTGGGGTTTGTGCTATTTCTCAGGCCATCGAACGACCATCAGGAGCTAAGAACAAGAGTTGGAGGGCTGAGAGTATGGAGGAGAAGGATCTGGGAAGAGCAGGGCACTACCCTAGTATCTTCTCACCTCTATGCAGGGTATCTCCCTGAAGAAAAAACAAGGCTCTCCTAAGTCCTCCCCACTTCTGTGGCCTCAGTTCTGCCTTCCCACGCCGCCCACACGGCAGTTCCGGTTTCTGCACAGACTTTAGACGGCCAGGGCAAAAGTCACAGACACAGAAAGAGAAAAGGAGAAGAAAAAGAGAGAGACAGAGACAGAGAAGGAGTTGGGAAGAGAGACACACAGAGACATGCTGGAGGTACCCACGTACTGACATCCCTGTGGCCTCGCCTTTAAGCAGGACCTGGTGAACTTAAGGACAGTTGGCAGATACAGTGATTTGGCACCTGTTGTCCCAAATAAGTAGGATGTCCGTTGTGAAATATGCGAACTGGATGCAGGTGTGACACAAGGCAAACACAGACCACATTTCAGCATCTCTAGGTTCAGAATGGGACAGGGAAACCCAGGGGCCATGAGGGCAGATTTGGCAGGCAAGCAGACTTCCAGTCAAAATTCCTAATTATAAGATATTTTCCATTTTGAAAAAAGCTAAAGAAAAAAGTCCCCAAATGAGTAATTAATGTAGAGAGTTCACTTATATATTACTATAGGATTTGGAGTCTTGCACGAAGATCTGCCCTGTGAAAGGAACCTGACCCCAAGGCCGCTGCTGCTCAGGTAAATCCAGCCGCTACTACTCGCTCAGGCCAGACAGCTCTCCGATTCGGCTTACACGGAGCAAAACCAGTGGAAAGGACAGATTTATAAAACCACTTTAGATGGAATTTCCAGGAAGGACCTGGAGGAGGGTTGAGGTGACAAGCTGTCACAGAAGAAAGTTCCGGAGAGGAGCTCAGTGTTTCTTGACAGTGGCAGGGTGGTGGAAGGGGCAAAATTTGACCAAAAAGAAAAACAAATTCAAGTGACAGCACAAATGGCAGCTAAGTACACGGGATGCTTCAAACCCGTTTCACAAGATACAGGTTTCACCACCAAACCAAAGCTTTCTTCAGCTGCCAAAGTGTCTCCCTTGTCCAATGAGGAGCGTGAGGCGCCAGGCGCCTGCCCTCAGGCGTGTGCTGCAGTGAGTGTGCCCTCTTGTTGCCCGGCGCTCTGAATGTCCACCAGGAGTCAGTGCATGTTATTCCTCTGTCTGGACGAACTCTCGCTTAGACGCCAGAGAATACTACATGAAACACTTCCAAGCCAGAGTCCAGCGAAAAGAATGGTAACAAATTCCAAAGACAGACCTTTCTCCAGTCTGCCCCAGATCGATTTCTTCAAAGCCAACTTTCCAATTGCTAAGAATTTACTCCGTGTTGGTCAACTGGAGGCATTCTTTCCCCAACCTCCCCTCAAGAACAACTTCTTGTCATTTCCAAAACTGGTCAAACTCAAACTCTGCAGACTGTTCATTATCTATAAAGGAATGGGACTGTGTTTCTGCCATGAAAAAAGTTTATTTTTTACTCTGATAAATATGTACTTTCAAACCGCATGGAAGGAAACACCAGGAGTCAAGTGCGTGCCAATCTGGAAGGCTGTACGGAGGGCGGTCTCCTGCTCCCCTTGTGCTGGCCCCCCACGCAGACGAGAACTCGGGGATAATCCCATTCGATGGCGTCAGCCTTGCATTTGCTGACACCTTAGAAGTCTCTTATCCTTTGTTTTAAAAGTAGCAATGCTTCCCCGACTTCTATTCAGGCCAGGGAGGATACACTTTTGTTTGAAATCACCTGCCTGCGTTTAATTGCAATTGCAAGTAAAATATTTGACTCACTTCTCCCTCCTCCCTCCCATTCACGCTGGGAATTTAAAGTTGTGAAACAAACCGAACCTGTCCCTACTTAATGCCACCAAACACGGCAACACCTCGCTTTAATAGAGCACTTAATTGATGCTTCACCGGAATGGAATCCCTATAAATGCGTGCTATATGCTCAGTCCAAACAAATTAAAAATTACTCTCACAATGAATTCCAAATATTATGCTTAGACAAAACAACAAACTGTTATTAAACTCATAAACCCGCATCCCACAAGAACCTACAAAAAGTCTTAAGTTCAAGTTACCAGATCGGCTACACCCTCTGACAGAATGAACTCTGCGAGCCTCCATAATCCCTCACCAGGAACTGCGCACTCTCTGCAGAGACAAGAAGACCAAAGCGAGATACCAGCGAGATACCAGCTCCGCATCCAAACACAGGCCCCTGCTCAGCACCCCAGTCAGGCAGCGCATTCTATTTTAATCCTCTTTCTTTTAATCCTCTTTCTTTTGCAACAGGAGCCTCTCCAAGATACATAGAATGCTTGGCTCTGAGTGACAACCCAACCCTTCAGAATGGCTCGGTTGTTCCTTCTTAGAGTGGATAGGTCGTAATTAAAAGCACAAAGTGCTCTCATTGATGGGTTTTTTCCTCTAGAGAATGGAACGCTCTGGTTTTGCCCATCTCTGACTGCCTCCCCCCTTCGCTTCTCACTGACCATGAAGAGACAAAACGTTTTGTCACCCCCACAGATAAGATCAGGCCACCAAGGAGAAGATGTTCCATCCATATGCGAGAAATCCAGTCGCAGTGTGAAATGGAGCGCTGCTTCTGAAGGTCACCCGAAGATTCAGAAAGCCAGCGGGGCCCACTGGAGCACCCCAGGAAGCAGGCCAGGCTGCTTTAAGCCATGAATGCACAGACAATGAAACAGCCAGACTCCACATCTAACTTCCTCTAGCAGGAGCTCTGTGCTTGTCTGTCTGGCAGTAAGTGCTTTGCTGCTCATAGTTTTAAAAATCAAACATGGGAACGGTGGCTGCACCACAACGCAGCTTCTGGTGTAAAAATGTACAAGTCACGGGGTTCGGGGGGTCGGGAGAGGGGGGTGGGGTTATGGACACTGGGGAGGGTATGTGCTATGGTGAGTGCTGTGAAGTGTGTAAACCTGGTGCTTCACAGACCTGAACCCCTCGGGATAAAAATACATTATACATTTATTTAAAAATTTAAAAATTAATTTTAAAAAATGTACAAGTCACTATTGGAACAAATATGTTACATGTTTTGTATCCCTGGGGTCCACTACATTTTTAAAGGGTTTGCTTAAAATTTGGGACACCTGGGTGGCTCAGTCAGTTAAGAGTCTGACTCTTGATTCTGGCTCAGGTCATGACCTCAAGGTCGTGAGATCCAGCCTACCTCTGGCTCTGTGCTCAGGACGGAGCCTGTTTTGGATTCTCTCCCCCCTCCTCCCCCCTCCCCCCCCCCACACGCAGGCGCACCCACACAGGCGTGCAGGTGCACTCTCTAAAGAAAACCTTTAAAAATAGAAAGATCTGCTTAATATTCATGGGCGTCACAGCTACATATAGGTGATCAAAGAAAACCCGACCTTGGCTTTGGACCGTAGCTCTTTTCCTGTTGCCAAACTGTCTAGGCAATTATAACTCAGTGTGTTCCCAGTCCATCAACAGAGATCCCTTCCTGTTAGCGGTCCCCTGAGTCCAGGGGCTCCCTCAAAGCTGGCTGGCCCAGTTTCCACCTGATTCCAACACAGCTATAATTTCTATTTCTCTGTAGTTAAACATCACTTACCAACAATCAACATAAATTATTTCCTGTTAGCAAAGTGCTTTTCTACTAAGGACTAAGGGAACTTATACAGTGAAGCAATAAAGCTACTCTATTAACAAGAATTAACGCACTTTTAAAAATTTTATTTTTTTAATGTGATCTCTACACCCCAACACTGGGGCTTGAACTCTCCACCCAATATAAGAGTCGTAGGCTCCACTGACTGAGCCAGCTGGGAGCCAACTAGACTTTTAAATACTCCCCCTGTCCAAAACGCCTTCTGTCCTTTTCAAGGTCTAGATTCTTACATCCTCGGACAGCCTCATCGTGATGACCACGTAGCAAACACGTACTCATCTAGGGGACTAAGTGCTTTCTTCTGGGTACTGAGCAGGTAGCACTACCTCGTTACATGTGAACACGGAAAAGGGCCCTTAGCACAGTGCCTAGCATTAAACAGGCATTCAAGGAAGTTAATTCTCTCTCCCTAACTTCTGTTTCCTTTATTTATTCTAGATCTTCAGGCTTTGAGAGGTCCTTACTTCCTATCACAAACCAAATCTCAACACTGTTGTAAACCCTTCATTTATAATTCCAGCAAGAAATAAAACTCCAGGCCAAGATGTGCAGCCTATCCAGAATTAACCACTGGATTCTGGAAATACTGTCACTGGAACAGGACAGACAGTCCCAATTTATAAATTAGCAGTGTCTCCAAAGTTCATCTGCAAAGTGGTGTAAACACCCTTTCTGTGATGTTATATTTAGGATCTCAAACTCTCCCACAAAAGCCCATGGGACTGCCAACGTACCTGAATGACGACACCAGGGTCACAGCCTGGACTGAGCACAGTGCCTTGGTCCTGGCGGACGGTAGCTCTTCGCTGCGTCACGAATCCCCGGGGTGGGGGATGTGCACAGCAGGCTCCAGCCAAGATCTCTATCCAGCCCAAGAAGGCGCACACCTTCCCCGACCTTCCTCATGCGCCCTTCTCGCTTCCCTGCCCTCTCCCACGTGACCGCTGCCCTCAGAACTCCCGGATTCTCAACTGCAGCCCCTCACCAGAGCTCCATTTTTAAGGTTTCAAAGGCGGAGGCTTCTTCCTGCCAAAATTACCTGCGATCAGCTGTACATCTGAAGGGAAGAAATCTGACCGTAAAGGTATTCCATGGGGGAAGATGAGTGTCTGATGAACCTGCACTTGTCCAGAGATTTCTGCCTCTTTAAAAGAAGCCTGGCTACCCAGACAAATCGAACTTTGTGTGGAAGACAGGAAAACAAGCTGAAACAGGTCTGCACGGCGGAGAGGTGAGGGCCACCTGGGGGGCTATTCCTAAGCTACCTCAGCTTTTCAGAGTCACTTCCTCCTCCTTGCCATTTTGAAAACTTGTCATTTTTTTTTTTTTACAGCCTCCATAATGTCTTCGAGTTTCTAAAGGAACAGCAGGTGCGTGATAACACAAGTACGTGACAATATGACGGGAGTGGATTCAATGAGTCCAGCTTGGCAGCGTTCTTTCCAACCTGGAACATAAGCCATGGCGTTCGGGATTCCTATGTCCTCAAAATACAGTCACCCCCAGAGCGAGCTGCAGAAGCTACGGGAAAACTCAGATGTCCACACAGGGCCAGAATTCTGGTTTTACTCATCCTGGCATGGCCAGAAGGGGATATTAGATTTGTTTCTAAAGTGTTTTGGGGAGCAGGGGAATGGCACACATCACCTCTTACGTTTATGGGAGAGAATGAACAACAAACGTATTCTAAATGAGAACAAGAAAAGTGGGCAACAAAAGTGGATACTTTTGAAAAAGAATCAAAAATCAAAAAAATCTATACAAGATTCTGCACACATACTCGTTCACTCTAGCTGCCCTGGGGCATCAATTACTTTAAGTGTAAAAACAGAAAACATCCACTTGGCCAGGGAAAGCCAAGAATCTGGACACTGAATTCCAACACATGCTTGAAGCTGATGCCTGATACCAGCATCAAAAGGCAACAGCCTCATTAAGAAATGGCACAAACGCTTTCTGGTAGCAGGCAAAGGCTTAAAAACCAAGTCAGTGTTGGGGGTCTGGAAGGGGAAATGAAAACTGAATTTACCTCCATCCATGAACAAGCAGCTACTAAGGCTGCTTAAGACACCCCAACAACACTTCTCTTTACTACAAACATGCTGAAGGTCGCCAGAATGAAAGCAGCCATTATCCTGACCCGTCACCTGGGCTTTCGTTACCCCCCGAAGAGGAACACGTCAGACAACCGGAGCACCCCGCCCACATGCTGGGCCTTTCCACCCAGATCCCCAGGCACTCTGACAAGTGCTTATTAACCTTGATGACGTGCCAATGAGAGAGTTGGCCACCACAGCCTTTTTATTTTCCTGGGGGGAGAAAGGGGAGAAAACCGAGCTAGTGAACTAAGGGACGAAACCCAAGGTTATGGGTAAATCAGAAAAGTGAATTCAGGACTTAAGGGTTCCCGATCACCACCTCCACAATTTCTCAATTAGTCCCTAATGGCAAACAGGAAGTCTACCTCTATTTTGCTTTAAGAACAGAAGCTCTCGGAGGGCACAGGGCCAACTGTTCTTATAGGCTGCTTGGGATTTAATCTCAAAGTAACTGTAGCAACAATTACATAAAATGAAGTTTCCTTTTCTTCCTAACAACTCTTCTATAGCGAATTCCCGGGTTACTCGAGCGCCAGACTGTGGACGACGCACCCTGAGGACACCTGTGTAGGACCAAGGGGGTCGCCTCATGCGACCATAGTAACCCCCACTTCCTTACACTGGCAGACCCTACCCACCACGTCCTCCACTGAAGACACACTTTTGCCTTAGACAGGACGCCCCCAGGAAGAAAGGACGATGCCACAAAGTTCACACGGTTCACAAGAATCCAATCACAGAATTTTTTTTTAAAGCAACCGTAGGCAGTAAAAAATGAAGTTATGCAATAATTAATACCTAATGCTGTCTTATCTGTCATTGCTAAGCTTCCTACTGAATAAATAAGAGAAGAAATTCTCAAGGTAGAGGACAGGTAGGTGGTCATGGCTTTGCACCTGGCCCCTGACGAAGGGCAGTGCAACGCACACAGCAAGTCTGCGACAGTACCCAGCGTCAGCTCCGTGCCAACCGCCCACGGACGTGTCTCCCCTGTGAGGCCTGAGCTCCCGAGTTTTTAAGTAACCCAAAGGAAAAATTACCTACAAAACCCCTGTAATTCCACGAAAGAGGGATTATACTGAAAGAATGCTGTGGGAAGGGCAGAAATGACTCAAGGACATGCTGAATTTTTCTGGCAAGGACCAAACACTCCAACTAGAATGATCCAAATGATCACGTGAATTGGAGGCAACTCTTCATGAGGAAAAGTGCAGAGAGAAGACCCTTACTCTAGCTGAATGTGAAAGTACGGCAGGAAAGTACTGCTAACGAGAACTTGTATTTAAGAGACTTTCTGAAGAAATTCCAACAGCTTCCTGGGCAATTGTTTCAATAATCCACATCCCGGGCCCGCAGGAGGGAGGAGGGAGGTATTAATGCCTCTCTGCAAATAAGGAAAAGTCAGGTGCCCTGACTCCCCCGCCCCCCGCCACTCTGCAGGCTCACGCACTGCACCACACGTGCAGGAGGTCCACAAAGACTGTCCTTTTTGGAGGAAAGAGAGGGACAAGGACAGTTTTGTAACCTCTGGAAGAAGCTGCACTTACGAGAGAAAGTCAAGAATCCAGCTGACTCTGCTAGGTTAGAAGAAAGGGCATAGCTGATGAGACAACAGCGGTTTCTTCTCCCAAAGTCTTGTCTCATTTTCACACACCTCATGACTTAATGGCTCTCACCTATCCTCTTACCGAGTTCATTCTCGCTATTACTTAGCGAAAGAATAAAACATGCAAAACCATTAAAAAAAAAAAAATCAGTTGCCAAATCATTAAGCTCCTCCCACTTTCCCTCCCAAAGCTGGAAGCGGGGGAGCCCGGGACTCGGGTACCTACCTTTGCTTCATCGTTAATGTCCCAAGTGAAGGAAATGGCATTATATGCAATCTCCTCAATGTTACTGATGGTGTTGAAGCTTTCTTTATAGTCAGCTACATGAGTGATGAAAAAGAAAGGGAAATCGTGATTTCTGGTTCCAACGTTTTCCATATTATTGCCTCTGAAAAACTTGTATGAACACATTGTTGGATTGAAAAAGGTTCAAAAAGATGAAAATAAGAATCACAAGATTTTCAAAATACAGGTAAGCTTAGACCTATTTAATTTTTCCCCATTATGTCAAAATTAAGATATTTAGGACTAAAAGTTTACATAATTGTCCCAAGGTCGCAAAACTAGCTCAGAGAACCAAGATGAGAACTTAGCTCTTTTAAATTGTTTTGAAAAGAGAACATGAACTTTACAAAAGGCAATAGAAGTAACACTGAGATTAAGAGCCATCTTGTGATACAGATGACAGCTCTGTACCAAAATTTCTACATGGCAAGAAGAGCCCTTCTCATGAAGCCCCTGCATTAAATTAAACACGGTTCTGCCCAGATCTGCCGCCACAGCCCAGCGGCTACATCCCTGGGTCTCTTGGAAGACAGAAGAGCCTAGCAGTACAGCTCATCAGGTAGCCAGGGGAGATAGCTTAGGTAAGTGCCCGCCAGCAGTATTTGCTTCTGCTTGTTTATTTAGGGTTTTTTCTCTACTTCACCATCATCTACAAATAATCAGTATCTCTTAAAGAAGACATTCCACCTCAAAAACTTTGCAGACCAAAGAGCAGGGCCCTCTTACATGAGCCAGCTCTAGAGCTTCTGGTCCAGAGTCATCTGGAGAGCCAGCACTGCACAGGCCACACGTCCTTATGAAGGAAGTAAGTGAACAACACTGATTCCAGGAGGCCGAGAACAGGGTTTGGAACAGATCAGTAGCTGGCATAAAAATTCAAATGCTTTCGGCAGGAAGCCGATCGCTGCCAAAAATAACTGGAATTAGAAAACTGGATGCTTACACCTCTGGGAATAAAAGCAGGCTCCAGAGCTCCTCACCTATGTCAATGCACCTTTGTTTGGCCGTGTGCTGCCGCGAGTGCCAGTATTTCCAGTGCCTTAACTGATCTTCTCTGCTTTTGTCTTCTGCAAAAACCACCATGATCACACTCTATGAAAGAGAATGGATTATGATATAAAGATGCTAAAGGGTGAGTATCTTCTGGAAATCTTACTTAGTGTTCTATTTTACAGTTAAGGCTGTAAACTGCCATTTTAGATCTTCATTTAGATCTAAATGAGAGCTCTGACGAGCTTTCCTGGAGAACAGAGCCAAGAGCAGAACGTACCCGGACTTTGCTGATGGGCCGGTGGATCCCCTCGCTGCCGCTCACCTCCTTCAAGGTGACGGGGTAGAACTGCCCTTTGTTCAGGTAGGTCATGGTGCTATCTCCTGGCTTCTGCCGAAGTGATTTTGAGGCTTCTAGGGTATATTCAAAGTTGTTCCTAAAGAACAAAAAAAAAAGCCACAGCTCTCTAATCCACTCTTTCAGAAGCTCTCTTTATAGGTCAGTGCGATCTCTGAAATGCTTCAGTGTGGATGTATGCAAATAGCCAACTACCAGGAAACATCCAACTGACTGTGTCATATTATAAACAGCATGTGCTACTTCTGGCACAATAAATATAAGCTAAAGCAACACAGATATTCTCAAATCTCTCATATGCAGGGCTACAAAATGCCTACTAGAAATTCTATGAAGTGAAAAGGTTAAAAATTAGAAGTTTAGAAGCTAAGGGTATTAAAGATACTAGCAGCTGAAAAGGACTTTGGAAGGAAATCTCACAAGACATGCTTCCAATTTGGTATTTACCCAGCAAGGGCTGCAAACAGGTGGCCCGGTAGGTCTCTGATTAAATTCGATTTGGTCTGCACAGCACTCTTTTTGAGGTTTTTGCTTGGAATTTCAATGTTTTGTGATGGGCACTGCACAATTCTCTACAGTCACTATCACCTTAAAGTAACATGTATATATCTCCCTTGAGTTAATAACCTTCCTAGAGCAGAGCTCAAGAATTACACCTATTTTTGTAAATAAAGTTTTATTGGAACACAACCGTACCCTTCTTCGCGCGTAGTCTACAGCTGCTTCTGTGCCGCAGTAGCGAGCTGGGCAGTTGCAACAGAGCCTGTAAGGCTCACAAAGCTTCAGTATGTACTATCTGATCCTTTACAGAAAAGGTCTGCTGACCCCTATCTTAGATCCTA
Source organism: Mustela putorius furo (assembly GCF_011764305.1). Taxonomy (NCBI): domain Eukaryota; kingdom Metazoa; phylum Chordata; class Mammalia; order Carnivora; family Mustelidae; genus Mustela; species Mustela putorius. The sequence goes on from NW_025421485.1 coordinate 5,490,415, forward strand.
CAGGTATCTGAGTTTGTGACTCCTGTACCTTAAGGCAGGTCTTTAAGGGAAGTCTCAATTCCCATCAAATCCTAGACTTAAAAAAACAAAAACAAAAAAAACCTGGTTTTACTTCAAAGCACAACATACAAAAGATGCGTAAGACTAAATTATAAAATGAAATCCTAAATGCCTTAAAAAACATCCGAAGGTGTTCGTACATTTTCATAATTAACTTGGAAGATACTCATATTGCTGGCATGAAGTACAATTTTGAGGTTTTAAAAGAAGAGGTTGTCAGGTCAGAAAAAAGCTGACTTCATTTATTTCACCACAAGTGAGGCTAATACAAAATAAAAGCCTTTATCCACTTGATGTTATTTCTGAATTCCCACAGAATTATATGTTCTTGGAAACGGAAGGGCGCGCAGGGATCCAGTTGAGTCCCCTCGTCTCTTCTTCTAGACCCCATTCTACCACCATCACATAAAGAAACTGAAGGAAAGAAAAAGCACCAACACCAAGAATTAAGGAAACATGAAACACAGTACAGAGTTCAAAATTAAGTGCACTAAAGCGAATGTCCCTCTAGCAAAGATAAACCACCAAAGCCACCTCTGATTTTCCAACATCAGATTAACACAAAAAGTCATAAGAGCTGAAAGTTAAAAATCAAATTAAAAGACAACTATTACCCAGAAACACTGTCAAAAACATAGTCCTCTGAATTCATGCCAGGCATCCGCAGGCTGAGATCCGAGGGGAAGAAAACCTGAAATACGAATGTGATAAGCCACGACTATTTAACTGGTTATCAGGCTCACTAAAGACCAACACGTGCTACAGCACACAAGTATGTGGCTCACGGCTACACACTACTCATTCGACATTCATTTGAAAATAAAAACTTTAACTCTACAAAAAAATTCTGAAGGAAAATCCATGCAGGTACTCCCCCAGAGTGCTGCCTTATCCCCTGTTCCCAACTTCCCCACACATCTCAATTCTGCTCAAACTCTAGAATCTGCAACCAAGATCTCATGACTTTCAGGGCTCATCACAGCAAGTGAAGCTACCCTATCAGGTCTGTACCACCAATGGACGGACTGAGGCACTGTTCTCAGATAGAGCTACGATTCTCCTCCTAGTGCCCTAAGCAAAGGGATATTCCTTTTCCCCATGAGACATTAAATATGGCTTTAAACATCCTTACTCCCCAACTTTTTTGTGGTGATGAACCACAAAAGTGTTTGGAGTTAAACTGTAAATTTCACACAACGCATGCCTCACCAACATCTACTGCCTCCCTGACTCTACTACCAAGCAAGAGAGACCCAGAAAATCCATGAGAAATCATTTTATATTGAGACCAATTACAAGAATCTTGTTCTGGTCTAGGGCAAAAGCTGAAAACAGACTTCTGTGGAGATATCTGTTGTTGATGGAAGATTACACATGGGGTTTTCTTTCTCCGACAAAATCACTTAGCTGAAATCATAATTGTTAACTCAAATGCTGGTAAGATTAGCCATGTGCCCTTGATAATGATTTCTGGTTTTGTAGGTTTAGTTTACAAATTATACCCATTGGCCTTTTCTCGTAAAAAAGAAAGTCTTTTGTTCCTAATCCATTCATTTCAGTCTGAGTTTCAAGCTTATATAACAAGGAAGAGGTGGAACCCAATACTTAGACAAACACACAAACGTCTTAGGAAGATGCTTGCATTTCCTGTACCTCCTGAACGCCTTCCTTGAAGGTCTCTGAGAAGGTAGAGTCCGGAGTTCTCCTTTGAGCATTTGGAGGTTGAGCACCAGAGCTGAACTGGTCAGCATTAAGGTTCCGGTCGAAAACCACCACCCGCTCAGCAGGCTCAGGATGATATACTGCCGGAGAGATTCCCACAGCAAAGCCATGGGGCTGGGTTTCTGTCTTGATGGAGTGGGTAGGCATTGTTGCTATGGAGACAGTGACTGTTGTATCAGGAGCTGTTAGATGGCCTCTCTTATCAATGCCCAGTTGGTTGCCATGGGGAAGGACAATGTTAAATGGCACATTTTTCAGTACTTGCACTCTGTTTTCTCCAGCAGAAATGAGGGACTGCTCAGTCACATTTGGTATGCTGTTTCTTTAAGAAAAGAAAAGAAAACTCTGTTTTCAAACTTAATGCTGATATAGTTCTTTGACAATTTTTATTTTCCTAATGGGAATGGGCCATTGGGTCCTTTGCAATAGTAATAATAGTAATAGTAATAATAATAATAATACATTTGGGAGAAACCAAATAAATAGAAAATGGCAATGAAAACCCATTACTAGAGCAAGAAAAAAAGATTTCATGGTTAATCAGTCATAAAATCCAAAAGCATCAAGTAAAATTTCACTTGAAATCTAGAGAACTCAGAGCTCTCCTCCACTACGCTGTATTTGCAAGAACCCTAATACAGTGTCATATTTCACTCGAAGCCCGAAGCAACAAACGTAACCGGCTAGAGTAGTATGGTGCTTCAAGCACAGACTCTAGAGTCATTCCTCCCTGGTTCAAATTCTGTGACCAGTGGGACGCTATCTCATCTCTTAGTAAGTACGTGCTTGTCTATAAAGTGAGGGTAGTAATGCTATCTATCTTTCTGTTCTCACAAGGTTGTGACAAGGATAAAATGAGACAACGCACTGAAATGTGTATGATGATGCCTGGCGCACAAAGGCTTGAGAAGTATGAACAGTTATCTCACTTGGCCACCACGTTTCCTAGGACCTACACTTATCTGGCTTTCTCTACACCAAAAGAAAACCAATGGTTACATTGTACAGGTTGCTATACTTGCATAAAATTACTTTTGGTTTAATAAATATCCTGGGCAACAGAAGATGACTTTTAGTCCAGGGTGAAGTTAGTGAATTGTCCAAAGCCCCCTCAAACAATATATGCTGATATGTTTAAGAAAAAAAGCAACTTGGCAGTTCTGGACATTTCAGATCAATAAAATGTTCAAAACTTGAACCATAAATTCACTCCCAAGAATTTCCTAATGAAAGAAAAAAAAAAAGGAAAAAGCTATCTAGAAAGTGGTTTGTCAAGGCTTTGTAGCAGTTTAAAAAAAAAAATTATAGAGCCTTAATGTCAGGATAACTAAGTTTTGCTTAAAAACTATACCAAAATTGGGGCACCTGGGTGGCTCAGTGGGGTAAGCCACTGCCTTCGGCTCAGGTCATGATCTCAGGGTCCTGGGATCGAGTCCCGCATCGGGCACTCTGCTCAGCAGGGAGCCTGCTTCCTCCTCTCTCTCTCTCTGCCTGCCTCTCTGCCTCTATGTGATCTCTCTCTGTCAAATAAATAAATAAAATCTTTAATTTAAAAAAAAAAAACTATACCAAAATTAAATAAACAATGAATTTACAAGTTGGAGAAAAGAGAAGAGCAGATCAAACAGGAAGCATTATGTTAGTAACTGCTGAAGCTAGTAATCATACATATATAGGCTTATATTATTTCTCTACTTTTGTTATTTGAAAAGAGCCATAATAAAAATTAACAGTAAAAACAAACAAAAAAACAAAAAAACCTTAAGATCTTCTCCAAAGGGTAATTCTCAAGATTAAATTAGCAACATGGAAAACACTTATGGAAAGTAGAACACAACCTATTAAACCACAACCACATAGAATGTGCGCACATACCCAAACAGTAAATAAAGAAATCATAGAGACAGTGGGATTCTGAGTGATCATACTTTCTTTAAAGATATTTTACTTCCGGGGAGCCTTACGAGGCTTAGTCAGTGATGCGTCTAACTCTTGATTTCAATTCAGGTTATGATCTCAGAATTATGAGATTGAGCCCTTGTTGGGCTCCAGGCTAGGTGTGGAGTCTGCTTATGATTCTCTCTCCCTCTGCCCCACCCTTCTCGCGCTTTCTAAATAAATAAATAAATAGACAAATAAATAAATAATACAAATAAATAAATATATATCTATTTATTTCTTCTACTAATAGAGCACAGGGAAATTTACAAGTTGTGTGCAGATTAGTTTTCACGGCTATAAAGTCAAGCCTTAATGCTCTGAAAGTTTTAACCTAAATAACCTAAAATAACTTCAACAGGAGTCTGGAATATAGCTGCTTCATTAAGTTTTACTCAGGCCACTATTCAAGATCATTGGTACGTAATCTTTTTTAAAGGACCCCCACCTTTGCATCAAATGCCACACCCTTCTTAAGAGAAACTCAGACAAATAAGGGAACAGTTCGCTTACATCATCACTAAAAACATCCCTCCACAGGCAAAGCAAGCATGCAGAAAAGGCAAGTATTGTCTAAAGAAACTGGCAACGTCTCAGAACAGAATCCTAATTACCACCCATCTCTTCCACTAAATCTTTTCCATTTGAACCCCCACTTTATTTTTGGCAGAAACCCGTGAAAATACAATACAGTACCATTTCACGCTTTCTATGAGACATTACCTTTTGCTGTGATCTGGCTCTGGGGGCTCGACATCTGGCTTTGCTGTCGATGACCTCCTCTCTCTTGGAACCTTAGATATTAACAAACAAGACACAATTGAGTTCTCACTTAGTGAAATACAGATGCAGCCTCTTTTCAGTGGAGTTCAACCACTGATAAGTCTACTTGATCGCCCGCCAGATGCCCGCGACGAGTGAGACCGTGTCTGCCCTCAAGAGCTTACACATCTTGTCACGAGGTTAACATGTAAAAAGTGACGATTCCTTCATTGCCAAAATAACCCAGGGCATCCCGAATTCACTCTGTCATTGAGTTTGGATTTCATCTCTTAAAAAAAATACCTCTGGCTTGTTTTTACCATTTATCTACGCTACGGAATAAAGCAGCTACTGAAAACACAACCGGCCTCCCAGTGCTCTCGCCCTTCTGTTACTCTTCCTTTCAGATCAAATGCACAATCGAAAGACTCAGCCATGCTAACAGTTCATTTCCAAGATCCAAGTGCTGGCCTCAAATGATAAATTTCTTCAAATACGCTGGGATTCACATTATCTGGAACCCAGAGGACAAACTGAACTCAGTTTGTTCTATGCTTTTCTTGATTCTGTTCTTCTTTACACAGGAGATGAAAACAGGCTAACATTATACACGTGTACCCTAGACATCAACCCGCTGTAGAGTAATTCCAAACATGTGCTCCAAAACTGCTAAATGTTTGAAACTGTTTCCAATGCGAACCTATGGATATATTTATCTTTAAACACAAAATAAATTATTTCATGTGTTAACAAATGTGTTTTTAAATCTTCACTGAAGTTATTTAAATCTTCATCAAAGAGGGTGCCTGGGTGGCTGAGTCCGTTAAGCATCTGACTCTTGATCTCAGCTCAGGTCTTGATCTAAGCGTTGTGAGTTCAAGCCCCAGGTCAGGCTCTACACTGGGAGTGGAGTGTACTCAGTTATTGTGTAAAAAAGACAGATGGTTATATCCAAAGAACTGAAACAAATCAGTTCCTTTAAAAAAGAAAAGAATGCTACACCTGTCATAAGAAACCTGACATATTAGTACTAAGACTGTCACCCCTAATAGACAGACATAATGACTGATCTCCTCCTAAGATGTAAAATACTTTTAGGACCCTTTACTTAAAATACATACACATACAACCCCTGCAATCAGAATCATTACATCAGTCTTTCTGGCACTGAACTTGTTTGTTTTCTCCCATTTTCAAAAAGTTTCAGTTAAAAAGATGTACTTCAAACTTAGGAACTTGTGATTTTTACACTGAGTCAAGAAAACAGGACTTGAGAAGAAGAGATTTATCGTAAGTTCCACTTCGAAGGAATTCTTAGGCTCTCCTTCCCAGGCAAAGAGATCGCCCAGCGTCATTAGTTACTACACAAGTTTCACTTCATATTTAAAGGAAAAAAAACAAAACTTACCCCAGTCTCTCAATCACAACAAGCTGGACACGCGGCCTCAGACCAGAAAATAATGAAATCGTTTGTTTACGTCCCGCCCTAATTTGGTAATCATGATCAAGCCATCTTCTTTGTTTTTTTCCCTCTGCATTTTTTTAAAGAGTTTATTTATTTACTTAACACACACACACACACACACACACACACACACACACGGAAAGAGAGAGAGAGCACAAGCACGGGGAGTTGCAGGCAGAGGGAGGGGGCCCCACAGGAAGTTGGATCCCAGGACCCTGAAGGCAGCTGCTTAACAGACTGAGCGACCCAGGCACCCCCGCCCTCTGCATTTCTTATCTTCAGGAAAGAATACGATGCCATAATGTAACAAACCATAAGCAACTAGTGAATCCAGGTGAAATTATCTGAGAGTTAATCATCTGATTAAATTGAAGTTTTCTCTATGTCTGGAAGTTTTAAAAACAAAAATATGACAAAAATCAACTGTGACATAGAGCCATCACCACATACTACTATCGAGCAGAAAGAACGCCAACAAGTCTAGCAAGCAAAGGACATTCCATGGGAGACAGCACGGCATGCCGAAGAGGATGACTTTAGCGTAATCCAGACCAGGCCTCAAATCCTGCAACACATGCTAGTTGTGTGACCTGAGAACTTAATTTTTTCCTATTTGCAAAACAGCGGTCACACTGCATATTTTGCAGGCTTTCTGGAGAGATCAGAAATAACACACATGGCAGTAACATGCTTAGCGTGACAGAGGAAACCAGTAAGTGGTGACCAGTGACGAGGACACAGATCTTCAGATAGGAACATCACACAAAACTCCAAGCACAGAAGAGGTTATATTTAAGACTAATCCATTGAAATAGAAACAGAACATATTCTGATCTTAGAAGTAGAAAGTCCAAGACTAGAAGAACAGCTTTCCTTCATGAATCCTTCAGTCAAATCAAAGGCTCTGTGATATCACATAAGGCGAGGAAATCATTCTGATCACATCAGAATAAAGGTTAGAGCACAGGGAAATGAACCACTGTCTACTCTTCGGGGCACTACGAAATCCCTTTGGTAAAACGTTCAGTTTCAGTAAGACACATCTCCCATCTTCTTTTATAGTAGCTTCACCCTCCAGATCGAGCTAGAGCAGCTGGCTACTTCACCCATTTTAAAAACAACCCTTTGATTCAATGATCGTAGGTTTTCGGCTTTGAACCACAGTAAGTCAAAGCACTCATTAAACTATTTATAGTCACTAGAGACGCAACTTGCTTTACATTCTACCAGCAAATTACTGTTTTATATGCTGTTGAATCAAGTGCATCTCGGACAGTTGTTAGGTTTTTGAAAGAGGAGGCACATCTACCTTGTAATAGTCATAGAGCAAGCCCAGGGCGGCCGCACTGTCTTCGTCTCCATTGATGCTCATCATCGCCTTGGTTGCCGCGGTGAGAGGGTTCTCCAGGAAAGACTTCCAGGCTTCGTCCTCACTAGTGTAGGGGCGCCGCTGTGGATAAAGGGCTTCATTCTGAAGAACTAAGACTGGCCGTTTGCTTCGGAGAGATTAAAAACACACATACGGCTAGATCTCACACTTTTTACTGCAAGGCACCATAAGCTAATTTTTAAAAGACCCAAACAATCAATTCCTTGATATTCCAGTAAAAGAGCCCAATGACCCACCCCAGCAAACGGCACCGAGGCGAGACCAGGAGACAAGCCACCTGAATGCACACCGAAGGGGCCCCCAGGTAAGATATACGGGACTGGGGAGCCAGGGAACGTACAGTTAACCTGCACACGTGACCCAGGATATATAACTTGGCAAAACAAAACAAAACACTCCAAGAAAATGCCAGGCTATTCAAATACCTAAGCAAACAAACACAAGGACAAAGTGAGGCAAAACAGAACATTCATTCTCCTCAGACATCTGCAGTCAGGACTGTACCCTCTTAAAGAGAGTAGACCTGGTTCAAGCATCGTGCTGCTACATGTTACTTCCCTCTTTCTCCTGTTGATACCAGGCCTTAAAAACTTTCCTACCCACAAACCAGGGAGAGAGGAGGAGGGGGCGGAAAGAAAAGAGCGACTTCGTTTAATCCTCGGGGGTATATGAGAAAGTTAGAATATTCTACTGATTACCACCAGATTGAGCATGGAATGTGGCCAAAGGGGGCTGTAAATCAATAAGCAGGCATAATTTTCTGGCATGGGAGTTAACTGTTTATCTTAGAGATAAACACTTAAGAATCCACAACAATAAATAAGGCCACTGAACAAAAAGAGCTTTTTAAGAAAATAGGTGGGAAATCTGTTTTTAAAACTCTTTACTAGATTTTCACACTGGGCAAAAACGGTTTCATTTTAACACTGTAGTTGGGTGGGAAAAATCCAGAAAAATCAACAGAGATCTTAGTAAAGTCTGACAGAAGATTCAGTTTTAAAGATTAAAACAAACATTACTGATTCCAAAAACTTGAAATGTCAACAGTCTCAACAACTTTTCAGTTGGTACTATTTAACAAGTCAGTAAGGAGAAAAAGCAGAACACAAACTCCAGCAAAATGAAGTTGTTTTTTTTTTTAAGGGAAAAAAAATTGTTAATGTTCAAAACTACTCTGAATTATCAGTATTCTAACAAGCAAATTTAAGGATCAGCTCTCATTGCAACACACAAATGAAATATGTAAATGGCCTAAAGGTGACCTACCTACTCTAAAAGTGAATGTAGAGATTGATTATCTTTTCAAGTAATCAACAAAGGTTAGGGTTTTGGCAGGCAGGCCCTTTAGAAACAGACACAGATTTTTTAAAAGATCTTTGAAAAGGTGTGGGAACATGGGCCAACAACTGAATTTATCCTCAAAATTCGGTCTTATTTCAAAGCCAGTGTTTTAAACTCATGTCTAGGCATAAAATCCAAATACTGATTACATTTAGTAGGCAAAGCAGTTTTGAGGGGGGTATACTATTCAAACACAAAACAAACATAATGACGTTTATTTAAAAATGAAGGCTGTGTGTACAAATCTCAAACTCACAATAAATAAATAAATGCACAAAAAGGCATTCCCTACACCATTAGGAGCAGAGTATAACAGCCACTGAATCAGTGGTATCTTGGGGTGATTTACTGGTGCGCTGCTAAGCTATTATTAATAGTGTAATAGCTACTTCCAGAAGATTATGACAGCACTTGGCTCATTCAATTCCAGTAATGCTAGTTTTTCAGCTTCTCTCCTTCTCCCACCCCCATCCCAAATTTGTATAGGCAACAGAAAATATTTTTTGCAAATGGTTTTGTTTGGGATCACCCTGGAGGTGTCTTGCATTTCCAAAGTGCGCCTAGGGCCAAAATTTTAGCTTTGGAAATTTGCCTTATCTAAACCATAAGTCAAGAAATAAACAGTCACCAGTTGCCTGACTTAGGACTACTTCCTCATATGACAGTCAGGCAGTTGCTCGTCCCTAAAGGCCCATCACTGCCTTTGGTTAAGTCTTAAACTCTTCATTAGTGATCTCTCGAAAGACTTCTGAAACACACTTCAAGTGATTAATTTAACTGCACGTTCTACAACCCAAGATTAATCCATTTAAGATATCCCCTACACAACATCTAACCTTCCCAAATCAGAAAAAGAGCACACTTAAATAAAATGATCCTTAACAAATAATTATAAAACTGGAATGGATGATCTCTCATCTGGATTTACTGATCTGCCGTAGAGGGTTGGGTTGGGTGCGATTTACTTTTTTCCTAATAAATATTTTGTTTCGCAACAATTTCACACTTACAGAAAAGGTGCAAAGAAAACACTGAAGTATCCCTCCCTGCCCGCCGCCCCCCCCCCGCCCCTGTGTCCCTCAAAGTTAACATCTTGCGTTACCACCTTGCATTTGTCAGAAATACTTCTTTGATCACAAACTCCAAAAGGAATACTAGCACGGTACGTTCTGTTTATCACCCAGATTTCGAAGATTTCATCCTCTTGATATGTTCTGAGGATTTTTAATTACGGTAATCTGTAATTACCATCAATGATGCAAGTGGCAAAATAACTCCTACAACAATTTTCTCACTCACACAGCCAGCCAGCGGGGAAAAATGCCAGGACAGCAGAGCACTTCAACTTTTCCCTAAATTTCTCCTTTCTGGAGTTCTGGCAGGCGGACTGGAGGAGAGGGCTGGACGACAACGGGCTGATTACCCGAGACCTTCCTACCTTCCCAGCGGGGGAGCCGGTCCCCAAGAGCTCCGCTGGCCCCCTGAGCAAAAGCGACCCCGAGGGGGGCCCCCGCGCGGCGCGGCGCCCCAGTCTCCCACCCCGCACCTCTGCCAGCAGCAGAGCCAAGATGGGGGGGCGCCCGCGGGGTGGTCCCCCCGACGAGGCCGCTGAGGCCGAGGGGGGGCGAGGAGGGAGGTGTCCCCTCCGGAACTGCGTCCCCAAGGCAAGGGTCTGACCCGGGGGCTTCGGTGGAACAAAGGGCGGGGGGGGAGTCCCGAGGGCAGAGGCCGCGGCGGGGTAGAAAGCGGACGGTGTGACGCGCGCCCCCCGCCCTCCCTGCGCGCTTCGAGTCCCCGTCCCCGCCCCGCGCCCGGCCTAGCCCCCCCCGCTCGTCCGGCCTCGCCTCTCCCGGGCCCGCGGCAGGTGCCGCTGGCCGGGCGCGCAGCAGCGGCCTGAAGCCGCACGGCCGGACTCGCGCGCCGGCGCCTCACTCACTTGTCGTACTCCTGTGTCATCGCGCTTGCTCGCCGCTGCCGGGCCGCAGAACTGGACTTTCGGGTTGGGACAGTACACCCGATCCGGGGGGGAGGAGGAGGCGGCGGCAGCGGCGGCGGCGGCGGCGGCGGGTCCGGAGCGGCGGCCCCGACGGGTTGGGTTCGCTTTTCTCGCTCTGAGCCGGCTCGGCGCGGGCTGCGCGCTCTGGACGCCCAGGCTCGACCGCCCATTGGCTGGCGACGCGCCGGGCCGGGGCGGGGCCTCGGGGCCGGGCGGCCGACGACGCCGCCTGATTGGCCGGCCTGCGGGGCGCCGGGGCGGGGGCCGCGGCTCCGCGTGGCCGCGTCTGTGCGGCGCGCCCCGCGCTGTCGGCCTGCCTCCGGCGGGGACCGGCGTGGTCGCGCGGCTCCCGGCGCGCACCTCCCGCCGCTCCGCCGGCCTCCGCGCGCTCACCGCCCGGGGCCGCCGTCGCAGCCCTCGGCCGCTCGCCTGAGGGACGGGCGTTCCTCGGCGCCGCCCTCTCGGGCCTCGGGGCCGGGTCCTTCCTTCCCGACTGGCCCACCGAAGCCCACCCCGCTTCAGCGACGGAGCCTCCCGGGCCGCGGTGCGCCGCTCGGCCGCCTCGGGCACCTTCCCTGCCCGGGTCCGTGACGCGCCCCGCCCTCGTGCCGCCTCTCAGTCCGCGTCCGCGCATTTATGAGGCGCTGGCTTTTACCTGAGAAAGCTCGGGTGGCTGCTTCCTCGCGGAGCCCACGGCACTGTCCGGCGTTAGAACCTTCTGCGCGTCCGTCTCACGCTGGCCGCTGCGTGACAGTCACGGGCAACCGCGCTTCCCCTCCTGCGGCCGGCGTGGGGACCTGCCCCCAGCCCCACTGCCTGGTCCCAGCTGCCTGCCCGGCCGGTCCCCTCTTCCGCGCCCACCTGCCCGCTGGCCCCCGCCAGTCTCCCAGCTCGATCCCCGCGCACCCCTTCTTTCAGGACCCCCATCGGGGCTTCAGCCCCTTCACCCGTCAGTCCCCTCACCCCCGAGCTCCTTCCGTGGGCTCCATCTCAGACCCGCTGCCGAGCCTTCCAGCAGCCCTACCGACTCCAGCAGCGTCTGTGCCTGCCCCGCGCGGCCATTCATTCCCCCCGACCCCGGCCCAGCCCGTCCTTCTGAGCTGAAGCTCTTCTCTGGGGTCTGCTCGCTGCTTCAACAAACGGACACTGAGAACTCCCGCATGCCGGCGTAGTTCCAGGCGCGGGAGATAGCGAGCCCGGTTCCCCGCCAGCCTGCCGCATCCTAGGGGGCAACGGACAGATTTCACGGTGCGGTGGAGAGCGGCGAGCTCTGCGGGAGGAAGAGCCGCGCGGCCAGCGCGGAGCACGGGGTGGAGCCGGGCCTGGAAGGCTCGAGGAGGAAAGGCCTGCAGGGAAGTGGGGTGGAGGGGGCAGGCAGAGGCACACCTTTGCATCCGTTGTGAACAGGGACCGGGGGAGACCCGAATGACCGGAGGGGGACAAAGACGGAGGACGGGGAGACGCAGGGTTTTGTGCCCACTTCAGTTTTTGCAGAGCAAGATGGAGGCTTTGGAGTAGAGCCCGTCTTTAAATCGTGGGGGTGGGAAGGGCACCAAGATGGGGGCAGTGAGCCCAGACCACAGTGAACAGTAGCGTGGCCTCGGGTGGTGGCCTGAGACATGGTTGGCTCTTCTCTGAAGATAGAGCCAGGAGGATTTACTGAAAATTGGATATAAAGTACAAGAAAAACGCGATTCAAAGATAGCTATCAAAGGTAAAACCCGGAAGGGATGCTTAGCCATCACCGAGATGGGGAAGACGGCAGACCTAAGTCTCGGGGAGGTCAGAAGTCCCATTTGGGACATGAATTCAAGATGTTCATTGGCACTCCAAACAGACACATCAGTAGGTTGGATGTGAGTGTGGGGACCAGGGACCAGGTTGGATGTGAGCGTGGGGACCAGGGACGAAGGGGCTTCGGGGAGTTGTCGGCACAAAGACGGTCTTGAAGGCCTGGAGAAAAGATGACTCTCCATGAACTGACACAGGGTCTTGGAGCCCCCAACACAGAGAGGCTGAGAAGAAGGGGATCCAGCAGCAGGGGGGAGACCACTGAGGCTAGAGGAGAATGGAGGCACAGGAACTGGGTAGAGAAAGTGAGACAAGAGGGGGCCCATCGGCTGGGGCCGGTGCTGCCTGGATGTCTCAGAGAGGATTTAGCGCCATGGAGCACCGCAGGGGCTTCATTCAGCTGCCGCAGTCCCTCAGCAATCCCTGCCAGTTTCCCGCTCCCTGATCTCTGGGCCCCTTGGGCCCTGAATCAGCACCCACAGACCCTTCTCACTGTCCCCTCTCTGCCATTTCCCATTGCCATCCCCTAATCCTGGGTCCAACACTGGACCATGGAACCTGTCCTTTTTTTTTTTTTTTTTTTTTTAAGATTTTATTTATTTGACAGAGATCACAAGTAGGTAGAGAGGCAGGCAGGGGGTGGGGTGAGCAGGCTTCCCACTGAGAGCAGAGAGCCCAACGTGGGGCTCGATCCCAGGACCCTGGGATCATGTCCTGAACCGAAGGCAGAGGCTTCAACCCACTGAGCCACCCAGGCGCCCCTTGTCCTTCTTTTCTTATTCACTAGTTTCATTAAAGGAACTCCTTTAAGGATTCACTAGATCATTTAAGGAAAATATTAATAACGGTACATGGACATCATCAGCATTGCCCTGATTGAAGCGACTCACAGTGGGACCCTGTTTCTACCTTGACTTTTCTCTTCTTCCTCTATCACAGCTGCAGCTGTGGCCAGGCTGAACTTTATAAAGCACACATTTGAGATTCTGTCACTCTGGTACTCTCCAGATCAAGTTCAACTCCTTAGCAGGGCGAGCGGATGAATAGCTCAACCTGCCATTTTGCTCTTCTGCTCCTTCCAGTCCTGCTCAGCACTGAGAACCACCCTTGCCCCCAATTCCCTGCTCCTCCACTTCCCAGCTGGCCCACCTTCCAGACTCAGTCTTCCTAACTCATCTGGGACCCCCCATTGCTGCAGGGGGACCTCCCTGACCTCCTAGGCTGGGTCAAGTGTCCTGGGCACACCGCCGTTCTCCAAGCCTCACCGCACTACACTTACACATTCTGTTTGTAATACGTGATTTTTCCCACCATGGTGGGGACTCTTTATGAGAGGGCAGGGGTTGTATTGTATCACTTTGGTTTGAATGTCCCTGGCCTCATGGGATACACATAGAAAATATCTCTTAAGTGTTCATTGAATGGGTACCATCCTCTATAGGTACTGGTCTGCCTCTCTTCCCTTCTGGACCGTGTCTGCGATGGATCTAAGCGGCCTTCGTGTTGTAAAGACTAATGGCCCCATGCTTCAGTCCCACTGCCTGGTACATGGTAGGCGCAAAATAAATATGGGACGAATGAATAAATAAATCATAGAACCCAAAACAGGAACAGTAAGGGCCTGAGATTGCTAGACCTTAGATATATTAATAAAAACATTGGGTCTCTTTTGTAAATGTTCATACAGGCTTATTGAGCTTGTCTCTGAGAGTTCTGTAAAACAGAAATTAAGATCCAGATCTATGAGTGATCCGTCTAGCTATTGGCAATACCTTTATGTTTTTTACTATTTTTATAGGTTATAAAAATCATGCATGGTCATCATTTTTTTAAAAAGGAAAAAAGAAAAGGAGAAGTAAGGGGACAAAAAAATGGAAAAAAAAATTTAAGTAACACGGAGGGTTTAGAGCCCAGAGTCCCTCCCTCTTCATCCTGTCCCTCTCCCCCAGAGATCATCACTGTGAAGTTTTTGTAACTCTTCCTAGATAATGCTTATGTGTCTGCAAGCATACACATATTTTATTTTCTTACACAAATGGGATTCACACTGTGCACAACCCTTCTCAGTGTGCTTGCTTTTGTATTTTTTGTCTCCATTTTCCATGTGAGCATATACACATCTACTGCCTTTAAAAAAAAAAATGACTACATATTATTTCTTTGTATTGACGGGTGACAATGAGACCCTATGGGTGAGCAATTAGGATTTTTCTCCTCAGTTTTTCACAATCATAAACTTCCTGTAGTAAACATCCCTCTAACTATACACTTTGCACACTTGACAGGTATGGCTGTTGGGTAAATCCCAGAACTGGAACTTCCATGAAAAAGGCATGCAAAGTTGCAATTTTTATAGATTTTACCAAATTATTTTCGAAAAGGTTGCCCCATATTTGGGTTCCAACCAGCAGGATATCAGAGAGTTTGAAGCACCACACCCTCACCAACCCTGGGCATTATCAAACTTTGCTGACCCGGTCTGTTAGATGAAAAATTCTGTCTTGTTGTTTTGATTTGCATTTTCAAAAATTATGAGTGAGGTTTGGCATCTTTTTGTTTGTTTGGCAATAATTCTTTTTAGCCCATGAGTGGGCTTGTGTTTTGTTTTAAGAGGAGGAGGATCTTTGAGGCACCTTCTCAAGTCGTGGGCTTCCAAGTAGGGAATGTGGAAGTTAGGAGGAAGGGCTGAATAGACGGAGTGAGTTCTAGCCCAGGTTCTTCTGCTTTCTGGGCCTCAGAAAAAGGAAGAGGTTGGACTGGACGTCTGGTCCCTTCCAGCTCCAACGGCTCCTGAGTCAAGAGAAGGGCTGCTAGCAGTGGTTCCGACCTTAGCTATCCACCGTCCACACAACTGCAGCCCAGACTCTGCAGCCTGGCAAGTTCCTTCTCCATCCGGCCCCGGCATACATTTCTGGATTTCCGTCCCACTGAAAAGTCCCCAGCGCTCTGGATCCCCTCACAGTGTTCCCGGAATGTGTCCCGCAATCTCCGGCCCCTGGTTGCCTCTGCTGTTCCTTCCCTCCTCTCCACCTCACTCCCCTCTGCCTTCGAGGCCACCTGCAAGGCGTCTCCTCCGGGCCTCCCTCCCATCCCAACCGAACCACCCCCGCAGCGCCTCAGCTGCTCTGCCCCTCAGTTGGTTCGGCTCTGTGTGAGTTCGATGGAGTGACTTTAAGGCCAGGAGATCTGGGTTCAAATTTCAGATCTGCCTCATATTTTTACCTCGAGCCGTCTACCTCACGGCCAGTCCTCAGCTCTCCCTTCTGTAAAATGACGGAAACAAAAATCAGGTTTTGTGGAGTTAAATAAGATCACGTGGTCAAAGAAGCCACCACAATCCCCGACACAAAGACACTTGGCAGTTGGCCTCCATGGAGAGGTTAGGTGGTCGGAAGCCAGTCTGGTTCCTTTCCGTGCCTCTGTGTTGACCATGTCACCTCACCAGCGCCTGACCAGCCCCGTGCAGGGCCCATCACAGGCAGGCACCTCACTCTGATGAAATAGCCCGTATCGGGGAGACATCTCAGGTGGCTGTGATGCAGGGCCTCCGTGCCTGCCATTCGAGATCGGTCCCGCCCAGCGTACCACAGCCACCCTGTCTCTTACCATTGTGACACGAGAGCCTTCCGCTCTGCAGATACGGGGTGTGGACGGGAGAGTGTGGAATCCCCACCCTCGCCTCCCAGCTCTGTGACTTGGGAAAGTGACGGAAACCCTGAGCCTCAGTTTCCACAACTGGGGGATATGAGGCACTAATTCCCATCCCCAAGGGATGTATCTGTTTTGTTTTGTGAGAAGTGTCTGGAGCTATGCCAGATCTGTTGGAACTCAGTAAATACGAAGGGTTCCACCTTCCCGTTTTTCGTCACTGTATTTATTATAAGCTGCTTAAGGGACAGAAACTATACCTCGTACCCCAAAACCCCCTCATCATCTAGCAGAGTAATAAGCATATTTGAGAGTAGAGACAGTTGTCATTCAGGGGGTGATGACATTAGCCTGCTTTGGGCAACACTCATTGATCTGCAGGTCCCGTCTTGCAGATGAAGAAACGAGGTCCAGAGATGTCAAGAGATGGATTCAGGGTCTCCTGGTCAGTAAATTCAGGACTTGAATCCAGACCCTTGTTTCAAATCCCTCGCTTTCCCTTGTAGGTAGTGGTACGGCCAACAATGAGAGCATTTCTGCCTGACGTTCCGGGTTTAGCCTGTCGCACCATTATAAAACAACCTGGACCCTTTAATTGTGACAGAGCCCTGCCCGGGGCTTCCAGTGACATCTGGCGTAGAGGACAGTGCTTCGGATTAGTCTCTGCATTGATTCTCCAACTCAGAGAACACGGTGACTCGCGGAACTCTCCATTTTGTGGTGTCCAGCACGGTAGCCTCCGATGTCCTTAACGGCACTGTCCTGCACATGCTTGCTCCCGGAGGCTTCGGCCCTTCCCTTCCAGGTCTGCCTGTCATGCCAGGCTGACAGCAGTCTCCGGTGAGTCTTGTTAAGTACCTGGGACTTGATCCAGACTCTCTCCACGTTTCTGAATGGAGGCAGAAGAAGCTGTGTCAGGTTGGGTGTCACCCTCCTGCTGGCAACAAGAACCCAGATATCTCACATTCTTTTCTTATGGCTTCACGCAGATCGATCATTCCAGAGAAGGCTCCACAGTTGCAACACGGCTGCCAGAAAGCCCTTGGCTTAGACACGCTAGCCTTACCCTTTGGTACACCTCTCCTGTCTGTGACTAATACGAAGCGGGGAGGAGCCATGTGCTTTGGAACCATCTCAAGAAACCGCTCCAGGCTTGGGAGTGGGAGGCCTTGGCTGGGCTGGCCGGCTCCATTTGCATATTTCACTCTTTGAGGAAAAGGTTACTCCTGGTAAAACATCTTCATGATGAAACGGGGTGTTTAAAACTGTAGCATCTCACCACATTTTAATACGAGAGAGAGCCATCACCCTGCCTTTAGAGGAAGGAAACATGGGATTAAGTTGCTGGCCCAAAGCTGACATTTCATTAACTCAATTTTTCTAGTAATTCTTCCCCAGCTGGGTTTCTTTTTACTTGCAATTTGAGTATTTTGTGACTCACCTTTGATTATCTTTCCTAAACACCCCGAAACTGTCAATTCCAATATCTGGAATTTTGAGTTATCCTTGTTGGCGACAGTTAGAAAAAGGAAGAACTAGGGGTTGAAAAAAGGAATAGGAGAAAAAAAATTCAGGAAAATTTCACAACAAGAACCCAGAGAGAGAAACGACGTAGAAGCAGGGTTCAGAGTTGCGGGACTGCGTCTCATGAAGGGACTGGGGTGCTGTGTGCTCGGTCTGTGACCTCCTGGAGCACCACCTGGAGCTGCTTCGGTGACTTCGGACTTGGGGGAGGCAGTAGGCATAACCTCTCTGGTTTCCTTCCATCCGCTTAGTCACAGCCTCTCAGGACATCACAAAACTCCAAGGGACTCGACTCTGGGGCCATCGTGGGGATCAGCAGATGGGGACGTGAGCTCTGAGACAGGACATCAGAGGGTTTTTAACACAGAGACGGCAAAGCACGAACAGTGCTTCCTGGCGCACACATAATCCCTAACAAAGCAAAATTACGTGCTGGCACGGCGTGGAGGATGCACAGAAGAGAGACCCCACGAAGTTTCTGGTGGGTGACAAGTAGAAATTAATTGTAGGGGGGGCCCTGGGAGGCTTAGCCGGTTAGGCATCTGCCTTGGGCTCAGGTCACAATCCCAGGGTCCTGGGATCGATCCCCACGTCAGGCTCCCTGCTCAGTGGGGAGCCTGCTTCTCCCTCTCGCTCTACTGCTCTCCCTGCTTGCTTGCTCGCTCTCTCTGATAAATAACTAATCTTCTTTAAAAAAAAAGATTCTCTCCCTGCCCTCTCCTCCCTCTCTAAATAAATAAGTGCATGCTTGCATTAAAAAATTAATTGTATGAAGTTCATTATTATAAATCAGGTGTGTGACGTCTAAATGAGCTTCTTCTTGGGTGGGTTA
Organism: Mustela putorius furo; assembly: GCF_011764305.1. Lineage (NCBI taxonomy): Eukaryota > Metazoa > Chordata > Mammalia > Carnivora > Mustelidae > Mustela > Mustela putorius. The sequence goes on from NW_025421485.1 coordinate 5,508,884, forward strand.
GTTACCTTTTTTAAATCTTTGTGCACTCTATTTTTCATATAAGATCTCAGGTTTCTTACCCTCAGAGTCTCCTACCCAGCCCACAGGTGCGTGTATCCACGAATAACTCACGGTCTGGCGCCCAAGTTGCTGGATCCGGAGACCTGGGCACATTCGGACTAACGTTGTAAATGCCCTAATGGGGACGTGTGTCGAATGCTTAGGGAATGATGGATTCTGCCTGGGGGCTTGGTGGGGGGTGTAGGGGAGGGCATTACAATTGAGAAGGGCCATTAAGGAAGAATTAGGGGTCTCCTGAGATGAGGGAGGGCATTTCTGATAAGGAGTACAACAAGGGCAAAGGCCCCGAGGTGGGAGATGTCCTAGTTGTTCAGGATTGCCTTGTCTGGGATGGAGGGAGCTGGGCTGGGGCCGGCGACAGGAAGTCCTATGTAGGAGCCACACTTAGACGGACCGTTCAGGCTAAGCCATCAGGCTGTGGGTAGCAAGGAGTCATCAAAGGCTGCCGAGCGTCGGAATGTCATTAGATCTATTTGGGGAACGTAACTGGCAGGGGCATGACAGGGACAGATGCTGGGAAATGAGAATGGTTTTGCCCACACCAGGAGGAAGGTGATGAGGGTCTGAGCTGGGCAGTGACTATGTTGTCAGAGGACTCGAGACTGGCCAGAGAGGTCGTTGGTGGTAGAACTGTCAGGGCTGAGTGACAGAGATGTTGGGTGACAGACTGGGAGGGGTTATAGCGTAGGTGATTGGGTGAACGGTGCCATAACTGAGAGTCAGGGAACAGGTTCAGGGTGGAGGTTTGGAGGAGGGGGTGGAAACACATCAGTCATAAACACTAATGTCTTCTTCTTCATGGCAACATTTGGGTTCCTTTGATTCCAAACTGACATCACCAGGGCTGGGAGCTTGGAGAGCAGGGCTTTAAGCCGAAGCCCGCGGATACCTGAGCCAGTTTGCCTGGGATCAGGACTTCTCAGTGTCTTTATTTGTCAAATAACGTAGCACATCGTGGGATCCGTCAGGGGCTGAGAGCCGAGGGCTCTGTAAGTGCTGAGACCTGTCTGCGCCTGCCATAGTCCCAGCACGTGAGATCTTTGCGGTACTGCTCAGGGGTACCTCAAGCAAAAGTGAGGCCCGTGTCTCCTCCTTCTGTTGTAAAAACTCTTCCATCCGATTCAAAACCAACACTCGGAGGGCAGACGACCGGCTTCCTTCGTCTAGCAGTGATCCTCGTGGGGCAGAGCCGATAAGAAAGTAGGAAAGTTTTCGTAATCTTTCCCTTTTTGTCATCATCCCTTCCATCAGAACCCTTTCTTTTTATTATTATTTTTATTATTATTATTTTTTATTAACACAAAACATATTATTTGCCCCAGGGGTCCAGGTCCCTGAATCGTCATCTTACACAGTTCACAATGCTCACAGTTCACACACCCTCCCCCATGTCCATCCCCCGCATCGGAGCCCTTTCTTGAGGATCTGTGGGAAGTAGGGTTCTCTAGGGAGCATGATAAAGCACCCCCACCCCCTGCCCCATCTCAAAGGCATCCGCCTGCCTGGGGCAAGATGCATGCAGAAGTAGGCTCCCCTAGATGCCAAACACAGGGGTGGGGGGTGGCGGGGGAGCCCTGAGCGCCGAGGAGCTCTCCCCGACGCTGTGGAAGGGCCCTGTGCCCTTTCAGACGCAGGGAGGTCGAGATCAGTGAGGGACACAGTGAGCTGGGGACCGGGAGACGGGGACCAGATGGCGGGAACAGACAGCAGAATTATGGTGCGTGGGAAGCCAGGTGATAAACTGCAGACGGCGCTGAGAAGGAGGAGGCAGGGGGGTCTAAACACGGAGCACCTTGACCAGACGCAGATCCCTGGGCTGGACCCGGAGAAATTCTGGGGCTCGACCCGGAGAAGTGGAGAGGGGCTGGCACGGGCCCATTGCGTTTTGGCAGACGGCAAACGGGGAGTGGGAGGAGACCCAAGCAGAGCGACAAGGGGCCCCGGGCAGAGGAGACTGTCTCAGGGAGACTCCTTTTCTGGTGTGAATTTCTAAGGAGAGAAAGGTAAAAATAAGTGAACATGTTTATAATACATGCTTATCCTCCAGCGTGGTGAGGAACACATCTTTCCTACTTTTAACCTTTCCAGTTAAAACCGGAGACCATCTCTTTCATTTTAGGTAATGTTTAACTTAATCACGTAATCCGACTTAATGCAGACAACAATGGTGACAAAAGGTAATTACGTTTAAGTGGAATTCTAACTTTAAAAATTCTTTTGGAAATATCTGTGAGTCACCCAGTTCCACGCAAATATCCATAAAACATGTACTAATTGTTCCAGAGGAAATAATTGTTGCAGAAGGGCAAGAGGCCAGGGGAGCTGAAATACCAGGTTCTTAATTTATAAAGTCAATAAAAGCACTCTTTTGTAAGTTCTTCTCAAGTCGTAGCCTATTATCAGCTAAGTCTGGCACTAAAATCACTTTATGCTTAAATACTTCATAGGGCACAAAACAAGGGAACACACACTAAGAAAACATTTTGTGAGAGACTTAATACTATGGGACTTACTCAGCTTTCAAGAATAGAGAGGTATTTAAAATGAAAAAAAAAGTCACTGCTTCTCCGCCCAACATGAAAATACATACTTTTAACTAGCTGCGATGTATAATAATTCACAGAACTTTGGAAATTCTACTCAGTTCTCCTGAAGACTTGGAAATAATGCTCCTTCTAGAACTCCCAACCAGCATTGCTTTCTGTATAAATACAGGGTTGAATTAATATTGCTTTTTCCCTCCTAGGCTTTGTGCCAATGGAGGGGGAAAACAAAAACAGAAACAAAGAGATAACAAAAAACTACAGACAGTCTGTGGTTAAAGGTTCAGCCCCAGCTGCCCTGGTCCCGGGCTCTCCTCCTTCCTCTGCGCTGTAGAAGGTCCCACTTCTGTGTGACAACCGCAAGCCTGTTGTGGCCCCTTCGGGAAGGTAAAGCACATGGCAGCTCCTTACCCATAACCTACGAGCTCACCCCCCATTTCCACAATGATGTCCGTTTACCCGATGCAAGAGGAGCCGAGGTTGGCAGGGGGAAGGCCCTCCTCTTCCTTCCACGTCTAAGCCAGAATCTCAAAACTGCCTGAAGAAATCCATATTTGTTAAGGATTAAAAAAACCACCCCCGCAAAAAGACAAAAACAAAAACAAAAACCCCACACCTATGTTCAAAATTTATGAGATAGGGGCACCTGGGTGGCTCCGTGGGTGAAGCCTCTGCCTTCAGCTCAGGTCATGATCCCAAGGTCCTGGGATCGAGTCCCGCATTGGGCTCTCTGCTCAGCGGGGATCCTATCTCCCCGCCCCCCCACCCCCGCCAGCCTGCCTCTCTGCCTACTTGTGATCTCTGTTAAATAAATTAAAAAAAAAATTTATGAGGTAGCCTTATAGATTAACAACATATTTAAGCCAGTGTTCTGTATTCTTTTTTTTTTTTTAAGATTTTATTTATTTATTTGACAGAGAGAGATCACAAGTAGGCAGAGAGGCAGGCAGAGAGAGAGGAGGAATCAGGCTCCCCACCGAGCAGAGAGCCCGATGCGGGACTCGATCCCAGGACCCTGAGATCATGACCTGAGCCGAAGGCAGCGGCTTAACCAGCTGAGCCACTCAGGTGCCCCAGTGTTCTGTATTCTTACAGGAAAAGATTCTCGTCGTATCTGTTTAATTTTTTTAATTTTAAAAATCTAGAAGTTTTTTTGTTACTCTACTATGATCAAACTTTTATTTGCCACAGATGTAGATGGGTAGATTTATCTAGATATCGTAAATGAGAAAACACGCAAAAGGTTTGGAAGGTAGGCAGGTATGGAATAAGTGTGCTTCCCAGCTGTGTTTTCCACGAGGTTCTGAGGATCCAAATTTGATGCTCAGACAACTAAGAACAGGACATTCTTTCCACTTCAGAACATATATGCTCTATGGGCATGGCTGTGAGCATAGACTGGTCACTGACAGACACAACAATCTAAAGACTGTTTTTTTAGAAGTGATGGCATTTTTCTAGAAGTGATGGCATTTTCTAGAAGTGATGGCATTCTGCTCTCACCCCTCCCCGCCTTGGAAGGATCTGCCTTCATACGATTACAATAGTTACGGGAGCTGAGACCATGTGAAATATTACTTGGTTTTATTTCCTTTTAGGGTGGTCCCCTAATCTGTAATTTCACTGCAGTGGTAAGGAATTTAATTTAAAAAAAACATAAAATAAGTTTTGTTCATAAAAGCGATTCCACCCAAATCCGCAAAGATTACAAGTCACTCTAGTGGCAAAATAGCGAATTTTTACTCCTTTCAGGGGAAGCAATAAATTATTTCTTCCCCTGAAAGGAGATTAAGAATTCGCTTCCTGCTCCACACAGGGACAGCCCGGGACCTGGGCACAGCTCCCAAGAGCCCGGCTCTGCCATGTGGCCCTTCCACCTGCGCCCTCACCTCCCCCTCTGTGCTCCTCCGGGGCTCGATCCGTGCACCATCGTGGCATCAGCCTACTTCTGCCTTATTGCATCATTGGGCACCTTTCTAGTTTAGATAGAGCTGAGGCAAGTGTCCAGGCAGAGACAGACCTTGAGGAGACCACCCACTGGATGCCCTGTGCCCATGGGGCCAGGGTGGGGGACTGCAGCAAAGGAGAAACGGCACCCAGAGAGTGGAGGTGGCCCAGGGACACCGTCATTCATTCTCGCAGTCCGAGTATGGGGGCGCCGGTGGAGCTGAGCACCTGCGTTCCTGTGGACAACCCCAGCCAGTGGGAGCCGAGCAGAGCGATCAGCACCCACGACCACGTGCATCAGAGCCTGGCAAGGACCTAGAGGACACATATAGGGTTGGGGCTCTTCCTCCATCTCACCCTTGAACCCAAGGCCATCTAGGAAGGAGACTGGTTGAGAGGAACAGCCTTCATAGGGATTTCAACTTTCATTTTGCTAAATATTTATTCTCCCTCTGCTTGCTGCTCTCCCTGCCTGGGCTTTCCCTCTCTCTCTGACAAGTAAATTTTAAAAATCTTAAAAAAAAAAAAAAAAAAGATAGAGCAAATCTGGATGCCAGTAGTTGGAAAGTTTCTAACCAAATGCCCTGGTAGCAAACGATCAGCAGATGTTAGAAATTGTTTTGCTCATAATACCACAGTGTCATATTTTGCACATATGAGATGTTGAGACTTTGAACTAGAAAGGAGAGACCACATACGCAGACATTGTTCATTGCCTATCAACAGACAGCCCCCGCCCAACTCCGCCTTTCCCTGCTAATAGTACCGTAAGTTTGCTCAAATAGTAGAGAAAGACCCTTAATCCTAGGGAAGGTAGGAATGCATCAGGATAGTCTAAAGCAGTCATCGTAATCCTATTCCCCTTTGCCAGTGATGGTGCAGATTTGGCCAATGCAATGTAAAGGAAGCTCTACCGGGGAGCTTCTAGAAAAGGTTTTCTCTAGACACTCTTGGGAAAATGTTTAGTCATAGTTCCCTCCTTCTACCAGGATTCATTTGTATGGAATCGCAGCATCCATCTTGTGACCATGAGGAAGCAAGCTGAGAACTAGAGGCCAATGTGCTGGGAACGGCAAAGCAAGAACAGTTGGGCCACTGAACCAAAGCTGGTATGACTTACTTCCAGAACTTTTGTTATGTAAAAAAACCCCACAAAATACTTCTGGTTTAGTAGTTGGAGGGGAGTCTGTTAATTGCAGCCTAAAAGCATTCCTTACTTCCCACTCTGTGTCATTTGTTTTTGAACGTGACGGTTATGTGATAGAACCAACAGTGGTTCTCACATTAGTGGGTGTGCAGCAGAATCTCCGGGAGGGAGATTCTCCACATTGTTGGGCTCCATGCTGAGTTTCTAAATTGGCAGGTCAGTGATAAGGCCTGGAATTTTCCATTTCTAGTTAAGTTTTCAGGGGGTGTCAATGTTGTTGGGTCAAGGATCACATTTTGAGAACCTCACTGTGATAGATAATCAAGACATTTTTATTGAATTATATTTACGGAAGTGTCCACAAATCTTCCTGCTGGTAATGGAGGAAAGAAAGCTACATTTCTTATGAACATAGATACAAAAAATCTTAACATTTCAGCAAATCAAATTCAATAATATGTAAAAAGGATGATAGATCATGACCAAGTGGGGTTTATCCTAGGAAGGCAAAGCTGGTTTAGCATTTGAAACTCAACTGAATTTCGTATTAACCATATTGTAAATGCCATATTAATTGGCTAAAAAAGAAAAAAACATACCATCATCTCACAAATGCAAGAAAAGCATCTGACAAACAAAACAAAACAAAACAAAACCAACATTAATTTCTGATTTAAAAAAAAACAAACCACTCTGCAATCCAGTAGAGGGAACTTGCTGAAGCGGGAACAGCATTCACAGACATCTCTTCTATCTATGCAAACCCTCTAGGAGATCCCATCTGGCCTCACAGTTTTTAAATAGTGCTTATTTTCTGATGTTTCTGATATTTACAGTAGCCCTGACCCCTGCCCCTCCAACTTCAGATTTTGAGGTCTCTCCAGTGACTAACAGGGATCTCAAACTCAATATGCCCAAACAACACTGATTTCCCAATACCCACTCTTCTGAGTTCCCCTGTAGTGGACTGCCTAAAATCAAGGCCTGGTACCATGTGTGGCCTTGGCATCTGGTGAAACTGTGAGGGCCCCGAAGTGGCCTAACTTGACTTCCTCTCCCCACTCGGCTCCCATGGAGAGGGCTCCCTAGCCGAAGGCACCTTATTAAGAAGATCAGAGGAGTTCCTGCCTGCCCATGGGATTATTCAAATAAGTCAATTATACGCTCCTGCAGGAACCAGGGGTCACTCCATCCCTCCGATAGGACAAAGCCTGCCTCCCTGTCCCTTATTCTCTGTTCCCGAGTGTGACCCCGTGGGCCCTGCGAGTGTGCTGCATCCTCTCCCAGGTGGAAGTATATGGGATTACGCTGCTGTCAGTCTCATCCATTCAATCTTGGGTTCCCCTATGGCCAACCCAGGATACATCCCTCCCAAACAGGGTGAATGGGGGAAATTAAAGCTGCCCATCTTAATAAATGGTACAGGGGGCAAAAATCAGGGCATTTTGATTTCTCACCCCTACAACCGACCCATCACCAAATCCTTATTATTTCATACGTAAACTGTCTCTGGGATCTAATCCCTTCCTAGCACTTCCATCACCACCTCTGCAGGGCACACCGCCTCTTGCCCAAATCAAACAGCAGCCTCTGTTGTGGGCGCTACCTCTGCCCACTTCCCCCTGCAATCTGTTCACCACAGAGCACGTGCTCCTTTTATGACACGCGTCTGATCACACCATTCTTTGTGTTTTTTCTTTTCTTTAAGATTTTATTTGACAGAGCGAGAGAACACAAGCAGGGGGATCAGCAGAGAGGGAGAGGACGAAGCAGGCTTCCGGCTGAGCAGGGAGCCCGACGTGGGGCTCTATTCCAGCACCCTGGGATCATGACCTGAGCCGAAGGCAGACGCTGAACCAGCTGAGCCCCCAGGCGCCCCAGATCACACCATTCTTTTTTTTTTTTAAGATTTTATTTATTTGACAGAGAGATCACAAGTAGGCAGAGAGGCAGACAGAGAGAGAGAGAGAGGAGGAAGCAGGCTCCCCGCTGAGCAGAGAGCCCGATGTGGGACTCGATCCCAGGACTCTGGGATCATGACCTTGATCATGTCCTTCCTCAATCACCTTTCCTAAAAGGGTCCACCTGACACCCTCACCTTGCTTTTTCTTTGTTTGCACCTCATTAGCCCAACTCCGGTCCACTTGTTTACTCTCTGCCCCCACCCAGTGAGAAGATCCTCAAAGGCAGGGCCCTTGTTTTCTGCCGTGTCTCCAGTGCCTAGAATATTCCTGGAGCTCACTTGCTCAGTGTTTGTTGCATGAATCAACTGTGAACAAGAACGCCTGGTTTTATAATATCCTTACCGGATATTATAAACCTTTATATATCTTTGGTAATCTATTTTAATTTGTATCATTTTTGGGGTTGATCTTTGTATTTCTTTTTTTCAGCACGCTATCTTTCCAGAGTCCTTGCCCAGCTTGTCTTTTTCCTATTGCTTTGCAAGAGCTATTGATTCATTGAAAAATTATTCCTTTGTCTGTCCTATGCTACAAATATATTTTCCTACTTGCTATTTGCCTGTGACTTTGTAGTCACATTACCAATTTTTCCCTTTCGGCTTCTGGTTTTGGGGCATGCTTAGAAAGTCCTTCCCTATTCCAAGATCATCCAAGCAGCCATACTTGTTTTCTTCTAAGCAATATATGTGTATGTAAGAGATGATGGTGTTTAAGATCTCTGATGCATCTGGGATTTCCTTTGGGGAATAAAGAGTAAGGAAGTGATCTAGTTAAAAGCAAATTTAGCTTTTAAGAAGAAAAAGAAAAAAGAAATAAAGCAAATTTGGCTTTAAAATACAAAGAATTCAAATTTCTGGATACCACTTATGAAACTTATTGTTTTAATCTTCTCAAAGAATATTCATAATTTAAAAAATAAATTCAAACACAATTCACTTATTTTCCAACACACATTTTTATAAGCGATTTATTACATATATATGAATCTAAGTATGTGTAGATATATAATAAAATTCTATTTCCCATAATTCTCTGGAATATTATAGTTTGACATCGTCATCACTATAAAATATTTCACACTATAAAAATATTTCATTTTTCTCAATATTTTCTCCGTTTCCTGGATCTTGATTTTTTTTTCGTTTTACTGTATTTTCTTTTAAAAAGTCTCTTTTCAATTAAGCTCACTTCTTCATGGAGAGAAGAGGCCTTTATTCTCAGCAAGAAGGAGAAGAGATTTATTACGAACTGATAGCTCAGCGAAAAATTTGATTCTTCATAGGTTGTCACATGTTTACAATAGCTAGAAAGGGCAGATAAAGGAAGATGTTATCTTCAAATGACTATTTAAAATGTATGCATCTATCCCTGAAACATTACCCCCAGTTGGCATGTACATATGGTCAGACTGACAACAGTACTCAGAGTTGGAAGGAAACGTGGAGCAATATGGCATAGCAATTTTAGAAAGGAAACACGCTAGCACCATGCCTGGGAAGCTACCATGCCAGGGTAACAGACGGTCTCGAGCAAGCGCTCACGACTCCTTGCCCAGAAGTCCTTCCATTCCAGATGTGCTGCTTCTTTTTACCGTGCCCAGAGCAAACAACAGCACACAAGCAGAGATTCTGGGCATAGTTTTAAAACAAAAGAAAATAAATAATCCCTAATCCCACCCAAAATAAGACACCAGACTTGATAATGTAGCCTACAATCTTGTACCTATCACAGAAAGAAGAGTTTACAAAGCAATTCCACTTATCTTAAAAGTAGAAGGTCAAGTCTCCAACTACCACCAAATCTCTAATTACGGATCTCTAACACTCCATCTCTAACTAGACCAGGCACAGGCAATCCAGGGGACAGAGAAACATGTTAAATGGTATCACAGGTCATAATCAGCAAAATGCAGACTATGGGAAATTGTATAGGACAAAAGACCTGGATTATTCAACAAGTAATTTTTTCCCTGCAAGGGGACAGAAAAAAAGACATTAAAGGGGAATTTCCCAACCAAAACACTTAAGGGATATCTTAGCTACCTGCAATGTATGGGCCTTATTTGGATTGAATTATATTAAAAATTTCATAGCAAATGGAAAAATCTAAACACTGACTGCATATTTGGTAATATAAAGGAATTACTATTAGCTTTTTAATGTCTGATCGATGTTTATTATGGTTTTGCTTTTAAAAATATTATGACATCTGAGATATGCTTCCAAATAATCTGGGGGCGGGGTGGAGGAGTGAGTCGGCAGGGGCGAAGCCAAGACTAGTCACGTTGACAATTGTTAAGGCTGAATGGCAGGTACGGGGGGTTCATTATACTATTCTACTTTTTTAAAGATTTATTTATTTATTTATTTGAGAGAGAGAGAGAGAGAGAGAAAGCGAGAGAGCACATGTACGCAGAGTGGCAGGCAGAGGGAGAGGGAGAAGCAGGCTCTCCACTGAGCAGGGAGCCCGATGGGGGACCCTGGGATCATGACCCGAGCCAAAGGCAGCTGCTTAACCGACTGAGTCACCCAGGCGGCCCTATTCTCTGTAATTTTGAATATACTTGAAATTTTCCATAGAAAAAGGCTTTAAAAAATAGGTAAACAAATTTTAGATATTGGATTTATATAACATATATGGTCCTAAGTTCCTGAAAGAAAGTTTATGTGTGCACCACAAAACTCGGTCTCCATAGCTGTTTCTATGGATAACTAGCTTTGGTTCTCTAACCCACAAAATGGGAAAAAATAACACTGCCTACCTCAAAGAGTGAACAAAAGTATCGAATGAAAATATATATTAAGCACTTAATCCAAAGGTCAGAACACGGTAAGGGCTCAAAAATGTTCGCCTCCGCAATACTCCTTTAAAATTGATTTGTTTTCATTTAAAATCTTACTACTTTAATAATCTGTAATAAAGCCAAAACCCTGCCATATTCACTAACAGGACATTTAAAAGGCTCAGCTACTCATTGATTGGTTTAACAGAAATCAAGTATAAGCCATTCACAGGAAACTCTCACAAACTCGGTTGGCCTCTTGCCACCAAGAGGTGGCAATTTTCTTTTCAATTTCAGCTACCGTGAGAGAGTCTTCCAGACAAACCACGTAACAAAAAGGGTAAAAAAATATCATTTCTCTTACTTAGGGAAGCTCTTTTTCTACACAAGAAAGATAAGAAAAGGTTTATAAATTATTTGTTCCCATAAGGACTTTTAAGTCGAATCACTAACAATCCTTTATAAGGATTACATTCTTTACCACAGATTCAGAGAACTATCCTAGAGTTATAAGCCACAAAACCAAACAGAACGTACAATAATGTGTGACTGCCAAGTATTTTGCTGTAAGTAGCATATGAGCCAAGAGATGTTCCTTGAGCTCTGACCGGGAAAGAAATGAATGTGGCAAATGGATGCTGTAAGAATATGTTTATACAAATAATTTTATGGGAAGGGATAAGCACAGGTTTATATTTAAAAGAAGGGTGTAAGGTACATCTGAATTTCCTTATGAGAACTTCCTTGTGAGAAGTTCGAACCTATGCAAAAATAGTCTCTCAAGTCGGTACGCCTGCAAAATTAAATGAATCTGCCAAAACAAGTTCAAGTTTTGGTGGTCTGAAAGATGTTCAAATTTGGCATACGACATACATATTTGAGTACTGTTTTTTTTTTTTAAACTCTAGTTTAAAATATTAGTTAAAATAAAAATTTTCAAATTCAAATCAAATTTTTGTGGGACCCAAACAAATCTGTGTGTGTTTGGGGGCAGAGGGCATCCAAAGCCTCTCCATTTTCTGTGGATGGCAACCTGAAGGACCTCGGCTGTCCCTCTTCTTGGGGAAGGAGCGCAGAGCCACCTGCCCCTTTCAGGGAGGCCGGGGACAGACACTTGATGAGTCAGGGCCCACGACAGATCTTTAGACCGGTCCGTGACAGGCCTCCTCCAGAAGCGCACTTCAACACGCACGCGGAACATTAGGGAAGCATTTACATTCACGGGGACTGCCCGTTCTGCCTCAGATAAGAAGCATAAATGACCTCTTCGTGTCTGAAGTGCTCTTACAGCCTTTCTCTGCTTAGTCCTCACAGCCTGAGTGCTCTCGCAAGTATTCTACTGTACAACCTTTATCTCTCGAACCCTCAGACAGGAGACCTTCTGTGTAACACAATTCTCTGCACACCTGAAGGTCTGCTCTTGTAAGCATCAAAACACTACATTTATTTTGTACGGACATCTTTGAAAACCAAGTTACATGTTATTAGCATAAATTATAAGCGCATAGTATAAATTAGGATGAAATGAAATTAGTATAAAAACATAAGGTGTAATTATATTATTATAAGTTGTTCAGTTTTACTGTAAAAATATTAGAAAATGCAGCTAGGAAACACAAACCCAAAGAGAATGCACACGGCACTGTGGGTCACGCCGCGGGACAACTGAGGCCCCCCCGGGCTCGGTTTGTTAGGTGGAGCCACTGCCCAGTGTCGTGAATGAGCTCCAGACCGGCTGCTGCTGCTGCTGCTGCTGGCTCCTCTCTGGTTCGTCACGGCAGGGCACTAATGTCTGCTGTCGAGATGACTATCAGCAGAGCACCTCTGAGGCTCCCTCCGACTTGTTTGATGATTAGGAGTTTGGAAGGCAGACCACTCAGCCTGACGGAAACACACCCGAAGGCAGAGCGAGCCGCCTGAGTGAGGGGCTAAGGGGTTTTCTGAGAAAAGTGCATTAGCTCTAGTCAAGGACTTTGTGACATTTTTACTGGTTGGTGGAAGCCTTTTTGGCATACTCTGTAGTTCTAGGCTATGGTCTAAACAGGCAAGGTGGACAGAAAGTCATGGTGCATAAAGTCATGGTGTCACTGAGGCTTTGTCTACAGGTTGTCATTTTCAGTCTTACAGTTCATGCAGAGAAAAAAAAATCCCAGCTGTTTCATCTCTCACTCTACAAGGTCTATTTGTGACTAACTGTATTATGTAACTATGACTGTATTATATCCGTGAAGATTTAGAAAGATCTAGAAATCCACTGATTGCCCCATGGGAAAAGCATAAAGGTACGAGCTCCCCCCAGCTAACCGAGGACCAATTCCACAAGCATGAGAGACAGAAGGCGCCACAACACTACCTCCCAGCTTACTGGTCTCATGCCGGTGCCCCTCACCGGCCAGGACTACCACCATTTCTCTTCCTTTTGATCAAATCTTAACATCGGAAAAAGCCACTGCGCTGACCACTGCGCAGGAACGTGTGTCCCCCTCAGACGTGGAGCGGAGCCTGGGGTTTGGATTCTGGCCTTTCCTTGTTGCTGCTGGGACCGTGCCACTCTGCGGTCATTCTAGACGCAGCTGAACTTTTGTTTTTGTTTTTGTTTTTTTTTTTTTTTTTTAAAGATTTTATTTATTTGACAGAGAGAGATCACAAGTAGGCAGAGAGGCAGGCAGAGAGAGAGGAGGAAGCAGGCACCCTGCTGAGCAGAGAGCCCGATGTGGGACTCGATCCCAGGACCCTGAGATCATGACCTGAGCCGAAGGCAGCGGCTTAACCCACTGAGCCACCCAGGCGCCCCTGAACTTTTGTTAAGTAGGAAATTTTCATTCAGATAACTTCATTTTGTTCTCTCCTATTGTATTTTCTACATTCTACTTAGCTTTTGATTCTCAAGAAGAGAGTCTTCAAGAGAAAATCAGTTTCAGTCAGAGTAATGATCGCAGTTATCATGGACTGAGATTTACTACGTGAAAGACGCCACAATCTCACTGAATCCTCATTCTCGATTTCCCGTGCATTCATTCGACACGGTAACCAGTGAGCACCTACTATGTGCGAGGCCCTGTTCGAGCCTCTGGGATTTTTCATTAACTAAAAGTCCAGGCCCGGCACTCAAGGATCTTCTACTCTATTCTGGTGTGTGTGTGGAGGGGCAGACGAATAAGCAAAACAAATATATACTCATCTATTCCACACTGACAAGAGCCGTAAGAAGTAAAACAGAGGCTGGGCGGGGGGCGGATAGGGAGCGGCGAGGTGTGTGTGTGAAGGGGAGGGAGAGTCCCTGCTGTTCCGGACAGGACAGGACGGTGCATGAGATGCAAGAAAACCCGGCAGGAGCGGGTCGTGTGGCCACGAGGAGGAAGAGCATTCTAGGCGAGAGGCACAACACGTGCAAAGGCCCGTGTGCTTGGCAAGTTCTAGGAACAGCGAAGGAGGCCCGCGTGAACGAGGCAGAACGTGGGGCGAGGTGGCAAGCAGGGAAGGTCAGAGAACTGCAGGGGCCTGTAGGCTCCGTAGGGTTTTTTAACCCTACTCTGTGTGAGGTGGGAGCCACCGGAGGTTCCGAGAGGAGAAAGACCAGCAGGACACGCGGCTGTGCCATGGGGAAAACCTAAAGCTACGAGCTGCCCCAAGCTTGTCTGCGCACGCTGCTTCGTGAGGGGACAACTGGCTGCCCCAGACGGTAAATGACTTGCCCACAAGGCGCAAGCAGCAGAGCAGACAAAGGCCTGGTTCACAGCCCGGCCTCCTCACTACGGGAACCTGCTGTGTGAACAGGTTCTAGGGATAAAGACTGAGATTAGTATACAATGAAATTAGTATAAAATTAAAAAGGCACATGGGGCGCCTGGGTGGCTCAGTGGGTTAAGCCTCTGCCTTCTGCTCAGGTCATGATCCTGGGGTCTGGAATCGAGCCCCGCATCAGGCTCTCTGCTCAGCGGGGAGCCTGCTTCCCTCCCCCCTTAACCTCTGCCTGCCTCTTTGCCTACTTGTGATCTGTCAAATAAGTAAATAAAATCTTAAAAAAAAAATTTTAAAGGCACGATGAAAAAAGTCCTTAAAGTCTAAAACCTTTTTCAGCTTTATCAGGATACTATGGACATAACATCTGTTAGATTTAAAGTGTGCAACGTGTGTCATATAGTGATTACCACAGTAAGGTCAGCTAACACTTCTATCCCTAAAACTCTTGAACAAGACACAACGTGTAATTCCAATTTTCTTGATTGTGAGCCCAACGTCTTCTAACAAATAACCTATCCAGTTCTTTTTTTTTTTTTTTAAAGATTTTATTTATTTATTTGAGAGAGAGACAGTGAGAGAGAACATGAGCAAGGAGAAGGTAAGAGGGAGAAGCAGACTCCCCGTGGAGCTGGGAGCCCGATGCGGGACTCGATCCCGGGACTCCGGGATCATGACCTGAGCCGAAGGCAGTCGTCCAACCAACTGAGCCACCCAGGCGTCCCAACCTATCCAGTTCTTATACAGTCAACTGTAATTTTATGTGACTTTTTGAAATTAGGAAAGAATACTACTTCAGGCCAAACTAGAGATTTCATGACTTTTTTATCCCATATTTCTGAAAGCATCACATACCTTCTACAGAATTTCTGGGTACTAAGCCAATAGAGTGAATTCTTGATTGTCAGTGACTGGCCTTTCTTCTTCAGGATCCCCTGGAGGCTATGGCCATGGAAACAGGTTCCTGCAGAGTCTCCTTCAGTCCAGTTGAACTGAAAACTTGAAGGACTTTTTTTTTCAACAGTTGGTGCTGAATCAGTCAGTGCGCTAAACTGTTTTTGTAGACTCACCACCATTTCTGGAAATGGAGGGAACAAGGAAAGGAATAAAATAAAAACTAAAGTAAACCACAGATGGGTTTACTTGTTAGCAATGTACCACGCTGGTTTCTGAGTTGGACAAATGCACCAGGAGAACGGAAGTGGGGAACACGGGGGAGAGGAAAGCAGCTGAGGAGAACTGGGGAACGACCTAAAAAAGGTTGAAGTGGCGGGGACTAAGGAGGGCACGTACTGCACGGAGCACTGGGTGTGGTGCATAAACAACGAATCTTGGACCACTGAAAACAATTAAATTAAATTAAATTAAAAAAATAAAATCAGCAAAGGGGAAAAAAAGTTAAATGGTAAATCTTACGTATTTTTACAATTAAAAAAAAAGAATGAACAAGACACCTTATAGGCAATTCTCCACAGAAAGAGTTCTGAAAGTCATAGAAATACAGGATGATTTCAGATTTTGGTGGGAACTTAAGTTCTGTTTTAAAGAGTACAATGTTCCTGAAACAGATTCCTCTGGAGGTTTCTTAACGGAGGACGATTATTTCTTTGGATGGGCACCGGAACACTCGAAGAAGTAAAATAATCCCTTAAACACTTTTAAATTTATTTAAGTAATCTCTGCACCTGACATGGGGCTCGAAATACAACCCCGAGATCCAGAGTCGCAGGCTCCCTAGACTGAGCCGGTCAGGTGCCCTGAGACACTCACTTTTCAGGAAGTCAAGATATTTAGCTTTTCTACAACAATATAACTAAATGGCGTTAAGAGAAAATGCAACTTACCTCTTCTTTTATATACCACTGCTCTGTCAATGGACGAGTGGTAGAGTGGCTTTTCGCTTTTCCACACGTATCTGTATGAGGCAGAAAAACATTTGGAGCAGGATGGAGATGAAATGGACCTAGACACATTTCAGAGACGTTTCTCTGAAGCAACATCTTCAATTCCTAATACTCCGTGTAAGGGCTCAGCCTTAGAACGACCCACTGACAGGTCTTACGTCCCAGATGCAAGCAAGGAGCTCTGAAGGGGACGGCTGGCCAACAGAATGATGTGCTCGTCCCCAAAGACTTCCAGATGTCACAAGGTCCCGAAGAAGATATTATACAAAAATGTAGAAATGGTTTCTCTCACTGTAAAATTCTCTTGCTGTCTGTTCTCAGAAAGGGAATCCACCACCTAAGAAACAACTGTTCCTCCTTGCCCTTGCCCAGCTGCCCAGCTGCCCTTCTGCTGAGGATTAAACCAGAGGTACATCCGGTAACGGATACGAAGTGAACAGTAGGTACCAGTCTCCTGATAGAAAGATGTAATCGATGTTAATAATGACTGTTTTCCTCACAATTATGTGTGAACTAAATCTTAATGAACATACCACATTTAAAATATATCAGAGAACTTGTCCTTGGACCCTATGGTAAAGGAGGTTTGTGATTCTTTCAAATATCTTTTTTTAATTTGTTTTCTTAAATAATAAATGTAACAATATACTCAAGGTAAAAAAATAATGAAGAAGTTTCCTAAATAGTCTAATCCCAATTGGTGGATAAACCCACTATTAAAAATCTCTTGCAAATACCTAACCTAGACAGATTTTCTCATGCATTTATAAAGCCTATGCTGGTGGCAACTAGGGCATTACTTCCTTGGGGCCATAAGCCCAGGAAATGGGAGAAGTGATCTAGAATAACCTTCTGTACAGATATTCCTTCTTTAAAAATGTACTTTACTTTGCCTACCTCTTCCCCAAAAGCTACAAAAAACAGAGGCACTTCACAAAGTCCTACAGTTTTCTGCAGGAATTCTGCATCCTTCTCTCCAGTTTTCCAGTAGGATTCGGTTTCCCAGCTATTCAAAATTCAGGTATAATGTACACACAAACCCATCATGTTCAGTGTGCGGCTCCGCGGGCTCTGGCAAACAACAGTCCTGTGATGACCACCAGGGTGAACGCGCAGAGCTGGCCCTTCAAGCCGAAAGTCTCTCAGGCCTCTTAACAGTCCATCCCTCTCCACGCTCCCAGATCCCTGGCCTTAGGCAACTACTGATGTTTTTCCATCGCTGCAATTTATAGCCTTTCCCAGAAAGTCACATAAAGGGAGTCATACCATAGGTAACCTTTTGAGACTTTCTTTCAGCATAATGCATTTAAGTCATTCATATTGTTGATGTGTCAGAAGTTTGTTCCCTTCATTGCTGACCAGTACTTCATCGTACAGATAAACTCCGCTTGGTTGATCCCCCTACCAGCTGAAGGGCGTTTGGGTTGTTGCTACTTTTTGACCACTGTGAACGGAGCCACCACGAACACTCGAACAGAGATTTTTATGTGGAGCTGTCATTTCACTTGGGTAAAGATGTAAGAGAGCGAACTATAGGTAGTGTAATAAATGTATGTCCAACTTTACGAGACACTGTCAAACATCCAAAATGGCTGCACCATTTTAAATCCCCACGTTAGGTACGGTCAGTTTTTTTTTTTTTTTTTTGCTCATTTCACTTTGTTTTTGACCATTCTAACTGGTGTGTAATGATACCTTACTGTGGTCTTAATCTGCATTTCCCTATTAACTAATGATGTTGAGTATCATTTCACAATCTTCTTTTGTCCATTTAAAAAACTGGGTTTTTGTGTTCTTACTGTATGAGAATTCTTTATTCTGAATACAAATGTCTTATCAGATATGGGATGTGCACATATTTTCTCCCATTGTATGGCTTCTCATTCTCTTAACAGTGTCTTCTGAAGAGCAGCTATTCTTTCTTTTGATGAAGTCCAATTTATAATTTTTTTCTTTTATAGATCATACTTTTGGTATCATATCTACAAGATTTTGCCCAACCCAAAAGGCTAAAAAGATTTTCTGCCCATGCTGTTAAATTTTCTTCCATGTTCCTCCCAACATCTTCCATGACACCTGGAAGTCATCAAAGCAACCTCTTAAGTGGTTATTAGACTGTCAACTACTGTTTACTGATGTTTTCATAATCTCCTACATAGGGACTCATACTTAGCTACGGAAAATGCTTTAAAAACTTTCATCTAACAACATGGAAGGTGATGTTCAGAGTAACAGGAGAAAAAATTACCAATTAATGTCACCAGTGGGGGTGGAGTAGGGTGAAACAGACCATACACACAAAGTCTCTGTGCCTAAGCACTAGTCATTAGTGATTTACATGTGGGATTTTTGCTTAGCTCAAATCACCTACTCCATACAGAAGGATCTCGGTGGTGTATCCCCTGGACAATCTCTTCCCTGAGCCCTGGTCTCTCCCTGAAGATGCCATTTTGGAAACAGATATACTCTCTTTGGTCATTAAACTCTCCCCTGATGTACCTAAAAGTCAGTAAGTCAAAGATGTGTAAATAAATGCTAAAATATCAATCTGGGCTCCAACAGCCACGTCTGCGGTGTAAGCTGGTACTTGGCTTGAGCTAATGAATTCCTAGTTACCACTGAGATGCCTGAGTGGCAGGGCCACTGAATACCTAGCCTCTCAGTATCAGCCAGGACAACCCCTGCTGGCACCACGAAAAGGCAGGCCTCGTGGCTAGAACTCCCAAGATAACCTAAGGCAACAAAATGAATTTCTGTTCTTCCTGATACTCTTGTAACCGCTGAGATCCAAAGACCAAAGAGACATTCCTTCTCTGACAAAGAAGAGGAAGGACCCAGTTTCCTGGGCACCCACAGGCGGTCAGAGTAAGTTCACACCCCACCTCTTTTCTTTCATTGTTAGGTATCAAACCTGAATAGTGAGAAACTACCACCCCTCTTCCCTTTTTGGCAAGGATCCTCTTCCCCACAGTGCTTTATTCATCCCGCTAAGTCTGTTTCTCTATTTAAAAGCTCTCTTAAGGGGCGCCTGGGTGGCTCAATGGGTTAAGCCGCTGCCTTCAGCTCAGGTCATGATCTCAGGGTCCTGGGATCGAGTCCCGCATTGGGCTCTCTGCTCCGCAGGGAGCCTGCTTCCTCCTCTCTCTCTCTCTGCCTGCCTCTCTGCCTACTTGTGATCTCTATGTGTCAAATAAATAAATAAAATCTTTAAAAAAAAATAAAATAAAAGCTCTCTTAAATGTAGAGGAAAAATAATGCAGTTCTACCTGTGAAAACTAAAATTTAGTTCTTAGAGCACAAATTCGGCATTATGCCGCCTATTTCATTGATGAGGAACCTGGGGCTGAGCAAATTAATTTAACTAATTCTAGGAGCCTTGATTTTTCTCAAAGTATATAAAATTAGTTGATCAATTGAGTATTAATATAAGTTTACATAAAATACAGAGATGTTAACTTTTTCTTCAAAGTCTGGTAAAGACTCCAAGTTCTAAAAACAGTTACCAAACTGTTCAAATCAGAGATCAATAGAAATATACTCTATATTATGTAAGATATAGTATCTATGAAAATTTGTAAGCAAACTAAATTTCAGAGCGCTGAGGCTAAGAAATCAAGTAACTTGTGCGGGGTTACACAGCTAGTCTGTACTGGAATCAGGGTTCAAACCCAGAATGGTCTGTCTCTACAGGCTACACTCCTTCCACTCTATCATAACGAACCTACATCAGAACGAGAGTTCAAAGTCAAATGATGAGACTGACTGAATTAAATATCCTCTTTTTGTGCTTTCCTCCATTTTGATTTTTGTAGGGATTTTTATTTGGGGGAATATTCCAATTACGTACATCACGGGCTGGTAACTGTAATCTTTGTAATATTGGAAAGCAGACGGGAGATGATCAACTTTGAGAAAAGGGAAGAAGGAAGAATATTAGAAATGTAGGCATGACTCATGCAAATTAAACAAATTAATAACTAAGTACAATATGGTACTCTGGATTGGATCCTGGATTGGAAAGAGGTCATTAATGGAAACACTGATGAAATCCAAATAAAATAAAATCTGGAGTCTGACTAATAGTAACACCAAAAAAAAAAAAAGTCGATTAGAACACAGGGACTAATATTTTCTAGAAAAAATGTCATAATGCTAAGTAGTCTAACTGCTGAAACTTTAGCTTTCAAATATAAGGTAACAGACTTGGAAATCAAGCAGGTAAACTTAAAACCAGAGGAGACAACATACTTTGCCCTGGCTTCTTCCCACTTTTGTTTTTTCTCATCAATAGATTTCTTCATAACTTGGTACCATTTTCTGAAATCAAACCATGGCTTATCTGAAAGAAATGAAATCCATGATTAGTAACCAAATAAGTGACATTATAACCATATAAATTATTCACCGGAGTCTTCATTCTTTGGTATAACTAAACATTCTGAAGTCAGCATTCTGGGATTATGGAGTCACTGTCTCCATACCTTAACATGACTCCTGAGCAGTCCATCACGGAGTTCCTATCTATATTGTGGCCCTAACTAGATAATACTAAAATAATTTATTTATTTATTTATTTATAGACATGGGGAGTATGACAAGGGACATTAGAAGACACCTTGGTCAACTTTTCACTCTGAGTAGAAGCTGACATAAAGCGATGTGTAGAAAGAAGTATTTAGCATGTATTCTGGAAAGAACTCACAAATTGATTTCTACCACTAAATCCAAGCTCCTAAAACCAATGAATATATATGTGAAATCTTGAAAAAAAAAAGTAAAACTCTTAGAAACAGTAGTTTCTACTCTAACAGAGTAGAAAGTAGTTCCCAGGGTCTGGGGGTGGGGGTGGCAGATAGGGAGAGGTTGGTAAAAGGGTACAAAGTTTTGGCTCTAAGAGAAGTAAGTTCTGAGAATCTAATGTAAAACATGCTGACTGTAGTGAATCAGTGTATTATAGCAAGGAAATCAACTAAGGGAACAGGACTTAAATGTTCACACACAGACACACAAGATTAAAATGCGAGGTGATGACTGTATAACCAGATGAGAGAACCCTTTCATAGTACATAGTACAAATCATCACAAGATGCACTTTAAATCGCTTACAATTTTTGAATGTCAATTATACCTCAATAAAGCTGATAAAAAAAAACAATGACTATAAATCCTAATGAAGGAAATAAGAAACTAGAATTGCACTTAAGAATTCATACACCTACCCAACTTCACTGAATTGCTCTTAGGCCAGACACTATGTTAGGCACTAGAGAGCCAATAAAAAATTAAAAAAGACAGAAAGATATGGTCCCTGCCTCTAGAAGCTATAATCTACCTTCTACCATTTATGTTGGGCCTTACTCTATGTCAGCTGTTCTTAGCACTCTACAGACACTGGCGATCGAACCGGGATGGACATATTTGGTGCACCAGTTCTGATTCAGTGTGCTAACCTCTAACAGATGTTTGGATAGGAGCAACTGTGGCAGGAACGATTAGTTCTGATCTGGGAAGTGGTAAGGTCAGGAGTGGGTGTGAAGAGAAGGTAGAATCTTGAAGAATAAAGGCAGATCTGGCAGGGATTGGGGGAGCTGGGGGGTAGGAAGGAAAACATTTCAGGCAGAAGAACCAGCATGAGCAAAGGCTGAGGCATCACAACAGATGGTACAGTCAGGGAACTGCCAGGACGCTCTCGGTCTAGCATGGCTAGGGAGGAGAAGGCAGGAATCAAAAAGCAGGCTGGTCTTTACACATCGCAAGGAATCACCGAAGTTTAGCAGCCTAGATGTCCTAGATGTATAACTAGGTAATTATAAAAAGAAATAACTCTGGTATTAGGCACAATTTTTATACATGTGTTTGTCTATGTGTACTTGTATATTTTTCAAATATACATTACATTTACTGTATCTTCTAATCCATCACTTAAAATCACTCGGAATTTGAATGACAAAAAATTAAGTACCTTCTTTGTTCTTTTCATTATATTTCTCAGCAATATTAGACAATGTCCTGGAAAAACCATAAAGCACATCAATTTATTTGGAAGTCACTTATTTGAAGACAGTTAAATTTTGAGTTCTTCTGAAAGAAAAATATAGACTAGCACTTGAAACCTATGCTAACTTTTAATGGAGAAGCAATCACTCTACACACTGCTATTGTTTATTGGCGTTTGGGAGAAGTGACGATTTAAGTTGCGTTTACTTTCTGAAATAATCTTTGAAGTCGCATAGCGCCAGGAGCCTAAAGACATACAGATAAACTGCTACAAGATTCTTTAGAATTTCTGTATGATTTAATGTCGGGAATCAGTGAAGCAATGAGAACACATGTATCTACTTAAAAAATAGGAACACAACATGAGACAAACAACTTACTAAGGTAGAATTAACTCTCTGACAACTAGCTGAGTCAAAATTCACGTAGGAAGTAATTATTGGTACTAGTCAATGTTCTGCAACTAAGAGGCTCTATTTTCTCTTGAGATAATATAAGGATTCCTGTATTCCGACTAATTAGGTAAAAACTGTATAATTTTTTCCTCATAAAACTGACATACACTCACCATTCTAAATTGTCATCCAATAAAAAGAGCAATTTCAACACTATGACGATGACAGCGACGGCCTGTATGTCGTATTTAACAGTTTTTGCCATTTTAGCTATAGGATCAAATGTCAGAAAATCCACTTCTCCTATCCCAGTCATTTTTACCACTTGGTAGGTTAAATCATTCATTTCATCTGTTGAAGAACAAAGAGTAAAATGTGAATTAATTCTTTGCCTCACTAGACCATACCAATGTGTACCTCTGTAAGATAAGCTTTATTATCCTAAAACACGGCATAATGCTAGAACTGAGGGAACACATTTTGTAAATAAAATAAACCAAAAAATGGTATCTGTACAGAAAAACAAGTGGTAGAATCATGGCAAGGCCTTTTCCTATTTGGACTTCCTAAAACATCTATTACGTATAGGACGCATTCTGGTACCTAACACACAGCCAAATGCTTGTTCTCTACCGTATCCTACAACTCCCTTGTCTGTGTTCTACAGCAATTTGCACTTGCCTGAAACAAAATCCCCTGTAAGACCGAGAGCTTCTCTAGGAGTGCACACTAACCCGCTGGCTGGCACCCTAGGAGCCTCTGCGCACATTAAACTTGAGGCACTGCTTTCCCAAGGAAATCATATGGTCGGCTTAGCCTCTATTATTCAAAGCTCAATAATGTGGCACTTGGCACCAGAAAGCCTAGCCAGGGCCTATATATTTAGGTTTTCCAATCATTAGCTTTGTGACTCTGCATTAGTCACTTAACCTCAGTTTCTTCATTTGTAAAATGAGCTGTGGGAGGATAAACTGAAATTAAAAAAGATTAAGTGAATATACTTCGAAAACTCTCAATTACTAAGCAAATTTCTTTACTCACTAATCTAAGTACCCAAGATGTACAATATTCTATTTTTAAGTGAACAGCTAGTATTTATAAGAGCACGATCAACTGTACTGAATTAAGTAGCATTTCCTACATGCTTTCAGTCGCCATGTCCTGTGGACTCTACTCCCCTTCTCCATCCAGTGGCAAGCATGGGAACCAGACACTTGCCATGAGCAGCCTGTCAGTTACATTCTGGTAATCCCTTCAGTCCCTTGCGGTCCTTCTATTACCTACTATTACAGTCGTGTGTGTATGTAATATACACATATACTACCACATATTTATACTTATTTTTATCATTGGAGTTATACCATGCCTACAAACACAGTTTTGCATATTGCTTTCTTCATTAACATATACATTTTCCTTCCCTATTAAAAATACATCCGACTGTGTTTTATACTGCTTAAGCAATAGGCTAACCACACCATGTCTGTATTTTCTCTTTAGAATATAAGTCCTGAATTTCTCACATTTCTAGTTTTGCAAGAAATTCAGGACCGAGTTCCATTGGCAGATTCCACCGAGTGACCTATGTCTTGGTATATTGTGAACAAGGTCTAGTGAGGCTCTCCCCACATTCCGTGCTTCATCGCCTTAAAGAGTTCATTATGACCCTGCAAACGACCAAGCGCTGCCTTCTTTTCAGAAGGAGGGCATCCAGCTCGCTAAGAACACATACTGGAACATTTGTTACTTTCACTGCACTCAGTAAATTTACTGTAAAAACCAAGCGTATCCCTCACATCAAAACAGAATTCTTTATTTCTGAACAAGGTCCTTTTAACCTTTCCAGATAGCCTGAAATATTTTAAGAAAGGATTCTGAAATTAGGCTTCATGTTAAAATAAGACCCTGTCAGGAGGCTCTAACTATCCGTGATCTGAGAGGAATTCTCTCTTTTGTTCATTGTCATTTTACAAGTCTGTAAAGGCTTCCTCACCACATATACTACACTTACCAGGGAGATTGACTTCCATCAAGTATTTCATACACAAGATATCTGGGTGAAGATAGCAGTCTTCAGTTATGTCTGGAAAACGTGGCAAATCTAAGAATTTGGCGATTTCAATCATTTTTTTATAGATATCCTCATAGGCAGGCCAAGACTGCAATAAAAAATAATCAAGGTAGCAACTTTTGCAACATAAATTATTTTTAAAAATATTTTCTAATTTTAAAAGTAATATGTATTTGCTGAATGAAATTTGGAATGTGCAGAAAAGCATTACGCGGAAACCACCCATAAATCCCTAATATCCTAACTTAGCAGCTTAAAACAGTGGTAACGCTGAATTAAAAAGCCACTAAAATTCCATTTGGCTCATAAAACTCTTACTGGCCTTCCCCACGAGAGAGGGAAATCATTACTTCTTGCCAGTCACAGAAGAACCAGGGGAAGGGACAAAGCTGTGACCTAAACTGAAGTTCCAGAGCCCTCAGGAGTGCTCTACGGCACGACTTCCCTCTCACACTCCCTCACCACACCCGTCTCATTTATCTTCAAGTTCATGTCTAACAAACTTAGCTCTCTGTTTCACAATATTCACAAGCTTCTATGTGGGAGCTAACACCAGAATTTAAGTCTAATAGTTGAAAATATACAATTCAACTTCATATTCTCCCATATAACCACATATAAAATTTTATAGAATCCAGGAAAATCTATTAGCTACTATGAATAAATTTATTCTGTTCACTTGAAGATCACCCCTGTAGTTTATCTGGTATGCTATTTTTAGCTTTGCAATTCATAAACATACTTGAAATTAATACTACAGGGTGCCTGGGTAGCTCAGTGGGTTAAAACCTCTGTCTTCAGCTCAGGTCACGATCCCAGGACCCACATTGGGCTCTCTGCTCAGCAGGGAGCCTGCTTCCCTCTCTCTCTCTCTCTCTCTGCCTGCCTCTCTGCCTACTTGTCATCTGCCTCTCTGTCAAATAAATAAATAAAATCTTTAAAAAAAAAGAAATTAATGCTACATTTTTTTTTCTCATTTCTTCATCCATTCACATAAAAATATTAAATTTAGAGTCACTCAATGGAAATGACTTTGGGAAATGTAAAGATGAATAAAACAATGCCTTCATGTGTAAACCTGGTGATTCACAGACCTGTGCCCCTGGGGATAAAAATACATTAAATGTTTATAAAAAATTAATAAAAAAATAATAAAAAAACATATTCTAAAAAAAAATGCCATCAAGGAGTTTATAACCTAGAAAGAGAGACAAGGTATACAAAAATACAGTATAAAATAGAGAGTTATCAGGTACCTCAAGTAAGACTTTTTTTTTCTTATATGGCTTATGGAGTCTTGGAAAAACTAACACTTCTCATATGGTAGGACCCTATTAAAATTGAGCCTGAAGACACATTTTGGCGACCTGCTGGCCGTATTAAAGTTGATTATGTGCACATTCCGTGGCAAGGCAATTCTACCCCTAGCTACATATCCCCCACAGAAATGTGCATGAGGTCCGCGGAAAGACACGTCGGTTCTTAACGACACTATTTGTAAAAGCCCCAAACTGGAAACTACCCAAACGCCATCAACGATAGGTAAATTTTGACAAATCTCATAATGGAACACTTCCGGGCCCGGAAATGAACGCTCTGCCTGCAACGACATGAACGAATCTTCAAAACATCACGTTAGAAGAGAGAAGCCAGATGCAAAAGAGGATGGTTCCGGTGTATAAACAAAACTCCCCGAACGAAACTCAGCGACCGAGCACCAAGCTTCTACGGAATGAGACACGAGCACTGAGGCGGGGGGAGGAGTGCCAGGAGGGGCGCCGGGTGGGGCTCGGGGGAGCGGGTCATGGTCACGGTGTTTCTCCCTCTCCGGACTGGTTCGGGCTGTGAAAATTCATCACGCTGCGTACTTGTGCCACACGTTCGCTTTTCTGTATGTCTAGTTTACCGCAAAAAGTGGCAAGAAAGGTAATACCAGTTTAGAAAACCACTTCGTGTGACAGAAATACTTCATACATCGCCTCGTAGGAGGAATCCTCAGCCGGCACATTCAGAGTTGGAAACACCCTTAGAAGTCTATGGTCCAACTTTACAAAATCCCGAGCAGGCAGATGTCTGGCCCTTTTTACAAATGTCCAGGGATAGGAACTCAATACCTTCCCCGAAGTTAGGCTATTCCACTTTTAATGGGTTTAGTCATTAAAAGTTCTTCTGTATTCTAAGTAAAACGTTCCCGATTTGAGCTAATAGTCAGTTAAAATCGGCCCAGCTGCTTGTGAAAGTGCTGCTGTTAAATCATGCCTTGTCCATCTTCTAAATGTTCCAGTGTGTCTGGGAGCTGACTAAAGAAATAAATATTTCTCTGTTAAATTTTACTTTGGGGGGCGCCTGGGTGGCTCAGTGGGTTGAGCCGCTGCCTTCGGCTCAGGTCATGGTCTCAGAGTCCTGGGATCGAGTCCCGCATCGGGCTCTCTGCTCAGCAGAGAGCCTGCTTCCCTCTCTCTCTCTGCCTGCCTCTCCATCTACTTGTGATTTCTCTCTGTCAAATAAATAAATAAAATCTTTTAAAAAAATAAATAAATAAATTTTACTTTGGTAAATTCAGCTCATATGCAATTGTAAAGCACAAGGAAATGCTTTGCATTATAAAAGATAATCATACTGGTAATTTCTAGAAATTATAACTATGCTTGATTCTACTTTGCCTGAAGCTACAATCTCGTTTGTATTATATTTATTTTGAGTTTAATAGAAAAAAAGGCCTTTGGTTTATGCTGTATTATTAACATGTGATTAACTGTAGCTGAAGGCTACGAAGTAAATTTCTGTCAATCCGAAGTAGCAGTGTTACCTTTTAACCTTTTTTCAAGTGTTGAAATAGAGTGAATGTACTTGTACACTGTAAACTGTATTCTAATCTGTGAATTTAAAAAATGAAAAGAGGAAAACATAAATTCTCAGTGAACTTTGGGAAGAAGTGGTCTTTTTTCTTTACAAAATGAATTCATTTAGAACGCTGGGATGGAGTGGTGAACAAACGGGCTTCATTTGCACAAGATTTGAAGTATCTTTTCAAGTTAAAATAATTTTAACATTGCTGACGAGGTTTATGACAACTCTAATCCTTTCAAATAATGCAGGTAGGAAATGTAATTAAGCACTTTTATCTGCAAACAAAATAAACACTAGAGTGCAGTGAATGATCCCCTTAGAAAAATAATCACCTCAAAAAATCAATTTTATGTATGATAAATTCATTGACTAATAATTGTAAGGCCCTAGGAATCTGGTAAACTTACAAAGATTTAATATATTTCAAATGTCCACACTAAAAGCTGGTATGTCAAACTAAAAATCTTGTGACAAATAGGCTATGATTCTTTCATGTATGAACTGAGGATAAAATATTATTAATAATGCAAGTCTATCAATTTATATTATAGTTTACAATAGATTCTAGATTCTCCTAGTCTCAAGTAAGTACAGCAGACTTCACTTTTAAAATTTTCATTTATTTTTGGGGCGCCTGGGTGGCTCAGTGGGTTAAAGCCACTGCCTTCAGCTCAGGTCATGATCCCAGGGTCCTGAGATTGAGCCCCACATCAGGCTCTCTGCTTAGCAGGGAGCCTGCTTCCTTCTCTCTCTCTGCCTGCCTCTCTGCCTACTCGTGATCTCTGTCTGTCAAATAAATAAAAAAAAAAATCTAAAAAAATAAAATTTTCATTTATTTTTAAAGACTTTTCCTTTTTGAATACCTTGATTTTGAATACCTTAAATTCCTTTTGAATACTGAAAACCTTTTCTTTTAAAAGGTGGCTACAGGGTTTTCAGGGTGCCTGCATGGCTCAGTGGGTTAAGCCTCTGCCTTCAGCTCAGGTCATGATCTCAGGGTTCTGGGATCAAGCCCTACATAGGGCTCCCTGCTCAGCAGGGAGCCTGCTCCCCCACCCCCGCCTGCCTCTCTGCCTACTTGCGATCTCTCTCTCTTTCAAACAAATTAAAAAAATCTTAAAAAAAATAAAAATAAATAAAAGGTGGCTACAGAGTTTTCAAGATCATCCTACTTATTTTTTACCAATCTGCTATAATTGTTATGCATATAAGTTGTCTGCAATTTTTATACTACTGTAATTCCATGATGAATGTAATCTGATTATAAAACTACATGATTACAGAAAATTTATGAAATATAAAATACTATAATAAAGACAATAAAAATTGCTCATCATTTAGAGAAGGCCACTGTTAGCATGTCGGAGGACTTTTCTCTCAGCCCTTTGGGGCATATCCACATTTATAACACTAGGATTTCAATTCGACAGCCTCTTTGACACTGCCACTGGAACATCTTCCCACTGTGCCAAACGTACGTGTTCCAGACTGAGTTTTTCATCTCCCATACCCCTAAATTTTATCCCTCCATCAAGGTTCCTTAACCCGTCACTAAAACCCAACACTTAGGAATCATCCTTGGCAGCTCTGTTTCCTCGCACACCACAAGCACCCGGACTGTTTGCCTCAAAGCTGGGTCTGGAATGCTGCTGCTTCTCATCACATCTACAACTACCCTCCTACTCTAAACCTCCACCATCCCAGACTGGACTCCTAGCCCAAAGTTTTAAAGCAGCACTAGCTTCTGCCACTTTAAAGCTACCACCAAGAGTGATATTTCAAAATGCAAGTCTGGTATGTCACTCCTCTACTAAAATCTAACAGTCTACCTCGCTCTTAGGCTAAGCTCCCATCTGTCTGAGAACCACTGTACAAACTGAATTAGATGTACATGGTTTTGTCTCCTATCTTTTCACCTAACATTGTATTTTGTGAGTATTAGAATGTCAGGAGATAGCCTTTGAAAGGATAATTTTGAATAACTGGAAAATATTCCCCTCTATGAACCCATCACTTCCTTATTATTGGCCATCTATGTTAGATACACATCACATGCACACGCACTAAGCAGCTATTAGAAAGCATTTTCATAGGCTGCTCTATGACTTAGGACAACTTTCATAGTTTCTATGACTTAGGACAACTTTCATGAAAAGAGCTTTTCCATGGGCTGCTCTACGACTTAGGACAACATTTCATAGTACAATTCTGATAAAAAAAAAAGCAAAAAAGAAATGTATATATAGCGTTCAAGCCTAATTTGGCAAATATGTTTACGTACATTAAATGAGACAATCAAAAATACCAATGTTAAGTGTTAATGGCATCCATGAGTAATTGGATTGTGGGTGATTTTTATTTCCTTTTTTATACATTTTTTTCTACATTTCTTTTAATCACTCTAAAATAAGTATTCAAAAACGTATTACGTGGTCTCAAAATTACACATAGAATTACCATATGACAGAGCAACTGTGCTTCTGTGCGGATGCCCAGAACTGCGAGAAGGGCCTCCAACTGTCATCTGCACACTAATGTCCACAGCAGCATTCTTCACTACAGCCAAAGGCGGAAACAACTCAAATGTCCACGGATGAAGAGATCAACAAAATGTAGTATATACAAACAATGGGATAGTACTGAGCCTTAAAAAGAAATTTTCATTTCTGAGACACGCTACAACATGGAGAAAGCTTAAAGACATTATCCTGTGTGAAATAAGTCTGACATAAAAAGACAAATACGGTGTTATTTCACTAACATGGAGTCAGGGTCACAGACAGAAAGGAGAGTGGCCGACCTCGGGCCGGGGGGCACGGTGCAGTGGGGAGCTGGGGTTTCCCAGGGACAGCTTCAGTTTGTGAAGATGAAAAGGGTCTGGAGATGGACGGTGGTGGTGGTTGCACAACCATGTGAATGGACTTAATTTCGCCAAACTGCGCACTTAAAAATGGTTTAAGTGGTTAAGTTTTATGTTATGCATATTTTGCCACCATTCTTTAAATGACTTTTTTTTTCAAGATTTTATTTATTTGACAGAAAGAGCACAAGCAGGCAGAGAGACAGGCAGAGGGAGAGGGAGCAGCCAGCTCTCTGCTGAGCAGGGATCCCCATGCAGGGCTCAATCCCAGGACCCTGAGATCACGACCTGAGCCAAAGGCAGACACTTAACCGACTGAACCACCCAGGTGCCCCTGCTCATCCCTGCCAAAATTCTTAAAACGTATAAAAGAGGAACCTAAATAACATCTGTATAGAGGGGAAAAACCCACAACATATTAGAGAGGTCATAATTAGAAATAATTTTAAAAAATGATGAACATTATAAAAAAATCAACATATATAAAATCTACTACAAACATTCAAAATCTGTAACTACTTGCTAATATCTGCCTTTGTCATCTATAAAATACTGTAACAAAAGAACATTACGTCAAGGAGATGGAGTCTATGTAATTGTAATTATTAGACATGTAACACTCAAGTATGGGTTTGCCTTTCCCAGAAGACAAAATATACTGAGCAAAAAAGAAAACACAGTATCTGCAGAATCGCTTGTTCCAGGTCTCTTTATACATAAATGATTACTTAATGGTTCTAGTACAATACCAAAAGGGGCTGTCTTCTTGACACCTCAAATGAGGGAAGAGTCAGAACGGAATGTGACCACTGTATTCCATTTCTGTCCCAGAGGACATCATCAAAAAGCCCAGAATGCTACCCTCTGCCCCCAACCCCAATTGAAATGGTGGCCCCATTGTCCCTACAGGGCTTGGCTATGGACTAACCTCCCCATATAGCTATCTGCTTCCACTCCAACTGAGACAGGCTAGTCTGTAGGGCAGCAGAGCCCCAGCCTCAGGCAGGAGACCAGGAGCACAGTTACACAGCACTCTTTTACAGGGTTAAGACCACAGTGAAACATTTTTTGTTCCTGTCCTGTTGTCCTCAGCCCAGAGGGGAAACAGGCTCTAATTCCGACAGGATTCTAAAGCACGGGTAACCACCATATAATATTTATGGTAAACATTTAATGGGTATGTTAGTAAAGCCTTATTTTGACTTAGAAACCGCGTTCGTGTATGGAGCACACCCAAGGAACGGTCTCACCGAAGCTGCTGGGACTCGTACTGCATTTCCACTTGGGGAGCGGAATGTCTGGTTTATTCAGGTGGAATAAGAGGACTAGCAGGATCCTGTTGGAAACTCTGCAGGTGTAGGAAAAGTATAATGACATTTTGCTGGATACTGGCCCTTTGGTTATCTAACGTGTCTCATTCTACCTGGAATCTTTCGTGCAACAAGACGGAAGAACAAAAGAAAGCAGCGGCAGAGCGGGAAGCCTAGTCTGTACTGCCCAAAGCACCACCTTTATCAGAATCATTGCAAGACAGTCGTTAAAAATTCACATCCCCAGATCCCACTCCGGGCTGAATGAATCCATCTCTGACATCCCGCTGAAGAACCTGTGCTTCCAACAAGCTCTCCTGCATGTTCGGATGCAGGCACCCCACAAATAATACACGAAAACCACTGGCTTCCCATCCTCCTCTGCCCTGCAGCCCAGCAGAGCGCCTTGGACGGCTTCAGTCCACAAGCGTGAAGAGAAGCGCGCCCACAACTGCCAGCGATGGTCAGGATACTGTGGGAGGAGAGGAACAAAAGAAACGTCGGTCGGTTTCTGTTCGTGCTGTTTGGCAGCGGTGACTCTGGGAGGAGGAGTGGGAGTGAGGGAAACTGCGAACACCTGTTCTCACTACGCTCACCTCAGTTTCCCTCGGGGAGATTTACACCCGCCACCTCACTACTCTACGGAAGCCCGCGCTGCAGAAGGCCTACGGACTGAGACGGCGAACAAAGCTGAGTGCGCTGGGAAGACTCCAAGACCTTCACTCGGAGGTGCTTGAGGAGGAAGTGACAGCTCTGGGGCAGTCTTTTCCCTCCTTCAACGACAGGGACCTAGTTTCACAAAGGGTGTAAGACCGCTCGGAGGCAGGGTGAATCATCTTGGCAAAGTGCCACCCAGTGGGCTGGGCCGCCCCAGCGTTACATCTTTTCTTTTTACTCCTCCGGAGAGAAGATCAGAATGCTGCTGGTCAACATTCAACAGACTGGAGATGTAGCTCCAAATGAATTTCCAGTCTCCTCCTTATGCCCTCTTGCTAAGTCTAGTGAGGGATGACGAAATGCCTGCCTCTAGAGAGGACTTAGAAACACTGTCACCAGGCCCAGCAGAATAGCACGTATGTGACATATTCTCCATGTAGAAACTGCTCTGTGGGTTTAACACATCCAAACAGAAAGAAAATCAATACTGAAAAGATACATGTAAGTCCCCAGCAGACTGAGCAGTATCTATGACAGGGACCCAAGCATGCCCAGGCCCAGCTTTTGTTTGAGCTGCGATCTGCGACCACAAAGATGGTCCCTGAAAGAAACATTTTTAGCTTATTCCACCAGACGGATGGATTTTTTGCTAGAAGTAAACGAAGCTTTGAATCAGCACCATACTCCAGAAACAAAAGTCATAAATAAAGCAGCAGAAGAGGCAGAGGGAGAAAAATGGAGGAGGAGTTATCTTAAATTCAGTCAGTAAGTAAGACGAAGAGCCTGTCCACCGTGAGATGGAATCGTAACTCGGAAAAGGGAGATGGTGGGAAACACTAAAACTTAACTCGCACTCAAGCTCAACCTCCTCTTCTGAGCTCTGCTCTGCAGGGAGGGTAAAGGCACGAAGACTTGAGTGTTCACAGTTTGCTTGGAAAAGAAAACAAATCACACCAATACCCTGTATTCCGAGTTCCATTCGGGTTTAAGTGCGTTCTGTCAGATTTGTTGTCATTGGAACAGAGGGACCCACTTAAACACTAACAGAACAATTTACGGAGGAAAAAAGGAGCTCACCCAGGATAAAGGTTTAAGGGTCTTTAAAGCTCTTTTTGGGAGTGGTGGTTTGTTTTTAAGGTGTGCTCAACTTTCTAGAATAACAAAAACAAAACAAAACCAAACACAGCAGAAAGACCGTCCCCCGCAGCCCACACACAGAACACTCCACCAGCATTATCTGCATCGCCATCTCCTAGAACAATTGCACCTTTTGTCGTTTCTGCTGGAGGTACAGCTGCTGAAGAAGCCAAGACTTACTGGAGAAAGCGAAGACATGGAAGGAGGGAAGAAAATGCTTCCTTTGTTAACAAAAAGGCATTTCCATTGAAAAGTTTCAACATACTGTGGAACAGTGAATGCACTTTTGTGAGCAAAGGCAAGGCGTACAATGAAGAAAATCTGCCTGTCAATTAAATAAACGGTCATTTGAAGACATCCCAAACCTTCCCCCCTTTTCTTGAAAAAAGGAGGGGAGAGGAGAGATGGAATGTTAACTATCACTAGACATGGCCAAAGATGTGTAAAAGGTACAGCAAATATGATACATAGGGCTCCTGGAGTGAGACAGATTCATTTAATTATAATCGTAAGAAATCAAAGTTAGTATGTTTTTTAAAAGACCACAAAGCTATAATAAATTCTTGTAGCATGAATTAAAAACGAAGGGCTTGGGAAAGCATTTTATTGAATTTCACAAATATTCTGGCGAGTTTATTTTCCTTCATGAAGCAATGCCTTGAGACAGGTAAGGACAAGCTAGAGTTTCTGTTACACAACAGCAGGCTCTGGTGATAAACCTGATTACAATACCCTGTCAGAGGTGAACTTCCTGCTTAGCTATTAAAAAAAAAAAAAGTACAGTGCCTCACCCTTACTTATTCTTATGATTGTTTTGAAGCAAAGATTCAGCTGAGAAAAAGCTAATGCTTCAAGCACCTGTTGATCCAGACAGAGCAAGACTTTTCATGACAACAGAAAATTAATAAGAAATAAAATTAATGATAAAGCATGTAATATACTGCCTATGGAGGAAGGATAAATGATTTCCACATGATCATGATTCACAAAAACAGTTCACTTTGCATTTTTAATTTTTAGTCTGTTGGAATTATCCTAATAGCTGTAATCTACCACGCAGCAACGTAAAATACTTTGATGTTCCAAGTCTAGTCTGGAAGTCTGTGGTGAACACCTTATGTGAAATATGGTCTTGGTCCTGGGGATGAGACTATTTTAGAAATATGCTGTCAACTTGTACAAAGACAAACCTTAGGAACAAACACTAATTTATGAACTGATAACAAATGAGGACTTGCCAACCAAATGGGGAATCACAATTTGTTTTGAGCCCAGGATGAGAGCTGGGAAAAACCTACTGGAGTCCCCTTCTTAAGATTTGTCTGTTCTCCAAATACTCTCCTGATTGTAGCACACCTGATGTTCAAATTTCACATACCTGTACTAACAAAGATTAAAAGCTATTATCCAGAAAAGCAGAGGACCCTCAAGTAGTTTCTATTTGATGCTGGGAGGGTTGTGTAACTATTTTTGCCACAGACTGACCTTTGTCATTACCCAGTTTTCTTTTGGCTAATGTAAAACTTTGGTCCCATCTCTCTTCTCCTGGGAAGTAGTGGTGAGGAGAGACCTAGGCTGAGCATGCCTGGTTCTGGGGGTACTGGCCAAGGATCAAACTAAGTCACAGACAATCCATGTGAAATCACCAGTTTCACAGAGCAAATATGAAGTATGAGATTCCCAAAAGAAGTATCCTCAATGTAGCCCCATACGAAGTATTTTCTGACCAGGGTAATTCATTATTGGTTTTAGTATGTTGTACAATATATATTTAGTATATTGAACAGTATACTGAATATTTAGTATATTGAACAGTACAAATTAACCAAGGAGATTATTTATTTCACGCACTGGTTTTCATGAGTGATAGTGATACACCCCATAACTCACATTTCCAATGTCCTTGCTTATGTATTGAAGTTCTATTCCTTATACACTTATTGCTAAAATATTAGTAGAATTTTTTTTATTTTTTCCATCAAATGGCACTATTTAATGGCCTCCTCATATTTTATGTAATAAATCATCTGAAAGTTTCCTACACTTAGGTGGAAACCCCCCCCAATAGATCAATTTGGAATCTCCTGAAAATGAATTATTTAAACTTACTGTTTTTTAGCTCTTTCAAATCATTTAATCAATAAACACAGACTGAATCCTTACCATGTTTACAGAATTATATTAGGTCTTAAGGATAAGAAAATAGAAGCACTAAATATAACTAAAGAGTAGCTGGGGATGCAGGATATAGACAAACCCTCACACCACATACTGCCTTCTACTTCTGTTTTAGAAATTTCTATTGGACAACATCCGCTAGTTGCCTTTAAAATCCTGAAAAATGCAAACAACACATGTAACATACTTGTAATCTTGACACGTGATAATAAAGCGAACACCCATGAATCTACTACCTGACTGAGAACCAGAATGTGGGAAACAGCATGGCATCTACCGGCACACCCCTTCCCTACCCTCCCCTGGCCCTCCTCCCTCCAGAGGTAGAACTAGTACCCTGAATTTTGCTCATCACAAGCTTACTTTTTAACACTATCATACGCATAAACATACCTAAATAAATAGTTTACCTTCCTTTTGAACTGAATACAAATGCATCACACTGTGTGCAGTGTTGTGAATCTTGCCTTTTACACGCAACAGAATGTCTTTTAGATTCATTCATGTTGCCGGTGGCTGTAGCTGTTTAATATATTAGCATCTGACTGTCCCATTTTATCTGTTTTCCTGCTGACAGACATTTAGATGGCTTCTAGTTCTGTTTGCTTTTTTTCTTTTTCATTACCTAGCTGCCTTCTTTAGCCTTTTATCACCAAGTACAAAACTCCACCAATAAAGAACAAGTTAAACTGTGGCATATCGTATATCGATATATACGATATACGATATATCGTATATCGTTCAGTTCTCAGAAAAATGAAAAGTTAACTAAATTGTAGTCATATAGGAGAATATCTCTATTCTTAGAAAATATACACTAAAATATTTAGGGGTAATGGGCCATGATTGATGTAACTTACACTCAATGATTCAGAAATAGAATTGTGCAGATAGACAGACCAACAAACAGACAGTGAGAACACCACAAATGATAAAATAAATGGGATAAAATGTTAATAGCAGTTGATCTGGGTTAAGGATATACGGGTGTCCTTTGTACTATTTTTATTTTTGTAACTTCACTTCTCTGTAAATCTAAAATTATTCCAAAATGAAAAGTTTATTTCAAAAAGATACTCTCCAAGATATAAGCAGAAAAGGCAAAAAGTGCAATGGTTATTGTTACCAAGACATAATCTCATATTATTTTTATGTTTATACTTTCTACCAAAATCTCTAGAAAAAATCACTCCCCTATCTTACCCCTGTCCCCTCACTCAAGATTAACTTAAAATAGTCAACAAAAGATATTATCACTAGGGCAAGTATTTTGTGTAAACAAAGTCCATAACCATGACCTTCCAATAATATGGTCCAGCCAGGAGAAAATTTTAAAGATCAGATTAGTGATAACATTCATTAATAGAGATTATAATTTTTTTTTTTAAATCCAAGAATGAATGAGCAGTAAGATACTTTAGGCATTCAAGAAAGAATTTTTTTAAGGTAACACATCCCTAAAAAAACATCTGAATACTGAGTCTACTTCAAAATGTCTAAAAATTAGTATTTGGCAGGCTTCCATTTCTGCCCATCAAGGATTAAATACGATGGAAACTGACTTCCCACCATAAACACAGAAGTGGAAAAATCCATGAAATAATAGTTTCAGGCAAGGGACAACAGAAGTATAGGACTAGAATCCCTGAAAGAAGAGAAATAAATGGCCCAGTTTACTGCCTGGAGGCAGTTTCCAAGGTGCAGTGCAGAGAGCCAGGGACTGAAGTGGAGCCCGGTGGTTTTGCTGAGCTGAGGAGACAGAGATTGGAGCTCCTAAAAGCTGAGGTAGCTACACTTTGCAGGCAGAGGACTGCAAGGATAAAACCATACACAGAAAGAACTCTGGAGATCTGCAAAGAGGTCCTCTCAGGTCTCTGGCTGAGTACCGATTCATGCTGTATGAGGAAAAACCTAAGGCCAAGGAAAAAATATCACTGGATTCTTTCCTAATGAATCTAAACAATTCCCAGAGCTCAGACAAGGCACCAGCTGCAGTGGAAAGATTGCATAACGCTGGGGGCACTGGATGGAGCCTTCTGAGGGAACATGCCATAGCAGCAAGGATAAGTTAGTTCCAGAATAAAGGCCCTGGACCAGCAATGAAAAAGCTTAAACACAAGCTTCTACAGGATCAAAATGTTCTCCATATTACCTAATTATACCAGAACAAAAATCCAGTATTCAACAACATAAAATTCACAACATCTGCATCCAATCAAAAATTACCAGGCATGAAGAGACGCAGGAAAATCCAACACATAATCAAAAGATAAAGCGATCAAC
The DNA here is from genome assembly GCF_011764305.1 of Mustela putorius furo. Taxonomy (NCBI): domain Eukaryota; kingdom Metazoa; phylum Chordata; class Mammalia; order Carnivora; family Mustelidae; genus Mustela; species Mustela putorius. The sequence continues at coordinate 5,546,710 of NW_025421485.1, forward strand.
AGAAACATACCCAGCAGTAACAGAGACAACAGAATAGAGCGGACAAGACCCTTAAAACATATGTTATAATTATGGTCAATATGCTCAAGGATATACGAGGAAACACACATAATGAGGGAAATGGAGAAAATAAAACTAAAATGAAACTTCTAGAAATGAAAAGCATAGGATCTGAAATAAACACACTTACTAGATTTAATAGCAGATTAGACACTCAAAAAGTAAAAATCAGTAAAACTGAAGACATGACTATAGAAACTGTCCAAAACAAAACACACTGAGAAAGAAGATATAAAAAACAAACAAAAGGGGCACCTGGGTGGCTCAGTGGGTTAAGCCTCTGCCTTCAGCTCAGGTCAGGGTCTCAGGGTCCTGAGATTGAGCCCCGCATCGGGCTCTCGGCTCAGCAGAGAGCCTGCTTCCCTCTCTCTCTCTGTCTGCCTCTCTGCCTACTTGCGATCTCTCTCTCTGTCAAATAAAAATCTTTAAAAAACAAACAAACAAATCCAAAAAACCCCAAAGCCTTAGTAAGCTGTGAGCATTATCAAATGGTTAAACATATAACAGGTATCCCGCCCAAAAATCAAGGGGAGGGCAGAAAAAAAATTTAAAGAAATAATGAGTGAAAAATGTCCAAATCTGACAAAAACTATATACAGTCACAGATCTGAGGTCAATGAACCCCAAGCAGAAGAAACATAAAGAAAACCATGCCAAGGCACATCGCAATCCAACTGATGAGAAACAGTGATAAAAAGAAAACTTTTAAAAGCAGCTGGAGGAAAAAAGACACATTACATGGAGAATAGAAGAGATAAGACTGACAGAATAGAAGAGATAAGAATCAGAAATCAGGCAGGCCTATATCGGACAAGCCCACAGCTAACAGCATACTCAATGATGAAAAGCTAAAAACTTTTTCCTCTAAGATCAGGAACAAGACAAGGATGCCTACTCTCGCCACTTTTATTCCAGATAGTACTAGAAGTCCTAGCTAGAACAATTAGCAGCAAAAACAAATAAAATGCACCAAATCAGAAAGAAAGAAGTAAAACTGTCTCTATTTGCAGATGGCATGATATTACATATAGAAAACCCTAAAGACTACCAAAAAACTATTGAACTAGTAAAGAAATTCAGTAAATTACAGGATACAAAATCAATATATGAAAATCAGTTGTGTTTCTATACACTAACAGAAAACTACCAGAAAGAGATATTAGGAAAACAGCCCCTTTACAAAGGCATCAAGAAGAATAAGGGGCACCTGGGTGGCTCAGTTGGTCAAATGTCTGCCTTCAGCTCAGACTGTGATCCCAGGGTCCTACTCCACAGGGAGCCTGTCACCCTTTCCTCCCCACTGGTGCCCCCCCCAATAATAAATAAAATCTTAAAAAAAAAAAAAAAGAACAAAATACGTAGGGATAAATTTAACCAAGAAGGTAAAAGATCTGTACACTGAAAACTGTAAGACACTGATGAAAGAAACTGAAGACACAACTAAATGGAAAGATATTCTGTGCGTGTGGATCAGAAGGATTACTATTGTTAAAAGGTCCACATTATCGAAAGCAATCTACAGATTCCATGCAATTCCTATCAAAATTGCAATAGCATTCTTCACAGAAATAGAATCCCTAAAATTTGTGTGGAATCACACAAGACCCCAAATATGCAAAAACAATCTTTTTTTTTCTTAAGATTTTATTTATTTATTTGACAGACAGAGATCACAAGTAGGCAGAGAAGCAGGCAGAGAGAGAGAGAGAGGGAGGAAGCAGGCTCCCTGCTGAGCAGAAAGCCCAAAGCGGGGCTCAATCCCAGGACCCTGAGATCATGACCTGAGCCCAAGGCAGAGGCTTATCCCACTGAGCCACCCAGGTGCCCTCACAAAAACAATCTTGAGAAAGAACAAAGCTGAAGGCATCACACTTTCTGATTTCAAGCTACATAACAAAGCTGAAGTAATCAAAACAGTATGGTATTAGCATAAAAAGACCTATAGATCAAAGGAACAGAATAGAGAGCCCAGAAATAAATCCATGCATATATGGTGAATTCATTTACAACAAAGGAGCCAAGAATACACACGGGGGAAGGATAGTATCTTCAACAAATGGTGATGGGAAAACGGGACAGCCACAGGCAAAAGTGTGAATGAAATTGGACACTATTTAACACCATGCACAAAAATCAACTCAAAATGGAATAAGGACTTAAATTTAAGACCTGAAACCACAAAATTCCCAGAAGAAAACATAGGGGGTATATTCTTTGACATCAATCTTGGCACTGAGTTTTTGGATTTGACAACAAAAGTGAAGACAACAAGAGCAAAGATAAATAAGTAGGACTAGATCAAACTAAGAAGCTTCTGCACAGCAAAGATGACCACCAACAAAATGAAAAAGTAACCTATGGAATGAGAAAGCATATTTGCAAATCCTGTATCTGATTTATCCAAAAAATATAAAGAACTCACAGCCTAAATAATCTAATTTAGCATAAATAATCTAATTTAAAAAGGAGCAGAGGAACTGAGTAGACATTTTTCCGAAGAAGACATACCAGTGAACACCATGTACGTGAACAGACACTCAGTATCACAGATCATCAGGGAAATACACATTCAAACTACAATGAGATGTCACCTCACACCTGTTAGAATGGTTACCATCAAAAAAACAAGATAACAAGTGTTGGTTAGATTGTGGAGGAAGAGAGAACCCTTGTGCACTGTTAGTGGGAATGTAATTTGGTGTAGTCATTATGAAAAACAGTATGGAGGTTCCTAAAAAAATTAAAAATATAATTACCATATGATCCGTTAATCCCATTTATGGATATACATCCGAAGGAAATGAAAACAGGATGTCAAAAAGATGCCTGCACTTCTATGTTCACTGCAGCATTATTCATAACAGCCAAGATAAAGAAATAACCTAAACGTCCAAACACAGATGAATGGATAGAGAACGCATGACACACACACACACACACACACACACACACACACACTCTGCAACATTATTCAGCTGCAAAAAAGAAGGAAATCCTGCCATTTGTGACAACACCAATGGACCTTGAAAACATTAAGCTAAGTCGGATAATCTAGAGAAAGATAAATACTTCATGGTATCAATTATATGTCAAATCTTAAAAAACAAAAACACCACTGAACTCATAGAAACCATGAGTAGAAAAGTGTTTGCTGGGGGGCTGGGGGTTGGGGGAACAGGGAGAGGTCAGAAAAAGGTTACAAACTTTCAGCTATAAGATGACTAAGGTCTGAGGATCCAATGTAAAACATGGTGATTACAGAAGATAACACCATATTATACAATTGAAATTCGCTGGGGAGGTAGAATTTAAATGACTTCATACACACACAAAAAGACAACTGTGTGAGGTGATGGATGTGTTAGTCCACTCGATGGGGGAATCCCTTCATGAGCTACACACAGAGCAAACCACCATGACGGACACTTAAAATATCTTACCATTTTGCCCATTATACTTCAATAAAGCTCAGGGCCGGGGCGGGGGAAAAGAAAGAAAGAAACCAGGCAGGCCTGCAGAAAATGAAACATCTTTAAAGTACTGAAAGAAATTAAGTACAGACCCAGAATTCTGTACTAGTGAAAATGTCTTTTCAAAAATGAGGGCAAGGGGTGCCTTGGTGGCTCAGTAAGTTAAGTAGGTTAAGTCAGGTTGTGATCCTGAGGTCCTGCAATCAAGCCCCACGTCCAGCTCCCTCTCGGGCGGGGAGTCTGCTTCTCCCACGCCCTCTGCCCCTCCCCCCAGCTCATGCTCACACTCTCGCTCTCTCAAATAAATAAAAAATCTTTTAAAAAAATGAGGGCAAATAAAGACTTTTTTAGACCAAGAAACGCCAAAAAAGAATTCACTGCCAATAGATCTATACTCTAAGAAAATGTTAAAGGACTTATTTAGGCAAGAAGAATGCAGAAATAGCAAATACATAGGTAAATACAAAATCATTTTGCCCATTTTAATTTCTTAAAAAGATAAATGATTTTTTAAGCAAAAATAATTTAATGCATTGTGAAAATTATAACAGATAAAAGTAAAATGTCTGAGAGGCACCTGGGTGGCTCAGTTGGTTAAGCATCCCACTCTTGATTTTGGCTCAGGTCATGGTCTCCGGGTTATGAGACTGAGCCTGGGGGCTGTGCCACACTCAGTGGGGAGTCTGCTTGGGATTCTCTCTCTCCATTTCCCTCTGCCTCTCCCCCCTCAAGTTCTCTCTCTTTCTCTCTCAAATATAAAATATATAAATTGTGTAAAAAAAAAAAAAAAAGGTAAAATGTCTGACACTAGAAGATGGGAGCAGGGAAATTCAAGTATATCTTTGAAAAGGTCCTACTTTATACATGTACTGGTATACTAGTATTTGAGGCAGACTGTGGTAAGTTAAAGACGAATGTTCTAAACTCCAGAGCAATCTCACATACGCACACAAAACTTCACAGGTGTAATTAATATATCAACAATGGAGATAAAATAGAATCATTAAAAAAAAGTCGATTCAGAAGAAGGTGGGAAAAGAAGACAGACAGAATAAATATTAGATGGAACAAGTAAGAGCAGGACAGTAGATTTAAACCCAATCATATCTATGATCACATTCAATGTCGATGGTCAGACGTATAATTCTAAGGCAGAGAATATCAGACTGCATAAATTAAAAAAATCAAGGTAATTACAAACTGACTACCAGGAAGGCATTTTAAATATAAAGACACAGATAGGTTAAAAATAAAATAGTTCCGGGACGCCTGGGTGGCTCAGTTGGTTGGACGACTGCCTTTGGCTCAGGTCATGATCCTGAAGTCCCAGGATCGAGTCCCGCATCGGGCTCCCAGCTCCACAGGGAGTCTGCTTCTCTCTCTGACCTTCTCCTCACTCATGCTCTCTTTCACTGTCTCTCTCTCAAATAAATAAATAAAATCTTAAAAAAAAAGTAAAATAAAATAGTTCCAAAAGGTATGTTAAGCAAACAATTTTTTTTTAATTAAAATTGGACAAGGTAGGTATGAAAACAAATATTCTGGGGGGAAGAAAAGGACATTACATAGTGAGAAGAGTCAGCTCATCAAGATGACAAAATATCCTAATTAATATGCACCTGAGCTCCAAAATACCTGAAGCAAAAACTGACAGAACGTGAAAGAAGAAGCTGTAATTCTAGGAGTCGGAGATTACAATCCACCTGTCTTGGTAACCGATAGGATGAGTAAAAATTAGTATCTGAATGATTTCAGAGCAAAAATGAAACATGCAAGTAAATATAAAATGACTAATCTTGTTTCTTAATTTACAAAATTTAAGTCTCATATTATAAAAATTTAGGAGGGGCAGAGAAGAGTCTAGATTTGATCATAGTGAGAAGATAGTATTTCAGGCTGCAAGACCGAAACAGCACCAGAAATAAACATGGCTGTAAAGGCAGCCACTCCCTCCCACGCCGCCCACAGGAGGGCAAAGCCAACCTCAGCTAAAGGCTTCAGCTATGCTTCTGGGAAACGTATGCTTCTGCCACACTCACAGCAGTCCCGTGGTTCTGTGCATTATACATCACTCCTGCAGTCATTTCAACATTTGGCAATCATGGGATCTATTATTATCTGAAAGGACAAGGTATCTATTTTTTAAAATAATTATTTTTATAGAGTGAGATTTGAGTGTCTATTTGAGTATAAAGTGAAACCAAATGTCTTAATTTAAGAGGAAATTACTGGTTAGCTACCACTCCCAAGAATATAAAGTTAGCAGAGGAAGCAAGATCCTTTGCAAGAAGCTGAATTTATGGTAGCTAAAATTATAAAACACTGTAATGAAAAGCGAGAGCCCTATCCATGAACTTCCTGGCACCTCCTTGCAGCAAACTTGCAGCAATGGGCACATTCAAAGCTTTTTTTGTTTTGTTTATAACAGCTTTAAAATGAAAATTTTAATTTCCAAAAATGATACATTTTTTTCCTCTGAGCGGCTTGAGGATAACTCTTAATTTTTTCCTTAGAGGAAAAGCTTTTGCATCCTGGGACCTGGAAGGAATGTCCATTTCAATGTCTATGATATACCTACATTTTGAAGATATTACCTCAAATAATCCTCACAAAAACTACTGAAGTAAGTAGAGGTTTACCTATTCCCAAATCACATTCTTCCTTAGACCTGTTTCCTTACTAGAAAATGAAGAAACGTGGGGCACCTGGGTGGCTCAGTGTGTTAAAGCCTCTGCTTTCCGCTCAGGTCATGATCCCAGGGTTCTGGGATCGAGCCCCGCATCGGGAGCTCTGCTCGGCGGGGAGCCTGCTTCCACCTTCTCTCTCTCCCTCTTTCTCTCTCTCTGCCTACTTGTGATCTCTGCCTGTCAAATACATAGATAAAATCTTTGAAAAAAAAAAAAGAAGAAAATGAAGAAATGTGGACGTGGAAGAAACGTGGACTAAGTGATGTTTAAATTTCCCTCCAGCTTTAATATTTCATGATTCCATAGAAAAGTTTCTGGGTGTTTATTCCTGAGAAGCTTATCATTTGGCTAGGGAGTTAAAAACAAGTAAGTAATTTTAGGCACCAGCAAAAAGTAAGAATTACCTAAACCTAGCAAAAATGATCAATGTAACTTGAATGGTGAATGGTTCTGAGGAATCAGGCTAAAGCCTAGTCATTAGACTGTAAGAGACAGACTGGGCTGGAGGCTAAGGGAGAAGAGAAGGGAGGCAGGGGGAGAAGGGGAGGGGGAGAAGGGCAGGGGAGAATACGGGAGGGAAAGAGAAGGAGGAGAGAATTTTTTGTTCGCCAAGACTCCGCTGAGGAGATTAATGCACAAATGGTTACTGAGTTCCACTGGTCCCTCCACAAACATTGAAGTGTAAAGACACACACCAAGAACTACTGAACTAAATATCTAGCCCATGAACAATTTTTTAGCAGCTAAAACTGAAATTACTCATCAGTGAATTATACAGATTTTCAAATCAATTACCAAAAAAAAACCCACCCCCCAAAAAACAAAAATCACCTTCTATGTGACAGTCTTAGGGTAGCATCAGTACTGCCCAAGGCATGCCCAAGAAATCCAGGCGTGTCTCGCTGAACACGGCATGCTATTTAAAAAGATGAAAAACTAATCAACCTCTAAACCCTGTGCTTTTTTTTTCTAGAGGCAGGCAGGGCTCCGGAGGTGGCAGGGCACCTTGTGCCTGGTAAGCGACTGCCGGAGGTGACTGTTGTTCAGCAATCCCGCCACATCTCCGAAAAATTAGCTGGGGTCTGGAGTGCTGACTGGAAACACAGTGTGTCCTCTGTGTTCCTAGTCCTTCACATAAATCATCGCAACCCTCCAGTTATGGAGTGAGGAAGTCACCAGAGAGAGAGGTACAACACACAAACTACAGTCGGTGACCCTGTAGTAGCGTTGTATGGTGACAGATGGAAGCTACGCTTGTGCCGAGTGCAGCGAAACGCAGAGACGAGCTAAACCCCTCTGCAGCGTGCCTGCAACTGACGGAACGTGATAAGTCAACTGCAGTCGGGTTTAAAAAATTTTTTTGAAGATTTTATTTATTTGACAGAAAGAGACACAGTGAGAGGGAACGCAAGCAGGGGGAGTGGGAGAGGGAGAAGCAGGCTCCTTGCCGAGCAGGGAGCCCAACTCAGGGCTTGATCCCAGGACCCTGGGACCGTGACCTGAGCAGAAGGCGGACACTTAATGACTGAGCCACCAAGGTGCCCCTAAAATTTTTAAAAATAAAAATTAAAAAGAAATGATCACAATTCTGCCCAAGCTAAGAAAATTGTCATGAAGACCCATCATTCAGGAAGGCTATTCCAGCTACCCAGCCTGTGCTTCACACCAGGACACGTGTACCCCACTGTCACTTCCAGCCTGGGCCATCCTCCAGCTGGACCCTTTCTCCCCGGCCTTCCGGTTCTGGTTGCCGTCTCTTCCACAGGCCCACCTCTTGGTTTTGGTAACCAGTCCGGAGCCCAGTGAGGGGCTCGAACTCACAACCCTGAGATCAAGAGCTAAGACTGAGTCAGAAGCTTAGCCGACCTGGTCACCCAGGTGCCGCCCCACCCCCACAATCTGGAGCTTCTCTATGACCTCAGTAACCTCCTTCCACTTCCTGGCCCTGCTCTCCCCGCCCTCCCTGCCCCAGCCCTCACCCTACCTCAACGCTTGGTATGGTCCCACTTTTTTTGTCTCCCTCCAAACTGAGGCTGCCTTGGCCATGCTGGACTATGCTCAGAGTGAGGGGACCAGCCAAGTTACCTAATCTGTGTCTCAGTTTCCTCATCTGTAGAACAAGCATAATAATAATAACAATAACAATAATAATAATAATAATAATGATAAGGGGGCACCTGGGTGGCTTAATTGGTTAGGCATTTGCCTTTGACTGAGGTCATAATCTCAGGGTCCTGGGATCCAGCCCCATATCAAGCTCTCTGCTCAGCAGGAAGTCTGCTTCTCCATCTCCGGTACCTCTCCCCCTGCTTGTGCTCTCTTGCTATCGCTGTCTCTATCTGTCTCTCTTAAAGAATAATAATAATACACACTTCATAGGGTTGATATAAATAATGAAAGAGTTTATAAAATACATAAAAGAGGGCCTAGTACAGAATAAGCACCACCACTGTTAACTATTTCTTCGGCAGCCATACCCGACTCTCTGGGCTGCCGTGGACGGGCGCCACCACATGCGCGTGTGGAGCTGTCCCGTCCTCTCTCCTGGCTGTGGAATAAATGGTGACAATGTGGAAGCAGCCCTGGGGACCCAACCCCAAACTTGCTACCTCTCTCTCAATCTCTAGGAACTGCTCCTGCACAAGAGGTTCAGAAAGTAAAGCCGTTTCTGGTTTAAAAATCTAACGTTACCTATGAATCACTCGTAGTGGCCAGTACTCTAAACTCAATGCAGACGTACAATGTTCTGGAATGTTGTGCGCTTGTTTATCTGCATTTCCAATCATCCATCAGTTCTGGCTCAAATGCTTCAAAAATAGTACTTCATATAATTATATTTTCACAGCACCTACTTAAGTGTTTAGAGGAACAAGTGTAAAAAGGAGGCGGAGTAGCGGGCACACAGAGCCAAAGATGATAAAATGAATAAAAGGCTACAGGTACTACGGTTCCAAGTCTGGGATCACTAACCGTATGGCTTGGCATTCATTCTGTCTTCCCGAGGTGTCTACTCAGATGTACAACTGGGATGACAGTGAACCACACTTAAGCAGGGGTTTGGTAAGAATCACAAATGTCTCCTGAATTAAACCACAAACAATATAGGGCTGTGAAGGTTAGGAGGGCCTATAAAAATAATTCCTTAAGTGGGCAAACAGGATAATATTTAATGTTAATATATAGTATACTGAAAACCTTCTGATGAAGAACAAAGAGAAGATAATCTTTGAGCACTGCACACAGTGATAAAGACTCATAATTAAAGGGCAGAAGTCCTCTCGTTGGAGACATCTGAAAACAGATCTAGAAAAAGACCAAGAAGCGAAGGGCTTAAAATAGCACCTCTTGAAACAAGAGAATAACTTTCTTCTCTTTTCTCAAAAGCAATATAGTATGCAACTAACAAAAAACGTTTTTTAAAAATGTGAAACTACCTAAAAGTCTCTATAGAAAACTTCTGAAGTTCAGTGTCAACCAAACGGCTATTGACAGTACACGCACCTCACACCGTAGCTATACGTTCAGGACAACCACATGTGGAAATTAAAAAACAACAATCCTGCTCCTCATTAAATTATGACTAATGTTCTACATATGGGCAGAACAAAAACGAGGTGCCTTTTTTTTTTTTTTTAAAAACTCCCAACACCAAAGAATAAGGAAAGGAATACAAATCACCATACTATTTTTGTGTCTCATTAGTGACTACAAAGTAAAAAGGAAAATAACTTGCCTCTATAGCAAAAATTCCTTTGTCGCGCCCATATAATTTCATCTCTTCTGGGAAATGCTGAAAAGCATTTATATAAGGAATGTGGCCCTCTTCAACAAATCTGTATTTTCAAAAAGAAAGTGTCAGTAAGAGATACATACTGATTCAGCAAAGCAGAACAAAAGAGCTGAGATGCGTTTCACAGCTGAGGGGAGAACCAGTTGAGCCCGCTGCGTCTCCCACATGTTTTTAGGGAGGATAAATCTGAAAAGATTAGTCTCTGCACCCATGTGTGGAGATAACATTTAGCCAACTGTCTAATGATATCTTGAAGTTTCTGACTAACTAGATGAAATATTCCTATGAAGTATCTAACTTACTTGTTAATTCACCACCAGGCTTGCAGACACAGCCTCCTTCTATCCCTAGCACCTTCACATGATGAGCGTCCACTCTTCTAAATCTCTCTCAAGGAGACTTCCTGGATCCATTTTCCTTGTTAGAAAACCGACCTTGTCTACCCGCCTGTCCTCAGTGCCTACGACAGCGCACAACAGATGCTTGCCCCTAGACGTAATCCAGGAAAGGGACCTTGCCCATTTGCTTACCACTCCATCCCAAAGGCCAGCACACAGCAGCTGGTCAAATATTTTGGGTAAATGATTGAGTTTGGAGAAAAGAGCACATATATATAAATAAATACACATACATATTTATTTACAATCATGCATTAAGTCAACAGAAATTTATCGAGTACTAAAACCCAGCACTATTTGAGGCTGTGGGCATACAGCAATGAACAAAACAGGAAAACATTCTTGCTCCCAAGGAGTTTTATGTTCTCATGAAAAGAGATGACAAACAAAACAAATGAATGAAAACTATAGTACGTTAAGTAGGTAAAGACGGTAAGGAGAGAAAGTAGGGAAGAACGCAGAATGAGGAATGGTGGTACTGCAACCTAGGCCACATATACGTATCTATTAGATTTTTTAAAAAAATGTTATTTATTGATTTATTTGGCAGAGAGAGAGAGAGAGAGAGCACGAGCACAAGTGGGGGAAGGAGCAGAGGGAGAGGGAGATGCAGGCTCCTCACTGAGCAGAAAGCCCGATATGGTGCTCAATCCCAGGACCCTGGGATCATGACCTGAACCGAAGGCAGACACAACCAATGAGCCACCCAGGTACCCCATCTATTAGATTTAAAAAATATGACAATAGTTTAAAAAAATAAGATAGACAGGAATAAGTTAGTATACAAATGTTTTACACTGACATCTTTGTTGTTGTTACAGCTAAACTGACATCTAGCTTCTAGCTTTCTGTTTGTGAATGAACAATATTGATTCAACTTTACTTCAAATTAAAAATGTGATTTTTTAGTCTACTGAAAGTTGAGAATTAAATATTATGTAAAAATGGTGTTTTGTGAAGTTTAACGATAAAGCAGGCTTCTTTAGAACAGCGCTACAGGGAAAACCGTCCTCATCTAGGTTTTCATTCATTTCTTTAATTTACTTAAAAGAATGTGTGTGTAGTAATCAGTATCCGTCTTATTTTAGAACTATATTCTTGGTTTAATATTATTTCATATTCAGGATGTATTATGTGCTTATCATTTTATAACTATGTAGTGTTCCATGATGTTAATATATTCATAATTTACACAGTCATTGCCCCCATGTGATAATACACATATGCCAGCCCTGTGTGAGGGTTAGCTGAGAGTCAATCAAGCATGAAAAGCCCCCACCAGGGCCCTAGCGGGACAGGCAGACAGCCTCAGTGGATGCCTCAGTAAAGACAGTGCCACAGGGGTGCCTGGGTGGCTCAGTGGGTTAAGCCGCTGCCTTCAGCTCAGGTCATGATCTCAGGGTCCTGGGATCGAGCCCCACATCGGGCTCTCTGTTCAGCAGGGAGCCTGCTTCCCTTCCTCTCTCTCTGCCTACTTGTGATCTCTCGCTGTCAAATAAATAAATAAAATCTTTAAAAAAAAAAAAAAAAAGACAGTGCCACAGTGCCCCACAGAGGCACATGCACAGTGCTGTGGGAGCAGAGGGAGGAATGACAAACCTGACGAGGGGAAGCAGAGACGGCTACACAGAGAAGTCTTGGCCATCTGGGGGTTTAATAATTTTCACCATTTATAATAGTGCTGCTTGTAATCTCTTTTCAAGTTCGATCAGTTTCTTAAAAATTTCCTTTAAGAAAAATACACTTTTTCAAAAAACAGCTATTGAATCAAAGCTCCGAATAATCAATTTCATTTTCTTCCGTATTATCAGATGAGTCTCTCAATCAATCCAAGAAGCTGACAGAGGAACTGCTATAGACTAAAAGCATCCCATATGCCCTTCCTGGCCCTGTCACCTGAAAACAGTCTCTATTTATAATTTGTTGTGCTTTAAAAAGGTTTCTATCTGCGGTAGATTGGAAATTTAACAAATGGATTCTTTATCACAGATAACTAAAGAAGCGCTGCACTGGAATTCGGTCGTGTCCATCTGCAAAACATATCCAGAGCCCCCTCACCTTGTTCCATTTCAACTGCTACCATCCTACTCCAAACCGCTATCTCTTGCCAGATGTACAGCAAAAGACCACCTGGGTCTCTCTGCTTTCACCCCTGCCTCCCTAGAATCCATTTTACTCCTAGCTGCCTGAATGGTCAGAGAATGTCTCCCCTGCTAAAATCTTCCAGGGCATTATCATCACACTCAAAAGCCAAATTCCTGAGTATTTAAGGGGTTTCCTTCTAAAGTGATGATCATGCTCTGGAAATAGAGGTGATGGTTGCACAACCTTGTAAATGTCCTGAAAACCACTGAATTGCACATTTAAAAGTGTGAATTTTACTGTATATGAATTATACGTCAATTTAAAAAAAATCCAAACGCCTAGCCTGGCTCACAAAGACCTGTCCCTGGTCCCCGCTTAGTATCCCTCTGTCCTCACCCTCCCACTGCCCCTTGAACTGTCCCTTCAAATTCTTACTCCTGTCGCACGAGCCTCCTCTGCTCCTTAATCCCACAGACCTTGCTCTTGCTTGAGGGCTTGCCACTAGCAACCTCGCTCTACTTGGGGCTAGCACTGCGGATAGCCACCTGCTACTTCCACTCACGGTGCTTCTCAGTGAGCCCTTCCCTCATGACCAGTCTAAAGCAGCAGCCACCGTCTGATTTCAGTCTTCTGCATCACACTCCACTGTTTCATCATTATTTATTTATATGCTTGTCTACCTCCTCCTTTCGTCTTGAACTTCACGAGAGCAGGAACCTGTTCTCTATGGTTCACCACTGTGATTCAAGGGTCTAGACTCTAGAACAATGCTTGCATCTAGTCAGTACTCAGTAAATATTTGTGGAATGAGTACGCTTTGACTATTTTTATTTATTGTTATCACTAGGTAGGCAAGGTTCTTTATTTTTATTCTTTTAAAGATTTATTTATCTAAGGGGACGCCTGCCCGGGTGGCTCAGTCGGTGAAGCATCTGCCTTCAGCTCCGGTCAGGATCCCGGGTCCCGGCACCAAGCCCTCCATGGGGCTCTCTGCTCAGCAGTGAGTCTGCTTCTCCCTCTTCCTCTGGCTCTCCTCTGTGCTCTCTCTCTCAAATAAGTAAAATCTTTAAAAAATATATTTGAGGGAGAGAGACATAAACAGAGTGATCGAGCAGGAGGAAGGGCAGAGGGAGAGAGAGAATCCCAAGCAGACTCCCCACTGAGCACAGACCTGACACAGGGCTTGATCCCGTGACTCAGATGAAGACATGAGCCAAAATCAAGAGCTGGACGCTCAAGCAACTGAGCCACCAGGCACCGTAGACAGAGTCAGTTAAAGGCTACTTTAAGAATTGTGAATTTTTACTAAGGACTATGGATGCTGCTAAAGGATTTAAACTGGGGAATGACATACAGGATGAGTATAAGGTACAGGGGTATTGGGGCTAGACTAATGATGTATTTCCTTCCCAACACTGTTTTTTTAAATACTTTTTCTCCGTTTGGCAGTAGTTCTCAAATGTCAGCATCTGTAAGAATCCCCTGGATGGCTTATTAAAACAGAGTTACCAGGCTCTTCCCCCAGAGTTTCTGATTCGGATTAGAATGGGTTAGAATCTGGTTAGAATTCACATACTCATAAGTTCCTAGGGGATGCTGCTGCTGGTGGTCAGAGAGCCACACTTTGAGAAGCTATGACTTAGAGCTCCTTCTCTGAGAAACACTGAGAAAGAGGAGCAGTGGGAACGGTCTCTTTCCTGTTGCTCCAAGCACTTAGGCTCAGTTCCCAAATGTGTATGTCCCACAGAGCAAAATAAAAGCCCTCCAGCTAATTAGATCCCATCTCCCTGAAGGCTCTTCAGAATTCTCCTTAAAGGGAGGGGAGGAGAGGAGGAGGAGGGGAACAGTAAGAGAGAGGGAGACAGACAAATGCGTAGGATCTTATTACCTCTAACCTTCCGACCACAGCTAATATTCTCCCTAAGCAGAATTATGGGTGAATATTGTTTTGTCCATCTTGTTAGGCGTCTAGGAGTCCCGTTACTCCCTTAGAGATTGCCCTGAGTAGCTGGACTGCCCCTCTACCCAGTTCGAGTGACATGATTTGACTGTTGTTTCGGTAAGACCCCTGGGCTTTGGAAAGGAAGAGGGACAGGTGAGGCACAAGACGGTGGGACACAGGGCCCACTTGGGAGGCTGCTAAGTAATCCAGGTGAAGATATGGAGGGAATGGGGAGAAAAAATGGTTTCAAGGGTTGTTTGGGAAGGCTAATTGCCAGGATGTAACGACTGACTGTAGCTCTGGGGAGAGGAAAGTCAAGGATGAATCTTGAGTTTCCGGATAGGAAGAAATGGAGTGTGAGGTATTTATGAGGAAAAAAAAAGAACACTGGAGAATGAACTAGACTGAGGAGAAAGATGATGAAAGATGAACTTCTTTTCGTCATTCTGATTTTGAGATACCATCAAGACACCTAAGTAGTATCCAACAGGCAGTTGTATGTATGAATATATGGGCCTGACCCTCACTAGACAAGTCTGGGCTGTAAGATATATATTTGGGCGTTGTCATCATCATATAGATGGTAATTAAAGCCTTGGAAGAAGATGAGATCACCCAATGAAGGCATATAGAGCAAGGTGAGGTTTTTAACTTAACAGTAAAATTCACTGAATCATGGACTATCTGCATGCAGAATTAATCACCTCTGAGAAAAGCCTTGTTAGTTGGTTGATGTGGCCAAATTCAAAGGCACTATCATCATTTACTGGAGGTTATTTTATTTAATCAAAGAGCCTAGTACTGATGATGATGATGATGAAGAAAAAATAATAGCTAGCACTGAGTTCTTATTATGTGCTAGGCACTGTCCTGAGTGCTTTTTGTGCAGCAATAATTACTGAAGTAGTTACAACTCTGTGAGGTAGATGTTATTATCAGCCCCATTTCACCAAGGATGAGACAGAGGCAGAGAGAAATTAAATAATTTACTCAAGGTCACATATAAGTGGCACAGCTGGAATTCAAACCCAGGAGTCTGGTTCCAAATCTGTGCTAGTAAAAATCACTGTATGCACTAAGTAAACGCAACTGTTATTGTTTAGAATACATATAAAGCAAGGCAAATATGAACCCACTAATGATTTCAGTGTATCTTCTATTTAATGAGAAAGTCTTATACATGATGCCCTAATTAACTCATTAACTATAAAACACTGTAAATTATCTTGAAAAAAAGTCAATATTGACCATTCACTAACAGGTTTTTCTAATACTTTTGTACTCAGTTTATCTTATAAACACAGAGAACCTACACCGTAGCTCTCACCGACACCAGTGCAAGCTGCTGTGGGGCTACTAATGACCATTTGCCAACAGGAAGCTCATCTGTTCATCTTCTCTCTTAAAAATGCAAAATACTTAATACTACCACTAAGCTACGTAAGTGTCACTTTTTGTCTTCAAACTCACATTAATTATCTCACAGGAGATAATTAATCTTCCAACATCCTGTGTAAGGTAACGACCATTATTTCACTATATGAATAAGGAAACCAAAGAGATGAGTTACCGGCCAGAAGATTACATTTCAGAACTAGAACTCAGGCTACCCAATCTTTCCTGTCTCTCCCTCAATGTAAGCCTTGTAAAATTCAAGATATCCAAAGGTTGTCCCCTGGTTCACACAGATAATCAGCAAAGACATCATTATACAAGAGGTCGAGCTTACCTCAAAAGATCCGAAAGAGTAATTGTCTCTCTCTGCCACAGTAAAGACAGATAGCAAAAAGCAAGTGTCCTTGGCATTGTCATCTTCACGATTCCCTTCTCCTTTCGTAGTGAATATTCGACTCCATCGAGAGATCCAGAACAGATGGATGCTGTTTCTTAGCGGATAAAGAGAGATTTTTTTTTTTTTTAAGTGCAAGTAACTGTTTGGACAACAAAAGAAGGAAAACGACAAAAAGAATCCAAGGAAGCATTTTCAATATCTTAAAATCAAGTTATAATTGATACAATCTTTAAAAGAACAATTTGGCAATAAAGAGCAATGATGGCTTAGAGGAAATCGACGAAAAAGGTAATCACTGGTTCTTTATAGGAAAGGAGTGGCCAGAGATTCTACAGAGGGATGTGACCTGCTGGATTTTTTTACAGTGAATAGGAACAATTTTTCAAATAAGTACAAGAATAAACAATTACAAAGCAAAACAAAAAGTATGTAACTGCTTTGATGCAGGCCCTACCCGACATGTCCCTTTGAAGGTCTGAGAGGCTCTCGGAAGCCCTGACTAGGGCAGCACCTCCCCCCGCTCCCGTCCTCCAAGCACCCTAACCACAGGACATAACTTGCCCCCGTTCATTCACTCAACACTCACTCATCTCATTGTTGTGCCACCGTCTAGGTCTGGGGAAATGACAGGGAAGAGTCTCACATCCCTACCAACTTACATTCTAGTAATGGGAGATGGTCACTAAACAGAAAAAAAATCACAACTGACAGACAGTGGTAAGTGCCACACAGAAAAATAGCCATGTAGGGGAACACAAAGTGATGGGAAGAGAAGAGACAGGTGCGACTTTATATGGGTGCTCAGGGAAGCCTCTTGAAGAAGACAGCATCTAAGCGGAGACCTGACTGAACTCAGAATAACTCCTGAGAGTCTCAGGAAGAACACCAAGTTCATCAGCAGTGAACTTAAAGGAACAGTGAGAGCAGGGATTGGGGGTTGGGCAGCGCCTGGGTGGCTCAGTCAGTGGAGCATCTGAGCATCTCTTGGTTTCAGCTCAGGTCACGGTCTCAGGGTCAAGGAATCCAGCCTGCATCAGGCGGCGAGCTCAGCGTGGAGTCTGCTTGACATTCTCTCCCTCTCCCTCTGTCCCTGCCCCCACTCACACACTCTTGGAATAACTAAAATCTTCGGGGGGTGGGGAGGAATAAAAAGAACAGCAAGAAAGCCAGTGTGGTGAGAGCATCATGGGTAAAGGGAAAGTGTAAGAAATGATACAAGAAAGAGAGTAAGAGGGCACCTGAGTGGCTGAGTTGGTTAAGCATCTGACTCCTGATTTCAGCTCAGGTCATGATCTCAGGGTTGAGATTGAACCCCATGTGGGGGCTCTGTGCTGGGTATGGAGTCTGCTTAAGATTCTCTCTCTCCCTCTGTCCCTCTCTCTCTCAAAAATAAATAAAAATAAATAAAATCGGGAAAGAAACCATATTACACAGGACTTTGTAGGTCATGTTCTGCACTTTAGATTTTATTCTGGATATTGTAAGAAGTTTCTGGAGAGTTTTAAACAAAGGAACAATCTGATTTCATTTGTATTTTTAAAAAAGCTCTCTCTGGTTGCTGTAGAAGAATGGAGCTATAGGAGGGCAAGAGTGGAAACAGGACACTATCATCTAGGACAACGATGACAAGCACTTGGACTGGAGCGGTGGCAGTGCAGGTGGTGAGAAGTGGTTGGAATCTGGACATATTTTGAAGCCAGCAGAATTTGCCCGTGGACTGAAAGTGAAGTATGAGAGAAAAAGAAGATGAGTGTGATCCTGACAGTTTGGGCCTTAGCAACCAGCAGAATGAAAATGCCATTTACTGAGACAAGGGAGATGGCAAAAGAGCAGGTTTGATGAAAGAAATCAAGGTTTTAGAATTGCATGTGTTAAGTGTAAGATCCTATTAACTGTACAAATGGATATGTAAGTAGATAATTGAATATAAAAATCTGTAGTTCAAAAAAAAAAAAAATCTGTAGTTCACTAGAGAATCTGGAGACAGAAATTTCTGAGTCATCAGTGTGTCGCTGGTATTTAAAGCCAGAAGCAGGGTAAGTAGAAAGCAGGACTAAGAATGACCCCAAGAGACTCCATGATTTCTTGGACAAATCTCTCTAAACTATTTCTCAAAATCCCCCTTTCCAAGTCCTATAAATCCTTTCTTCATAGCATTTATCAATAACTGAACTTTTAAATAAATGTGTGCACTTACTGTCCAGCTCCTCCTACAACAATCTAAGCACCCTGAAGGCAGACAACCTTGCTCATCGCTGTGTCCCCAGGGCTCCAAGCAGGCTCTAGCATGAAGGAGGAATCCAATAAATATTTGGTGACAAAGAGGCCAGCGGTTCGAGATTTTTCACCAGAGTGAAAAGATTTTTAAAACGTACAAAGAGGGAGCCTGGGTGGCTCCAGTAGGTTAAGCATCTGCCTTGGGTTTAGGTCATGATCCTGGGGTCCAGGGATTGAGTCCTGCATTGGGCTCCCTGCTCAGCGAGGAGTCTACTTCTCCCTCTACCTCTCTCCCTGCTTTTGGTTTCTCTCTCTCCCTCTCTGACAAACAAATAAAATAAAATCTTTAAAATAAATAAATAAGTAAAACATGCAAAGATTCAAGGTCAAGGCATGTTGTGGCAGTACCGTTTAAAATATGAAAAATTTAAAACGACCAAACCGAAAGGAGTAGAAATTTAAATAAGTAACTCTACACAATGGAAAACTATATACCAATTCACTCAGTGCTTAAGTTGGTGGTTCTCAAAGTACAGTCCCTAGACCAGGTGCATTAGCATCACCTGAAAACTTACCAGAGCTGCAAATTATTGAGCCTACCAATCTGTGCTAGAACAAGGCCTCCGGGAGATTCTGAGGAATGTTAAAGTTTGAGGACGACTGCTTTTAAAGAATTTATAAAGACGCAGATTTCAACAAGGTATTATGTTAAAAAAATTCTATATATATAAAGGCTTCCATATATATATGTGTGTATATATACATATACATATAAATATATATACACACACACACACACACAAAACGAGAGAGAGAGCCTCTCCAATGTATGGCAGCTTCCAGTAAAGGTGGCAGATTGAAAACACATAGTAGCTTCTGCTCTGTCTCACTAAAACAATTATACAGGAATTTTAAAAAAATAGACATAAACTCAAGAAGAAATAATATGGAGAAGGAAGACAACAGCAATAAAATCTTAAAAGCTGGAAAGCACAGGTACAGGTAATTATTGCCTTAGCAGTGTCGAGAAAGCTGGACTCAAAGCCAGCAGAAGGGAAAACCATAAGCCAATGTAACTTTCCCCTGGGGACGTCTAAAGAAAGCTCCAGAATTGGTTAAACCCTGGAAATTGGGTGAAAGTAAGTCTAACACCAGAAAGATTGCCCGAGAGTTGACTGGGAAGCAGTCAGAGGCTCAGACTCCTGCCCCAACTCCGTGCAACAAATGCTTGCCTGGGAAGAAAATTGGTAATTTCTCCTCTAGAGAAGATAAAACAAAAGGTCTCTGGTATTGGGCATGTCAATCATACACACAGTAGAGAAGAGGGTGCATTATTAAAAACAGGAAGATTAAGTGAAAGTGTACATACTGTGTACCAAGACAGCCC
This sequence comes from Mustela putorius furo, assembly GCF_011764305.1. Classification (NCBI taxonomy): domain Eukaryota; kingdom Metazoa; phylum Chordata; class Mammalia; order Carnivora; family Mustelidae; genus Mustela; species Mustela putorius. Next base: position 5,566,538 of record NW_025421485.1, read on the forward strand.
CCAAGCCCCACACTCTCTCCCCTCAGGCCTTCTACCCACCTGGTTCCTAGAACAGCCAGCATTACACCCTCCAAACAGATGACTCAAAGAGATTTCTCTTGAAAATCCTACCAGCTCAGGGGGAAAAGATTTAAAGATGATAATGTTGGAGGCTTGCTAAGAAAACAATCCCGCTAGATCATGCACAGCACAACTGACAAAACTCACTGCGGGTATAAGGCTTCCACTCAATTTTCAGTCTCCGTTCTTAAGAAGACTCGCCATATTAGGCTCATAAGCATTTGAAGAAACCCTCTAATACAAAAAGCAGAGAACAAAAGATTCAAGTCAAGGGGAAATATTATCAATATCATATTAATATCCTCAGTAAAATAAGAAAAGATGCACCACAAAAACAAGGGAGTAAACCAGGAAAAGATGAAAAACAGTCAAGGAAATAAGGAATTTAACAAAAGAGCAGTAAGAGAATCTTCAGGATGTTGGTAAAGAGATCCCAAAGATAGCCGGGTCATAGGTCTAGCGATATATCATTGTAGATTAGGGTAGGTCAGAAGTTCCACAAAGACTTCTTCCAGAATATGAAACTGGTAGAATATCTCAGAATTTGGGAGATTTTCAGAACTGGGAGGAAACAGGGAGACACACGAGTAATAAATTATAGATTGGTAATAAAATAAATAGAAAACTAAATAAGTAACAGGTAATTATCGACTCTGGGAAAACAAAAATATATACAGAAAATGTAATTATAAGGGCGCCTGGGTGGCTCAGTGGGTTAAGCCTCTGCCTTCAGCTCAGGTCATGTCTCAGGGTCCTGGAATCAAGCCCCGCATCGGGCTCTCTGCTCAGCGGGGAGCCTGCTTCCCCTTCTCTCTCTGCCTTTTTCTCTGCCTACTTGTGATCTGTCCAGAAAAGAAAAAAAAAAAAGAAGAGGAAAAAGATGCACAATTGTGTGCTGGTGACTACATGGGGAGAGGGGCAGGCAGTGAGGATTGTGTGAAAGAGCCAAGACTTCATCTTTCATCATGGGAATTTAATAGCTAATGTCCAAAAGGAGAAATCAAGATGTAGCACACAGCGTGTGCTACAGAGCTATGGAAGCTGCAGAAGAGATGAAAATGAATGCCTCTTAGGAATGGCACATTTAGGTGAACAAGGGACTATAATTTTTTCATAACAAGGTTTATAAAGATTTTTTAATTACATGCATGGAGGATTTTGATTAAAAAATGTTAAGAATGAAGAAATAGCACACATTTTTATAAAAACAAATAATAAAACTCCTTTTTTCTCTCTATATATGTGAATAAAAACCTTTCTGGAATGATCTACCACGGCAATGTGGTTATTTTTGGATGACACAATAACTAGTGATTTTTCCTTTGACTATTTATATTTTAGATTTTTGAAGTAAGGGTTACATTCATAGTTACTCTAAATGTACAAAATAAAATAAAGCTCTAAGGATCCTCATTTACTAAAACACAAACACACAAACAAAAACTTAACATAGGTAAACAATCATGATGCTCTAAAAGGCTCGGATGATTTGAGAGTCCTAGTTGTCTGGGACAGTGTGAGCTTGGGCCGGCCTGAAAGCATGGAGCCAGAAATTCAAGATTCACTGCTGCCCAATTATTCTGTGATCCTATGTCCTCTACCTCTTTGGACACAGAAAGTAACTTATCTGATATCTGGACTGTCACTGTGCAGTCCAGCAAGTAATGCGGATATACTGATAAAAGGAATTTTTACTCTTTGGAGGGCAAGAGGCCTGCAAAGCAGCAATCCAGGCAAAAAAATGTTTTGCTGAAAATGTTACATAACCACACAACCCAGATTTCCACAATCCCAATACCAGACAGTTTGGAAGCTATTTCCCAAAGAACTCTGTCAGCATGCATCAAGATTCTAGTAATCTATAGTAAGAGTCTGGTCTGTTCTCTGAGGTCTGTTTTCCATCATGTTTAAAAAAAAAAAAAAAAAGTAGTGTGGAAACAATGAAAACCATGAATAATAAATGCCTTGAGAAGATCTATATCTGTTACCTTAAATATACTCCTTATCTATTTTAGATTACAGAGTTAAATCAGAAAGTAAAATTCACACACATACACACAATATGGTAAGTTTTGCTTTAGTCTATGCTTAAAAATTGGACATAGCGTCTTTGGCTCTTACCTATCTCACCATATGACTAAGATCTGTCATCTTTCTATTGCAACTTTTCTTTGAAAATTCTGAGCTCACACATATATGATCTTTGTTGCGCGAGCTTTCTTCTCTCTGGATCCACGTATTATTTAAGTTCCTTTAAAAATTACACAAAAATACGTGGAAACAATGTACCTTTTTAAAAATTGCACTAAGATTTCATTTAATTTACATATCTTTTAGCCAAATGATTTAACAAATCATTCTTTCTTGCCGGGCCAAGTTTCTTTCCCTAGAAAATGAAAAGATTGGACTAAACTATTTTTAAGGTGCATTACCAGCTTTAAAATTCTAGATAGTCTGATTCTCATTTTTACCTGATTGCGACGCTTTGCTGATGGGGAAAGGCTTCTGAGTGCGACTATCAAGCTGAGAGTCTGGTCCACTTTCAACAAAAGAAGGGCAGCTAAAGTCACTCAGCACGTCAGGCTCACTATCCCAGTCTGAATGACTTGGGTTATCTTCTAATACCTATTTGCAAAATAACACACATAAAATTATTACATTGGAACTTATTCATTTCCACGAGCTACCAAGTCCCACCCATCTGAAACACCATAAAATAAACTACTCTAGAGAACATTTGCCATGTTCCTAAGACTAAAAGAGTTTTACCTCTATACTGTGCTCCTGGCTTTCCAGGCTGCTCCTGGAAAATGTTTGCAGACAAGGATGAGCAAGGTAACAGGCTTCCAGCAGACACATCAGGCTTCCTTCTCCCTCTAATCCCTCTACATCTCTCTTGTAGCCCTAGTAGCTACACCAATAAAAACATCAATAATGATGTTTTTGATTAAAAACTCCGGCACAATGCTGGCTTCTCTTCACTGAGCCTACCTGGGGATTATCGCTTTGTGTCTTTGCTACTTCCATTTCTCTTGCCTGGACTATCCTTTCTTCTCTTTCTCTCCAATCCGTTATTTACTGTATCATGCAGTCTTTCCAACCAACTCTTCTTCAATGACTTCTCGATTCCCTGAACTCCTGTGGTACTTTACTATTTATAACATTTAATTGACAAACACACGGGTACCATTGTTTAATTTCTCACACGTGTACTGTTGAAATGGTGGTTAGAGTGTTCCTAAGAAAGGTCAGCTGGCTGGCTACCTAAAGGTCTCATTAGCTGACATAACTTTGAGGAAACTGATCACAGTTAAAAAGCCACATCATCAGCCATGCAGATGGGGAAACTCAATCTTATCAAGAGGAGGTAAGATTCATGTTAAGGAAACTTGCAAGAGAATAAACTTTAAAAAAAAAAAAAATCAGGGAAGAGATACTTGTGTCATCTTTGAGAAATCTGAAGCAGCTGTAGAAGAGGTCCACAAGCTTAGGCAAGCAACCAACTGCCAGGAACCTGACCACATAATCCACTCTCTGTCTGATTCTTCTGGTGAACTATTCAAGCTGCCATCTACAAAGCCAGTTTCAGGGGCGCCTGGGGGCCTCGGTTGGTTAAGCGTCTGCCTTCGGCTCAGGTCATGATCCCAGGATCCTGGGATCAAGCCCCACATCGGGCTCCCTGCTCAGTTGAGAGCCCGCGTCTCCCTCTCCCACTGCCCCTCCCCACCACTCATGTGCACTAGTAAATAAATAAAATCTTTAAAAAAAAAAAAAAAAAGGCCAGTTTCCACCTCTGGGCACCCAATCTACTCAAATCCCACCCTTTCTACTCAAAGCTTATCCCTCATTTCTATCTTTCCTCTCCCCACTGAGAATTTCTTCTCTCTTGTATTATTTCTGTCTGTACAAAAATATGCTATCATTTATCCCACTTAAAAGAAAAAAAACTTTTTTGACTCCAGCTGCAATATAATTTCTCTGTACTTCTTTGCAGCAAAATGCCTTGGAAGAGTTATCCAGACTCGCTGTCCCCAATTTCGCTCTTCCCAGTCTATCTTGAGCCTCACTCTAATCACACTTGCGACTCCACTGCTCTGCTCATTCATTTTTAGCCCTTCTCCTTCCCGAACAGGCGGCAGCATTTCGAGGTTAATCACTTCTCTCTTCTTGAAACACTTTGCTCCTTGGATTCCAGAACGCCCTCTCACTCTCCAGGCTCCCTCCTAACTTACCAGTTGCTCCTCAGACTTCCTTGCATGTTCTGCTTTTATCCCAGACATCTTCATCCTAGAGGGACTCAGAGCTCAGTCAGTCCCCTTCTCTATCATCACTCCTCAGAGACGTCATCTGATCTTTTGATTTTAAAACACCAACTACTATGTTGTTTTCGACTCTAAAATGCACTGCCTCTCCCCTTTTATTAGTGTCCCTGATAGCAGGTGTATCTTATAACCAATGGCATGTCACGGTTTGATGCGCAGCATTGTTTTCATTCTTGGGGATATTTAAAATAATGGAGCATCTTCCAAACAATGGCATTTGAGATTTGATAAATTATAATGTATATTAACAACATCCAAATTTTTATCTCTAACATAGTCCTTTCTCTTGAATCGAAGACCTGGAAATCTAACTACTGGGAATTTCCTCTCAGATGTCCGGCAGCTGTCTCAAACTTAAAACACGTCCAAACCCAAACTAGAGCTCTTCCGTTCCACCTGCTGTATGAGGCCCCAAACTTAAGTCATCCTTCATGACTCCTCTCTTTCTCTCACACCCTATATCCAACCACTCAGGAAATTCTGATGACCCTACCCAAAGTTTATCTGGAATCCTAGCCCTTATCACCTCCCTTGCTACCATCTTATCCCAGCCACCACCATGTCTTATCTGGAAGAGGGCTTCTCAAACTAGTGTGCACAGGAACCACCTAGGAACTGGGTTAAAATGCAGATTCTAAATCAGTAGGATTGGGGGAGGCCTGAAATTCTGCATTTCTTCCCCCAAGATATCCCCATGGCTCACTCCCACCTAAGATCCCCTGATCACACCACAAATAACACCCTTTCCTGCCACCACATTTTCCATCTCCCTTATCCTACCCTGATTTTTAAAAATCTCTTGTTCATTTTTTATGGGAGTTTTAAGTAATTTATCTCACCCAAGATCACACAAGTCACAGCACTGGAGCCAGGATTCAGATGCAGACCTCTTACTATTCTTAGTTCAGTCACATTCAAAGCATGAAGGAATAACTGAATATTTGAGAAGACTAAGTTTCTTTTTTTAAAATCCTTTTTAAATTTAAATTCAATTAACATATAGTGTATTAGTAGTTTCAGAGGTAGAGTTCAGTGATTCATCGGTCTTATACAATACCCAGTGCTCATTATAGCACGTGTCCTCCTTAATGTCCATCACCCAGTTACCCCACCCACCTGCCCGCCCCTTCCTCTTCAGCAACCCTCAGTTTGTTTCCTACGATAAAGAACAGCTTGTCTCCCTCTCTGATTTCATCTTGTTTTATTTTTCCCTCCCTTCCCCTACGATCCCGTTTTGTTTCTTAAATTCCAAGTATGAGATCATATGATAACTGTCTTTCTCCAATTGGCTTATTTCACTGAGAATAATACCCTCTAGTTCCACTCACTTCATTAAAAATGGCAAGATTTCATTTTTTGATGGCTGCATAATATTCTATTGTATATATAAACCACATCTTCTTTATCCATTCATCTGCTGATGGACATCTGGGCTCTTTCCATCGTTTGGCTATTGTGGACACTCTGAGGCTACAAACATTATTAGGGTGCAGGTGTCCCTTCGGATCGTTGCATTCTTAACTTTGCAGTAAATCCTTAGTAGTGTGATTGCTGGGTGGTAGGGTAGCTCTATTTTCAACTTTTTGAGGGACGTCCATACCGTTTTCCAGAGTGGCTGTACCAGCTTGCTTTCTCACCAACAGTATAAGACGGTTCCCCTTTCTCTGCATCCTCACCAACATTTATCATTTCTTGACTTACTGATTTTAGCCATTCTGGCTGGTATGAGGTGGTATCTCACTGTGGTTTTGATTTGTATTTCCCTGATGGCGTGATGTTGAGCATTTTTTTCATGTGTTTGTTGGTCGACTGTATGCCTTCTTTGCAGAAAGGTCTGTTCATGTCTTCTGTCTACTTCTCAATTGGATTATTTTCTTTGGGTGTTAAGTTGGTAAGTTCTTTACAGATTTTGGATACTAGCCCTTTATCTGATAAAACAATTGCAAAACTTTTCTCCCATTCTGTCAACTGTCTTTTGGTTTTGTCAACTGTGCAAGAGCTTTTTATCTTGCTTAAGTCCTAATAGCTCATTTTTGCCTTTCTTTCCCTTGCCTTTGGAGACATGTCTATCTAGAAGTTGCTGCAGCAGAGGTCAAAGAGGTTGCTGCCTGTGTTCTCCTCTAGGATTTTAATGGATTTTGATTTTAACCCCAATGGACAACACTAATAAAACAGATGACCCATACTTCATAAAAAAATAAAAAATTTTTAAAAAGATTTATTTATCTGACAGAGAGAGAGCACGTGTGCACGTGCACGCACATACACAAGTGGGGGGAATGGCAGACAGAGAAGCAGACTCCCCGCTGAGCGGGGAGCCTGACCTGAGCCTCAGTCCCAGGATGCTGGGCTCATGACCTGAGCAGAAGGCAGATGCTTAACCGACTGAGCTGCCCAGGTGCCCTAAGATCAGATTCTTAACAGCCTGGATGGCTCTTTTCTTTTCTTTTCTCTTTCGAAATATCACCTAAGACCCACGTGGCATCTTGTTTTCTTGAGCGGCACCTGCCTCCTGCATCAAGAGAGGATGGTATTTCATAACTTCATCACTGTAAAATTGTCTGTTCAAGTTATTCCTCTGGAGTGAGTTTAAATGCACGGTCCCAGGTGCAAAAAGGAAGTTTCCTACACGAATTGCTTAGGTCAGTGCCCCTTCCACCATTCTCTCTCACACGGCTCCGCTGCTCTAACCTTCTCCTTCTCGGGACCTATTCCCTTCACTTAGAGCCGGACTTCTCAGGCCTGGGTCACTCAGCTTTGCATGTGGAACCCCGGTGACTCCAACCAAACAAGGATCCACTGGGCCAAGACTCCAAGCTCTTAAGAAATGTATATCAAATAGATTTGGAATCTATTTGCCCTGGAGAGTAAGTACCACACATCAAACATAGCAGTTTATCAAACGTGCCTTTCTCAGAGGCGGAACCTTCCTGTAGCCCCAATGAAATGTCCCACGGCACATCCATAACGCAGTTAAAAGCAAACTAATAATGTAAATGCTCTGGGGACTGTGGGAGCGGGTGGTGAGGCATCCAGACTTCTTTTTCTTTTGAGCAGAGATAACTGAGCTGCGTCATGAAATACCAGGTAAGTGGGTATTCTAAGCAAAAGGAAAAACGTGCCAAAAATTTTTTTAATACTACAATTCATGGAAAGTCCTTAAGCTTCTATTTAGAAGTTAAGTACAAATTTGTTTCAACTAGTCCAATAAGAAGTCAAAATTAATTCCAGTGTCTAGCTCAGTGACCCTTTCCTTCTGGACTACAAGAGAACACTCTTCCCTGACAATTCTCTGACATCATAAATCCAGATGACACTAGACCGGTCTTCATCTCTGCATCACACCAGAAACGGCTTTTTATCCCACTTCTCACTCGTGACTTACCGTAGCTTTCCTTCCCCTGATATAAACCGGGTTCTTACAATAGGCCTGCTTGCTCTTCTGCAGGTAGCGCTTCCAAAAGTTATGCAAAACTTCATCCTAAGGTAGAAGGGAAATGAGTAGTGATTACGGCAAGCACACTGGTCCATCCAGACCACTTATACTTTATACACTTCCCTCCATCTAAATGTCTTCTTACCTTCTTAGTTACATTTCTTAAAAAGAATTATCATCGCAAAATCAGGTATATGGGAAACACTGAATAAATTCTTCATAATCTTAGATTTTTAAAGAAGAGCCTAATTCCAAACAGATCACCTAGTTGAACCCCTTCCTTTTGTAAGTTTAGTATATTAAGAATGAGAGAAAGAAAGCAACTCCTATATGACCACACTTCTAATTAGAGGCAAAGCTGCTATTGGGTCCAAGTGGAAGTAAAATAAGATAACAAAGCAACTTTTCTATTTATTCATCACCTACTAGGGAAGAGGTATCCATTAGTTCAAACACAACACTGCAAGCTCCATTCTACCACTGAAGAAACTGAGTAAATTGGCCAAAGTGACCCACCCGGTAAATAGAAAACCCTGTGTTCTTAGCATAATGCCATTCCTGTGCCATTTAAATGGTCAGGTCTAAACAGTTATGTTCATTGGCTAATTTCAGACAGAACTGTTTTCGGGATTAACCCTGGTGAAGTGGGTAGAAAACCATATAGGAGTAAACCCCACTGTAGTTGGTTGGTATAACTATATGAAATTATAAATTACAAAGCATTTATAACATAGGATGACTTGAAAGAAAGCCCCAGATTTCACAAACCCCCAGATCACCACTGCGGGTGCCATCTGGTCTCTCACATTTTTGAATTTTTAACGAACTGAAACACCCAGGTGCCCCACTTATGGTTTTGTATTTTTATTTATTTATTTTTAAAGATTTTATTTATTTATTTGACAGAGAGAGATCACAAGTAGGCAGAGAAGCAGGCAGAGAGAGAGGAAGGGAAGCAGGCTCCCTGCTGAGCAGAGAGCCCGATGTGGGACTCGATCCCAGGACCCTGAGATCATGACCTGAGCTGAAGACAGCGGCTTAACCCACTGAGCCACCCAGGCGCCCTGGTTTTGTATTTTTAAATCCTATAATACCTCTCAGGGTAAGCCCAGAGTCCTCCTGGGCCATGCATCATTCTAGAGGGCATTCTTGCTGGCTTGCCCCAAACACTGGTTTGAACAACAAAGGCTCCTTTACAAATCTTTCCTTGGTGACTTCAATCCACATTGATCTTTCTACCTTCTCTTTTTGCCCTCAATGGCACTTATGAGCACACTGTCCTATCATTTCATGTTTACTCATTCCACACATGCATAGAACCCTTTCTCCAACTAGGCTGGCAAGTTGTACCCAATAATGGGTACAAAGGGAGTATATGAGAACCAACTGGCTTTCTAAACAATTCCTGAAATGGCTTCAACCAGATGAAGAAACATGAAGTTCACACAACAGCAGGGATACTGTGGTACTCTGGAGGGGCAGCAAAGTCCAAGTGTGGTCCCTGGACCAGCAGCATCGGTGTCACCTGGGAACTTGTTAGCAATGACCTACTGAATCGGAAACTCCAGAATGAGGTTCATTAACTTGTGTTTAGGTGATTCTGGTATACATTCAAGATTGAGAACCACAGGCCTAATCTATCACTCCCCAAAGCACATTCTGGAACTCAAAATCCTGATCAATGCCACGCAAGCACGTATATAGCACACTAAAGGACTTTGTTCTCAAGTTGTGAATACTGGATACTACATCCCCTTGGAAATCAAACAAGCACATTAACACATAAAAGACACCAAAACGTCTGCAAAGTTATTTGTTTTACTTTATTTAACTTAATGTTTCTTAATTATCTGAAGATTAAAACCTTTTTTATTTTCTTTTGGTTCTTTGCTTATTAATACCCTGTAGAACACACTCTGAGAATTATCAATCTAATGAAAGAAGTAAAGCAAAAACATCAGAAAAGATGATCCCTTCAGGAGTCCTAGTATCATTACTGATAATCCTACTTTTCTCCTTAGTTTCACTCCAAATCTTACTGTTCTTCAAACAAAACATAGGACTGCATACAGACACAATGGACTTACCTTTAATTCTGGGCCGACTCCAAGGGTCTTTAAGGCTTCTGCTTGTTGATAAAGTATCTGCTGAAAACCTTCACACACATACCAATCCCAGCCTTTCTCTAGACGACAGATAACACGGTTCAGACACTTGTACTCCTACTTACCACATGCTACTACAGAGTTACAACTGTGTTTTACACATTACAGCTCGAAGTGTTTTATATTCCTGAATAGGATTTCCATCCTTATAATCTTCTGTTTCCAATCCAGCAAATATGGACACAAATGCTAAAGCTATATTCTAAATTCAGAGTTTCTATTTTCCATTGCAAATGGTATTAACATTCTCATTTTACAGACTTAGAAACTATGCAGGGTTAAAGAAGTTGAATGTAGGGGCGCCTGGGTGGCTCAGTGGGTTAAAGCCTTTGCCTTCGGCTCAGGTCATGATCCCAGGGTCCTGGGATCAAGCCCCACATCGGGCTCTCTGCTCAGCGGGGAGCCTGCTTCCTCCTCTCTCTCTCTCTCTGCCTACCTGTGATCTCTGCCTGTCAAATAAATAAATAAAATCTTAAAAAAAAAAAAAAAAAGAAGTTGAATGTAAGGCACTTAACAGCTAATTTAAAGCACCTAAATTGCCTGCAGCAATTTAAGTTGAAACTCTACACTTTAGTTACTTAAGTCACATCCAAATTAATAAAGTTCTACTCTAATAAAATGTAATTAAAAAGTAACCAGCTTCTAGCCTAACAAAAATAGTCACTATTAAAGGTTAAACAGAAACAAAAGTTAGCATTTAGGCTTTCTGTTATTCTATTCATCTAAGAATAACAGTGTATTTCATAGAGATATTTCACAAACACTGGTATATCTGTATTTCATGTGTGTGCATCCTTAAAGCTTCCTCACCTATAAGAATCCCCCCTATCATTAGCCTTTTTCAAACTGGAGAATCTGGCCCTACGTAGTCACAGAAATAAAAAGCCTCAGTTAGACATTACCTCAGATTATTCTCAATCATGACTAATTATATGTACTCACTGGATTAATGAAGTAGATTACCTTTCAGAGCACACCCGTGCGGAGATTATTTTAAGGAAAATAATTTTCCTATTTTAAAAGGGTGTGTTCAAAATTGAGTGTGAGAAATGGGTTTCTAAAAGTTGAACATCACGTTAAACTTGCCTAACCCGACAATTCCATACTTGAATCATGTCAGAAAGCATTTTTCTTTAAAAGCACGGAAAAATCATATTCCCAATAGATCACAAGAACAGAAACGTGCCAACAGATGAGAGGGAATACACTCCATTATTTTTTGCATAATAGTTGCTCCACTTGAAAAGTAACTCACAACCGTAAGCAGGATGAAAACAGGATATGCTTAAAGATACTTACTTCCAATTTTACCATCAACAATTTCATTCCACTCTGGAAGACCGATTTACAAATCTGGCAACTTCTTGAGAATCTATTTAAAATTCCACTGCCACATCCCTACGCATATATGAAGAAAGGGCTTACCGAGTTTTCTTTTTCTTTTAAGTCCCCGGTTGATGGCTTGTATTTTAGTATTAGGAATAGCCCCAGTGTTTATGACTTCCTTAGATCTCTGCAGGAGACAGACATACCATTAAAAAGGTAGTTTTACATCTCCCTAAATATATTTCCAAGCATGCTGTGGGAAGTATAATGAACCAAACTGTGAGTGCCAGGATTAAGAACAGTAACATTTTGGGAAAACTATATCAACTGTAACATTTTGGTTAACCTTTACATTGCTTTTTCACTCAAAATGTTTCACTAATCAAAACAGTACCTGGAACACAGTAAACACTAAAGAAAAGCCTGGCAAATGAATAAAGCTTTATTTTAAGTCACTTTCTAATTTTTTCAAACGAAACCTAATGTTAAAATAAAATTTGTTCCCTCTTTCCTCCATCTAAACACACTCCGGAATTAAGAAAACTGTATTTATTATAACCAGCAAGGACTATGCTACATACAGATTCGTTTCATCCTGCTTTTCTATATATTTTAATAATACAGTTTTCATTTCTGAAATTATGAAAGTACTACTTTTTATTTTTAATCAAGCCTACACAATTTTAGAATGACTAAACGGTGAGTATAATTCATCCCACGGTCTTCAACTCCCAGTGCTCTCAAGAGCTGGGACCTCGTATTCTGCCTCTCTCACAACCAGAATAAAGGAATTAAGTCTTAATAAGGGAGGAGAGGTGAAGATTTTTTAAAAACAGGCAAGATTTGTGTATTTCTCTCAGTTTAAGAGATTGGAATGAAGTTTATCTTCAGCCTTCATTAAGAGTAAAAGAAACATCTTTAACAAGAGGATTTGGGGAATGTATTTCCTCTAGTCACAGAAGCCACATTCGAAGCCATTCTGTCGGACTGGGTTGGCCACACTGAAAACAGAAGACACAACAATACATACCAAAGCAGTTACCCTACAAAGATGGGTACAATGTATTAAGAGTAGGCAGGGATAAAAAGGCTTAAAATCTGGACTAAATGAAATGTGAGATAACTAAAAGCTAGAAAAAACTAAATATCTAAAACTGGATCTATAATTAATTAAATTACTGAATGGTTATATTGTGGGATATTTATATAGGCAATAAGACGGTACACAAATGTTTAGAATAACCCAAGAAAATATTTAATTAAGATAGAAGATTCAAAAGTGCTCCCCCACATCCCCTTTCCCTTCCATACACAGGAAAAAACTAGCCTAAAAGGAAGCACTTAAATGTTGACTACTGAGATTACTGGTAATTTTATTTTTATTATTTTTTTCAAGGATTTTATTTATTTGACAGAGAGAGAGAAAACACAAGCAGGGGGAGCGGCAGAAGGAGAGGGACAAGGAGACTCCCCACTGAGCAGGGAGTTGCACATGGGACTTGATCCCAGGACCCTGGGCTCATGACCTGAGCTGAAGGCAGATGCTTAACTGACTGAGCCAGCCAGGTGCCCCAAGATTACTGGTGATTTTAGCTTTCATCTTCATAATTTCTAAATTTTTTTTTTCCAAATAGTAGATAAGTTTTATTTTTATGGACAGATTTCTTCAGGTATCAATAAACATTATTAAAAGCCTGAAAACAAGTTGTTACGAACATTTTCTATAGATATTACAGATACAGATATATACATTGTTCTGAAAGCATATGCAATTATTTCATTCTATTTATTTTTTTAATTTCTAAATTTTCTACAATAAATCTAATGTTATAGTCATAAAAATCTATTGAACTCACACAATTCTAGCCTACACCTTTATGAAATATCTACAAGAACATCCATTGTCTAAATTGGCTAGATTTAAGACCTGAAAAAGGTTTTCCTATTTAAAATACACCAATGTAACATTCTTATTCTTTTACTAATTCAGAAGGCCTTTTTCCAGATTATAGCAAGTATCCACAGCCTGAGAATTACAAACAAGGTAAGACCTGGAGGGCAATGAGGGTACAGAAAAAACCGAGAAAGCTGCACCATGACCTCTACTCTACATAGCTAGAACTACGGCTCATTGGCCATTCTCCACCTACTAGATATCAACATGGCCAGCACACAGCACCCCACTCCAGGCAGCACAGATCACATCACATGCTATACAAAGAACATGCCTGGGGTACCACGAAGCCAAAAATAATCACTGGAATTGTACAGTCATAGCTCTGCCTATCATATGGAAGGCCCTGAGTTAGGTTCTTGGCCTATATAGAGATTCTGCCCAGCTTTAGGAATGCTACATCCTTGTCGCACCTGGGTGGTGTAGTTGGTTAAGTGTCAGTTGTTAAGTGTCTTGGTTTCAGTTCAGGTCATGATCTCGGGGTCATGAGACTGAGCCCCACATCATGCTCCACGCTCAGCTGAGTTGCTGGAGATTCACTCCCTATGCCCCGTCCCTGCTCGCATTCTCTCTCTAACATGAATAAATAAATCTTTTTTGGGGGGGCACCTGGGTGGCTCAGTTGGTTAAGCAACCGCCTTCGGCTCAGGTCACGGTCCCGGAGTCCCGGGATCGAGTCCCACATCAGGCTCCCAGCTCCATGGGGAGTCTGCTTCTCACCTTCTCACCTCTCATGCTCTCTCTCACTGTCTCTCTCTCAAATAAAAAAATAAAACTCTTTAAAAAAAAACTTTTAATCTTTTTTAAAAAAGATTTTATTTATTTGACAGATAGAGATCACAAGCAGGCAGAGAGGCAGGCAGGCAGAGAGAGAGAGAGAGGAGGAAGCAGGCTCCCCACTGAGCAGAGAGCCTGACGAGGGGCTCCATCCCAGGACTCTGGGATCACGACCTGAGTCAAAGGCAGAGGCTTTAACCCACTGAGCCACCCAGGCGCCCCAAATAAATCTTAAAAAAAAAAAAAGAAAGAATTCTACATTCTTGACAAGTTACTCTATATAGGTTGTCTTTCAAATGTGGAACTAGTTAGTGTAGTGGTATTAGGATCTTTCAAGTTAAAATGACTGCAGTAGATTTTATCAGAATCAAACAGGAACATTATCAAAGACAGAAATAAAAGAGGCAATTAGTTATTATTTCCACAAAAATAGCATGCTGACTTCACGTACGAATGGTGAATAGTCCAATCAGACACAACCATCCCTTGTTGTGTTTATGTTTGCACTGCTGCTACAGAATCAATCCTGGTAACACTGCTAGTGCCTCTCTGGCATCAAAGCAGAGAGGGCCAAACTGCGTATGTTTAAAGTGTACGTGTTGGGCATCTGGGTGGCTCAGTCGGTTGAGGGTCTGATTCTTGATTTCAGCTCAGGTCATGATCTCAGGGTCATGGGATGGAGCCACAAGTCAGGCTCCATGCTCAGCGAGGAGTCTGCTTGAGATTTTCTCCCTCTGCCCCAACCCCCACTCATGCTTACACACCTTCTCTCTCTAAAATAAATAAATAAATCTTAAAATAATAAAGGATAGGGGCGCCTGAGTGGCTCAGTCAGTTAAGCATCTGTCTTCAGCTCAGGTCATGGATCCAGGGTCCTGGGATCCAGCATCAGGATCCCTGCTCAGCAGGGAGTCTGCCTCTGCCTCTCCCGCTGCACCCCCACCACGCGCTCTTTCTCTCTTGCATGTGTACGTGCTCTTTCTTAAGTAAATAAAATCTTTAAAAAGAATAAAAAATAGGGGCGCCTGGGTGGCTCAATGGGTTATGCCTCTGCCTTCGGCTCAGGTCATGATCTCAGGGTCCTGGGATCCAGCCCTGCATAGGGCTCTCTGCTCAGGGGGGAGCCTGCTTCCCCCCCGCCCCCCCCTCCACTCTCTGCCCGCCTCTCTGCCTACTTGTGGTCTCTCTGTCAAATAAATAAATAAGCGTGCCTGGGTGGCTCAGTGGGCTAAAGCCTCTGCCTTCGGCTCGGGTCATGGTCCCGGGGTCCTGGGATCGAGCCCCACATCGGGCTCTCTATTCTGCAGGGAGCCTGCTTTCTCCTCTCTCTCTGCCTGCCTCTCTGCCTACTTGTGATCTCTGTCAAATAAATAAATAAAAATCTTTTAAAAATAAATAAATAAATAAATAAAATCTTTTAAAAAATTAAAATTAAAATTAAAAAATAAAAAATAGAGTGTACAAGGTCATGTGTATACCTATGCATGTGTATCTACACATACCTACATCCTTATGAAACCATCACATCAAGATAATGAAATATCCACCACCCACAACACTTCATTGAGCTAGCATTTTTTAAATATTCTGTGTGACTTAAGTGGGAAGCAGGCATAGGCATAAGGACTGCACTGTATACTGAAGAATGATGATTGTTTCAAGAAAAGCTCTGTGCGATCAACAATGTAAATTAGCCACTTTTCCTCAAAGGAAATTTTTCTTTAGTTGTTTTATATATTTTGCTCAAGTTTTTGGTTGTTTAAGGTAGGAAGGTAAATCTGGTTCCTGTTACTCCACCTTGACCAAAAGCCTAAGTCTACAGAGTTCCTTTCCTCTGTCCCAAATTTGCCTTTCTTAAGTCTATATGGTTAATGTAATACTTGTTCCTTCCGGGCTCTACAGACCTGGAGCCAATCCTTTTCCAGAGAGGAGTCCTGGCATGTTCAGCCTGTCCAGTAGCAGACTGTCCATACCCCTCGATTATTTTGGTTATACTGCCCGGAATGTGTGGTAACTGGAACAGGACCTAGGACTCTCAGTGTGAAGGGGGGCCTATCTACCAAGGTTACATGCAAGACAGTATGACAATCTCTAATGTAAGAGGCAGGTGTGAGGAGTAAAATGGCCACTGTAGTCGGAAGACTCAGGTTCACATCCTGGCTCAACACTTTATACTTGTGTGACTTTGGCCAGCTCACTCATCATGAGTCCTACTTTCCTCATCAATGGACAGGCAGAATAGTATATCTCACAGGTGGCTATGAGAAGAAAATGAAATAATGGATAAGAAAACACTTTGTAATCTCTAAAGTACTAAACAAAGATAAAATGAAAATGAAGCTTATTTCCAATACTCCCAAAAGTCCTCAATCTTTCTAACATTCCATGTTCCAAACCTTTAAGCTACCAATATATTAAAAACTCTTCCATGAGTATTAACTAATTAAAAAATTGCCTCACCTTCTAAGTATAACTTTAATTATTTTCCCTCTTACTACACAGTCTGAATCATGAAATTATTTACCAATGAGGCCCAACATCATTTCAAAAACCCATCCTAAATCTAATTTACTCATTACTTAGCTCACATGTAAGCACCTGGAAGACTACTTTTATTCTTGGAATTTGGGCACTGCATATTATTTGGGAACTATGCCACATATCGGGCTAAAACCATAATTTTAAAAACCTTAGCAGATTCTTAAATGACATATGTTACTTACTTCTGTAACGTTGTGGCAAGAAGTGCAATAATATTTGCCTTCATCAGTAAGACCCCAAGAGACAGCAGCACACTGAGTGCATCTTTCTTTGAACTCTTTCTATAGGAGAAGACAGGAAAGGTGTTACCATTAAACCATTTCCAATACATCGCACCTAAATCCTACAGTTCTACCTAAAGGGTTCCCTGCAATTTTACCCTACAGATAAAAAACAAACAAAAAAGCCATAGAAAATAAAAAATGTACCAGAGAGACTAACTATAAACAAAGAGAAGAACAGTTCAGTCTTCTGAATAGTCTGAAATGAAATTAAATGATTTAAAAAGTTTCTAAAACATGCTGTGAGGAGGGAAAAAAAAAAAAAGAAGAAAAGATGGTAGGGGTAAAATGGAAAAAAAAAAAAAAAGGATGAGTTAATAAAGCTCCTGGAGAGTGCCCTGAGGGAAAAAAGAGGACGAGATTTAAGTAAAGAGAAGACTTTAAAAATAAAAATTGCATGCGATCTGGAACTTTCGCAATGAGACGAAAAACACATACCACAAAAGAACCGGCTTTTTATTGGGATTGTTCCAAGTTTCAATTTAATCATTCAGCAACAGAAGGCAAACGGCCTACGTACGCACGGGGCACTGAACGGGGGGCCGGGGATCCAGTGGCGAGCAGAAGACACGCGACGCCTACTACCGCGCAGGCCGGTCGGTGGTGAGACGGGACTACGGACGTCATCGACCCGGCGCGGCCAGACGTCAGTCACTGTCACTGAACGTCAGCAACAGGCAAGGCCTTCTGCCACCGCGGCGCGTCGGTGCGCGCGAAGACGGGCACCCGAGCCCTGGTCCCCGACTCTGCGGTCCTGGACCTCACGGCCCATCCAACTGCCCAGTACGGCCAAAGCAGGCGGCATTTCATGGATGTCAAACCCGAACGCCGAATCGACGTCAGCGAGTCGGGGAGGTCTGCAGAGACTCCGGAGCATTACCTGGAGTGAGTCGGACCCAGGCCGCGGCGAGGATCCGCAGAGACCCCGGGCGGGGGTGGGGGGCTCCCTCAGAAGCCAGCCCGTTCCCGCCCGGCCCTCCCACGCCCACCCCGGGATCAAAGGGAACCTGTGGGCGGCCCGGTCCACGGGGGATGGGCCTCGTGGGTGGCCACCGCATAAAACCCACAACTCCATCCCCCTCCCGAAGCCCACCCACACGGACTAAGCCCCGCCCTCCCCTCACCCACGACCTCACCCAGCGCCCCAAAACGCGCGCACGCCCGGCCCGCCAGCCCCATCCCTTTCCCCGCCCCGCGGCCTTCCGCCCGCCCTCCTCCGGCCAGCGGCCGCCCCCACAGCCAGTCGGCGTCCTCCGGCCTCTTCTCTCCGCCTCACTCCCCTCCCGCCCCGCCGTCGGGCCCGCAGGGCTCCCGGCTCGCTCACCGCCTCCTCCAGGTCCATAATCGCGTCGCCGCCGCCGCCGTCCCCGCCGGACCCGTTACCCAGGCAGCGAGCGCAGCTTCCGGGCCCGTTACCCAGGCAGCGAGCGCAGCTTCCGGGAGCGCTGGCAGGAACCCGCCGGGCGGAAACCGAGGCCGCGGCTTCGGGTTCCGGACGCCTGGGGATGCGGGGTCGTCTCCGCCCGCGCCGGGAAGGAAGCTCCGCCACCCCTGCAGCCCCCTCCCAGACTTCATGCCTTTCTCCAGTCCAGGTAACTGGAGCCGACCTCGGGAAGAGACGCGGCGCGCCGACTGCGGAGCTGACTCGGTCCCGCTCGGCTGACCAGCGGGACCATCTATCCCCGCTCGCTGCCGGGGAGGCGGTGGCTGCCCGAGTCCGGGACCATCTATCCCCGCTCGCTGCCCTGGACGGCGGCGGCTCCCCGAGTCCGCTCGGTTGCGGCTCTCCCCGGCACGGGAGGGGCGTGGGGTTCTGGAGGCAGGAACAAGGCTGCTGAGGTAGACCTGGGGGCAGTCACCGTTTCCTGCTCCCCGTGCCTCAGTTGCCTCCTCTGTAAGCACCCGCCCCGGAGTGCTCGTATTGGGCGAGGATTTTACTTGGAAGCTGTTGGAGGAATTACACGGTCCGACTTCTGTTTGAGAGACCAGTGTGACCCTGGCGGGGAGAGGGCTGATGGGGGCAGGGCAGAAGGCAAGTCAGGAGACCAGGGGAATAATCCGGACAAGATCCCATGGGAGCTTGAACCAGGTGAAAGCACTCGAGACTGAGAATCACAGAGATTCTGGAAGCACAGATTGTGAAGGGAGAGCCGCAAGGGCATCTTCATGGACAGGAGGAGGGCGGTAGGAGAAAGACGCAAGGGTGACCTCAAGGTTTCTGCCCTGAGTGCTGGGAGGGTGAGGTCTGGCCCAGTAGGGGCAGGCTGTGGGTGGGACCGTTTGGGGCAGGGTAGAGGAGGAACCAGGAGTTTGATTTTGGACCTGCGAAGTTCGAGATGCTGCTAAGACCTCCAGGCAGGATGAAAAGACAGTTTGACATCGGAGTGCAGCATTCTCAGGTGGATTCTGGACTGGAGATCCACACTCGGGAGTTCCCTCTATCCAGATGGCATTTAAAGTCATGAGACTAGAGAAGAATAGAGAGGGACTGGCTCTCTATTCACTCACTCCTCGTTTACTTGTCGATTCATTTATTTCCCCAAGTTAATTCAGCACCCACTGCATGCCAGGCACTGTGCGGGCAATTGGGAAATGAGAGGTGACGAGTCCCAGCTCTCAGGAGACCCCCCAGTCCCATGGAGAAGTCCGTCTCATTATTTTAGCGTGGCACTAGACAAATGTCCTGTCCATTTATGTCACCCATGTCATTTGCCAAGCGTGGCTCTGTGCAACTTCAGACTCTTTCTGAAAAACCTTCCCTATCCGTACAGCATGAGGATTGCCCTAAGAACAGCTTGGTGATAAACCTTTTATTTTCTAGATCTCTCGTGATTTCAGATGTTGAAATAATAGAACAGGAAGGGACAGTACTGAATGCACAGCTGAAGAGTTAATGTATTGAACTAAAATACGAGATCAGGAATCTTTGTCTTTTTGTTTATTGCTAATATATCCAGGACCTGGAATAGTACTTAGCTAATAGGAAGTGATCGATAAATATTTGTTGAGTGGATGAATGACTTGTAAGATTTTCATGTATATGCAAAATGGTTGAAACAGATGACATACCTTGATTTGAGACTTTGGACATGTGATTTCACAGAAATGAATCACAGATATTTCCAGCCATTCCTTCACAGAAAATTGAGTGTTTTGAGCAAAGTCAGCCCTTTGGAAGAAAATGTTTTCTTAGACTATAAGACTTAAAGGAGGGTTTTAGCAGAAAAGCTTTAGTATGCAGTTCTTAAAACCTCTGGCTCAGGTGCCATTTTTGCTTATCAGATTGGCACAGACTTTTTTTCTTTTTGGTCTAATGGAAATTATCAATGGTAGAAGTGCTCAGTGAACTAGTTTCTGCCTTATGGCAGAGGTAAGCTTGAATGTGGGTATATTTCTTTTCTTTTCTTTTTTAAGATTTTATTTATCCATTTGAGAGAGGCAGAGCCAGAGCGAGAGCATGAGGGGAAGGGCAGAGAGAGAGGGAGAAGCAGACCCTCCCCACCCCCAGCTGAGCAGGGGACTCCATCCCAGGACCCCAAGTCTTAACCTGAGCCGAAGGTAGATGCTAACCATCTGAGGCACCCAGGCGCCCTGTAGATAAATTTCTGGAAAACTGTTGAGCTACATAGAGGTGGAATGGTGGAACAATATCGAGGTAGCCCCAAGAAGAGGAAACAGAGAAATAAAATTAGGGCAGAGATAATAAATCTTTAAAGGGACTGAGGAGTCTGGGCCAGTATTTTACTGAACATCTTGACTGAATGTATTAACATGTCTAAAGAAAGAATGTGTACATCAGAAAGAAATATGTTTAACCCTCCAAACCTAAGAAAGGTGGACCCAAATCCTAGCAAGGACCCCAGCTCTGCTATTATGCACAAGAAGCTGCTGTACCCAAGGTTCCACATAAGTAACAGACACAGAAACCAACACTAATCATTACTCAATTATGTAATAGAGCCAGTAACTCTATTTGTGAAATAGTGCCTTGAAATTTTGATGTGATGGAAAAATTCCTAGAAAAATACAAGTTTCTGAAAGGTATATAGAAGAAATAGAAAATCTGAACAATTTACTTAAGAAGTATATTCTATGTATAAAATCATCTCACTAAGAAAACCCCAATTTCATATGAGTTAAAGATAGTAAATTCTACCAGATGTTTGAGAAGGAAATAGTACCCATCGAATACAGACTTCTAAATAATGGGAAAAGTTGAGTGCAGTTACCAGAACATCTTATAAGGCTAGCATAACCTTGACATCAAATCGTGGCAGGGATATTTGAAAGAGAATAAAAAAAGTGTTCTGTTTCAGAAGCAGATGTAAAAATTCCAAACAAAATATCAGCAAATTGAATGCAAGTCCTTTGCAATACAAAAATTAATTTGAAATGGACCACAGCCCCACATGTACTAAGTAAAGCTATAGAGCTTCTAGAAAAAGAATCAGAAAGTATCTCTCTGACTTGAGACAGGGCAGATTCCCTGAAAAGCACAGTCCTAAAAGCACTATTCATGGAAGAAAAGATTGCTACATTGGACTTCATTAAAATTAAGAACTTTAGTTCATCAAAAGACATTGTTAAGGCAACCCAAAGACTGAGAAAAGATATGTACAATAGATAAACTCAACAAAAGACATATCCACCACAAATACATTCCTACAAATTTTTTAAAAAGGCACTATTTCACAAAGAGGATAGTTAAAAGATCAACGAATACATGAAAAGCTGCTCAACATTATGATTCACCAGAAAAATGCAAATTAAAAGCACAAGGAGATGCTACAACACATCCACTGGGATGGCCAAAGTTAAAATGACAATATAGGGCGCCTGGGTGGCTCAGTGGGTTAAGCCTCTCCCTTCGGCTCAGGTCATGATCTCAGGGTCTGGCGATTGAGTCCCTCATCAGACTCTGCTCTGCAGGGAGCCTGCTTCCTTCTCCTCTCTCTCTCTCTGCCTGCCTCTCTGCCTACTTGTGATCTCTGGCTGTCAAATAAATAAATAAAATCTTTTTTAAAAAATGACAATATCGAGGTTTGGCAAAAAACAGATAAACTCAGTCTCTTCTACATTGCTGATGGGAGTGTAAACTGGCAGAAATATTTTGGAAAATTGGAGGAAAAGCTAACTGTGTGCTAATTACAATTCAGCAGTTCTACCCTCTGATACATTCCCAAGACAAATTAGTACACGTGTTCACCAAAAGATACATGCAAGTATCTTCGTTAAGCTTTCCTTATAATAGCCCCAAATTACAACGACCTAATGTCCATCAATGGGAGAATCAATAGCTAATTGTGATAGTCATACCATGGAATCCTATAGAGGAAAAAGAAAGAATGAATTCGTGCTACAGGCAACAACACGGATGCATCTCACAGAATCATGATGTGCAAAAGAAGCCTGTGGTGGATTTAAGGTGGACGTACGTTCTTTGCTGTCTTCCCATTGGAAGATGCAGTCCCTCTTCCTGCCCCTTTAATCAGCCATTGTCTTGTGGCCGGCTTGGAGCCACAGAATGCTAAGTCAATGGTATTGTCTAACTTCCAAGCAGTGCCTTTGCAGCTTTTGCTTTTCCTCAAATATGCTGTCCTGAAAGCCAGCGGCAAGAAGTCCAACTCCCTTCAGACAGCCATGCTGTGAGGAAGCCCAGTCGCGCCATGTGTACTAGGGAGGCAACACGGAGGACTAAAGTGTCAGACGTATGAGTGAAGTCTGGGATCTCCCAGCCTAGCCGGTCACTAGCTACATGCAGCCCCTGCCCCATGCTACGTGGAACAGAAAACCACCCAGCCAAGTCCTGCCCCAATTCCTGACTGACAGAATTCCAAATAAACACAATGGTTTTTGTTTTTAAGCCAATAATCTGACGTAGTTTGTTATGATACATAGTAGTTTGTTACAAAGTAATGGATAGCCACAGGAAATGCTTTTCGAACTAGAATGTTCTATAACAAAACCCTAAAATACACACCCAGAACTAATCCAATCCAAAAGCCTCCTCCTTTGACAGCAACCTCTCAGAAAAGAGTTTTGAGCATATAATGATGTATGTTATAGAATACTCATCAATATAAGCTAAAATATAAGTTATTAATGTAAATAACCTCCCTTTCAATGAAAGTATTAAGAACATTGTAATTAAACTAATCTTGTCTTAACACTATGTGATAGAGATTTGTAGTTCTTGTCTTAAATTTAGTTTACTTTAGTACTTCTTTTTAAAGGGATCATAACAGAAAAAGACACCTCACAAAGATACAGAAAATATTTTCACGCCAATGGGAACATTCGCAAACATTCATTCTCAAAATGCAGTCTCCATAGAACACATGTCTTCCAAAAAAGTGGTTACTTTTTCATTCCTTAAGCAATGGGGAGCCTAGCATGTGCCAGACACTGGTTTAGGCACATGGAATAAAGCAATGGACAGAAACAGTCTCTTCCTCATGAAGCCTACATTCTAGCTGGCAGAGACACATACTAAATACATAAGCAAATTACTAAAAAATATGTCAAGGGGCTAAAAACTTCCATGAGGAGAAAGCAGAACATGAAAATAGAATAGACGGGAGGAAGGCTTGGAGGTGGGAGTTGCTATTTTATTTTATTTTAAGATTTATTTACTAAATTTAGAGAAAGGGGAGGGGCAGAGGGAGAGGGAGAGAAATCCCCAAGCAGATTCCCCACTGAGTGTAGAGCCTGACGTGGGGTTCTATCCTAGGACCCTGAGATCACAACCTGAGGCAAAATCACGAGATTTAAAAGAAGCGGGGGACTGAGCCATGCAGGTAGGTGGGGGATCAGCACTTCAGGTGCAAAGGCCCTGAGACGGTGAGGCGGCCCTGAGAAAGCAAGGAGGTGTGTGGCTGAGACCATGAGGTCAGAGAGGAGACCGGGCCAGATCAGGGATATAAGGTCTTGGGGATTATAGGAGGACATCAGGTTTTATTCTCAGTGAGGTGGAAGACAGAAGAGTGACGGCAGCTGACTCCTATTTTGGAAGGCTCCCTCTAGGGACGAGGAGAGTTAGGGGGATGTAAGGGATGGAGGGAGCAGACACTGAGGAGAAACAGTCAACTTCTGGGCAGGTTTCAAAGGCACGGACAGTCTTCCTGAGAGATCAGTTGCGGGGGGTGAGAGAGAGGAGAGTGAAGGTGACTGCAAAGTTCTGGGTCTGCACCTGCATGAGAGTGCCGTTGCCATCTGTGGAGACCCGGAAGACACATGTAGGCTTAATGACAGAGTGGAGGCCAGAATCAAGAGTTTGCTGGGATGCTTAAGTTAGTGATGTGAACTCGTATCCAGGCGGTGCTGTTGAGTAGAAGAGTTTGATGTTCAGGGGAGAGCTAACGGCTGGGAGTCAGGAGGTCAGGAGCGTGGATAAACTCATCAAGGGTGTGTGGCTAGAAAGGTCCAAGGACCGAGACCCGGCCACTCCGTCCGACATACTGATGTAGGGAACAAGAAGGAGGCTGAGAATGTCATCACTGGGAGGCAACGTAAAGCCGAGGCAGATTTTTGTTTCTCTGGTTTCTTGGCTTTCTTGTTTCAGACATGGGAAGACGGAATGATTCCAGGGGTTCTCACTGAGCTGGGGAGAGGGGCTGGGTCAGCAGCTCAGGCAGAGGGATTGGCCGGAGCAGAGATAATTCAGCCAGGACAGGACCAGGAAGGGAGGGCCTGTGGTACAGGCACGGTGGGGACGTGAGGAAAGGGCTCCTCTGACTGTTTCTGGGGAGATGGCGAGGAGGTCCTGAGCGGAGTGGGAGAGTCGGGAGGGTTGCTCGAGGCCCAAGGAAAGGGCAGAGGTGTAATACCTCTGGGGAATGGGAGAGTTAAATGAGAAATCTGCTAAATTGTCAGGCACCTTCAGGGGCCCCCCTGGATGTCTGAGATCGTAAATGTGAAGATAAGGCCAGCCAACACACCCGGCCATTCAGCTGCTCACTTTGTCGAAACAGCCCCTTTACCCCCGAAGGGACAAATTAAGTGTATTCACAATTTTGAAAACACCTGCCAAGTGTTGTTACTACTGACAGCCCCTCGTCATTGCAGGAATACTTGCCTTTTTGTTTCATGAGAAAAAAGATAATTCACCTGTAAGTCTGACAGGTCTTCTGAGTCTTTTGCCATGAGATAGACAACAGGCTTCTGTGCAGAACAAAGGACGTTTGTGGACATTCGGATGGGTTATGGTAAGGATCTCCTGACATCTGAAAGGTCCTGAGTTTATAAAATCAACTATGCCCAGAGCATTCCACAGCCACACGTGCCCCTCTGCCTGTTGCCTCTGCTGCCCTTCACTGCTGGCGAAGGAGGTACCAGCAAATCTCCCCAGCCGTCTGCAGCCTCATCCCAGAGCTCTTCCGCCATTTTGTCAAAGTGGTTCTAGTTGGTGGTTCCATGGACATGGTATCTCCAAGTCGCTCTTGTATAAAAGATGCAACTTACTGTGGAGAATGTGTATTCTCTGATGCACCTTTCCACGAACGGCCCCTCAGAAGCCATCTTTCCCATGTTCTATGACTGAAATGGAATCCAGCTGCTACCAGGAGCAGGGACTTGTTGGAAATATCTATATTTCTTCCTGCTGGATAGCAAACATTCACGTTGCAAACCTGAGACACGTAACACTCATTTTCTTCTAAATTTTCAGCAGTTTCTGCGTCTTTTAAAAGTATTTGCAACAGTATTTGTCATCCACTCTTTCCACCATATCTATCATGGCAGAATGATAGAAAACAGATAAATACAAAATATAACTTCAGGGAGTAATACATGCTTTAAAGCCAGGTAAGCATATAGGGTGACTGGGGTGGGGTGAAGTGAGTAGAATGTTTACAGGGTCATGAGGAAGACTTCTCCGAAGGAGGGACCGTCGAGCCAAGCTGGGAATGTAGAGAGAGCCATGCAGGAATGTGGGGAAATGTATTCCAGGGAGAGTAAAAAGGCCCTGCGGCTGGACTAGGCTTGGTGTGTCTGAGAAACAAAAGGAAGCCAAGTGTGGCCAGGATAATGGGTAAGAGGTAGAGCTGTGGGCCTCAGGGTGAGAGCACTGGGCAGGGCCCTGACTGCCCGGAGGTCTCCTGGCCCCACAGGACTGATATCAGCCAGTACATCCATAGTCTGTCCCATGCATGATACCAGAGGTTCCCGGGAGATCACACCTCCTGGTTACCACACTGGCTCCCACCAGGGAAGAAGGAAGGGAGAAGGGATACCTCATGGATCAACAGGGC
This sequence comes from Mustela putorius furo, assembly GCF_011764305.1. Taxonomy (NCBI): domain Eukaryota; kingdom Metazoa; phylum Chordata; class Mammalia; order Carnivora; family Mustelidae; genus Mustela; species Mustela putorius. The sequence goes on from NW_025421485.1 coordinate 5,592,648, forward strand.
GCCAGTCAGCAGGGCACAGCTGCCTTGTACTTCCCACATAACAGGGTGCCGGCCTGTGGGGATGATAGCCTTTGTGGAATTTTGGCTCAGACAGGCTGCGGAGAGCCTGGGGGAGCAGACAAGTGGGGGCCCCACACAAGTACTAGCCAAGCATTTGGGGCTTTGTTGGAATAGCAGTACTTCCTCCCCAGGTGGGAGGCTGCAAGGAAGGAAGGGCCCAAAGATTCCAGAGTGTAGCTCCCATTTCTCACCACTCATACCCAATTTCACTTGCATTGAAGGGTGTGTGTTTGTCAAAACCCACCACAGGTCTACTCAAGGGCATTAACCACCGGGTTTTCTTAGTCAAGTGGGAGCTAATGCGTATCTAGCATTTTCTGAGCCAGGCACCATTCTAGACTGGTTGCCCATGAACCCCATTTTCTGGACAAGAAAATGAAATCAAAGGTTATCTAAAATTTGTGTAGGTGTCTAAGCCAGGAGCCAAAACTACGTAGCCTTGTAGGGCCCACAAGTTTGGCCACCATGCCCTGAGCCTCTCAGGAAGGATTGGGCTCAACACCATTCGACCCAGTGCTCCACAAAAGGCTTTCGTGACTTAGCCAATAGGATATTAAATATGAAAGAATCAGATGACACTAGAAGGAACAGGAAATATTTGAACATAATTGCTCTTGGTTGAATAGCAGCTGAGAGACAATTCATTACCACACACAATATTGTTACTGAGAGAAATTCTCTATTTTGAGACTACAGGTTAACCTAGTGGCTACTGATTTATTAAGGAAGTTATTGGAGAAGTTGGCTGCATTTCCTTCTGTCAAGCCATAGCTCCAATAGCAGCATTACTTAATTTGTGAGAACATATCAAAAGCTCACACCAATAATTTCTGAAAACCAACAAATGACTTAGAAGTTATTAGACTGATTTGGTGAATGTTCTGTTATAATTTATTTTGTTGGCAGTTTTATTCTTTTTAAAAATATTATTTATTAAAAAATATTATTTATTTATCTCAGAGATGGTGGGGAGGGGGCAGAGGGAGAGGGAGAGAGAGACTCTCTCACCCAGCACAGAGCCCCACGCGGGGCTTGATCTCCTAACCTTGAGATCATGACCTAAGCATAAATCAAGAGTTGATCACTTAAGTGACTGAGCCACTCAGGTGCTGAAGTTTTATTCTATAAACAGATTTAGTTTGGGTTATTTAAAAATTAAAAGGGAATACATTTTAAAACTTCCACTTATATAGACTCTTATACATGAATATATTATTGAATATGGGTATTTTGAATATTCCTTCTGAGGCCACAGTTAGACATTTCAATTTAATTCTAAGTGTGCTGAGAAGTCGTTGAAGGGTTTTGAACAGAGGAGTGGCAAAGTTTAATTTACACTTTGAAGTACTGTTCAGGTCTCTGTGGGAAACGAACCACAGAGTAGGGGGAAGGCAGTTGACTCACTGGGAGTACCAGGACTTGGTTTTGGGCGCCACAGTGAGCAAGGAGAAGCAGATTCACTTTGAAGGTGGAGTCAATAATGGACTGGGCGTAGTTGTGAGAAGAAGAGAGGAATCAAAGACAGCATAGTGAGGTCATGGTGGAGCCCTTCACTGGGATGGTGACGGGCAGGTCGGTCGGGGGCAGGGATCTAGATTTGGGACATGTTAAGTGACTGTGAGAAATATAGGAGTAGATACTGAATAGGAATTTGCACCAATGAGTCGAGTTCAAGGGAGGTGTTCTGGCCGGAGACGTGAATTTCGGAGCCGTGGTGTAGACATGAGTTTTAAAGCCCAGGACTAAAAGCAGACACCTAGGGAGTGAGAGTAGATCATGGATGAGGGGAAGGGGCCAGGGCTGAGACAAGGGCACTATAACAGGTGGAAGTTAGGCAGAACAGAACAATCCGGCAAAGATGGTGGCAGGCGAGAACCAATGGAAGGCAGTGACCAGAGCCATATGACTAGAGTTTCAAGAAAGAAGAAAGGTCAAATGCTATTAAGAGGTGGGTGAGCTTAGCCCAGCACCCAGCGAGATAGTCATCATGGACGACATGGTTTCAGTCAAGTAGGAAGGGTGGAAGTATGATTGGCATGGATTCTGGGCAGAATGGGAGGAAAGAGTAGACAAGACCTGTGGGAATTTTGCTGGAAGGAAGAGTAAGGAATTGGTCAGCCGTTCAGGGAGACACAGTGGGGTTGAATATGGAAGGTTGCAGCATGTTCGTGTGCTCGTGGAAAAGCAATATTGGCTAGCAGGAGAGAGAGGGGAGATTACAGGCAAACTCCAAGCAAAGCCCTTGAGTGGCTGAGAGGGACAGATCGGGTGCCTGATGAGCCTAAGGGGCTGCATTATTCTGTCCTGACCAGGCCGCAGGAATTCCAGGAATGTGACCACCACTCCACCAGGCAGGGCCCCTGGTCGGGGGCCCTAGTGGCCACATTAGAGCTGGCCCCACTGCCTCATCCCAACTTCCTAACTCTGCCAGCATCCCAGGGCTTGGAACCCAGCACGCCTCCACTGAAAGTTCACTTAAGGAGGTTCTACTAAGTCTGGAAATAGCTAAATATCATTTCAAGGACCCAACAGAGCAGAGACTCTGTAAGGAGAGTAGATCTGAATCCTGGCCCTGATACGTACGGGGTAGCTACGTGACCTGGATGGTCACTTCTCTGGGGCCCAGTTTTCTCATCTGCAGTGTGGGGATAATAACTTCAACAAAACACCTGCTGAGACTGTAGGGTATGGAGGTAATAGCGCACAAAGAATTTGTCAAAGCTCTGTAAACTGGAAAGTGAAAACAGATGCCATCAATGGTCATGAGGCTCAATTTACCAGATCATTCCCCCACTTATCTCCCTGAACAGGCAGCTTGTGGAAGAGGCATTTCTAAGGACACATTCTGGGCCACACCTCTCTGTGGGCTTGATTTTCATAACTAGACTTTTAAGTTTTTGTTTTCAATAAAGATAAGAGCAAGTCTTTAGCTTGCTGCTTGCAAGAGCCTCCAAATTTCATCACAGGCCTAAGTGTATCACTTGAAGACCATCGGTGGAAAGAGCATCATAGGTTGAAAGGGAGGGAGACGTATTATTAACTTCAAAGCTTTCTTGGAACCTATTAAGTGTTAATCACAAAGCACAGGGATGTTCCTGACAGCAAACACTGTCTGGGCACTTCTCAGATGTATGAGCCTTCCTCCTTGGGCTCCCATCAGCATTTCTGCTGAAGCGAAGAGAGACTCTAGTACATCACCCAATGAATGGACCTTCTAGGTGTTCCGAGGCCTGCTCACGGCCTGGTCTGTCCACAACCAAAGCTGAAATCTTTTGTGGTTTGCCTAGTGCTGGGAGGAAGGCTGGAGGAAGGAGGACTTGCAGGCCTATTGTGTGTCAGGCTCGGCACCTGGCCCATTGCACAGGTCATCTCGTCATTGAGCAGGGGGGTAATTGTTCTCTTCGCATCAAACAGGAAGAGGAACAGAGACTCAGGAGGTCAAGCCAGGTCATGCGGCCAGCAGGAGGACGAGGGGCAATCTCGCTCAGTTCTGTCTGCTCCAAAGAGCCTGCTCACCCTGCTCCCCAGGTAGGTGCTTCCTAAAGGTTTGTTTCGTGAATGAGTAGTTGGATATAAATAAAGTTCTCTGCATCCAAAACTGCCTTGTCAAAGGACATCAACCGCCAGAAGGCACAGCCCCAATTAAACAGAAGCAAAACAACCTTCTAAGATTGTGTGAGGTACTCAGAGTTTGCCTTAAATAACTTGGGAGTTTTCCAGACTCTTGAGTGATAAGATCTCAGGCAAGCTGCAGAACCTGTTGAGGGCTGGTTTACCCATTTCTAGTCATGGGGCCCTCCTCTCCCTGCTCCTCCCTCCCTTTCAGGAAGCCAACTCAGCAGAGCCGCAGGACTTGGAGCTCGGGCTATGGGCTAGAAAATTCTTGGAAGAGCAGTCCTGGCTGGTGACCATCCCATGGCCAGGACTACCTACATAATTTGTGCAGAAAATGAAAGTGGAATCCCTGGTTCAAAACTTAGTAAGAATTTTCAGGGGGCAGCAGCAGATCATTAAACAAGCGTATAAGGTCCTGTGTGACCGGATAGACTGCACACCCATGAAGCCAGCCTTTGCCTGGAGCCCTTGATTTGGGAGAAGGGGAGAAGAAATAAGGGGATTGGGTGGAGGGGGCTCTGGGTAGCTGAGGCAGTTCAGTGTCAGACTTTTGATTTTGGCTCAGGTCGTGATCTCAGGGTGGTGAGATCGAGCACCATGTCTGGGCTCTGCACTGGGTGTGGAGCCTGTTTAAGATCCTCTCTCTCCTTCTCCCCTTCTCTGCCCCCCAAAAAGAAGGGGATTTGTGGGACATCATGAAAGCACCAAAAATAGGACCGGTTGAATACTTACAGAGGGACATCTGGGTGGCTCCAGTTGGTTAAAGTTTTGACTCTTGGTTTCAGCCCAGGTCATGACCTCAGGGTCTTGAGATTGCACCCCAAGTTGGGCTCCCCGCTCAGCAGGGAGTCTGCTTCCCCCACCCCTCTCTCCCTCTGCCTGTCCCCCTACTTGTACACACACTCCTTCCCTCTCTAAAAATGAATCTTTTTTTTTTTTTTTTAAATAGCCATGGAGATCAGGTTCTGATTTCTTGAAACATACAATTCCAGAATATAAAGTTTCTGAAAGTCATGTAGAACTACTCTTCCATTTTACGGATGAGGAAGTTGAGATCCAGGCAGAAGCAGACAGAAGCAGTGACTTGGGGAGTCATGGGGTCCCACAGAGAAGGCACCCCCTCTCTGGATTTCAGTCTCCTTATCACTGAAACAACACAGAGCAGGCTGAATAATGCATTATTTCCGATTTCCGCCAAAATAAAAGGCCAAGTCCACAAGGACCAAGGAAGTGGAAGGAGGAGGTGATGGCAGTTGAAGAGGAACTGGAGAGTGGGCGGGTGGGGCAGGAGGAAGCACAGACTAGAAACTGGGGAATTGAGTGACATCTGAATACTGCTCTTAACTTCCTTTCCAGAATGTCAGTAGCAAGTTTTACAGCTCCCCAGGCAGGAGACGAGAGTCTTCTCTGGTCCAAATTTCAGAAACTACCATTTGGGATTCTTCATAGTGAGTGGGCTTGAACTCTATCCTATTAGGCGGAAGCTCTTGGGCCCACATCTGGCTTATGTGCAAAGAGCTTTCTAGGCTCCTGAGAGCTGATGGCATCCAGCAATTCTGGATGTGGGAAAAGGCTTCTAACTTGAAAAGCAGATAGCAAGTAGAAAAAAGAATTGGGAGAAATCAGACAGCTTCAGAATAAAAACTTAATATACAAAATACATTCAGAGATCATTCCAGAACAAAAAGATGAAAGAGATGGAAAACAGCAGAGAAAAAATAAAGCAAGAAAGTAAGTCTGCAGGGTTGAAAACCATCTGGTAGAAATGCCAGGTAGAGAGCCAAGGGGGTAAAATTATCAAGGAAATAATACAAGGAAATTTCTCAGAACTAAAGCATATATCTCCAACTCAAAAGAGCTAGCAAAAATAATGAAAAAGGCCCAGAGTCAGATTCAACATGGGAACTTTTTGAATATCAGAGATACAAAGAAGATGCTGTAAACTTCTAGGGAGAAAAAGAAAAGAATCAGAATATCTTGTCCTCTCCACAACACACTGGAATCTTGTGGACAAGGGACCAATGACTTGAGTGTTCCAGTCCACACCCTACAACTCTATATTCAGCCAAACCATCCATCAGATAGGGTAAACTATGTCAGGCATGCAAGATCTAGTATCATTTCCTTCCCTTGTTCCCTTTCCTTATACCTTTAGTGGACTACCAAAGGTGATGATCCAACAAAGAAGGGAGTAAACCAAGGAAGGAACCCATAGAATCAAGGAAGCAAGGACTCTAAAGCTTAAGAGTCCCTGTGATGATGGTGAATGGAAATTTCCAGATGGCATCTGTATAATGTCCAGTCTAAAATGATGTCCAGTGAAGAGTGTGGTAGGAAGGCTCTGAGACGACAGTCTCTAGGAGCAAGAGTATACGACATATTGGAGATTATGGAAAACATTATTGATAGAATTGAGGTAGACTTTGTTAGAATGTTAGGAAGAATGAATGATGTGTAGAAAATCAGGCATATGGAAAGAAGAGGAGGAAACAAGTAAATCCAGTAAGTGAGGGACTGAATAAGAAATTTGGTGTGAACATGGTGTTAATGTGGTTCTCTAGTAAACGCCATTTGTGTAGTCATGATCAAGTTTATATACTGACTATATAACTAAAATTGTTTTATAACTGTGTTGGGGGGGGAGGAAGGGGAAGTAGGGATGTAGAAGAGATCTCAGTCCTTATTTATCATTGTAGGAACTCAGTATAGCATCTTGAAATGTTAAGTAATGCATTAAGAAACATGGATAGCTCCAGTCCCATGGTTTTAAATATCATCTGTAAGACTTCCAAATTTAAGATGGTGAGAGGAAGACATTCCTAATTCTTTCTTTCTCAAAAACTACCTCAAACAACAAAGAAAATAATGAACTGAAACACAGATTCTATCCTGGACATTAGAAAACACTACAATTCTGAACCTTTACACATGCAGCTAAATGGCTAGAAGAATGACAAATGACAAAAAACAAGTGAACAAAGATGAATCCAAATCCCACTAGAAGTATAATTTATTATAATAAAATTCACTGATTTTAAGTGTACGTGATGAGTTTTGGCGCGCGCGCGTGTGTGTGTGTGTGTGTGTATGTACATATACATATACACATATGCAACCACTACCAAAAAATTTGATTTAGAACATTGCAGTCAGTTCCCATCTTCAAGCCCCAAACCCCTAGCAAACACTGATCTGCTATCATCACCATAGACTTGCCTTTTTTTTTTTTTTTAAAGATTTTATTTATCTGAGAGAGAGAGAGCAAGAACGTGAGGGGGCGGGCAGGAGGAGGCAGAGGGAGAGGGAGAAGCAGACTCCCCACTGAGCAGGAGCCTGAGGACTCAGGGTTCAATCCCAGGACCCCTGGGATCATGACCTGAGCTGAAGGCTCAGCCACCCAGGCACCCCTGGACTTGCCTTTTCTAGAACTTTTCTAGAACTTCGTATAAATACATACAGTGTGTGTAGGGGTGCCTGGGTGGCTTAGCTGGTTATGATCTCAGGGTTGTGGGATTAAGCCCTGCAGCAGGCTCTGTGCTCAGTTAGAATCTTCTTGTCCCTCTCCCTCTTTTCCTCCACTCCCCATTGCTCACTGTCTCTCTCTCAAATAAATAAATAAAATCTTTAAAGAAAAACACACATACTTTGTGTATTCATTTTAGATATGGCTTTTCTCATTTAGTAATGCTTTCGTGATTCCGCCATGGTATCGGGTGTATCAGTAGTTCATACCTATTAATTGTTAAGCAGGATTCCATTAAGATACAGATTTTTCTTTATTTACTTACCAACTGATGGGCATTTGGATTGCTTCCAGTTTGGGATTACTCTGAACAAAGCTGTTATGAGTCTTCACGTATAAATCTTCGTGTGGACATAATGTTTTCATTTCACTTGAAAAATGCTCAAGAGAGGAATTTCTGAGTCATATCGTAAGGGAATGTTTAACTTTGTAAGTAAATGTAAACCGTGGCTTCATGTTGTAGCCAAACCTTGGCATTGTCAATCTAGTAAGATTTATTCACATCAAGGGATATGCAGTAGTATCTCCCTTTGGTTTAAATTTACATTTCTTTAATGACTAATAATGTTGCACATCTTTTCACGTGCTTATTTGGCATCTGTATTTTTAAAGTAAGATGTCTACTCAAATCTTTTGCCTGATTTTAAGTATCTTTTCTCATTATTGAGTTGTGAGTATTCTTTATATCTTATGAACACAAATACCTTATTTTATGTATGTTTTGCTAACATAGTCTCCCAGTCTGTGGCTTGCTTTTTCGTTTTCCTAACTGTGCTTTCAAAAATCACACATTTTTAATTTTGATGGTCCAAAGTATTGATTTTTTATGTGTCCTATTTTTAAAATTTTGCCTAATTCAAGGTCATTAAGATTTTATGCTGTTTTTTCAAAATAAGGTTTATAGTTTTAGTTCATTTTTGTGCATATAGCCAACCAATTATTCCAGCACCTTTATTGAAGAGATTATCCTTTTCCCATTTAATTGTCTTGGCATCTTCTAGAAAATCAGTTGACCATATTTTTGTGGGACCTCTTTCTGGACTTTCTGTTCTATTCCACTGGTTTATATTATATGTCACCTTTAGTTCAGTACCATACTATCTTGATTACTCTTAGCTTTATGGTAGATCTGGAAACTAGATAGTGTAAGTCCTCCAACTCTGCTCTTTTTCGATATTATTTTGGCTGTCCACATACATTTTAAATTTTGCTTACTGAATTTTAAAATAACCCTGTTCATATTTTGAATCTCATTGTGTTTAAACTATAACTAGTTTGCAGGAGAACTAGCATTTGGGGGGTTGGAGGTACGAATTGGTATTTTAACAATATTGAATCTTCCAGTCGATGAATATGGTATATGTCACCATTTATACTTATTTTTAATTTCTCTCAGTAATGTTTTTTACTTTCCAGAGTACATTTATTGAACATATTTGTTAAATTTATCCATATTTCATAATTTTCTTTCTCTCTTTTCGTGTGTGTGTGTGTGTTTGAGAGAGAGAGAGAAAATGAGGGAGGGAGGAAGAGAGGGAGTTTCCTCTATGTTTCCCAAAGTTGAGTAAAAGAAAATTGGGTAATTAAGGATTGTGGTTAGCTGAATTCCAGTTAAGTCAGATTTTACTGTATTTGGCATCCACACTAATAGCTCTGATTATGTCATGCCTGTGTTCAAAAACCTTCATTGGGAAATAATTATGGGATATGCTCAAAGAATGTAGTATCAATTTACAAAGGAGAAAATTGGGAACAGCCGAGCAGACCGATTAACTAGACGGTGCTGTATTCTTACCATGCAGCCATAAAAATAACATGATGCAACAGTGGCTTTCAGAATGGGGTCAGGGTGTCTTCCAGGGTCAGGCCGGCATCAGAGTCTCCACTCATGCTCTGATCACAGTAGCCTTATTTTTATCCTTTTTGGCTTTTACGGTTCCTGGTAGGATTTTGTTTAAACGCAGTGCATCAAATGTTTAAAAATCATTATTGTCAAAAAATTCTGAATGACCAAGAAAGACATCTGTGGACTTAAAATCAGATTAGAGAAGAATCAGTGTGTTGTGTCCTTGGGGAAAAAAGGAGATATATGTGTACAGAATGACGTTGAAAGGTTATACATATATCAGACATTAATAGCAAGTCTATTTGTGCAGATTGTGAATTATTTCTAAATGCTCTTGTTTGTATGTTTCTAAATGTGTACAATGTAGAGTGTAAGTTCTTTAATGAGAATACAGATTCCTGAAAGGGCCTTTCAAGGCTTTCCACCATCTGACACTGAATGCCTTCCCAGCCTTCCTGCTACGCTGCAAATCCTCCCTGAACCACAAGGTTAGCCTCAGAGAATTACTCACCATTTCCTGAGTAGGCCCTGCCTCTCCCTGTCCCCACACCTTTTCCCCAGCTAAGTTCTTAGCACGGCATTCCCTAGCCATACACTATGGCTTCCCACTGGAATTCAGCCCATTCTAAATGCATGTGATAAAATGTAAGGTAAAGGGACGCCTGGGTGGCTCAGTTGGTTAAGCAGCTGCCTTCGGCTCAGGTCATGATCCCAGCGTCCTGGGATCGAGTCCCACATCGGGCTCCTTGCTTGGCAGGGAGCCTGCTTCTCCCTCTGCCTCTGCCTGTGCTTGCTCTCGCTTCTCTCTCTATGACAAATAAATAAAAAAAAAAAAAAAAAAAAAATCTTTAAAAAAAATAAATAAATAAAAAATAAAAAAAATGTAAGGTAAAGAGAAAAAACAGTTCAAAACTACATCAAGAGTGTGATTTCAACCAGTTAAAGAAAAAAAAGTCAAGAAAAAAGCTGGAGGGAACGATGTTAAGCCATGCACAGTGACAACACCTGTGTACTGGGATTAGCAGTCTTTTGTTTTGTTTGTTGGTTTGTCATGCTTTCCAAATCTATGATGACCTAATCAAATTGTAAAAAAGGGGGGAAAATCATACTCATCTTAAGACCTATATCAAATGTCAACACCTCCAAGAACCTTTCATGAAGGACAACAATAACACATTTCTTGAACACTCCAGGCTGTGTCTCCAAGCAACTTAACTGTTTCTGTGTCGCGTGACGCACCCAAAGCAGAGGACTTTCTGGTTAACACTGGCCTCTCCTTACTGAATAAGTAACCTCACCTCTTTGGGTTGCTGGTTCCTCCCAGGGTTGCAGGAAGTGTTAACTGAGACCCCGTGACTATACGCTGGAAACTGGAAAGTGCTATTCAAATGTAGGCCATGTCAGATTCCCATAGGGGGCTGAGGCTCAGTCACCCTGAACTATCCACCACAGGTGACACTCAACAAATGGTGATTGGTTTAAATCTCTTTGTAGTTCCAAAACTCGAGCAAAAGCCTCTGCTGAAATGCTACCAGTAGACTGGGATTTGATAAAGGTCTGTGCTCCAGAGAGCCCACGATTTTTACTGAGATTTTATTTTTCTTTGCTGTTCCCAGCACCTGTGGCCTTAATGGGCAAGCTGGTACTGGGTCAGTCATCAGCAGGGCCGGGCACAGCCCCGGAGCTGGGGGATCGGGTGGGGGGGTTTGCTCTTCAGTGTTTATTAAAAATAGGAAACGAGACTACAGTAACACTTGCCATGAAGATGGCTCTGCAGCCCTGGGCAGGCTATTCCTTATCTACTTCTCAAACAGAGATGACCCAGGAAAGAGCCAGCCTCCGGACTGGCCCGGCCATGGCCTCTATTAACTGGACAGACTTCGGGAGAGACGGCAGGGAAGCCACCTGCTTTGTCCAGGCCAACTTCTCGTTCCTCGGAGGGTTCTTGAAGCCCCAAGAGGGGACATGGCTTGCCAAGGGCACCTGCTAGTTAGTAACAACTAGTTAGCACTGGAGCTAGAGCATACCTGTGTGTTACTTGCATCCTCTGGGATCGCTCTAAGGAAGAAGGAATTCCCACTCGACTCCATCCCCTGCCACCCCAAGCAGAGCCTGGCCCAGCTGGTCTTCTGTGATTGTGAACACAGCCGTGTGCAAGTCAGGCAGGGCTCTACCCTTGAAATCCAACTACGGCCCTCAGGAAAAATTCTTTCCAGACTAAGAAAGACCGAGCCACCTGTCCAGGACCAGAGCTCTGGAGTGATTTACAAGCATCGGCTTTCTTAAGGGGAGAAGCAACCACGAAAATCATGATGATGAGAACCAAACCAAGCAGACATACCAGAGAAGGAAGACCTGCTCAACAGAGATAAGAAAAAACTCCAGGGGTGCCTGGGTGGCTCAGGGGGGTAAGTATTTGCCTTTGGCTCAGGTCATGATCTCCGGGTTGCAGGATCAAGCCCCGTATTAGGCTCCCTGGTCGGGGGGGCAGTCTGCTTCTCCCTCTGCCCCTCACCCAGCTTGTGCTCTTTCGTGCACACGCACTCTCTCTCAAATAAGTAAAATCTTTAAAAAATAATAAAAGCAAAGAAGTTCTAGAAACTTCCAAAAGTCCGTGATTCACAAATGCCAACAGAACCTACGACTTTTCCTAACAACAAATGCCAAATACAGATTGAAAACATTCACAGGACCCATTGGCCTTTTGGCAAGCTCAGCTTTGCTGCAGAGGCCTGGGAGACCCACAGCCCTGCCGGGGTCACGACGGGTTTGGGCACCTGTCCCCAGCTCTGTGCTTGGCCACCCCATCATGTGTCAGGAAAGTGACATGTTGCCTTGTGAGGTGGCTTCCAGAAGAGTTCATGTGAAACAGAGACGCTGGGAGCAGGACACCTCTAGGAGGCTTTGGGTCCTCAAGAGTGGACCTGCATATTCCTCGCAGCCAGGGAGCCTTTTCCAAGATTTCTCACAGCATTTCCATCAATTTCCACATCTCTGAACTCTTCCCTGGAAAATGCTGCAGACAACAACAACAACAAAAATTGGGGGGTGTCTCACCACTGCTGTGAGAACTGGGAGCCCCAATAAGTGAGCTCCTTTGCCTGTACACAGAACCCAGAGAAGAGAACACAGGAAAAAAACTCAGCATGCACGATACCCTGTTTTTCTTTTTTGGTGTCTATGTCCTGGCAGGAAAGGGAGATGCTTTGAGATGAAAAACCAAGTATGAGGTCTGGCTCTGTCACCATTCAGTTCCTTTCAGTTTGATAAATACTGACCCACGGCCTCTGTCTGCAAGATGGTGTGTGAAGTCCCCGGGGGCAGCCGCCCCAGAAAGCGTCTGGAATTACCACGTTCCTGCCGGCTCCCAGTGAGGTCAGATGCTCTTCACAGTGATGGTTTTACTTCCTCCTCAGGCAATCTTAAGAGGCTGGTTACAATCGTTCCTGCTTTTCAGAATGAGAAAATTAACACCGGACAAGAGAAAGCAGCCCAAACATCACCACTGTTAAAACGGGTAATCCGGAATTTTTACGCATTTCTGCGTGTCTTTGAAGCTGGGGAACGAGCGAAAGGAAAGGGTCATGTTCTATACGTGTAGCGATAACTCTAGAAGGAAACACCAAAATGTCAACGATGCTTCTTTCCGAGGGGTGGGGCCGCAGGGATTTCTGGTGCATCGCGCGCTTTCCCATCTCCCGCCTTCTCTCTTTGCCTGGACTTCAGTGCAGAGGAAGACATCAATCCATTCCTTGGTCCTTGGGAGACAGTCCTCACTGGTCTGTAAGAAACCTGTCTTGAGCTTCCTTTAGGATGGGGCTAGAGGGTATAATGCTAAGCGAAATTAGTCAGTCAGAGGAAGACAAACACCAGATGATCTTACGCATGTGGGATCTAAGAAACAAAAGAAACGAGCAAAGGGGAAAAAGAGAGATGAATCAAGAAACAGACTCTCAACTCTAGAGAACAAACCCATGGTTACCGGAGGTGGGAGAGGGTGAGCCTGGGGGAAACAGGTGATGGGGAGGAAGGAACCCACTTGTCCTGCCGGCCACCAGGTGACGCCTGGAAGTGGTGAATTGTACACCGGAAACCAATATTACACTGTATGTTAACTAACTGGAATTTCAGTAGAAACTTGGAAAAAAACAAACTGAAAAAAAAAAAAAAAGAATTCCCTTTATCCTTGTTCGTTAGATGCTATCACTTTTATGTTCTTGGAAAGTGTGAGCTGTTTTGTGTATAGATGTTTCATTTACCTAAGTGGGATCAGCTAAAAAATAAAAAAATCTAATTTTCCTTATTATGTTTAAAACTATTCACCACAAAGTGCGCCTGGGTGGCTCAGTGCGTTAACTGACTCTTGATTCTGCTCAGGTCATGAGATCCAGCCCTGTGTCACTGGTGTGCTCTTGCACGCTTGTGCTCGCTCTCTCTCTCGTTCACAAAACAAAAACAAAAACAAAACAAAAAAATACCAAACCTCTGCACACAAAATTGTTTCTATTATAGACATTTGCAGGTGTTTCAAAGAGAGACGCTCTGGATCATTCTGAACCAAATCACAGACCTACTATTTCATACATGTGCCAGACACAACATTTCATTCAGTATGCATCTTTAAAAGATAACCGCTCCTCAGGAAAAATAAACGCAATGTTATTTACAACACATAAAATAAAACGCAATTCCTTCATGTTATTTTTTTTAAGGTTTTATTTATTTATTTGACAGAGAGAGATCACAAGTAGGCAGAGAGGCAGGCAGAGAGAGAGAGGAGGAAGCAGGCTCCCTGCTGAGCAGAGAGCCCGATGCGGGACTCGATCCCAGGACCCTGAGATCATGACCTGAGCCGAAGGCAGCGGCTTAACCCACTGAGCCACCCAGGCCCCCCCCCTTCATGTTATTTTTTTTAAGGTTTTATTTATTTATTTGACAGAGAGAGATCACAAGTAGGCAGAGAGGCAGGCAGAGAGAGAGAGGAGGAAGCAGGCTCCCTGCTGAGCAGAGAGCCCGATGCGGGACTCGATCCCAGGACCCTGAGATCATGACCTGAGCCGAAGGCAGCAGCTTAACCCACTGAGCCACCCAGCCCCCCCCCCCCCTTCATGTTATTAAAAACCTAGTCAGTGTAGTTCCTTGATAACCTTAAAATTCTTTTTCTTTGTTTTTTTGTTTTTGTTTGTTTGTTTTCTTAAAGCTTCCTCCATTGTGATTATTTGCTACTTTTTTTTTCAGTCTCTTCCAATCCATTGGCATCTCCTCCATTTTATTTTCCTAGTAATTTTTTGTTGAAAAAACCTGGTAATTTTTTGTTGTCCAACTTCCCACACTCTGCATTCTGCTAACTGCATCCTGTGGTATTGGTTAATGGGTCCCTCTGACCCCCGTACTTCCTGTAAATTACTGGTTAGATCTGAAAGTGTTTCAGACTCAGGGTTGTTTTTGCTTTGTTTTGCTGTTTTTGTTGGTCTGGGGAAGACCGCTACCTAACTGGTACCATCGGAGGTACCCAGACCTGGTTCTCTTTCTTTCATGGGTGTGATCAGTCCTGATGATCATTGTCCAGATCCGTTAATTCATGCAGAAAATGCTGCGTGTGTTCGTTAGTCTTCCCGGGCTGTGATAACAGGATACCACAAACCAGTGGCACCTGGATGGCTCAATTCTGGATTTCAGCTCAGGTCATGATCTCGGGGTCATGGGCCCGAGCCCTGTGTCAGGCTCCCACTCGGCACAGAGTCTGCTTCTCCCTCTCCCTCTACTCCTCCCTCCTGCTCCTGCCCGTGCTCTCTCTCTCTCCCTCGAATGAGTGAATGAATGAATAAATAAAATCTTTAAAAAAAAATCACAAACTCAGTGGCTTAAACAACAGAAATGTATTTTCTCACTGCTATGGAGTTTGGAAGTCTGAGATCAAGGCCCTGACAAGGTCGGTTTCTGGTGAGACCCCTCTCCCTGGTTTACAGATGCTGACTTTCTCAGTGCATCCTCAGGAGGCCTTACCCTCTGTGAGATGATAAAAGAGATCTCTGATGTCTCTTCCTCTCCTTATAAGGACACTAGTCCTAATAGATTAGGGCCTCACCTTAATGCCCTCATCTAACCTTAATTATCTTCATAAAGGCCCTATCTCCCTGAAGGCCAGGGCTCCAACATGAGAAGTGGGGGGGGGGGCAAAATTCAGGCCACAGCAGTGATATTTTAATTTCTATCATTCCTTATTTGTTTATTAGTTGGAATAAGTAATTAAAGAGAAACATTTCCTCGCCACCTATTTGGTTTAACTCTGAGGTATAAGTCATATCAGGAAAAGCAAGAAAAATTCTTCATTCTTTCCCCTTCTTTATCCATTTTCAAAATGATGAAGCAGTTTCCTAGCATTGTCTAAGCGGGAATCAGTACTGTCTTGGCATGTTTGTTCTTTTGGTATGATTATAAACTCACGAATATAAACACATCAGATTGTTTTCATCGGTTGCAGTGATCAACCTTTTTAATGTGCAGATCGTCTTATCTCTGGCCTGTAGGGGTTTCTTTAGGTTGGATGCCGTCCTCTAACCTGAGTGATGTCTTCAATCGCTTCCTTGTGATCTGACCTACTTCGGACCTGGAATCCATCGTGACCTTCCCCAAGGACGGGACCACAGGCAAGGCTGCAAAGAACATCCTTGTCCAAGGGGAGGGCTGGAAGGGCTGGGTCATACACTGGGTTAACCTCATGGAGAATTAGGTTAAATGATTCGATTAAAAGTTTCCAGTTCAGGGGCACTTGGGGGCTTAGCATCTGCCTTTAGCCCAGGTCATGATCTCGGGATCCTGGGATCGAGTCCCCCATCTGGCTCTCTGCTCAGCAGAGAGTCTGCTTCTCCCTCTGCCCCTCCCCCTGCTCATTCTCTCTCTCCCTCTCTCTCTCTCTCTCTCAAAAAAATAAATAAGTAAATAAAATCAATCTTGAAAAAAAATGTTCCTGATCATTCCAGGAGATGGCCGCACGAATTCACACTCTCGCCAACAGTATTTAGAAGGCTCTTTAGAGCCTTTACCCACTTCCTGCCCTTCCCCAGCGCTTGGTTTTTTCAGCCCTTTGGTGTGGGAAACCAAAATTTTGTTTTTCTGGTTTCCTTTTCTCTGATTGCTGA
Organism: Mustela putorius furo; assembly: GCF_011764305.1. NCBI lineage: Eukaryota > Metazoa > Chordata > Mammalia > Carnivora > Mustelidae > Mustela > Mustela putorius. The sequence goes on from NW_025421485.1 coordinate 5,608,834, forward strand.
TGAATTTAACAGAGTAAGCGTGCTCGCCTTTCAGGTTTCTTTCTTGTAAAGTGTGAGTGCATCTTTGGAAAACATTATATGGTGTGAGGTAAGCAACGGGTTTATTTATTTTTTTCCCTGTATATAGGGAACCAGTTTTCCCAATACCATTTACCTAAATACACACACACACACACACACACACACACGCACACACACCATATATATAAAAATCGTTTCCCTATTCATAGTGATGCCAGTTTCTTGAACTAGGTTGCCAAATATTCATGGGTCTGTCTGAATACTCCATGCATTTCCCTTGGTTTATCTCTTTTAGTGCTATTTTTATTAAAACGGCTTTGTGGTCTGTCTTAATTTCTGGTAAGGTCAATCGTCTTTCTTTTTGGTTTTAAAAGTTGACTGACCCAGTTGTCTAGGTGGCTCAGTCTGTTAAACATCTGCCTTCGGCTCAGCTCATGATCCTGGGGTCCTGGGATCGAGTCCCACATCAGGCTCCCTGCTCAGTGGGAGTCTGTCTTCCCTCTGCCTGCTGTTCCTCCTGCTTGTGTGTCATGCTGTCTAATAAATAAAAATATAAATAAAATCTTAAAAAATAAATAAAAGCATGAGTTCATTCTGATACCTTTCCTCCCCATCCAGTATCACAAGGTTTTTCACTACCGTTAAGGGTTTAACTATTTCCCCCCAAAAGATGTTGAAGCCCCCAGTAGTGAATGTGACATTATTTCGAAAGAGGGTCTTTGCAGACGATGAAGTTCATAAGCAGTGGTTAGGGCAGACTCCAGTCCAATATGGCTGGCATCCTTACACAAAGAGGAAATGTAGACACAGACCCAGAGAGAACACCACGTGAGGATGAAGACAGAAATGAAGGAAATGCTTCTATAAGCCAGGGAATGGCCATGACGGCCAGCACACCACCAGAAGCTGGGCCAGAGGCCAGAACAGATTCCTTCTCTCAGCCCCTTAGAAGGAACCTTGATCTTGAACTTCTGGCCTCCAGAACCGTTAGACAGTATATGTCTGTTGTTCAAGCTCCTCGTCTGTGGTACATCATTCAAGTCGCCTGGGAAACAATCTGCTGACCTTTCTCCCTTCCTTACTTCCAGCTCTTTTCTCCCACAGTGAAAACTCCAGCTCCTGATGTCAACGTGTTTACCCATGTTCTCAGTCTTAAGATACACAGAAATTGTTGCAGAATTGTTATGTTTGTATCTCTCCCAACCACAAAATTAAGTAAAATTCAAGATTTTTTTCCAGTTCTTTTTTTTTAAAGACATATTTATTTATTTGAGAGAGAGAGAGAGTGCAGTGGAAAGGAGCAGAGCAAGAGGGAGAGACCATCCCTAGCTGACTCCCAGCTCAGTGTGGAGCCTGATGCAGGGCTCGATCTCCGACCTTGAGCTCATGACCTGAGCTGAAATCAAGAGTCAGACACTCAACTGACTGAGCCACCCAGGTGTCCCTCCAGTTCTTTTCATATTTAGATTGAGGGTATAAAGTACTGTGTTCAAAATTATTTAAATTAGTCCTTTTTCTTGTGTGGTTATGATATCCATTTGCTATAGAGGTTAGTTCCGTTGTTTTGGCTTTATTCAATTTGAGGGCTGACCTCCCCATTCATACCGATTGAATCTTTTTTGCTGAATGTGTTACACATTAACAAGTTTGCAAAGTTTGTTAAAACTATGAAGTCAGAGAACTATCGTTCTCTCTCCTTTCCCTCCCACTCCATTCTGACCCACCCCATTAGGTCATTTGTTTTATTAGTTTCTAGTATAACCTTCCTGCATTTATTTTTTGCAAAAAGAAGCAGATTTATATCTATATCTTCTTATTTCTCTTTCTTACACAAAAGCTAGCATTTCACATAGGCACCTTTTTTCTACTTAATACATTCTGGAAATGATTCCACGACAGTTTTTAGAGATCTTTCTCATTGTTTTCACAGCTGCCTCATACTCCATTTAGTGGGAATGCCACCTTTAATTCATGCCATTTTAGATTATGGGATTAAGGCAGTTTCTAGGGATTTGCTGTTACATATAATGTTGCAATGAATATCCAGGTGCATATGTATTTTCATGTTGTTGGGAACATATGTTCAGGATAAAGTCCTAGAAATGGGATTGCTAAGGCAAGGGTTAAATACATACCTAGCTTTGTTTGGTATTGTCAAATCATCCCAAAAGTCTTTACCATTTTGATTTCCACCCACAACGTATGAGAACACAACTTTTCCATGGCCTCTCCCATACAGTGTGTGCTCAAGATTTTGAATTTGTGCCAGCCTGGTGGGTGAAGATGCCATTTTAGCATTGTTACAATTTGTATTTCTCTCATGATGAGTAAAGTTGAACATTTCTTCATGCCTTTCAAAGGCCATTTTATTTCATTTTTTGGTGAATCGTATGTTCATGATTTTTTTTTTTTTGTCCAGTTTGCTATTGGAATTTCGATCTTTCCTTCAAATTTTAAACTTTTTTTTTTTTTAAAGTAGACTCCACACTGGGTGTGGAGCCCAATGTGGGGCTTGAGTTCACGACCTTGAGATTAACCCAAACTGAGATCAAGAGAAAGACACTTAACCACCTGAGCCCCACAGATGCTCCTCTTTCAAATTTTAAAGAGTTCTTTAACTATTAACCATATTAATCTTTTATCCTTGATATATATTATAAATATTTTCCCCCAGTATGTCATTGTGACTTTCCTTATACTTGTCATATAAAACTTTCTTTTCTTCCTTTTTTGCCATTTATGTAGTTGGATTTATCGGATTTTAAGACTGCATCTGGATAGTATTTGGAGTGTTAGTTAATAACATCCTGGTTAAATCCTTTGCAAACAAAACGCTGGCTTTACTAGATTTTGTCAAATGCCAATAATTCTGGCCTGAGCTAATCTGCTCCTCTGCCTGAAATTATTATGGCAAATAATGAACAAGAAGACTTCCTCCAAATACAGTTGCCTTTGTAAGAGGCAAATATTATCGGTCTTAGAGCTACAGAGGCAGAGTTCTGAGCTGGCCTTGATGAAGATTTATCACAGAACCCTGAATAAGTGACTTCATCTCATTGAGCCGCAAAATGGTCCCTTGCTCTGGGTTCAGACTATAACCCGCCGTCCAGTTTCAGGACAGGATCTGGGGCAGGGCAGAGCTGAATGCTGATAGCAGGCCAGCTGGTCAACACGCTGTCCCCTGTGAATTAAGCAGGAGATGGCCTTGGGAACCGGAGAAGAGTCCTGGGGTCCAAGGAAGCTGTTTTTACTGGTGACTCTGTGGGTCTCTTTCTCTGATAGGATTAGAGGCACTTCAGAAGGCTTCTAGCTTCCACAGCTGGTCATCCCCCAATTGGGGTCTGCCGTCCTGCCCGATATTTCATTATGAGGTCACTGCTTTGGACTAGAACACTGTACACTGGGGGCTAAAATGCCTGTTAAATGGCTCCCATCCCCAGACAGTGCTGTGTGTGCCTAACTTGCTAACACAGTGGCACAGACTGACGGGAGGGCTCGTCAGCTCGCTCTTAGGAGAGCTTTGAAGGAACGCGAAGTATGGAGGACACACTTTGATGGGAAGACCAAGCATGCGCTCAGGACTGGAGAGGCACTGATTGAGGCAGTGACTGGGGAGGTTGTGTCCTTGTGTGGCCATCCAGAGAAGGACGTGGGCAGCAGTATCAGAGAGGTGGACCAGAGGGCATTGGGAAAAGAGGGATGGGTATAGTCACTGCTGACTTCTCTCTGCCCCCTTCCTCACCCAGTGCCCCAGTTCAGGCCACAGCTTCTTCCACAGCCCCTGCCTTTCCCCCCTCGTTCCCTCGCATGTAGCCTTTCTGAGGCTTCCCATGTTTTGAGCAAACTCCATACCCTGGCCTGTCGAGTCTGTCTGTCTAGGATCTTGTCCCTCCAGTTTTGCCCACAGACCTAGGACTAGTCCCTGAACAACACTGAGGCATGTGAAATGACAAAGACATGGACAATGACTGGGGAACTGTGGGTTGTTTTTTTTTTTTAAGATTTTATTTATTTATCAGAGAGAGGGAGGGGCAGAGAGCGAGCACAGGCAGACAGAATGGCAAGCAGAAGCAGAGGGAGAAGCAGGCTCCCTGCTGAGCAAGGAGCCCGATGTGGGACTCCATCCCAGGACGCAGGGATCATGACCTGAGCCGAAGGCAGCTGCTTAACCAACTGAGCCACCCAGGCGTCCCGGAACTGTGGTTTTAAGCTAAGACCTTTCTCATGAATCCAGGCTCAGGCCCATCAGCCTTGGGAACTGTCGACAAGACACACTTTCTCAGTCTTAGGTTCTCACAAGGCTCCCTTGGCTTTGAGGATCCTTTCCCCCATCACCGGGCTCACTGAGCCCCAGCATTCTGAGGTCTCAGCCTAGAGCCCCCAGGCTAGTCGCCCAGTACAGGTGGCCCCAGTTGGCCCTGGTTGGGGGGACGCGGGCACCACCTGGTGGCCAAGTGCTGTCATCACACCAAATGCAGACAAAACCCACCAGTCTGTGGAACCTGAAGCTTGGAGTCCCAGGATACTGGGTGGGAAGACCCACCCTGCCAGCCCGCGTGTCCTGACACCCCACCCCTATCAGGACAGGCCACTAGGGGTGCACAGGGGCTCCTTCCAGGAAAAGATGGTTTTAGCCCTTGGAAGGGGAAGGTCTCATTTGTTGGTCCTGTTCCTGTAGGTGGTGATGCCTTTCCCTTCTCCCCCCCTTTCCCCCCACCACAGCTTTGCACGAACTCTGCAGCCACCAGTTAGAGTGCAGTGTGGGTGGGAGTGCAGTGTGCGGTGGGAGACGAGGGAGAGCTTGGGAGGCAGAATCTGTCCGTGCTTCTAACAATCTTCTGACTCTCCATCCTCGGCCTTCTGTGGCCTTCTGCTGTCACTCCGGTCTCTGCCACATGGCACTGTCTCCGTGTGTCTCTGTCTCAGATGGCATTTCCTCTTATAAGGACATCAGTCACATTAGATTAAGGGCCAAATTTCATGGCCTTATCTTAACCTGGACTACATCTAAAAAGACCCTATTCTAAATAAAGTCATACTCATAGGACAAGAACATATCTTTCGGGAGCAGAGGGCACAGTCCAACCCCATAATAGGGAAGAAACTGAGCTGTGGTGAGATCAGGCACAGAGGTTGGAGCTGTGAGTTCCAGATCTGATGTTTCTTTGAAGTCTCAGTTTTTAATCTTAAACATCCCTATATTTTTAACACCCTTTGCTATTATAAGTTCATGTTTGTTTTGATATGAAATAGTATCTCTTCAGATCTTTGACATTTTGGTGAAGGGACTTGTTTCGCTATGGCTTCACAAGCCTTCGAGGCATTTCTGAACTTTTTCAAGTGAATTTATAGCCCAGTTGGAAAAGTATAAACCAACATAAATTCGCTTAGTTCCCGTACAAACCCAGCAAGACCAGTATGTTTTTTTTTTTTTTTTTTTTAGATTTTATTTATTTATTTGACAGAGAGAGATCACAAGTAGGCAGAGAGGCAGGCAGAGAGAGAGAGAGAGAGGAGGAAGCAGGCTCCCTGCTGAGCAGAGAGCCCCATGCAGGACTCGATCCCAGGATCCTGAGATCATGACCCAAGCCGAAGGCAGCAGCCCAAACCACTGAGCCACGCAGGCGCCCCAGCCAATATGTTTAACTGAAGAGGAAACTGGTTCAAAGTGGTTAACAAGCTGCTGAAGTCCCATCCTAATTGACCAGGGGCAGGATCAGAACTCAGTTCTCTGGTTGCCTGATCTGCTTTTCTACTATTCACATCGGACCCAGGGGAGATCAGAGGACCACAGGGAGCACACGTGCCCTGCCAGCGTTCCCACACTGGGGAGAAGGATTTGGGTACTTGTGGAGAAAATCAATTCTGTGAAATCCGAAACATAAACACAGTGTTCTGCCCGGCAAAACCCATAACATTTTCATTAAGATAGGAAAAAAACAAAAAAACCCACTCACACCATATTCAATTACTGTATTCCCAAATACTCACGTTAGAAACGCCCTTCCAAGTGTCTGTGTGAAAGGAGGGGGCGCACAGATCCTAGTTCTGCTTGTTATTTGGAGGTTGCTTAAAAGATCGTTAAGTGGGCTCTTTTTAGAGAGTGGTTTCGGGTCACTACCAAGGGCGTCTCTACCAGACGTTCCATGTAAGGGAGGCGCCATCACGACCCTAACCCCGTCCCCTCCATCCACGCAGCAAGCCTCCCCCGGGCACCTAGCTGCACCAGGAGGTTCGCCACCCAGTGACATAGACCCCTGCCCCTGCAGGAAGCTCATACACCGGGACAAGCATCCCGGTGCCCTGAAGAGGAACAAACGTGCAACCACGTGGAGGGGGGAGGCGCTGGGGAAACTGCGAGGCTGGGCAGCAGTGGGCGCGCATGCGCATGGGAGTGGGCGTGCCCCCCGCCCCCCATTAGCCACGTAACCGCTTGTTGTCCTGCCGGGCCCCTCGCATAATCTGCTTGCTTGGGGCGGGTGAAGCCGGGACACCTGCGGTGGACGTGAGCACCTGCCAGGTTGCCAGCCCCGGGGGGAGCCCAGGCTGGGACACCTGGACACTCTCCGCTCCCTGGGGGTTTGGGCAGCCTCGTCCCGCCTTCCTCAGCATTGCCAGGCTGGGGCCAAGCCGTCTTGATCCCTTTTTGCTCCCCGAAGCCATCGACCTTTGGGGGTTGTGGGAGCCCCTGGTTCTCACCCACAGGTCCGAGGGGTCTCCAGGCGGGGTTTGCTAAAGGAAAGAGGTAGCTAAGGCGGCACCCATTCTGGGAGGATCCGGGTGAGTTTGTGGCCTGTGTGGGAGGCTGTTGTTTCTCAGTTACACTATCTCGTCGGACGAGGGAACTTCAGCTGCTGGTTCTGAGCGCCTGTGTGCTCGCCCACTGCCGACACTAAACCCAGTCAACAGGAACCGCAAGCAGGAATTAATTACCTGTTTGGTTTCGCAGAGAGGTGGAGTCCCTTGCCCGATGTCTCCCCGCCCAGGAAGTGGTGAAGCGGGGCTGCCTGCTGTACCCTGTGGCCTCTTGGCGATTTCAGCTCCCCGGTCCTACCCTGGGAGAGAACGACCACTAGCCAGAAACCAGCCAGTAGCGACCCTGGGGACCGAGTGTCCATCACGTGGCTTCTGGAGCCCAAGGGCAGGGTTCCCAGCTGAGTGGCAGGGGCAAGCCAGGAGAAGCACGAGCAGCAGATGCCAACGAGGGGCACCCGGAAAGAGTCCAGGGGACCCAGGGGCATCTGGATGGGCCCCAGATGGTGTCTATTACAGGGAGCAAAGCTGTGGAAGGAGCCAGGGGCCGGCCAGGCTAATCTTGGACCTCAACGGGCCCCCACTCTGACTTGATCCCCATTGTCCTCCCCGCCCATCTCCAAGCCTGGGCCTGTTGGGCTCTCAGGGGACTCTTACTGGGGACTCCCACGGGAGGGAGGGGAGGGTCTCCCGGCCGCTGTCCTGCTCTGGAGGCCCTTATGCGACACTTTGGTTTTATGTCTGTCCCTTTGCCTTCATTTGCTTCTAGTCTGTGAACGCTCACTCGCTGTTCTCTTTGTCTCTGTGTCTCTGCCATCCTCCGGGGGGCTGGGGGAACCGTGGGTGATATGCACGGGGCCAGATCCGTGGCTGCACGGGGATCCAGTGCCCTAACTCGGCTCCCATCAGCCTGCCTGGGAGCAAGGCCCATCCCGGGGTCAGAAGCAGAAGCAGAGTTGGGGTTTGGAGCCAAGGTTCTGAGTCAAGCCGAGACAGGGCTTGAGGGAGAAGTCAGGGTGGACGGCCGAGTCTCCACGTGACTGCTGGACCAGCCCGAGAAGTGGGGAGGCCAGGCTGGCCAGCACAGAGCCCACAGAAGCTGGGGCAGGGTGGCTGGGCAGGGCCATCCTTGGAGGCCAGGCCTCAGGCTGTGGGGTCAGGGCACATCCTAGAGGAGCGTGCCTGAGGAAGCTGGAGGGAGGGGGATCAGCCGTGGAGGTCCAGGCCCTCAGGAGCCGAACGCAGGGAGTCAGGGGAGACAGGAGAGGTGGAGGTGTGCGAGTGGGTTGGGAGGCCTGGCAGACAGAGTCTTGGCACTACGGCAGAAGCAGTGCCCACTGTGGTCAGGACTGAGGGCGAGCTCTGCTTTGGCACAGAAGCTGCTGGTCAACAGCCCTCCACGATGGCTCCCGGTCAAGGTGGGCTGTCGGCACTACAGCCCGAGGGGAGGCTAAGCGAAGCCTGTGGGCTGGGGAGAAGAGGCCCGTGGGCACCGGGTCACAGAGCAGGAAGAAAGTGAGACGGATCCTCCCAGGGCTCGAGGGAGTGTCGCTCTGGAGGAAGCCACCCAGGGACATGTGGGTAAGAAACATGGCAGGCTTTCCTTGGGGAAGCCTGGAGACCAGGGTCTCTGCCCCTTGTGGGAGACCGAGTTAGAGTTCCATTAAGATTCATCTTTGACTGCACCGTCGTGGGGAGAGGCAGCCCGTGGGCCCAGCCACACAGCCCACAGTGGGACCCTCTGCAAAGCCCATCCTTAACTCATCCTACGGTGTGAAGGAGCACGGAGCGAACAGCCAGTGCGGGCAGGTCAGGGACGCGCAGGTCAGGGACGGGCAGGGCGCCGCGGGGACAGACAGGCCTGCTCCGTCCCGGAAAGGCTGCTGCAGAGCCCGGCCCTCTCAGCCGTCCAGGACTTCTGCGCCAGAGCCTCGGATGCCGGCCTTGCAGGCTCAGAACCAGATCTGCCCACTTGCCGAGATGGATCCTTCCCTCAGAGGGGGAGTCCAACTGCCCCCGCTCACGGGACTGTTGTATCAAATGTCAACACATCCTGTTCTGGTGAGAAATGAAGGTCCTGAAGACCCGTTTTTGGCATAGGCGTGATTAGTGCATTTTTATTTCTAGGACACAGAAGTGCGCTTGATGAGACTGGAATCAGAATGTGGGACTTGGACCGCCTGGATATTTAACAACATCAGACTGTTCAGCCGAAGGAACAGTTCCTCCACCGGGAGGGCTTTGCCAGCCAGATAGTCCCGAGCTGGGTTAACTAAGCCCCTTGGGCAGTGTCTAAGGGATGTGGCCAGCCCGGCCGCTGTTGTTTCTCTTTCTCCTGTTTCCACGCTTGAATAAGCTCTTCGCCCTACCAATGAGCTCTTTTAAGAAATAAGAGGTGAGGGCGCCTGGGTGGCTCAGTTGTTAAGCGCCTGCCTCCAGCTCAGGTCATGATCCCAGGGTGCTGGGATCGAGCCCCACATCGGGCTCCCTGCTCAGCGGGGAGCCTGCTTCTCCCTCTCCCACTCCCCCTGCTTGTGCTCCCTCTCTCACTGTGTCTCTCTCTGTTGAAGAAATAAAATCTTTAAAAGAAGACAAAAGAAATAAGAGGTGAAAGTTCGGTTAACATAAGCAAAAGTTAATTTATCGGAAGGATATGTGAGAGACTGTATTTGGGTTCTCCAGAGGAGCAGACTGAGGCTGGTGGGTGGGGGAGAAAGAGATTTATTTTAAGCAGTTGTCTCACGGTTGTGGGGGTTGGCAAGTTCAGGTTTGGCAGTCTTTTTTTTTTTAAAGATTTTATTTATTTGAGATAGAGAGCAGCGGGGAGGGGCAGAGGCAGAGGGAGAAGCTGAGCAGGGACCCCGACTCCGGACTCGATCCCAGGACCCCAGATCATGGCCTTGGCTGGAGGCAGATGCTTCACCGACTGAGCCCCCCAGGAGCCCCTCTCATGGACAGCTGAGGAGAATTCCTTCCCGTCTGTGTTGTTGTTCTCACATTTTAAGTTCTAGAGGCCAGAAGTCCAAGGTGAAGGTGTCAGCAGGGTTAGTTTCTTCGGAGGGCTGAGGGAGAGTCGTGTACTCCGGGTGTCTCTGCTTGGCTCGTAGACGTTGCCTTCATGCTCATTCTCGAGGTCTTCGCCTGATGTCTGTGCCTGTGCCCAAATTTCCCCTTTGATGGAGATGCCCATCCCAGTGGACAAGGATCCCACTTAACTAATTCTATCCACCATTACCCCATGTCCAAATAAGCTCGTATTCTGATGTCCTGGGGGTTAGGACTTCAATATATATGAATTGGGGGGAACACAATTCCACCCATCACAGAGATAAATTCAGAGGAGAGTAGAGAATCAGGCTCGGGCAACAGCCAAGGCGGTTCTAAAGGCTTTGGAACAGGCCTCCCATCTGACTGGGAACCATCAGGGTAAGGGAGCTAAGAGAGCTAGGGGGGCGAGCAGCTTCCCAGGAGGGCTGGCCCACCATGTCCAACAGTTTTGTCCCTCATTCAAAATTCAAATCCTAAGGGGAGCGGGTGGCTGGCCTGGTTGAGGCCTGTCCCCGAGCCTGGCAGGAGGCAGTGGGGCGGTGCCTCCAGGACGTGTCCTGTGTGGGAGACGTCACACCCGTCTTGCACACGGGGGAGCTGTGAGGAAAAGGGAGTGGGGGCAGGTTGCGACTACGTGACTACGCCCAGTCTTGTCTCCCTTAAGAGGCTGTCACCCCTCTTCTCGGTCCGCGTATGTTGACTTCATGGCCTGGTTCTCAGGTTGCCCAGATGTGGACTCTGAGGCTCAGAGGCGCTCGAGCGGCCTTCGGTTTGAGCAGCCAGAGGTCTGGCTGGGAGCCAGCAGGCCCAGGGGGTGTCGAACGTCCTCCGATCAAGCCCTGGACCGGGGCCAGGCCTCCCTCACAGGGAACATTTGGGCCAATGAGCTCTCAACACCTTCTGGTCTGAGTATTGACACTTGCAGTGTGTGCGCAGAAAGCTCTGGGCCGTTGCTTTAGCTGATGAGCCCCCCCTTCCCCTTTCCTAATCTCTTACAAAACGAAGGCAGCACCCCTCCTGCTGGCAGGGAGGGAGCCCAGGCCCCATTTCAGGGTGGTCTGGCATGGTGAACGCAACAGGCTGTCAGGACTTCTCTGCCAAGACCCAGGGGGACCCAGCGGGCGTCCCTCCTGGGGACCCTCCACCTGCTGGCCCAGGCCAGGCCTCCCGCGGAGCCCGGCCCCCTGTGCTGCCCGGGCTCCCCTCCGGGGTTTGACGGGGACATCCAGAGCGTTTCTGAAAGCGGCCTGCTGCCGTGCAGACCGCCCTGGAGATGGAGGGGTGACTTTGCCGCAGAGAGGTAAAGCAGAGACCCCAGCCCCAGGCACGGCCCCGCCCCCACAGCCCCCCCGTTGCTCCACGAGGACTCTGCCCGCAGCCAGCCTGCCACGCAGCCCCTCCGGACGCAGCCACAAGCCTGAAGCCCAGTGTCTGGGGGGCCGCAGGGCCCGGGATGCGTCCGAGGAATCCCAGAGGCAAAGACGTCCAAGCTGGAGGAGGACAGGGGTAGGCACTTGGGCAGCGGGCAGCAAACCAGACGCCAGGCTCGTCCCCAGTCATCCACTTGCGCTCTCTGCACGTTTCTCAAACGGGGTCCTCCTGAGTCCATCTGAGGGTCCAGGAATTCTTTACAAAGAATTTGAACTGGGCGCTTGTACTCCAAGAGAAATCTAAGAAGAACATCATTTCCATGTTCCGGGCCATCCAGGCGAAGCTCTTATAATGGGTGCTTTGGGGGGCTTGAGGCGGGGACCACCATGGACTGTCAGGGGCCCCCACCCTGCACTGAGGGCACTGATCAGGTGCGGCCGTTGGAGCTGTGGCAGGCTGACAGGAGCGGAGAGAAGCCCGATGATGTCATGGCCTGAGGGCGGCCAGCGGGGAGGGCAGGGGCGGGGCACGAGCCTGACGGAGGAGGCTCCGAGGTCTGTGGGTTCTGGACAGCTTCTGGCCACTCCTCAGCATGTAGTTTCACTGACACAACCCTGTGACTCATGGCTCATCCTGGCTCAGCTACTGGAGCCCCAGGCCAGAGGCAGAATTTTCTAGGCTGCGTGGCAACAAGATCAGCCATCTCGAGAGAACTGGCTGTGCCGAGGTTGGGGGTGGGGGGGGTTGGTTGCGGCAGAAATGGGGAGGCTCTGAGTCCTCCCAGGGCAGCAGGGGAGCAGGAGGACGGGGGTGGCGGGGACTGGAGGAGTCACGAGGAAGAACGGGCCCCAGACACAAACATGGCACCCTCCATCGCAGGTTCTTAAATTTTCCATGCCCCTAATGCCTCTGTGGGGTGCTGCTCACTCCCTACTCACTGAGAAGCATCTGGCACAGACTTCTTCATTCGCTGTGCTGAGGACAGTTGGGGGGGCGGTGGGGGCGGGGAGAGGCTGAGCCGGGCAGATACCAGAAAGCCTGTGGCCACCCTCTGTGCCCCGTGTGAAGCCGGACTCCTCCGGGACAGGTAGAGGTGCTCCCGTGGCAGGCTGCGTCTCTGTGAGGTTGGTCACGGATTCTCTCTGGGCCTCTGAGAAGCCACGCTTTGCCCTGGCCCGGAGGTGTTGACAGAACGGCCTGGAAATCTGGGTCAGCAACGGGCAAGTCCCTACAGGTGGTCCCCGCTGCCGGGAGAGAGACAGGCCTGGCTCTAAGGAAGCCGTGAGCTCAGCTGGGGACCGAGAACCTGCTGGTGTGACACATCTTGTTTCCGTGCCTGCCCAGAAACCCTTTCTGTGGAGGCAGCACGAGGAGAGGACAGGAGCTTAGCAGTCACCCAGGTCTGACTTTGTCACGGAGTCCTCCATTCCCTGGGGTTTGGATTAGAACATCTTAGGGTCCCCACTGGCAGCAACTTCCTCTGAATCTGGCTGGCTCGTCCTGCAGCAGGGCAAGTAAAACCTCATAGGTCTCAAAATTCTTATCCTCAGCCTCTCTAGGACAGCCTAGACCACAGCGAAAGGTTCCCTAGGGCCACTGCCCTTGGGGGTCCCACAGAGACAAGGAGCTTCAAAAGAGGGACAGGCCCTGAGTTGACTCCAACTGAAGCCAAGCTCCAAGAAGTTTAAGAAGTTTAAGAAGGCTTTAGGCACTGGGCATGAAAATGCCTTTGCTACCAATAGAATGCTCTGAACAACTCGTGAATTTTTCTCTCGTGTATACCTCTATCCACCTGTTTATTCCTCCTGCTCCTTGCTCGGAGACAGCAGACCCAGCTTTTGTCCTCGAGTGGCTGCAGCAGCTCCCAGTTGAGCCAGGAGGGGAGTGGGAGGCCTGTGCTGAGGGTCCCAAGTCTCCAGGGGGGAGAGACGCATGTTCTTTTCCCATTTTACAGATGAGAAAACTGAGAGAGAAAGGTGTCTGGCCCAGAGGCACGCAAGGTCACGGCTGAGTCAGGAATCTGGAGGGCAGAGAAGGCAGGACAGGAGGGAAGGAGGGAGGCCCGTGGAGCTGCGGCTGGGATCGGCACGGGAAGCGCTGAGATGCTCCCCGCCCCAGACTGGGCCCACCTGGCCTTCCTCCCTCCAGAGGGCTGGGGCCTGGATCCTGGGGTCTGAGGCACCCACCCCGCCCCACCTTGTCCCCTGGATCTGCGGGTGCGCCAGCTGCTGTGTGCCCCTGCCCTCTGGTGGCAAGATCTGGAAACGTCACCACTGCACAGCAACGTGAGTGTCTGACGGCAGCAGGATTCAGGTCCGTCCAGTACCTTCTGTGTGCCGGGCGCTGAGCTCGAGATCAGAGAGAGAGGAAAATGGCCTGTGTCTTAGAGCGCACGATCTAGAGAAGAAGCAGACCCTGACAATACAATGAGGAAGGGGCTCGGCTGGGGTGGAGTTTGGGGTGTCGCTTGATGGCACTGTTTTAAAACAGTGTAGCCCCTAATCCATGGGTAGGAGCCTTTCCCTGCCGAAGGTCCCACTGGATCCAGGAACGTTTTGTCAGCCCCCCGCTCTGGAGCCCTGGGCCCCAGCAAGGGTGGGAAGGGCCCAGGAGTGGGTTCCAACGCCAGCCTCTAAGGCCAGAGCCCCAGAGCCAGAGGGGACATCTGAGTGAGGTTTTTAGCTGTGCCTGCCAAGGAGCCTCAGGGCCCGTGGGTACGCAGGCTGGGTCCCACTCCTCACCATCTTAACCCAGCCCCACCCTGCAGAGACCAAGGAACAAGATGGTTAAGGGCCTGCTGGAACGGCTCGGGGGGAAGGGGTGTGTCCCCCGGGGACGCGGTGCGAGCTGTGGCCGAGCCAGCCTGGAGCCCGAGAGTCAGAGTCTGCACTTTACCAAGAGCCTGGCCGATTGGGGTGCACGTTACGGACGGAGGAGTGGGGGTGTCTTGAGCTCCTGGACTACGGCGGGCGATGACCTTCAGGGTGATGTGTGCTTTCCCTGCGCAGCTACTGCGCCAGGGTCTAGAAAATTCGTGGGGTGTTGGCCAAGGTCTGGGCCTCCCCGCAGTCCCCACGGCACTGGCGAGTGGGCGCTGAGATGGAGGCAGGCTCCAGTTCCCTGCGAGCGTCCATCCGCCCTGAGGAGTCAGGAATTCAAGCTGACACTCGAGGGGACAACTGGAACTGACCAGGCAGACCCATGCACGAGGCCAGCCTGGACCAGCTCCCAGGCCGCTGTTTCCAGAGGACGGAGTTTTGCAGACCTTACCTGAACACTGTCAGGACCCAGGGCCATTGGAGGCCCACGTACTCAATGTCTACACGTTCAAAAGTTTTAAAGCAAGCTCACAGACTATTAAACCATGTGCCAGCCTCTTACCGTGACGAATAAGCTTCACGGGGACCTCTCTCGTCCACCCCTCCATGGGGGAAGCTGACTGGCCAGGGGGCCTCTCCTCTGCCCCGCCAAGCTGGAGGGAGGAACAGGGATGCTCAGGGTCAGGGAAGGACTGTCCCCGGACGGTTCTCCATGCAGGCCACAGGCAGGGAGGGAGCCTCTTTGGTGTCAACAGTGTCCTCTCCCCCAACCTTGGCTACAATGAAAATTCTCGATTCCAGGCCCCACATCCGACCATTTCAAGCTGAACTCCAGGAAGCAGGGCCCGAAACCTGTGATTTTAAAGTGCAGAGGTGAGGCTGCAGCCAGGCGGGGAGCCCCCGGGCTCGATGTTGAGGTCAGGCTTGCGAGACCGGCGGGAGGCCGGCGGGAGGCAGGGAATGGAGTCCGGACCTTAGACCCACGCAGACCAAGCTGCCGTCCTGGGTGTGAACCTTGGTTCTGTCTCCCAAGTTCTATAACCCTGGACACTTCGCGGCTCCGAGCCTCAATCTTCCAATCCGTAGGATGGAGACGAGGACACCAACCTTGAAAGGTGCGGTCTCTCTCCTCTGCTTGAGTCTGGACTGGCCTGTGGCTGCTTTAACCAGGAGGGTGCAGCAAAGGGACACAGAGGCAGCTCTGGGCCTAGAGTTCCAGCTCCTCAGCCTCTTCTCTGACTTTTACTAAGGGGAGTAAGACTGAGAGGCCGCTCGCCCGGGGAGAAGGGGGAGCAGCGTTCGACCCCTCGCTGCTTTCCCAGCTCTGAGGGAGGAAGAAGCAACATCTGGAGCCACAGACTGGGTCAGGATTTCCACGTCTGAGTCGTGGTTCTGCCACTCCCCAGCTGTGTGAGCTCGAGCTGGTTCATGAACCTCTCTGTGCAGATGCCTCCTCTTTTTGCGAAGAGATGGTAATAATGGGCTGTCGTGGGGTCTCACTGGGAATGGCACCCAGCTCCTTAAGCGCTCTGTGTCCGCTGTTAGGCTCGCTGACTTCGGCGGGCTCCTACAGGCACAGGGAGGCCTGCTCTGGTTGGGGGCCCCTTGGCTCGGTCCTGATGCCGAGGCTGCAAGGTATTTGTAACTAGGAGGCTCTGCCAGCCCTTGAGGTGAGGTTATTTGGGGTCTAGCCACAGCTGTGCAGGTCTGTTGGCTTGTTTTTGAGGGGGAAGCCTGGAAGGGCCTGGAAAAACCCTCTATTTCCCACCGGTCCCCTCTTTTCCCCTCTGGAAACCACAGAGCCATCCAGGGGGTGTCAGGGTGGGGCAGGATTTCCCTTCTTGGGGAGCCTTGGGGATCCTACCCCTCCAAGTGAGTCTTGGCCTTTCTCGGAGCTTCTGGCAGGGGAGGAGGCTTCCTGAGCAGCTCAGACAGCTTCTGCCTAGAGCCCTTCCCTCCCCACCCCTCTACCTCTCCACCTCTCCAGCTCCGGTGTCTCCTCTGTTTACCCCTCCCCCAGCTCAGGGGGCTCCCCTCTCCTTTCTCTCCTTTTCAGAACTAAAATCTCAAATCTCCCCTCTGTCCTGCTCAGAACAACTTCCACCATCCTGGAGGCCCTGGGGCCTGGGGTCACTTGAGGTAAAATGATGTTAAA